>NC_037344.1:16536467-17161467 GCF_002263795.3 Bos taurus | reverse complement strand
AGGGGGTGTGGGTTCGGTCCCTGGTCAGGGAACTAAGCTCCTCCGTGCCACGTGGTATGGTTAAAAAGAGAAAAAAAGTTAAAGCCTCCTGTGGGGCACCCATCAGAGGTCACAGGAGTTCCAGATTCGGAAATGGTTCTGGATTCCAAGGACCAGGCTCCTTTACCCCTTCGGGAGGCTCTGGGAAGTAGGGGAAAGTTTGCCTCAGGTTGGAGAGAACAGTAGGGGAGAGGGCGGTGTCCCCAGAGGCTCAGCCGTCTGCTCCTCTGGCACAAAGAAGTAGAGAGGTAAAGAACAGGGCAGTGTGAGCAAGGGCAGCAGAGCTTTCGTGACGTAGCTACGGGATGGTGGCGAGTTCCCACTGTGCTAAACACCTACTTCCCTCTTAAAATTTAGAACAACACTGAGGGGGAAGGGGGCTGGGATGAATTGGGAGCTTGGGACTGACATATATACACTATCGATACTGTGAAGAAAATAGGTAACCAGTGAGAACCTACAGTGTAGCCCAGGGGACTCTCCTTGGTGCTCTGTGGGGACCTGAATGGGAAGGAAATCCAACAAGAGGGGCTATATATAAACATACAGCTAGTCCACTTTGCCGTATAGCAGAAACTAGCACATTGTAAAGCAACTATATGCCAACAAAAATTAATAAAAAATAAAATTTAGAACAACAAACTGTGGTCGACCAGGAACCTCTGAACAAAATGTCTTTTTGTACTGATATTAAATAAGCATAACAATGCTGTACATTTGAAAAATGTTCTGCACTTTCCCATAATTCTCTCATTAACCACCAGTAGGAAATATCATATTGTAGTTATAGGTAATAACTATAGAGATAAATGTGCAAATGACAGAAGAGACAATTTATAAAAGAAGAAATACAACCTTTAAAATAGACTGATATATTTACCATCACTAATAAAAAAATGTACTTCACCTAATAAATTAATACAGTGTCTCTACAAAAAGCATAATTATTTTAACATTTACATGTACATTTTAAATTTACTATCATAAATATAAATTGTGAGTGGTGTAAATTATGCACATTTAAAATGTGGTAATTATCTTGTCAGCATTATATTAGTGATGGCAGTATAAATTTACATGATTCTTTTAGAAAACAGTTTGGTGGCATGTCCTGAGCCAAGAAATGTCCATATCCTTTCCTCTAACGATTCTGTTTCTGGATAGCTATCTTAAAATCATTAGCCAATATATGAAAAAGTCAATATGTAGGAAGATTATGACAGTTAAATATTTATAGCAGCAAACTAGAGGCAGTGCCAGCCTCAGGTGAGATCTAGCTCTGCACGTCTGCGTGTGTCTGCAGGGCTGGGCATGTTCTGTCCACAGGTGTCTGCTCTGCGCACTGATGCGTGAAGAGGGACAGAGCCTGCCCTTAGGAACAGGGCAACGGTAGGGAGAGGACAGGATGGGGTCCAGTCCAGCCCAAAGAGAAGGAGTGTATCGAGGTCCACATTAAGGAGAAAATATTCCATTTTCATCCCGATTAACATGGTATAGCCTAGTGATTAAGAGAACGACAAGTAGCCCAGGTTCAATTCTAAGATGCTTTCAACTGGGTGAGTGTGGACAGATTACCTAACTTCTCTGAGCCTCGAATGCTTCACTTTTGTGATAGGTATGAATCACTAGGTTATTCTTACTAGTCGATCACTCCTTAGGCTTAGCACTGAATGAACATAATCCTTATAACCCTACGAAAGATCATCCACTTCATGCACTTAATGAAAAGTTAACAGAAGCTTCTCTAAGCACTTGACAAAATGTAACACAAGTAGTCCTCATGGCTCTCTCAGAGGGAGCAGTGGTAAAGAATCCGCCTGCCAATGCAGGAGACGCAAGAGACACAGGTTCAATCCCTGAGTGGAGAGGATCCCCTGGAGGAGGCAATGGCAACCCACTCCAGTATTCTTGCCTGGGAAAAATCCCATGGACAGAGGAGCCTTGTGGGCTACAGTCAACGGAGTCACAAAGTGTCGGACACGACTGAGCACATCTCACGCTACCCATTGCTGCCCCCTGAGGTATGGATTGATGTACTACCATTACCCACTTCACGGGAGGCGGAAACGCGGAGGTTCAGAGGAGTTAAGTAACATCTAGGTCACATAACCACTTCATGGTACACTTGGAATCTGTCTGACCCCCAGACTCTCAATCTCTAAATGATGCCCAAAATGCTTTCCCAATGTATTTATTTATTGTTTTAAAATTTTTATTGAAATATAGTTGATGTAATGTTGTGTTAGTTTCAGGTGTGCAGTATATATATTCTAAATGTATATATAGAATATATATTCTTTTTAGTTTCTTTTACATTATAGGTTATTATAAGATATTGAATATAGTTCCCTGTGCTGTACAGTAGGTCTTTGTTGGTTATCTATATTATATATAGTAGTGTGTATATTTTAATCCCAAATGTATTTGTGACACGATACTTTGCTAAGTTTTGAAGGTGTGTAATGGCTAGATATATCATATTTTTTCTATAAGTCACATCAAATATTACCCCCAAATCACATGAAACAAATATTCTTTTACTCAGTTTATATACATTATTGAAAGTTTTACAAAGACAGAAATAAACAACACTTTTGCTTTAAAAATCGCTTGATTTCATGTCATTTTCAGTTGAACCTGGTGGAAGAGTTGGGAAGGTAATACATGAGATTTAGAAAAATTAGATTTATAGGGTTTGAGGCCTAGTAAAGGGAGCAGGGATTTCCCTGGTGGCTCAGATGATAAAGAATCTGCTTGCAATTCAGGAGACCTGGGTTCAATTCTTGGGTCTGGAAGACACCCCGGGAGAAGGAAATGGCTACCCATTCCAGCATTCTTGCCTGGGAAATCCTATGGACAGAGGAGCCAAGCTACAGTCCGTGCAGTTGCAAAGAGTCGGAGGGAGCAGAGAACACAGAGGTGACTTAGAGAGTAGGACCTTCTTGTCCTCAGATACTTGAAGGCAGTGGACAGGTAGAGTTGTTCTGTATATGATTACGGAAAAGAATTAATGCTGAGGAGTGGAAAGTACAGGTGGTCAGATTTGGGGTTAAATGTAAAAAATGTTCTACTTGGGGCGATCAGAGATGGACTGTGATATTATTTTGGGTAATAAGTTCTCTGTCACTACACGTATTAAATTTCAGGTAATTTGGTATAAGATTAATTCAGAGCATCACATTTATTCTCAGAAGGACCTGGATTTGAACCTACCATTTGCAATCCGTGTGACCTCAGGCATCTTTTTTCTTAATTTACTTTTTATTTTTTGGCACTGGGTCTTCATTACTGCTCACAGGCTTTCTCAAGTTGGGGTGCTCAGGCTTCTCATCACGGAGGCTTCTCTCTTTGCAGAACGCAGGCTCTAGGCATGCGGGCTTCATTGCTTGTGGTGCACAGGTTTAGCTGCTCCACGGCACGTGGGATCTTCCCAGACCAGAGATCAAACCTGTGACCCCTGCATTGGCAGGTGTATTCTCAACCACTGGACCACCAGGGAAGTCCCATATGCATCGTATTTAATCTCTTCATACTTCTGTTTTCCTGTCTATAAAATGGGGACTGTAATCATAATTATAGTGATATTGAGAGGTCACAAGTAAATAATGCCACAAGTAATGATCTTAGTAACTGCAACGTGGCACCTCGAAAGGGCATAAGAAGTGATCAGAACAATTACATTTTTTATGAATGCAGTTTGATGCCCGCTGTGCAGGTCGTCAGGAGCCAAAGCATTGAGCTAAAGGTTTTAGTGAAGGATATGAAAGGTGGCTTCACACTCTGAGTTCCTGAGTCCATGACTCTGTCACCCACCCTGGGATGCAGTTATTACCAAGGAGAAGCAGAGCTGGATCCCAGATCTCTATACTGAGATCAGCCAAGAGTGGCATGAGGGTGAAATGGCGACATTCCGGCTGGGAAAAAGCCTCGATGTTCCTGGTACATGGGGTGGAAGTGCTGGGTCAGTGCTCTGATGGGGACATGGTGGCCTGGTCAGAGGTCACAGCCCAGTTCCAGGATCCTCTCCTTCCCTCATCCCTCCTCTTCCTAATCTCCTGGACAAGGGGAAACTTCAGACTGGTGTGTCCTGCCTGGCAGAGACAACTTGGCCAAAGGTTAGCGATTGCAGCCTCATGTGACACAGACACTGGGGACAGGAACAAAACCAACTGAGGTTATGTTGAAAGCATTCTTTAAAAAAAAAAAGTATTTGTTGTTGAAATCAAATTGAATTACAATGTTTTATCAATTACTGCTATACAGCAAAGTAACTCAGTTATACGTATACATATATATGTTTATATACATATAGATATACACACATACATACATTCTTTTTCATATTCTTTTCCATTATGGTTTATCACTGGATATTGAATATAATTTCTTGTGTTATAAAGTAGGACCTTGTGGTTTGTTAGTTGCTCAGTCGCGTCTGACTCTTTGGATCCCATGGGTGGTAGCCCGCCAGATTCCTATGTCTATGGAATTTTCCAGGCAAGAATACTGGAACGGATTGCCGTTTCCTCACCCAGAGATGGAACCCAGGTCTCCTGCGTTGCAGGCGGATCCGTTATTGTCTGAGACACCAGGGAAGCCCAGTCCATTCTACATATACCAGTTTGCATCTGCTAGCCCCAAGCTCCCACTCTTGTCCTCTGCCTCCATCTCCCCCTTGGCAGCCGCAAGTCTGTTCTCTGTGTCTGTGAGTCTGCTTCTGTTTTGTAGCTATGTTCGTTTGTGTCGTATTCTAGATTCCACGTCTAAGTGATAGCATACGATATTTATCTTTTTCTGTCTGACTTACTTCACTTAGTAAGATGATCTCTAGTTTCATCCACGTTGGAAACTTTCTTTATAATGTCTGAATCTGTTGCTTCAAACATGGTTTGCCTATTTCCAACGACGAGGAAATCACAGACAGGCCAGGAGGCCGCTCAGCCGTGTGCTGCCTGAGAAAGAACCACTGTCGGCCTGTGCAGCGAGCCCCTAATCCCGAGTGTCTGGGACGGGAAACCCTGACACTAGGGAAGCAGTGGATTTTATTTCATCCACAGCGTGATACAACAGGGTGAAATAAAGCACTGCCTCTACGTATTCTCCCCTTGCTGTGTCAGTGTGGAGTGTGAAAGGCTAAGGGGGCAGGGAATGGGAACTCCCCAGGGAAACGCGTCATCTCGCGCCTCTGAAGCTGCTGTGTCTGAAGGGAGAGTTAGGGTATACGCAGACTTTGTCACGTGCACGCGCATTTGTGTGCTTAAAATTCCGTAAAAGTGTTCTCTTTTATATTTTATTTGTGTGATTACGGTGATTATTTGGAGATACGTGTGACCGATTTTAAGATGCCAGAATCTCACAGACAAGAGAATAAAGCTTCGTTTGCACCGTTTTCCAGGGATCTCTAGAATGACCTTTGGTTTTGTTTTTAAATTTACTTTTAATTGAAAGATAATTGCTTTACAATATTGTGTTGACTTCTGCCAAACATCAACATGGATCAGCTATAGAGATACATATGTCCCCTCCTTCTTGAACCTGCTTTCCATGTCCCACCCCATCCCACCCCTCTAGGTTGTTACAGAGACCCAGTTTGAGTTTCCTGGATCACACAGCAAATGCTTACTGGCTATCTGTTTCACATGTGACAGTGTATATGTTTCCATGTTACTCTCTCTGTATGTCCCACCCTCTCCTTCATCACCCCACCCATGGCCATAAGTCTGTTCTCCATGTCTGTGTCTACATTGGTGCTAAGTACCTTCAGTCGTGTCCAACTCTGTGTGACCACATAGATGGCAGCCCACCAGGCTCCCCCGTCCCTGGGATTCTCCAGGCAAGAACACTGGAGTGGGTTGCCATTTCCTTCTCCAATGCATGAAAGTGAAAAGTGAAAGTGAAGTCGCTCAGTCGAGTCCCACTCTTAGCGACCCCATGGACTGCATCGCTGTCCTGCAAATAGTTCCATCAGTACTGTCTTTCCAGATTCCATATATATGTGTTAGTATAAAACATTTGTTTTTCTCTTTCTGACTTACTTCACACTGTACTATAGGCTCTAGGTTATCCACCTCATTAGACATGACTCAAACACATTCTTTTTCATGGCTGAGTAATATTCCATTGTATATATGTACCACAGCTTCTTTATCCATTCATCTGTCGATGGACATCTAGACTGCTCCTAAGTCTTAGCTATTGTAAATAGTGCTGCAGTGAATATTGGGGTACATGTGTCTTTTTAAATTTTGATTTCCTCAGGGTAATGCCCAGTAGTGGGATTGCTGGGTCATATGGTGGTTTTATTCCTAGTTTTTTTTTAAGGAGATTCTTTAGAATGACCTTTTGATGGCTTTCCAGGGGGGCTTTCTTTGCCCTGTTAGATTTCATAATGAAATAGCTTGCGTGGAGGTTTACTTAGAAACTGTCCCTTAACGCTCTACTCCAGGTTTCTGGGCCATTGCCATTTTGAGATGTGCCCTGTTTAGCTTCTTTGCTAAACTCTCTGGTTCAAAATTTCTTTTCTTTAAATTCAAGTATAATCGATTTACATTGTTTCAGGTATACAGCAAAGTGATTCACCTATATATATATAAATCATTTTCAGATATTTTTCCATTATACATTGTTATTACAGGATTGAATACAGCTCTCTGTGCTATATATTGGTCCTTGTTTATTAGCATTCCTCTCCCCGCTTTTCCCATCGAGTAACCATAAGCTTGTTTTCTACGTCACAGAGTCTATTTCCGTTTTGTAAATAATTTTGCTTTTATCATTTAAAAGTTTTTAATATTTTTAAATTTATTTTTCGGCTGTGCCACGTGGCATGCAGATCCTAGTTCCTGGACCAGGGATTGAACCCATGCCCCCCTCTCCCCTCCCCACCTCACAGTGGGAGTACAGGTCGCAACCACTGTACCATCAGCAAAGTCCCTTTACCATTTTTTATTAATAGATTCAACATGTGAGTGATACAGTACTTGTCTTTCTCTGATTTACGTCACCCACATGCTGCTTGGGAATCAGAAGAAACCTCGAAGGCAAAGGAGTAACCAGCATAGAATTTACTTCTCATTGCTCACATCCTCTCCAGGGTCTGGGCTCCTCAAGGCCTTGCTGCCGCGTCATTCCTGCACTCCAGTTTTTGTCTCTCCAGCCTGAGAGAGACTACGCAAAACTCTGCTCAGCACTTTCGCCTCTTCGCCACCACTGTTTTTTGCTTGGCTTCTCAGCCTCTTTACCTTGCATCTCTTTACCTTATTCTAAGGAGAAAAGCTAAACATCTCCATGCACATTGGGATCACCTCCATGCACAGTCATTCTTTCCAGGACCTTAGTCCCTGAAGTCCTAGCTGCCTTGATCGTTTCCTCATGCCTTCATAGTTTCTTTGTTTTCAGCTTTGGTATTTTATCCAGCTTTTCTAGCTGTTCTTGAATAGAGTCAATCTGACACAGATAATCTATTGTACCCAGAAGTAGAATCATATAGTTAACAACATATCTTTTTAAAGATTAAGAAGGGTGAGCAGATGCTTGATCCTTATAGTATTAGAAGTTATTGTTTAACTAGAAAAATTAAAATAGATTCATACCTTTAAACATAAATTAGTTTATCTGGATTGTAAAAATTGATTTGTACTAGAAATCTTTATGAATATCAAATGATCTGAAACAAGTAAAGCATCTTTTGTATACATTTTCTGAATTTTTGGTTTTCGTATATGAGGCATTCTAAATCAAAATCTCTGTGAAACTAATTAGGTTGTACCATATCCTCTAGCCATAAGCTTATATTTCAATATCATTGGTACAAATTGAGCCACGATTACTGCCAGTTAAAAACAAAATGGCTTCTTCTTATTGTAAATAGTGAAAAGAGGCAGAGAAGTTTAAATTTCTGTTTTTAAATGAACTCTAATGTTTCTTGAGAGAGAGGTGGCCTGTGGTCACAGGGAGGAGAGAGGGGGACACCCGCCCCCATCTGTCTAGTGTGTGATAAGGAGAAATACTCAGACACAAGCAGCCGGGGACGGAAGGCTGCCTGGGGAAATGCTCCCATCTGGGCTGTAGAGAAAAGCACTGTTCAGTTCAGTTCAGTTCAGTCGCTCAGTCGTGTCCAACTCTGCGACCCCATGAATTGCAGCACGCCAGGCTTCCCTCTCCATCACCAACTCCTGGAGTTCACTCAAACTCACGTCCATCTAGTCGGTGATGCCATCTAGCCATCTCATCCTCTGTTGTCCCCTTCTCCTCCTGCCCCCAATCCCTCCCAGCATCAGAGTCTTTTCCAATGAGTCAACTCTTCGCATGAGGTGGCCAAAGTACTGGAGTTTCAGCTTTAGTATCATTCCTTCCAAAGAACACCCAGGACCGATCTCCTTTAGAATGGACTGGTTGGATTTCCTTGCAGTCCAAGGGACTCTCAAGAGTCTTCTCCAAGACCACTAGCAATTCTCAAATGGAAACCTTGATTCAGTATTTATGCCTAACACATGCCTCAACATATCGCAAAGTATCCAATGGTAAAGAATCTGCCTGAAACGCAGGAGACCTGAGTTCAATCCCCGGGTGGGAAAGATCCCCTGGAGAAGGGAATGGCTACCCACTCCAGTATTCTTGCCTGGGAAATCCCATGGACAGGGGAGCCTGGTGGGCTACAGTCAATGGGACATGAATTGGAGATTGAGAACACAACTTATCACCCCCCATTTCTCACAGGAGAGGCGTTGTGCATATGGTGTGACACCTCAGCTTATACATCATAGCTCTGTAAACAGTCTTCCCAACAGCAACTCACAGGCACCTTGGTGCTCTAGGGTGCCCACATCTCAGCAGGATGGGGAAAAAGATTTGGCTGAGAATAACGGGGTCAGGTCTGGGGTGTGATGGAGATGGTGAAGGTAATGCAATTCCACACACCAGTCTCCATGGTCCTCCTGGAGCGGTGGGTAGGGAGCTCTAGGACTCACATGGTGGACAAAGCATGGGGCCCAAGACAGGAAACTAAATGCTCGTGTCTGGGGACAGGACTGAACCCAAATGGCTCTCTGATTCATGACATTTTTCAGGTAGTATTATATTAAATAATATATATTTTTTAATACAGGCAGGGGGAAGGGACAGATGACTGGGGCCAAGTCTGTCCACAAGCTTAGCTTCATCGAGTGGTTTTACTGAATTTCTTAATTCATTCCTCTTAGGAACCTGAGGGGTCTCTAAACTCTTCAGGTTTGCTTTTATTCCCACAGAGTTTCCATGGCAGCTGCAATCAGAGGGGAGGAGAGAGGGAAGATAGAAAAGGGAGTCAGTAGGAAAGGGCAGAGGTTTGTGTGGCGGGGAGATGCTTCTTCCCATAAGAGGTGGTTCCACTGACCCACCCTCTGCTTTGTCGACTACTTTTTTCCCCCAAGCTCTCAGGTTAGAGACTTTAAACTGGGAGTGGAGGATCTCCTCCGGTTTCCAAAGACTCCGTCTGTAAGATGGGGGAGGGACAGCAGCAGAGAATGTATGAGGGAAGGTAAGCCCGTGGTCATCCCACCTGCTGGTCCTGACTCAGTCAGTGCCACCCCTTCCCTGACCATCACAGCCAGAGGTGCCAATCGGAAATAGGACGTGGACATTTCCAAGGGGACTAGACTCACCGAATTTGAAACCTGGCCTAGCTATTTCACACAGTGAACTTATCCGTCTTTCTCTCCTGTTTCTCTTTCTCTGCCCCCCCACGCCCACCTGCCCTTGCCAAACTAAGAAAGAACATTACCCAGCTTTGTCTGCAGGTGTCGCTGTCTGTGAGCGTTCTTGGTAGAAGGGCCACTTGGCATTGAGCCCTCTGTCAAGGTTACAGTTTTATTATTTTAGAAGTAGCACCGTTTAATTTTTGAATGGCTGTCTCATTTCACGTGGATCGTTTTGACCTTTGTTTCTTCAATCAGACCTTTCATGTTTTTAATGGAGCTTTTGCAAGCATCTCTTTTTCAGAGAAAATATAAAGTGCAGTCAACGGAAGTGCCTTTGGAGAGGGGCAGGACCTTTTGGAGGATGATGGGATCTGGCCTAGACTGCGCTTTGGGACGTGATTTTTGTACATGCTTTTCCTGAGCTTCTGACTGTCAGGGGAGGCCACCAGAAGTTATCTGTGATTCAGGCCAGCCCGATGGGAGGTGGCAGAGGTGTGCTAGCCAAGGGCACTGAGCCCCTGGGGACCGCCTGGCCCTGGCATGGCTGTATAAGGGAATGTTGCCAGTTTAAGGCCACGAACCCGAGAGGAAACCACATCCTAAGCAGAAAGAAAATCCTCTGGAGATATTTCATGTTAGGTAATGTTTGCCTCATGGAGGACATCATCTCTCCTGCACGTAATCTTTTCTTCCTTTGATCCTTTGGCTTCCTGACATTGTCTCGGCAGAGTGTGACCTGAGCAGATGCTTCTATCAAGCTTTTCTTGATATGCTTTGAGTTATTACACTTGAATTCACAGCTCTGCCCTCCTTTTCTGCCCTAACTGTATTGAGCAGTTAAGGGCAATGTATCCTTTTAGTTTTTACTAGAGATGTAAAACTTTAACCAGAATATGTTGAATGTGGGCCTCAAAGTTAGTCACAGGGATTGGTCTTTAGCCCAACATTACCCTCTAGTGGGATACAGTAGAATAGTTATTAATTAAGTGTGTGGGAAGCAACTAAGCAGAGATTTTGCATCAGGTTTGCTCTGTGGCAAATACAAGTGGCTATTAAGACTAAAGAAGAAGAAGAAGAAAGAAATTAAAAAATACTCCTCTTATTTCGAAGGTCATTGGTCTTCAGAGAGGGTGAAGCAATTCATTACACTTAATAACCTCCTCACTGTCTTTCATTGTATTCTCTCATCGTTGCCATAATGAGTGGCATTTACAACTAGACAAATAAAGAACAGAAGTCAGATAGAAAACGGTAACAGAATTGGAGCCTAAGAAAACGACACACGATTATAGAATGCATGACACCAAAATGTAGAAGAGAAATACAAAAGAAATTGAGAGAACCAGTAAATACTTCAAAAAATATTCAACTTCCCTACTATGATAGAAATCCAAATTGAGATGAAATATCATCTTTTATCTATCAGATTAGTAAAAATTGGAAGATGGTTAACCTCCAATGTCAGTGAACGTGTGTGAGGAGAGAGCCCTGGTTGTTGATGGGAGTGTGAACAAGTGAATTATTTGGGAAGGAACTTGGCAGGGTTTGTTACAGTGTTCATGGGTATATGCTTCAATCCCATGCTTTTTCTCCTTCAATCCTGTCCAAAATAAACATTCCTACATATGATCCAAATCTCTCTGCAATGATATTCATTGACACAGTGTTTATAATAAAACGAATCTATCATAGTGGAAAGTCCATTAGCTGGGAGGGGGTCAGAGTATGTGGTTAAATAAAATATAGAACACTCTCTTTCTATGGAAACTATCCTGCCATTAAAATAAGTGAATTAAATTTAAACTGATATGGAGCAATCTCTCTGACACTTAGAAAAAAATGAAATCAGGGAATACTTTTAGTTTGATCTACTTTTTAAAATGTGTGTATGTAATAAACAACCAACAAAGACCTAATGTATAGCCCAGGGAACTCTGCTTAGTATTCTGTCATAACCTAAATAGGAAAAGAATTTTAAAAAGAAAAAAAAAAAAGTGCGTGTATATACATTCTGCTGCTGCTGCTGCTGCTGCTGCTGCTAAGTCGCTTCAGTTGTGTCCGACTCTGTGCGACCCCATAGATGGCAGCCCATCAGGCTCCCCTGTCCCTGGGATTCTCCAGGCAAGAACACTGGAGTGGGTTGCCATTTCCTTCTCCAATGCAGGAAAGTGAAAAGTGAAAGTGAAGTCTCTCAGTCGTGTCCGACTCTTCGCGGCCCCATGGACTGCAGCCTACCAGGCTCCTCCATCCATGGGATTTTCCAAGCAAGAGTACTGGAGTGGGGTGCCATGGCCTTCTCCGGTGTATATACATAGATGTGTGTAAAACTTTGTAGGACAAATGAGCTTCAATCTCACAATAATATTACCATGAGGGAAATAGAAGTTTGTTAATAAAGGAAGGGGCTTCCCTGGTGGCTCAGTGGTAAAGACCCCGCCCGCCAGTGCAGAAGACCTGGGTTTTATCCCTGGGTCGAGAAGATCCCCTGGAGAAGGAAACGGCAACCCACTCCAGTATTCTTGCCTGGAAAATCCCATGGACAGAGGAACCTGGGGCGTTACAGTCCATGGGGTTGCAAGAGTCGAACACTACTTAGTGACTAAACAACAGCAAATTAAACACTAAGACTTTCCCAGTTTTTAAAAAAATATTTAGGTATTTCTTTGGCCGCACTGGGTCTTAGTTGTGGCATGAAGGATCTTTCATTTGGCGTGCAGGCTTCTCTCCAGTTGTGGTGTACTAGTTTAGTTGCCCTGAGGCACCATGGGATCTTAGTTCCCCGACCAATCAGGGATCAAATCTATGTCCCCTGCACTGGAAGGTGGATTCTTAACCACCGACCACCAGGGAAGTCCCTAAAAATCATTCTTCTTGCTCTGCCTATTTGAAAAGAAAATGGAATTCCAAAGGAGATTCTGAAACCTCCATGTCAACTTGTGTGTATTTTTAAAGCGACTCCATCTTCTACTTCATTTTCAAAGGCATCTCATGTGTTGCTTAAAGAAGTCAGTATACCTGATTGTTAACTTCACTTAAGCAGGTATCACAAATTCCCTTATTGCATGCTGCATCTTCTTTATGTTACCAGCTCTTGAAGAAATAACCCAGGGTAACACTCCAAAATACGCTTTTTTTCTCATAGACTCTCTCAAAGTTCTTCTCAGCTTAAATGAACATCTCTTTGATTGATTTCTCCAAGAAGGATCCAGTGAATTCAAATGTCTCTCCCTTATTTTCCCCTTGTTCTGACATACAGGTCTTTCTCATATTGAGAAGAGATATTGTGTTGTATTACGCTGAAAATAGCTGACGTTTCAATACAAATTACAGAGGAAGAATGTCCCAATATGTGATGCTAAACCTTCTTTTTGTCTTTTGATGAAATTTCATAACATATATTGTTTCATATCAAGATGTGCAAAACTTCAAATGTCTGTACTATCCTCTATTTCTCATTCTTAGGTCTAAATTTGGGGCAGGAGTTGTTGGAGGGACTGAAGTATTGCACATGGTTCATAGATGTTGACAGTATGACAAAGGAAGCTGTAAATCATATACAAAACCCAGCAAATGGGAAAAATAAATTTTATCCCTCATATATTTTACGTTCCTTGCCCCTTGGAATATCAGTAAGTGCTGAGAAGTTAGTCTATGCAGAAACAAGCAGTAACTTAATTATAAACATTTTTATATGCTTTTTTAAAATCAGACATCTCTAGCGGCTGAGTGGTAAAGAATCCGTCGGCCAATGCAGGAGACAGGAGTTTGATCTCTGGGTCAGGAAGATCCCCTGGAGAAGGAAATGGCAACCCATTCCAGTATTCTTGCCTGGGAAACCCCATGGACAGAGGAGCCTGGTGGGCTACAGCCCACGGGATTGCAAAGAGTCAGATGCAATACGAGCACATATTACGGTGTAGGAAGTTGAAGAGATTTGAAGTCGAAGAAAACGTGATTACACTGAAGGTTTAGAAAGACTGTGTAAGCATCAGCTTAGAAGAGTAACTAGAGGGTATGAAGGGTAGATAGACTGGCTACAATCCAGCAACCTGTACTGTAATCAAATCTTTATCCCACTCAGACTAACCGATAGCCAGAGGTCTACTCTGATGGCTGCCTTCCGACTGGTAAAAGAATATATACAAGCATGCTCAGTCGTGTCCGACTCTTTGCGACCCCATGGGCTGTAGCCCTGCCAGGCTCCTCTGTCCATGGGATTTTCCAGGCAAGAACACTGGAGTGGGTAGCCATTTCGTTCTCCAGGGGATCTTCCCAACCCAGGGATTGAATCCGTGTCTCTTGTGCCTTCTGCACTGCAGGTGGATTCTTTACTGCTAAGTCATTGGGGAAGTAGACCCCAATTAAGGAGAGTCACCTTGGAGCTGCCAGAGTCAGGGACCATAAATCCACAGATAATCTTCCATCCGGGCTTCCCAGGTGGTGCTAGTGGTAAAGAATCCACCTGCCAATCAATGCAAGACACGCTCAGTCATGTCCAACTCTTTGCAACCCCATGGACTGTAGCCCACCAGGTTCCTCCGTCCATGGAATTCTCCAGCCAAGGATACTGGAGTGGGTAGCCATTCCCTTCTCCAGGGGCTCTTACCAACCCACAGATGGAACCTGGGTCTTCCACACTGCAGTGAGGAGGATAGATAAATATTAATATGAGTCTAATAAAACCCTCTTGGACATTCAGATGAATACAGAGCTGAACTAAGAAAGTATAACTGAGAATAGATAGAGGAACACAGATTAAAAGGTGCTCAGAAAGAAACAATGGATTGACTTCAGTAACTGGAGGTGGGTCATAGGCAGGCAGGAGGAATCAAAGATGACTCGTTTCTGGCTTCAGGTACTGGATGGATATTGGTATTACCAATTAAACTAAGAAATAACAAAGGCGGACAGGTTATGAGGAGAAAGGAGTCTAGTTTCTGAAGTGTGACAGAATCTGATACACGGTATTCAGTCATAAAATAAGTGAATTCACTAAACAATAGATTATTGTCAACCCGGTGCTGGCATTAGTCTAGCCAATACTTTGCTCTTGAGGAATTCTAAGAACAGCTACAGGATTTTTGTTTACAGATCTTGGTCTCCCTGTGAAGTAGAGGAGGAGAAGCAGTTGTGAATCCAGGAAGTCCAAATAGTCCACAGCTTGGCCCTCAGCCATCTACTCCCAGAGACACTGAGCAGACCCAGATGTCTCCATCTGAGCCAGTCCTAAGCTCACAGGGACAGCTTCCCAGGCCCCACCTCCTCTCCTCACTTTGCGTCTCCTTATAAATTCCTTTGTCTGGCTGTGTAAGCTTTTTTTTTTTTTTTAAAGAATTGGACTGTCAAGAATATCTTAAACAAAAGACATAGGGCCTGAAACATTAGGTAAACAAGTCATTTTAAAGCAGAAAACAGCATGAAATGCTTTGTACTCACCTCATCAACTGCTATTCTTTTCCGGTTAGAAGTTGATGCTGTAACAAAAGAGCCGTCTTATAGTACGGGTCATGAAGAACATGCAGAGGAGGTATAGAATGAGGCAGTGACCAGGACTCCCCACGAGGTTCACTGTTAGATACTTGAACCGAGTGAGCTCTGAGTTGAAGTCCCCTTGACAAAGCTTCTGTCAGAAACCAGGCCAAGCTGTTCCATGTCTGGGGACAGGGGAGTGAGGAGACGTCTAGCCACCCTCGCTACTGACTAGGACAGGAACATACTGGGAGTTGCCCTCTGCTTGGCTGCCAGGGTTCCCAGTCTGCATCCTTTGGTGGGGATGAGGATGCTGTTGGCAGTGAACCTTCTCGTTGTCCGTGGCTCCCATGGTGGCATGCGCACACAGCTTACCCACCTCCCACCCAGACTTGAAGTAATGCACGATGGGAGGATGTGGCTAGATCTGTGGTTTCTCTGGGGGCACTCATTTCCCCAGCATTCAGGCTCCAAATGGTCTCTCTCCCTTTCTCCCAGCAGTAAATTTCTCTTTTGAATTTTCATATATGAAAGCTCTGGGCTTCCCAGGTAGCGCCAGTGGTAAAGAACCCACACGCCAATGCAGGAGAGGCAAGAGACATGAGGTTCGATTCCTGGGTTGGGAAGATCCCTTGGAGGAGGAAATGGCAACCCACTCCAGTATTCTTTCCTGGAGAATCCCATGGATAGAGGAGCCTGGAGGGCTATAGTCCACAGGGCCTCAAAGAGTTGGACACAAATGTAATGACTTAGCACACACATGTGAATCTGAAAGCTTCACTAAGGCCGGTGCCCAGTGCTCTGAGGCTGGAAGCCCACTGGGATGGCAGATCAAGTCTATTACCATAGAGACATTGAGCCCATCGTTGGGGATGGTGTGATAGTTATTAGCATCACAGCGGAAGTGACCATTCAAAGAAGATGGTCACTCATAATACACTGAAATCAAAGAGAATAACCCATAGAAATACTAAAAAGACATAACACAACCATTAGAAACTTGAGAGGAAGTTTAATGCTGTTTGAAATGCCCTGTTTGCCTTCTGGAGGCCAGAGAAGGAAGACGCTAACAAGATGGACTCATAGGTTGAACTGGCAATAACCAACTCAAGGGCTCAGGGCTCCTCCACGTGTAGCCTTTAGAAGCAAACAGACTAGAAATTGCCATTGTAAAATATATTGACGCTGGGATAAAACCATTGTGAGCTGTTTGAACAAATAAGGACAGTATTACAACAGAGCATCAAGAGAAACATGTTTTCAGGGTGATGTATTGTTCATTTATAATTCTGTTCTCAATGATAATGGAAAAGTCTGGCTCCTCTCACTTAGTTCAGTTGCTCAGTTGTGTCTGAATCTTTACAACGCCATATCCTGCAGCATGCCAGGCCTCCCTGTCCGTCACCAACTCCCAGAGTTACTCAAACTCATGTCCATTGAGTCGGTGATGCCATCCAGCCATCTCATTCTCTGTCGTCCCCTTCTCCTCTTGCCTTCAATCTTTCCCGGCATCAGGGTCTTTGCAAATGAGTCAGTTCTTCACATCAGGTGGCCAAAGTACTGGAGTTTCAGCTTTAGCATCAGTCCTTCCAATGAATATTCAGGACTGATTTCCTTTAGGATGGGACTAGTTGGATCTCCTTGCAGTCCAAGGGGCCCTCAAGAGTATTCTCCAACATGACAGTTCAAAAGCATCAATTCTTCGACACTCAGCTTTCTTTATAGTCCAACTCTCACATCCATACATGCCTACTGGAAAAACCATAGCTTTGATTAGACGGACCTTTGTTGGCAAAGTAATGTCTCTGCTTTTGAATATGTTGTCTAGGTTGGTCATAACTTTTCTTCCAAGGAGCAAGCATCTTTTAATTTCATGGCTGCAGTCACCATCTGCAGTGATTTTGGAGCCCAGAAAAATAAAGTCTGACACTGTTTCCACTGTTTCCCCATCTATTAGCCGTGAAGTGAGGGGACCAGATGCCATGATCTTAGTTTTCTGAATGTTGAGCCTCAAGCCAACTTTTTCACTCTCCTCTTTCACTTTCATCAAGAGGCTTTTTAGTTCCTCATCACTGTCTGCCATAAGGGTGGTGTCATCTGCATATCTGAGGTTGTTGATATTTCTCCCAGCAATCTTGATTCCAGCTTGTGCTTCCTCCAGCCCGGCATTTCTCATGATGTACTATGCATACAAGTTAAATGGGCACGGTGATAATATACAGCCTTGATATACTCCTTTCCCGATTTGGAACCAGTCTGTTGTTCCATATCCAGTTCTAACTGTTGCTTCCTGACCTGCATACAGATTTCTCAAGAGGCAAGTCAGGTGGTCTGGTATTCCCATCTCTTTAAGAATTTGTTGTGATTCACACAGTCAAAGGCTTTGCCATAGTCAATAAAGCAGAAATAGATGTTTTTCTGGAACTCTCTTGCTTTTTTGATGATCCAGCAGATGTTGGCAATTTGATCTTTGGTTCCTTTGCCTTTTCTAAAACCAGCTTGAACATCTGGAATTTCACAGTTCACATACTGTTGAAGCCTAGCTTGGAGAATTTTGAGTATTACTTTATTAGCATGTAAGATGAGTACAATTGTGTGCTAGTTTGAGCAGTGTTTGGCATTGCCTTTATTGTAAAGTAAAATAAATAAATAAATAAATTAAAAAAATAAAATAAAAATTGCCATTCAAACTAAAAAAAAAAAAAATGACCTTTTCCAGTCCTGTGGCCACTGCTGCGTTTTCCAAATTTGCTGGCATATTGAGTGCAGCACTTTCACAGAATTATCTTTTAGGATTTTAAATAATTCAACTGGAATTCCATCACCTCCACTAGCTTTGTTCATAGTGATGCTTCCTAAGGCCCACGTGACTTCGCATTCCAGGATATCTGGCTCTAGGTTGGTGATCACATCATTGTGATTATCTGGGTCATAAAGATCTTTTTTGTATAGTTTTTCTGTGTATTCTTGGCACCTCTTCTTAATATCTACTGCTTCTGTTAGGTCCATACCACTTCTGTCCTTTATTGTGCCCATCTTTGCATGAAATATTCCTTTGGTATCTCTAATTTTCTTGAAGAGATCTCTAGTCTTTCCCATTCTATTGTTTTTCTCTATTTCTTTGCATTGATCACTGAGGAAGGCTTTATCTCTCCTTGTTATTCTTTGGAACTCTGCATTCAAATGGGTATATCTTTCCTTTTCTCCTTTGCCTTTATCTTCTCTTCTATTCACAGCTATTTGTAAGGCCTCCTGAGACAACTATTTTGCCTTTTTGCATTTCATTTCCTTGGGAGTGGTCTTGATCCCTGCCTCCTGTACAGTGTTACGAACCTCTGCCCATAGTTCTTCAGGCACTCTATGAGACCTAATCCCTTGAATCTATTTGTCATTTCCACTGTATAATTGTAAGGGATTTGATTTAGGTCATACCTTGAATGGTCTAGTGGTTTTCCCTACTTTCTTCAATTTAAGTCTGAATTTGGCAATAAGGAGTTCACAGTCTGTGCCACAGTCAGCTCCCAGACTTTTTTTTCCCTGACTGTATAGAACTTCTCCATCTTGGCTGCAAAGAATATAATCGATTTGATTTCGGTATTGACCATCTAGTGAAGTCCATGTGTAGAGTCTTCTCTTGTGTTGCTGGAAGAGGGTGTTTGCTATGACCAGTGCATTCTCTTGGCAAAACTCTAGTAAACTCACTTATCTAGGGTTTAAACACATGCTCATTTCCCTCTGATACCCATCTTTGATTTTTGGAGGTAAGAGTATCAGAGTTTACAAACGTATTTCCCGAGGCATCTTTAGGTGATAGACAGAATAATGTATAACAACCTAAGAGTCAAATCAAATGACTACTCAGTGAAATACATACCAAATGGTGTTACAGAGGGATTTTCACCTTTTCATCACTTATGTAGGATGAGTTAGAAAATTAGATGACCAACAGTGATTCTCTTCCTTATTTTACATTCATGTGCATACCACCACACAGTATATTTCTTTTCTTTCTTTTTTTGGCCATTCTGTGCAGCTTGCAGGATCTTAGTGCCCACACCAGGGGTTGAACCTGTGCCCCCACAGTGGGCACCAAGGCTCAACCACTGGACCACCAGGGAATTCCCCAAACGGTATTTCTTATCTCAAAATATTTGCCTATAAAAATTTGTTTCCTTAGCCAAAATGGTTGTCGAACATAATTTCCCCTGCAAAGTGTTCAAAAGAATAATGTTATCACCATAGACAGGAACTGAAGTACTGAGATAAAAGCCACATTTGAGTATCCATGTATTTTATTTGTTCACATTTATCCTATTTGAGGTTAACACTACATCATTGGACAGTTTAAAAAAATCATTCTGTAAACAAAATTAAAAACAGCAGCAACAGCTAAAAATAAGGACACAATGGATTCTAAAATAAGGGAATGTATTGGAAGGAATATTCTGAATATGCAAAGAAAATGTGACCATGATTATGAATTCAACAATAAGAAGAAAAAAACTCCAACATCTGTAAAAGACAAAACCGTAACAGTAATAAAAAAAGAAGCGAAAATACAAAGTGCAGGTGCGACAGTTTTCATTTCCAAGTCCATTCAGTAAATAGAGCATACTATTCTCTTATATAAAGTGTCAAGTTCCGCTTTACACATTCAGTTACGTGATCTTGCAGAGTTTTTTTCATTTTACATTATCTCTACATTGACTTAACTGGAAAAGATGGTCATATGTGATACATGGTATGATTTCTTGAACCTATGGAGAGCACAGAAATGGTAAAGTTTATCGTTTTATTTTTTGCTGTATTTGCAATGAGTAACAAGAAGCTGAAAATTCAGTATAAGAAGCATCAGTACTTTCACTCTGCCCCCACCCCCACCCCACCCCCCCAATTCTGAGCCCTCTTATCATTTTTGTTGCCACTTTCAGATTCTCTGTCACAAAAGACTGTTCATTTCCCCCCGAATTCCGGCCAGCTGACTTAAATCATCAATTTTTCAATGCAATTTGGTCTGGTATTTGCCCAAACTGATCAAACAGAGGTGTTATTCTGGCATCACATAAAAATCACATATACTTTCCTAACTGCTTAGAACCTCAAATGGGAATGCCTGCAGAATATGCTTTTTGAATAGAGGACTTTTATGAAATATATTTCAAATCTTAAAAAATAGCTTTAATGCTCCCTTAAAGTGGTACAGAATTTACCCCAGCTGACAATGCCTATGCCATTTAAGAACATTCTCTCTCTCTGTGGCATTTCACTTTCCTTACAGCTCTAATTTTATTCAAAAAGCCCGAATACACAACAGCTGCTGCCTTATTTAGCGTTTAAACAGCACTATGTATACAGCTCATCAGCAAGATTAAGAAGTTATAAATACACACATATCACGGACAGAGTCATCTTTTTTTTTTTTTTGGAATTCACTGCATTCTGGTAAATCCCCCTCCCCCCAACGAGAGCGGAACTGTACCTACATGGAGGTGTTTAAGTATTTCTCCAACAGCTTTTCATTGTATTATATTATGAAAACACTAGGCTTCAAGCCGGGTACTAATAAATATTTAATTTAAAAGGAAGACTGAAGCCCCAACACAGAACATAAAAAAAGACCCCGCCCCCCGCCCCCCAGAGAAGGTGCAGGATTCAGCCGGACAAGGCCGAGATCTCATAGTCACTGATGGAGGTGAGGGGCTTGCCCATCATCCGGATGTTTTTTGCACTGGTGATCCTGGCCATCATGCACACAGGCTTGTCGAAGTACTTCACCAGGGCCGGCTCGGTCAGGAGAGAGGCCAGGAACTGTTCGAAGGTGATGGCCCAGTCCCGGTCCAGGCTGGTGCTTCGGGGCAGCGCCGCGGTGCCTTGGCCGCTGCGCACCAGGACCGTGTCCTCGCCAATGTCTTCGCAGTGCAGCTTGTCCTCCTCATGGGAGCCGGCACTCAGCACCGAGTAGGAGGACATGGAGCTGTCGTCCTTGGTATCGTCGTCGGAGATGAGCATGGAGGAGCAGGCCCCGTGGTCCCGGGGCGAGGAATCCTCCAGCTTGATGTCCTCCATCTGTCCGCCCAGGGAGTGCTCCTCACTGGCCCCGGCCAAGCTGGCCGGGAGGGGCTCCGCGGCTTCGGGCACGTAAGGCTGGCTCGGCCCCTTCTTGGGGAAGAGCACGCTGCCGGGGAGGCCCTGGTGGCCGGCCGGCCCGCTGCCCCCGCCCCCGCCCTCCTTGGCAGGCTGGGGAGCGAAGAGCTTGCCCACTTCCCCAATCTCCAGCAGGAGGCTGGTCACCGCGGCCGTGGCGTGGTACAGCTCCTGCTCGTTGGGGTCCTCGCTGAACATGTTGTACATCGTCTTACAAAGCTCGATAAATTGCCCCTGAAAAGTGATCGGGGAAAACACAAGACCATGACCATGTCATAGGGAGTATAGAGCCAGGACCCAAGTGGACTGCAAAGCCATTTAATATCAGGACTCCTGCAAAATCCCAGAAAAGTCCTATTGTGGGGTGGATGGATGTGCAGATTTAAAGAGATGGATGGTGGATTTAGTCTCTTTATTGTGTGTGTGCTAAGTCGCTTCAGTCATGTCTGACTCTTTGCAACCCTATGGACTGTAGCCTGCCAGGCTCCTCCATCCCATGGGATTCTCCAGGCAAGAATTCTGGAGTGGGTTACCATTTCCTCCTCCAGGAGTTCTTCCTGACCCAGGGATTGAATCTGCATCTCCTGTGTCTCCTGCATTGGCGTGTGGGCTCTTTACCAGTAGCTTTATGACTGTAGTCAAGCAGGATTTGAACCTGCAAATGGAGATGCAAATGGATTTCCTCTTGGTCAGGACTACAGGTCTCTTTATTAGTGGTTCCTTTGTTATACAAATGTTTAATTAACTCCTTTATCCTTTCTTGCTGACTTGTAAGTAAATCGTAGACCTCATCTTATTTCATGCCTATACGCTTCAGCATTCAGCCCAAGTTTTCCAAGTTCAGCTCAAATCCTCTCTCCCATGACACATCTGCTGGTTTCTCTGGCCAGAAGTCATGTTTTCTACCTCCACCCAGATAATTTATCTCTTCCTCTGTTAATAAAAAGCATTCTCATCCTGTATTTTAAATTATTTACATGGTTTTATCTTCCTCATTATATTTCAGCTGTTTAAGGGAAAAAAGTCAGACACCTATTTATAGCTGAGTACAGTGGTTTGAAAACGGCATGAGCTTGTCTTTTGAATATCTAATGGTATTTTAAAATGTTTTTTGGCACACCATGAGGCTTATGGGTCTTAGTTCCCCTACCAGGATTCAATCTGTGTCCTCTGCATAGGAAGCACAGAGTCTTCCTATGTGGACTGTCTGGGAAGTCCCTCTGAGGGTTTTTTGTTTTTTTTTTTTTTGGTTTTAGGGTATAGTTGATTAACAACATTGTGATAGTTTCGGGTGAACAGCAAAGGGACTCAACCATACATGTACATGAATCCATTCTCCCCTACCCTCCCACCCAAGCTGTCACAAAACACTGAGCAGAGTTCCATGTGCTATACAGTAGGTCCTTGTCGATAATCAATTTTAAATATAGCAGCGCGTACAAGACCATCCCAAACTCCCTAACTATCCCGCCCACCTCCTGCCCCCGCCACCCCGGCAACCGTAAGTTTGTTTTCTCAGTCTGTGAGTCTCTTTCTGTTCTGTAAGTAAGTACATTTGTGTCGTTTCTTTTTAGAAATGACATATAAGGCATGTCTTATGATATTTCTCCTTCTCTGTCTGACTTTCTTCACTCAGGATGACAACCTCCAGGTCCATCCATGTTAGTGCAAATGGCATTATTTCATTCTTTTTAATGGCTGGGCAATATTCCATCGTATAAAGGTATTACATCTTCTTTACCCATCCCTATGTTGATGGACATTGAGGTGGCTTCCATGTCTTGGCTACTGTAAACAGTGCTGCAATGAACACTGGTGTGGTGCACATATCCTTATGGATAATGTTTTCCCCTGGATATATGCCCAGGAATGGGATTGCAGGGTCATATGGTAGTTCTATTTTTAATTTTTTTCAGGAACCTCCATACTGTTCTCCCTAGTGGCTGTACCAATTTACATTCTCGCCAACAGTGTAGGAGGGTTCCCTTTCCTCTGAGGGTATTTTTAATGATTGGGATGAGAATGCATGTGCTCTCAAAATACCACAATATTTTGTGGTTCCCATTTTTTGAGGTGGTCATTTCCTCATAACAGAGCATACTTTAAATGCACAAAAGCATGGACAAAATACATTCAAACAGGTACTAAATACGTGCTCCAAGTTCCCATTATCTTTGAGGGATACTTATTCTATATTTATCTATGACTGAAAACAGAGCTTCAAGGTTTAAAATGAATGAATTGTGCTGTTGAGCACTCACCTGATTCAATTTTGGTAAATCCTTTGCATTCTTTGCCTTGGATTTATTTTCTGGAGTCCAGAGTCTCAGATAACTACGATTTTCTTGAGAATTCGCCCTCTTCCCTAAAATCCAAATACCAAGAAATTAGTGTTCAAAGGTCAAGAAGCAACTGTTGAACCGGCAGTAAGGCCAACACAGAGAAGAGGAAGTCTGTACCTCTGTCCGGCTTTAAACTCACTGTAACAAAGCCATCATCTGCGCTGTGTTTGTTTCTGCTCTCCAATCCAACCACTGCCAGAAGAGTTAGAAAGAAAAGGAGGAGGATGTTACATGATAAACCCACAGGTTTATTAGCACGTGTAAGAGAAAACAGAAACACCTCTAGGTAGGGTTGATTGCTAGCAATGTGAAGAATATAGTTGGATAAAGCACTATGCTGGAAGGCTTACTACATTATCTCACTAAATCCTTACTGTACCCAAGGTGACAGCTCTCATCTCCCATGTTCCCACAAGGACCCTGAGGCTCCCAGATACACGAAGCTGCTAGACAGAGCTAGCATCCTGACCAGAGCTCCTGCCTGAAACACGTATGTCAATAAGAAGACTGCGTCTGCCTCTCACTCCTCTCCACTCAATCACTTAGGTGCTCACAGTTTAAAAGCAGGTCTGAGCTGTGCTCACTTAGGGACTGTAAGATTTAAGAGGCAAAAGGACCCAGGAACAACTCACACTGATTTTCGAACAGGTGAAGTCAGGAAGCTGCCATAATGATGAAGTAAATAATGCATGGCAGCAGCAAGTGGAAAGATACTGCTGAGATTCACACATGGCAAAACAGAACAAGTTCACATATTAATCTGGAGGTATTCCCAATGAGCCAGATCATGTCTGGGTTGACCTAACAACCACACAGAGCAGGGGTCGGCAAACTTTCTCTGTAAAGGGCCAGATGGCAAATATCTGAGGCAATTCTATCACTGCAGTGTGAGAACAGCCATAGGCAATATATAATTGAATGAGCTTGGCCGTGTTCCTGGCTGTGTTCCAATACAACTTTATTTATAGGCAGTAACATTTACATTTTCTATTATTTTAATTTTTTAATATACATTTTATATTATCACAGGCCATACAAAGAGGTGGTGGGCCAGATTTGGTCCAAAGTTTGCTGACATCTGTTCCAGAGCAGCATATCTGACTACAGGTCATGCTTTTTCTTTTATTTGTTTATTTGGCTGCAATTGGGTCTTAGTTATAGCATGAAGGATCTTTAGTTGTGGCATATAGGATTGAGTTCCCTGACCAGGGATCGAACCCATGCCCTCTTCTTGGGAGCACAAAGTCTTAGCCACTGGACTACCAGGGGAAGTCCTGGTCATACATGGTCCTTTTGATGGGCTAAAGTACCCACTCTCCAGCAGCTGCATGCATGCTAAGTCACTTCAGTTGTATCTGACTCTTTCCAATGCTATGGACTGTAGCCCACCAGGCTCGTCTGTCCATGGGGATTCTCCAGGCAAGAATACTGGAGTGGGCTGCCATGCCCTTCTCCAGGGGATATTCCTGACCCCAGTAGTTACTCAAGTTCAAAAATCTGAAAAGAAAATAGCATAGTAGGCAACTGTATTCATATACTTCCTTGGCTGCCTAGCTTTAGGGGCAACTTGGTTTCCAACAACAGAGGGCTCTGTAGAACAAAAACAGAGTGGGCCTGATGAGAAAAAGTCACTTACCATGTGTGCATTCTGGGGTGATGTCTTCAAAGAAGTACTGAGTCGCTTCAAAAGCAGAATCCGGCTCGTCTTGATCAGAGGATGGCTCTGGAGAGAGAGGAGAGACACTTCTCATATTGGCAGGGCCATGACTCAGTGAAAGTGTGCTTTAATTATTAAAGAAGTGACACAGGGGAGTCACAGCATTGAGGGGCCTGGAAAACCGGCAGCCTCAAAAACCTTACGGGAGAGGGGCTCCCTCCATTTCTAACTCCATCTTCCTTTATAACAACCCCTAACCAAAGGGTCTCTTCACGTTTTCCTTTTTTGGAAACTTTCCTAAATCCTATGGAATGATGCTTTAAGGAACCGAATTTTAGATAATTCCCAAATCTATAGTTTTATTCTATCTCTATCCTTAGAGCTAATCCCCCTTCCTTCCTCCCTCCCTCTCCCTCTACTTTGTCTCTCCCTCTACTTTGTCTCTCCCTCTCTTCTTCTTTCTTTCTTTTTTAGTATTTGCTAGATATTTCCAACTGGTGGCCAACCCGGTTTAAACCTGAACTCAAAAACCTCATCATCTTTCGCACCGTCTCTGTCAGAGGTAAGACTGCTCTCCCTAGACTCAGAATTCCAGGAGTTACCAAGTGCTATTTATTCGTTCTCTTGCAAAAGTCTGCTCTATTACTGCAGCTCACACTTTGGACAAATGAATGACCACTGAACCAAGCACCTGCTGATTCAGGAACTCCTGTGAATAATACTGTTCAGTTTGTTCTTAGTGATCAATGAGTGATTTCTGTATATCAAAGAAGAGGCAAACAGGTCACACCAAAAAAGACATCAAGCCAGGCCAGAGTCTCAGGTACACACGCTACTCTGCATGGCTCACTTACCAGGTAGGACGTGCATTTTGTATAGGAGTTTGAGCTTCTCTGTGAGGTCCCCATGGCATGCGGCACCTAGAGTCACATAAGTACCAATAAGAAATGTACTGTGCTCCCAACAGCCCCACCCCACCCCGAGGCTTAGTGTCCCCTTGAAGCATCAACCTTTTACAAGCTGAAACCCAGATATTGTGTGGGATTGGTGTTAAAAGCTCTGGAATGAGGATGTCTGGTTTCAAAGTCTTTGTATGGATACCATGTGCCCTTGAGAGGGTGAACCTCTCCGGATCTCACTTTCCCCTCTAGGAGGCAGGATGACAAATTAGAAGATTCACCAGTGGTCTTGACATCAGGACCCATGAAAGGTGAGAATTAAAGGTTCTTAGATTAGCAGCTCGGAGAAGGCAATGGCACCCCACTCCAGTACTCCTGCCTGGAAAATCCCATGGACGGAGGAGCCTGGAAGGCTGCAGTCCATGGGGTCGCTGAGGGTCAGACACGACTGAGCGACTTCACTTTCACTTTTCACTTTCATGCACTGGAGAAGGAAATGGCAACCCACTCCAGTGTTCTTGCCTGGAGAATCCCAGGGACGGGGGAGCCTGGTGGGCTGCCGTCTATGGGGTCCCACAGAGTCAGACACGACTGAAGTGACTTAGCAGTAGCAGCAGCAGATTAGCAGCTGGCACAAATTAAATGAGTGTTACTGATACAAAGGGCTTCCCTTGTGGCTCAGACAGTAAAGAATCTGCCTGCCAATGTAGGAGATGTGGGTTTGATCCTTGGGTCAAGAAGATCACCTGGAGAAGGGAATAGCAACCCACTCTGGTGTTTTTGCCTGGAAAATTCCATGGACAGAGGAGCTGGGGGGCTACAATGCATGGGGTCGCAGAGTCGGACATGACTGAGCGACTAACACTACTGATAAGAAAAGGCTGGTGACTGGGCCTCAATATCATGATTGCTAGAGTTCAGAAATAATCTTGATACATGTTTTTAAAGCCTATTTTTTAAAAAATTTAATTTTATTTGGTGCCATGCCTTGCAGCATGCAGGGTCTTAGTTCCCTGACCAGCTATTGAACCCATGCCCTCTATATTCAGAGCATGGAGTCTTAACCACTGGACCAATACATGTTTGAACATGCTTCAAATTATTCATTTTAGAAATCCTTTTTAGTTGCTTCTGGTCTCTTAAATAGTTCTTCAGTTTGATTTAGCCTAACCTAGCTGCCATTACGGGCTTCCCTGGTGGCTCAGCAGTAAAGAATCAGCCTACAATGCAGGAACCACAGGAGACGTAGATTCAATCCCTGGGTTGGGAAAATCTCTGGGAGGAGGGCATGGCAACCCACTCCAGTATTCTTGCCTGGAGAATCCCATGGACAGAGAAGCCTGGTGGGCTATAGTCCATAGGGTCACAAAGAGTCGGACAGGACTAAGTAACTTAGCATGCACACAGCTGCCATTATATCGCCACTGTTTCAATCCAAAGAGAATCTTGTTACTTCCTCCCTTAAAGTCAATAGTTATTTCAGGAATCAGAAAACACTTTGTAAATACATATCCTCAGAGCGCAGAGTTCAAGATGAATGAGATTTGGGGAAAGAGGAATCACAGGATCTGGACTGGTTGACAGGGACAGCAGAGATTATCTCATCCGACCTCCCATGTCCACATCCACATAGGAGAGGATCCAGCACCTGCTTGAACATCCTCAGAGTCAGAGATGGGGAGCTCATCCCAGCCAGAGGCATCTCATCCCACCAGGGAATTCCAGAAACACTGAAAGTGCTCCTGTTGTTTTTACTTCGGTCAGGACCCTTAACCTGCAGACCCAGGTTCATCAAGTTCATGAACTGCATACAACATAAAATGTGTTCACAAGCCAATGTCATTTTGGGGGAAGAAAATTTCCACAGTTCTTATCAGATCTCAGAGATTATGACTCAACAAAAGATGTAGGACTATTCCTCTTCTGACTCTTGAAAGTCAATAGAATAGGTCTACTGCATCTTCATTGCAACAATCCCTCAGATTTTAAGGACAGCTGTCCTGTTTCCCACCATCTTACCTTTTCAAGGCAAATTTATATTCCCCAGGCTACACCTCTCTAAGTCTTTTTCAACTTTCTCATATGACATGGTTTGTACACTCTTTTTGATTTTTACTCACATCTACCTTATGTGTTAATGCGCCCATCAGTCTGCCTCTGGACAGAGAGTTCCAGATGGCTTTTGTCCACTGTGGAAAAGAGTGGAACTGTTCCTGACTCTTCCCCTAATACAGCCTAAGTCTGCATTCAGCTGTTTATACTCCTCAGTCTGGAGTTGGACTACACAGTCAACTAAACCTCAAGACATCTGCACACTGACTCATACTAATCATGAAAATAACGACAGACATTCGTGAACCATTCACTTTGTGAAGGACAGGAAAGCCTGACGTGCTGCAGGCACTGAGCAATGGAACAACAAACCCTCTGTTCACTTCTTTCCATGTGCATTTCACTTTCTCTCCCAAGAATTCTATGAGATGGGCACTGTTATTATCCCAACTTTACAGATGAAAAAGGCCGGGCTTACCCAAGTAATGTGTTCAAGGCCATAAGCTATTAACAGCAAGTGGCAGGCCCAGGATTTGAACTCAGATTTGTCTGACTCTAGAAAGCATAGCTGCAACCACTGTATGCATGTATATGCAGACATACAGTCCTTTTACAATCATTTCTTAAAATGTAAGACTTTTGGAGATTTTCCTGGTGGTCCACTGGTTAAGCATCCACTTGCCAATGCAGGGGAAAGGGGTTTGATCCTTGGTCAGGGAAGATTCCACATGCCTCTGGGCAACTAAGTCCCTGAGCCACAAGTACTGAGCCCACAGGCCCTAGAGCCCACGCTCTGAAACAGGAGAGTAGCCCCTGCTTATCCCAACTACGGAAGGCCCCCGTGCAGCAAAAGACCCAGCACAGCCAAAAATAAGCAAATAAATAAATAAATAATTTTGAAAAATGTTAGGCTTCTGATTTATCCCTATCAATTTATATTACCAATCATTCCCTCCTCTAATATTATTTTTTTCCATCTTGTTTTTGTCCTCCAACATGCTGACCGTCTCTTCCAGCTTTGTGTAACTGACACATTTAGTGTGCCTCTCTACCTTGATAGTATAAATCGCTGCCTGAGTCAGGTAGAGGGGGTTCCTAGTCATTGTACAGACAACAATAACTAACACTTTCTGAGCCAGGCACTGCTGTAGGAACTTAACTTGAATTATTTCTTTCAGTTCTGACAATCATTACTTTGTAAATGAGGAAACAACCACAGAGGTCAAACATCAAGCCCAGTGTACAGAGAACTCTCTGTTGGCTGTCATGCTTTGGGTGCAGGGTTCAGTCAGTCATGGAATCAGCAGCTTCCATTTCCCTCCAACTCTCCAACGTCCAATGACCAGCTGCTTTGTGACCTAGTGGCTTGTTTAGAAAAGCTGCCTTCCAGCAATACCACTGAAAAAGGAGATCCAGCTACTTTGCACCTTCAGATAGTAATCTCTTATCTCTAACTCCATAGAGACTCATCTGGTCACTCATTTCAGGGGGGATCTTTCTGGGGATGGACACTGAAATTACTGACCCATCTTTTCCAGAATTCTTTCTTTAGTTTCTAAAGACTTGAACAGAACTTCTCTTTCCTAGTTGACTTGTCCATCTCCATAGCTGTAATCGACCTGCATGACTGACTACAGCTCTGAGCCTCCTCCCAGAAATCTAGGTGAAGTTTATTTTGCTCAAATAACTCAACTGCATTTTAAGAAGCCTAAGTACTCTTCTCCACTATTTTCACTATCATGGACTGCAAGCCTCTCTTTCCTTTTCCCAAGATTTTGAAGAGTATTTGCCTTGTTGGGGTTTGCCTAAGCTTAAATAAATTATATATTTATATTGATTCCTGTCACTTCCTACACAGAGGTATTTTCATCCTGAACATGTTTGCCAGAAGCAGATTTACCCCACAACGAATTGACCATAAGGTCATTTTGCCATAAGAGACAAAAATAATTACTGGTTGATGGTTACATTACACTGGAAAACCAGATATCAATTTTTGCAAATCCTTTAGCAAGCTAACCTAAGCCAGACTGTGTTTTCACCATTTTCAAGAAACTTATATACCCCTCAGGGATCACATAATCATTTCCTTTTCAGGGGGCAGGAGGAGCTTGATTCTCCTTTTGCCATCAATGTCTAATACTGTGTGATAAATTTGGTAAAGACAGCCTGAGAGGAGAAGCTGTCGTACCCAAATTAGTTAAGAATCAATTATTAGTGCTCTTGAAGGTCACTGTGAATTAGCAGACACTTCTTTTATATCTGCCATAGCTTGGTAAACTTCTAGTTTTGATGAGTGAGAGGGATGACTATGCTCATCAAGTTCAGTTCAGTTTAGTTGCTCAGTCACGTCTGACTCTTAGTGACCCCAGGGACTGCAGCACGCCAGGCCTCCCTGTCCATCACCAACTCCTGGAGCCTACTCAGACTTGTGTCCATCAAGTCGGTGATGCCATCCAACCATCTCATCCTCTGTCATCCCCTTCTCCTCCTGCCTGCAATCTTTCCCAGCATCAGGGTCTTTTCCAATGAGTCCTTCGCATCAGGTGGCCAAAGTATTGGAGTTTCAGCTTCAGCATCAGTCCTTCCAATTAATATTCAGAGTTCATTTCCTTTAGGATGGACTGGTTGGATCTCCTTGCAGTCCAAGGGACTTTCAAGAGTCTTCTCCAACACGACAGTTCAAAAGCCTCAATTCTTCAGCACTCAGCTTTCTTTATGGTCCAACTTTTACATCCACACATGACCACCGGAAAAACCATAGCCTTGACAAGATGGACCTTTGTTGGCAAAGTGATGTCTCTGCTTTTTAATATGCTGTCTAGGTTGATCATAGCTTTTTTTCCCAAGGAGCAAGTATTCTTTAATTTCATGGCTGCAGTCACTATCTGCAGTGATTTTGGAGCCCAAGAAAATAAAACCTGTCACTGTTTCCACTGTTTCCCCATCTATTTGCCATGAAGTGAAGGGACCAGATGCCATGCTCATCAAAGGATTTACAAGCACTGACTTGTTATCCTTTTCTAGTGTCATGACTGTCAACTAAGTATTTTTATCTCTCATGTTAAAACAGCCTTATGGCCACTTAGTTGTACAGTGAAACTGGCTGCAGCAAAGATGTTTACAGCAAAAATTCCTTGACCCCTTTCTACATGTAGAATCTGTCTTTTTTTTTTTTTCTCCTTATTTTGTCCAAAGGTCATTAAAAAAATATCTCCCTTTTGATAGATACCAATGATACTAAGTAGTTACTTTGGAACAGAAAAGATTAGGAGAGGGTCAAAATGTCTCTAGTCTTGTCTGGATTGTTTCACTTTTTTATTTTATTTTGCTTACTTTTAAAAAATTTTATCCGTGGCGGATTCATGTTGATGTATGGCAAAACTAATACAATATTGTAAAGTAATTAGTCTCCGATTAAAATAAATAAATTTATATTAAAAAAACAAAAAAATTAAAAATAAAAAATTTTATTGCTTTTATATATTTATTTTTTGGCCATGTTGCATGGCATGTGGGATTTTAGTTCCCTGCCCAGGGATTGAACCTGCACCCCCTGCAATGGAGGCTTGGAGTCTCAACCACTGGACCACCATGCAAGTTTCTTTGTTCACTTTTTTAAAAAGCAGAATGTATTTATGTATTATTTGTGTAATTAAAAATCAACACCTCCTTCTTCCCTAAAAAAAAAAATAAAAAAAAATCTATTTGCTGTCCTTAAGCACAGAATAATGAAAAAGGATGTGCTTCTGAGACAAACTTTATCTGAATCCTGGGCCCAGCATGGATAAACTGCCTTTCAGTTGAATAACAGATATATTTTGACTTGCTAAAAATGAATATTCCAGCATGTTGCTTAACTTTTCTGAGCCACCATCTCTTTAACTGAAAATGAGGGTATTAATAGCAAGCACACAGATAATAAAGCATCATAGTAACTTCACACTCTTGCTTCCAGCGTGCTTGAGTTCAAACACCAACTTTGCCGCTGTGTGCCTTAGGTAAATTAAATGCACATAAAGTCTGAGAGTGAAGCCTGGCTGAGTAGTGCTGTATAAATGTTAGTTATCAACACTATTGTGTGCTTCTGTGCTCCTGCTCAGTCATGTCTGACTCTTTGTGACCCCATGGACTGTAACCCGCCAGGCTCCTCTGTCCATGGAATTCTCCAGGCAAGAACACTGGAGTAGGTTGCCATGCCCTCCTCCAGGGGATCTTCCTGACCCAGGGATCAAACCCATGTCTCCTGTGTCCCCTGCATTGGCAGGCAGATTCTTTACCACTGAGCCACCGGGGAAGTACAGATATATTATTATTATCTCAAAGGTCTGTTTGGATTCAGTGATAATGTACAAGTTCTAAAGCATCACAATGGTGCCTACGCTTAATAAAGGCTAGTTTCCTCCATGCAGCCCTTTTGAATGATGTGTCTGAGTGCTTTCTACAAATAGTTTTTACTTATCTAAGGCTGCCTCACCTACTCCCCTTTGTTTTTTTAACAACCATCAGTTTCCTCTGGCCTTTAAGCCTTCCAAGTCATTATTCTTTATGATTTAGGGTGCTTTCTGGAATCATTGTTGGCTCAATACCTGATGCCTTCATCTTTCCTTGGGCACATGTCACTTTCAAGTGCATGGACCAGGCCACAGAGTGTAGCACAATTAGAATTAAAATTTTTTTTCCTATTTAATTCTGGCAGCCCGACATAATGCCTGCTACATCCACAACCTCATGTCAGGTGAAGCTCGACCACCACATAGCTTTTCTGCTCAAATATTAATGCAACAAGCCCAGTGGAATATAGGGCAGTAAACAGGTCAGAGAGCGAGGCTGACAGGCAGAAACCTGTGATGCTTGTCGGGTGTGGGTGTGCATTCTCAGGAATGGACACATTTCCTCCCCACAAAATGGAGAGAAAAGACTTCCACTAGACTGCAGAGCTGTTCACTTTTTTTAGTCTTTTATTAAATTATGAAATGTTTCATAAAATTTTATGAAATATATCATATGTAGTATAAATATATGTTGGGACAAGTAAAAGCTATCCATATCCAAACATTTCTTCTTCCCTCATAAAGTTATTGTGGTCTGTGAATTTAGGGTTTAAGGTGGTATTCTTGCAAATTCCGTGATAAAGTATATTAACTAGTGCTGAAGACTATCTGTGGGCTGGTGGCTCAGATGGTAAAGAATTCACCAGCCAGGTGGGAGACCCAGGTTTGATCCCTGGATTGGGAAGATCCCCCGAAGAAGGGCATGACAACCCGCTCCAGTATTCTTGCCTGGGAAATGCTTTGGACAGAGGAACCTGCGGGCTACAGTCCATGGGGTAACAAAGAGCTGGACACGACTGAGAGACTAACTAATGTAGAAGGTAATGATTTAATCATATGATATATCCATTAACTAAAAACAAATTTACAATCAGCTTGCAGACCTTAAAACGTGCTCCTCTGTCCTGTAAGCCCTGTGTTCCGAGGAAAGCAGGGCTACGGTCCTGAGGGCAGCAAGGAGGATTATGGTGCTCCCCCATCTCCCCCGATTTCCCCACCCCGACCCCCAAACTCATGCAATCATGTCCTTACTCAGCCCCGAGACAAACTCTCGGAAGTTGATCAGAGAGTCTCCATTCTCATCTAATAACTGGAATAAGCGGGAGGCCAGCACGTCAGAGTGAGTTCCGCAGGCCCAGGGAAAGAGCAGAGCAAACATGCCCTTGAACTGCTCCAAGTCGATGCGATACTGCTCGAGGTAAGGCAGGCTGGGGTCATGCCGGTCCAGCGCATTGCTGTTCCCGCCCCAGTAGCAGCTGGTTAGGTGTTCCGCCTGCAGAATTGAAGGACAGAATGACATGGCAGGCTGCATCTCACAGCAAATACAGGCAAGAAAGGCCTTCCTCAAATCTGGGAAAAAACTTTAGGTCTGCATCTCCTGGGGCAGTGGTCTGGACCCAGGGCACCCTCGGCTTCTCTTTTACATTTATCTCCACCTGGCCACCTCCCACCAATTCCGTGGCAACCATCTCTGTGTTTATATCCGGTACGAAAAACCCGTTTCAATTACTGGAGCAGGTGAAGAAAGAAAGAACTTCCCCTGCACCATTTTCTGCCCCCGCTACTCCCACACTCACAAGCATTTTAAGGAGTAACTCCCATAAAGACAAACAAATATTCTGTTTTAAAAGAAATACCATAAAGACAAATACTCTGTTTTAAAAGAAATACATTGAGTGTTAACCTGAAGAGGATCTGTAATTCAGGCAGTCTGATCACCTCCTGTTCCCTATGAGGATGGTATACAGCCCAGAGGGTAAGTGGCTTCCACGAGTCAGCTAACCAGAATCATAGTCAAAGCAGAATCATAATGTGATTCTGGGTTTCCAAACTTCTAGTTTAGTGTCCTGTAAACCCCTGCCTTCTGGTCATCAAGGTCACCAAGATTACCCTGCATATGTGCTAAGTCGCTTCAGTCATGTCAGACTCTCTGCGACCCTATAGACCATAGCCCGCCGGGCTCCTCTGTGCATGGAATTCTCCAGGCAAGAATACTGCAGTGGGTTGCCACGCCCTCCTCCGGGGAATCTTCCCAATACAAGGATCGAACCCGTGTCTCTTTCATCTGCTGCATTAGCAAGCTGGTTCTTTACCATTAGCACCACCTGGGAAGCCCAAAGATTATCCTAGTCATCCAGTACTGAGGCGACAAGTATGCAGTCCCTCCTGTTTTGTGCATCTGAAAATAGCGCCAGGAAAATTATGAGCAGGAACCACTAGGGTGGAGGAGGACAGAGATCCAGCTAAAGGCTTCCTGTTTCTGTCCTTGGAAACAAGGCAGCCTTTTTATTCAGGAGGTCATATTGATTCTGGCAGAAACACATGCCCATTCTAGGAAGACCGCAAAGACGAAGCATCTAACAGAAAGGCCAGTAAGAAGCCTCCGGTCCCCCTAGGTAGAGGTTTACAGTTAGCGATGAATGGTAGGCTGGGGAGACAGAGGGGCATCCAAAGGGAGACTTTATTTTTACTTTATTTCCTGCTGTACTATTTCATTATACACATGTATAAACATTGCAATAGCAAAAAGCACTCTCACGCCAGATCGTTCCCCCTTGCCTAGGGGTTCTGAGAAGGAGTCAGTGGTGAGAGTGCAGTACTTCAGTGTTGTTCTTACTTAGAAAAGAGCAAAGAAGACCAGTGTCTTTGTCCTGTTTACTGGGAATTGTAGCTAATAATCCAGCAGAGAGAGGAGTGGGAGCAGCCAAGAGAGGAGGAAGGAGAGGTTTCTCAGGGCAGCTTCAGGAGAATAAAGGCAGTGTGTCAGGCCCACTAGGCTTGGGGGCTGCACTCACGTGTTGCTGGATGGTGGGGGGCTGGGTGGGGTGGAGTGGAGGAGCATGGTGATGGCGGTGGGGTTGGGGGAGGGAGGCAGAGGCTGAGGTTCGAGGGGTGCCCTGGGTGGAGCTGTACTCCGACGTGACGCCCAGCAGCCCCGTGGGTGGGAACGAGTTAGTGATATGGCCCCATAGGAAGGGTCCCCTTTTACTGGAGCTCCATCAGTGGATAAAAGTTATCCAAAGCACTGCCTCCTAACTAAAGCATCCATGTTCCTCTGGAACCGGCCCCGGGTGTGGAGCAGGCACATTCATGGTGCTCACAGCCATCAGGAAACAAGTCAAAGGGACTGTGTCCCTCTCCTTTGATGAGACCCCCTACTCCATCACCTGGGCACTACGGACCCAAGACTGAAAAAGGACTAATTTAGAAAGAGTTCAAATAAGGCCCAGGGGCCGTGAATCACATTTTCTCCCAAATCTGCCTCAGGGTGGCATTCTTTCACCTTTTTCTATCAAGTTTAGCCCAAAGCCCAAGGAGAAAACTGGGAAACAAATGTCGCTTTCCTTTGTATCTGAAGGAAATCCCCCAGAAATTGACTTTATAAAAGACTGAAGAGTCTGGCAGTGTGTCTGACACGGCAATTCCTCAATAAATGTTTGTTCAGGTGAACTGAAGCCAATGAAAAGTCTTCAAAAAACTCAAGAAAGAGTCCTTTTCTGAAGTCTTTGTCTTGGGTTGGCACCACCAACTCAGTGGACATGAGTTTGAGCAAACTTCGGGAGATAGTGAAGGACAGGGAAGCCTGGCATCCTGCAGTCCATGGGATTGCAAAGAGTTGGACACATCTGAGTAGCTGAACCGAACTGAGTACCCGAGAATCCTTCCCATCCCTGACACCAACCGAGGACATCAGGTTCTCTCTTCGGCACTCAGAAGACTTGGGCAACTCCTGTTTGTCAACACACCTGAGGGCAGGGTTTTGGAATGTAAGGAGAGCTTTCTTCAGGCAATATCCTTGGTGTACAAACGACACACCTGGAACCTGGAGGTGCTCAGACCGCAGAGGGCAGGGGCACTGAAGAAGATACGGCTTCAGTGATCTCAGGAGCTTGGGCTTCTGCACAGCCCGCCCTGGTCTTGCTCTTCTGGTGTGCCCCACGTCAGCCTCCTCCTTTGAATGTCATAGCCCTCCCCATTGCCTCCAGCTGCCACTCCCCACTTCTGTGTAGTTGCCCTAAATCCTGGCCCTACCCGTCCCCCACCCCGACTCTGTGAAGCAGATTTCTCCCAGTCCTCAGTATCCTTCTAAAATCTGATCTCAGTTGGATCATTGTATTTTTTTCTTTCAATCCAAGTTGGATAATTGTATTTTTCCCTCTACGAAATGAAGAGGGACTCTTCTCTCCTTATGGAAAACCATATAATGGAGCAATGGGCACAGTGCTTTACATATCTGAATAAAGCATGAATGAGATGGCACACGCTTAAAGCCGCACCATTAAATGCTGAACGCAGCCTGCTGGGGGCGCTGTTGCCCATGCTGCTGGACTGCACAAAGCCATCAACCTCTCTGTGCCTGCCTCGGAAGCAGGCAAAATTGAACTAGACTGAAAACAGATCACTGAATCACCTATGTATTCAACACACATGTTTGGAACACCTATTGGGCAGGGACACGAAACTAGATACTAGAGAAACAGAAATAAAACGGTGGTGCCTCCAGTAGCTAACAGGTTAAGTAGGAATACTGGCAAAAATATTCCCAGCTCTCACATTCTCTATTTGATCCTAAGATCTACTAGTGTCCAACTCAGATCTTTATGTCTGCCCTCTTCTGTTCGTTTCTATACTATCTTTGCCATCCTCAATTATCTTTAGTTCTGGAAATAAAAGGCTCTATAACAAACAAAAAACTAGCCAATTAGAGATTGTGATAAAATTGGTACCTGCTTAAAAGGCATCCTTTAAAAATTTTTCCTGGCAATTATCACATTTTTATCTATGATGTTGGTAATGATAGTTAAAACAAAAATGCTTTTTTTTTCCTAGAAGAAAAACAATTCTACATTGCCTCATTTAATGATACTATTTCCTTATTGATGATCAAGATTGGTGTGGGCTGACTTAGAAATACAAAATCATAGAAATTTAAACAACTAGGCTTTCCCTTAGACATTCAAGCAGCTTTATTCTTATTCCGGCTATGTATCTCCTTTTAAGGGTGCTTGAATACAGATTAATAGAGGAAATTAAAATTTACAGTAGTTTCAGAGAGAATTTAAACTTGATTGCCATCATTCCAATGAGTATTATAAAGTAACACCCTATTTGCTTAAGTCCAAGGAAACAGTGAAAATACTACATGGGGAGGAAGAAGGCTAAAACACCAACTTAAATGAATTATATCTTTATTTTCCAATCTAAGTACTCTATTTTTATACTCTTTACTCCATCTTCCTATGTATGCCTGTTGACACTCATGCTATCCCTTCACAATTTAACAGAAAAATCTAGGAACTAGCTGAATTATTTAAGTGAACTCCTGGGCTTCCCTGGTGGCTCAGTGGTAACGAATTCACCTGCTGATGCAGGAGACATGGGTTCAGTCCCTGGTCCGGGAAGATCCCACATGTCTTGGAGAAGCTAAGCCTGTGGACCACAACTATTGGGCCTGTGCTCTAGGGCCTGGGAGCCGCACATACTGAAGTCCAAGTGCCCTAGAGCTCTTGCTTCATAAGAGAGGCCGACGCAAAGAAAGCCCATACGCCGCAACTAGAGAGCGGCCCCACCCCCCGCAACTAAAGCAAAGCCCACAAAGCGATGAAGACCCAGTGCAGCCAAAAATTAGGAAAAAAAAAAAGTGAACTCTTTCACTCCCTTGAATGTACATGAATTTTCTTTGAAACTCACCTTGAAAAGAGCATAAAGTTCTTCTAGTTCATCAGTGGTAAAGGAAGTTTCGGTCACAATGGTTCGTACCTTATATAAAAAGAATAACACAATGACTTTCACAAACTCAAAAATATCATAATGGGAAACTTCCTGATTGTTTTCTTTTCAATCCGCTTAGTCTGTCAAGCAGGAATTGGAGTCAGTGGGAATACAAGGAAGGATGGGAACAGAAGGCCACATGCCATTTCTCAAAAGACTCACCACATTCCGTTTTGTAGTATCTTCCAGCGTCTGGATCACCTTTAGTCTCTGTTTAAATCTCATCTGCTCAATCAAATCTGCCCGGATAGTTCCAAATTTCTGGAAAAAAACAATACTGGTATTTCTGAGAAATCTGCTGAAGTCCTTGGTATCATGTCTGCAGGACCGATGGAGACAAATCCTGACACCATGAGAAATTTCTTGCCAAATAACAGGGCTCTTAGACTATACCATCATTTACTGTATGTCCTTTGTTTATTTTGAAGCCATTTAACAATCTTAAATAAATAACAGAAAATTCTCATGCTTCTTAACATTGAAGTAAATCTCAAAGCCAAATCAGTCTTTCTCAAATCAAAAGTTCATATGGAAAAAAAAAGTGAAAGTGTTGCTCAGTTGTGTTTGACTCGTTGTGACCTCATGGACTATAGCCCGCCAGCTCCTGTCCATGGAATTCTCCACGCAAGAATACTGGAGTGGCTAGCCATTCCCTTCTCCAGGGGATTTTCCTGACCCACAGATTGAACCTGTGTCTCCTGCATTGCAGGCAGATTCTTTACCATCTGAATCACCAGGGAAGCCCAGTTCATAAGAAAGGAAAGGGTTAAGTAAGGCTATAGAGACCCTTTATGGATGAAATAAGGCTAACTACTCAACAGGGAGGTTGTAGGAAATGTTGGGAGTGTGGCTTCCTGTTCTGATCTCTAGTTCAATAGCATTTGTCTCTCGATGGCAGACACCCAGTACTAGCCACCTTTCGCAACCCAAGAAGCCTAACATTGCCTGAATGTTTGGGGTGTTAGCACTGGGGAGAAGTCTTGGAGAGGAAATGCATATGACTTCCCTCTACATTCCTTTGCTACCTCTTATAAATCTATAATGATTTCAAAATAAAAGTGGTTTTGGAGGATTTGTTTTGTTTCTGGAAGTTATGGTGTAACATTTTACAACAGAAAAAGATGAAGCAATCTGAAAAGTAAGTGACAATCAGGGACCTGAGAAATTCCCTCTGAGTTTAAGAATACTATTGGCATATACAGAGAGCACTGACTTTTGAAATCATGCTTGTCACACAGACTGGACGTTGGCTCATCAATACCCATATGTCTGTTCTCCCTGCATGTACAGAATTCAAAATTTCAGCCGAGCACCCAGATGCTCAGCAAAAGAATACATTTCCCAGCGTCCCCTGCAGCTTCTCGTGCTGGGTGACTAGATTCTGGCCAACAGGATGTGAGTAGAAGTGACGTTGTTCAGTTACTCGGTAGTGTCCGACTCTTTGTGACCCCACGGATTGCAGCGCTCTAGGCTTCCCTGTCCTTCACTATCTCCTGGAGTTTGCTCATTGAGTTGATGATGCCATCCAACCACCTCATCCTCTGTCCCCCCGCTTCTCCTTTGCCCTCAATCCTTCCCAGCATCAGGGTCTTTTCCAGTGAGTAAGCTCTTGAGTGCCCATTAAAGGAAAGAGACACACCCATCCTATCTCCTTCCTCTTTCCTCAAGAGTGGATTAGAAGGGGAGGGAGGTGGGAAGGAGGTTCAAGAGGGAGGGTACATATGTACACCTAAGGCTGATTCATGTTGATATTTGGCAGAAACCAACACAATTCTGTAGAGCGATTATCCTTCAATTAAAAAATAAATTAAAAAAAAGAGTGGATTAGAAAGAGCCTGGGCCCCTGATACCCAGTAATCCAAGTCTATGCACCAACCAGTAACACTGAAGAAGCTGAAGTTGATCGGTTCTATGAAGACCTACAAGACCTTTTAGAACTAACACCCAAAAAAGATGTCCTTTTCATTATAGGGGACTGGAATGCAAAAGTAGGAAGTCAAGAAACACCTGGAGTAACAGGCAAATTTGGCCTTGGAATATGGAATGAAGCAGGGCAAAGACTAATAGAGTTTTGCCAAGAAAATGCACTGGTCATAGCAAACATCCTCTTCCAACAACATAAGAGAAGACTCCACACATGGACATCACCAGATGGTCAACAAGGAAATCAGATTGATTATATTCTTTGCAGCCAAAGATGGAGAAGCTCTATACAACAAAAACAAAACCAGGAGCTGACTGTGGCTCAGATCATGAACTCCTCATTGCCAAATTCAGACTGAAATTGAAGAAAGTAGAGAAAACCACTAGACCATTTAGGTATGACCTAAATCAAATCCCTTATGATTATACAGTGGAAGTGACAAATAGATTTAAGGGACTAGATCTGATAGAGTGCCTGATGAACTATGGAATGAGGTTCGTGACATTGTACAGGAGACAGGGATCAAGACCATCCCCATGGAAAAGAAATGCAAAAAAGCAAAATGGCTGTCTGGGGAGGTCTTACAAATAGCTGTGAAACGAAGAGAAGTGAAAAGCAAAGGAGAAAAGGAAAGATACAAGCATCTGAATGCAGAGTTCCAAAGAATAGGAAGGAGAGATAAGAAAACCTTATCAGCGATCAATGCAAAGAAATAGAGGAAAACAATAGAATGGGAAAGACTAGAGATCTCTTCAAGAAAATTAGAGATACCAAGGGAACATTTCATGCAAAGATGGGTTCGATAAAGGACAGAAATGGTATGGACCTAACAGAAGCAGAAGATATTAAGAAGAGGTGGCAAGAATACACAGAAGAACTGTACAAAAAAGATATTCATGACCCAGATAATCACTATGGTGTGATCACTGACCTAGAGCCAGACATCCTGGAATGTGAAGTCAAGTGGGCCTTAGAAAACATCACTACGAACAAAGCTAGTGGAGGTGATGGAATTCCAGTAGAGCTATTCCAAATCCTGAAAGATGATGCTGTGAAAGTGCTGCACTCAATATGCCAGCAAATTTGGAAAACTCAGCAGTGGCCACAGGACTGGAAAAGGTCAGTTTTCATTCCAATCCCAAAGAAAGGCAATGCCAAAATGCTCAAACTACTGCACAATTGCACTCATCTCACATGCTAGTAAAGTAATGCTCAAAATTCTCCAAGCCAGGCTTCAGCAATACGTGAACCATGAACTTCCAGATGTTCAAGCTGGTTTTAGAAAAGGCAGAGGAACAGAGATCAAATTGCCAACATCCACTGGATCATTGAAAAAGCAAGAGAGTTCCAGAAAAACATCTATTTCTGCTTTATTGACTATGCCAAAGCCTTTGACTGTGTGGATCACAATAAACTGTGGAAAATTCTGAAAGAGATGGGAATACCAGACCACCTGACCTGCCTCTTGAGAAATCTGTATGCAGGTCAGGAGGCAACAGTTAGAACTGGACATGGAACAACAGACTGGTTTCAAATAGGAAAAGGAGTACGTCAAGGCTGTATATTGTCACCCTGTTTATTTAACTTATATGCAGAGTACATCATGAGAAACGCTGGACTGGAAGAAACACAAGCTGGAATCAAGATTGCCGGGAGAAATATCAATAACCTCAGATATGCAGATGACACCACCCTTATGGCAGAAAGTGAAGAGGAACTACAAAGCCTCTTGATGAAAGTGAAAGTGGAGAGTGAAAAAGTTGGCTTAAAGCTCAACATTCAGAAAACGAAGATCATGGCATCTGGTCCCATCACTTCATGGGAACTAGATGGGGAAACAGTGGAAGCAGTGTCAGACTTTATTTTTTTGGGCTCCAAAATCACTGCAGATGGTGACTGCAGCCATGAAATTAAGACAGTTACTCCTTGGAAGAAAAGTTATGACCATCCTAGATAGCATATTCAAAAGCAGAGACATTACTTTGCCAACAAAGGTCCGTCTAGTCAAGGCTATGGTTTTTCCAGTAGTCATGTATGGATGTGAGAGTTGGACTGTGCAGAAGGCTGAGCACCGAAGAACTGATGCTTTTGAACTGTGGTGTTGGAGAAGACTCTTGAGAGTCCCTTAGACTGCAAGGAGATCCAACCAGTCCATTCTGAAGATCAGCCCTGGGATTTCTTTGGAAGGAATGATGCTAAAGCTGAAACTCCAGTACTTTGGCCACCTCATTCGAAGAGCTGACTCATTGGAAAAGCCTCTGATGCTGGGAGGGATTGGGGGCAGGAGGAGAAGGGGACGACAGAGGATGAGATGGCTGGATGGCATCACTGACTCGAAGGACCTGAGTCTGAGTGAACTCCGGGAGTTGGTGATGGACAGGAAGGCCTGGCGTGCTGTGATTCATGGGGTCGCAAAGAGTCGGACATGACTGAGCGACTGAACTGAAAAGAACTGGGCCCCTGATGCCACTGAGCTCCACACCAGTCCTGAACTCCATAAGTAAACTCAAAGCAAGAGAAAATCGAATTTCTGTCTTAACTCTATTCTGGGGTCTATGGTTACAACAGCCAAACTTGTGTTCCAACAAACACAAGAGCTAAAAGTTACAAACTGATTAAGTGCTCGGCATAAACTGCATGTTTTGTTTAAATTCCATTTAATTCCTTTCTCCTGGTTCTATTTATGCCTTACCGGCTACTCTTTTTCTGTCACATCGTCTCTATCTTGAATCCCTGGGGAGCTCCAGGGCTCAGTCTTTAGACCTCTACACACCCACATCCTAGGGACTCCCCTCACTGTTTGCGACTTCTATTGTTCACACCCTGGTCCAAACCACTGTTGTCTCTCTCAGAGGCTTAAAAAAAAACACAGTGTGACGGTTGAGAGTTAAGTTTCACTGGGTACAAAATGAGGGCTATAGCCTGGGAGACAACATTTCAGATAGCGCTGAGAAACTGCTCCTAAGAGGTAGGGGGAAGGTCAGTATATTTCATTTCAGTGACGGGGGAGTACATGCAATCAAGCATATATTTTTTTGCAGAAAGTTTCTGCTAGTCTCACAAAGGTGATAAAGTCATGTGGAGCAGCCATCACCGTGATGGAATGTAGTGCTTTTCCAGATATGAGATGCATGAATTTGGCTCCTAAAATCAGCTCCTGAAAATATCTGACCTGTTTTGCCAGTTTCCCAGAGCACAGAGTGCCTCATTTCTGCCCTCCACCCTGAACTCCTTTCAAGTGTTGAAGGTCAGCAGCTGCAGCAGCTCACAATTTAATCCTTGCAGAGGCAGATGGCAAGTGTGTGTGTGTGTGTGTGTGTGTGTGTGTGTCCAACTCCTGTGGCCCCATAGACGGTAGCCCACCAGGCTCCTCTGTCCGTGGGATTCTCCAGGCAAGAATACTGGAGTGGGTTGCCATTTCCTCCACCAGGGATCTTCCTAACCCAGGGTTGAATGCACATCAGCTGCATTGGCAGGGAGATTTTTTTTTTTTTTTAACCACTAAGCCATCTGGGACGTGGTTTTAGAAGTGGTCCTTCTAAAACCTGAGCCTTGACACTACTCTCTTGCTCACAACTCCAGAGTTCTCACAGCTCACTTGGAGTCAAATTCCAGGTCTCACCAATGATTCCAAGCCCTATACCCCTCCCCCTCCCTCAGCTACCTCTCTGGTCAGCTGCCAACACCTTTTCTCACCGCCACAGACACGGTGGCCTCTTATTGCTCCTCTTTACGAGGAGCAGTAATTATGGCAGTTCCACTGCCAGCCAGGGCCTGTGCAGCAGCCCCTTCTCTGCCTGGAAATCGTTTCCTTCGGACACAACTTGCTGGCTCCCCCAGGTCATTTGTGTCTCTGCTAGATGTCACTTCACAGACACACAAACCCAAGAGAAACAGCACGTGCCCACCCTTTTAACCTGCATTCTTTCTTACTTGACTCTGCCATGGCCTGCCTCTCATCCCTCACTATGAGGGCACAGACTGTGTCCTCCAGAACGGAGGACAGATACTGATTCTAAGCAAGTGCTCAACAGGTATTTACTGGACACACTGAATCCTGGGGATAATTTCAGGAAGTAAATGCTCTTCCTAGCTCCATTTCAGAGACGAGGGAACAGAAGCTTAACAAAAATCATCAACTTGCCCAAGTTCACAGAGCTGTGGTGGTAAAGCCCAGTTTGAACACAGGCTGTCTGATTCTAGAATCTGTACCCTTGGAAGAATCGCCAGGGGTTCATCTCCCTGACTTGCTGCAGAGAACAGTCAGTGTTCAATAAGGTCTTGAGTTGCCAGATTCAGTGAATAAAATATAGGAGATACAGGATGTCCAGTTAAACCTTTAACTCAGATAAATAAGAGTGATCATTTCAGTATGTCCCACGCAATGTCAGTCTTTTCTGTATCTTATCTGACAACACCAGAAATGGTATCTCTCTACAGGTTGTTCCACATGGTGGACTCTGAACCATATAATTGATAATTTCCCCAAATTGGAGTCAACAGTGAAAAACCCTACCCTTCTAATGCTTTCTATTTCTATCTATTCAGTATGTTTTTCCTGTTTTGAATGAGAATTGCCTTTCGACTCAGGTGTTCCTTCCCTATAGTTAAGAGTATACTGACATCTTAGAACTTAGACCAGTTACTTAGAACTTTCATCACTTAATATAATTGGACGGTCTTGATCTACAAATGCAGGGTTTATGGATGAATTTTCCCATCTCCAGAGAAGTGTCTTCTCCAGACCAAGTCAGAATCCTCTCCACTCTAAAGAAAGATATGGCAATGACCGCCACTTAGAAGTCAGAATTCACAAGTTGTTAGTAGGAGCTGCCACTAGTGATGAAAAATGTCATACTTAATTCACTCTGGGTTAAGTCCTCAGGTGGGATTAAAACTCCTAAGAAAGGTAACTGTTTTGATCCTCACAGAAGAATGGAAAGCATCCTCTACAGAGCTCACGCTGAGGATGGAGGGGTGGGTTTACCTCAAACCAGGACACAGTGTGCTTTTGATCAACCAAGAGACATTACCTATGAGACAGAAGGAAACTATTCTTGCACTGCAACTGGCAGGGACATTAACGATGACATGTCATTGGTCATCCTTACAGTAACCTTGTGAGTTAGTACTGTTACTTCCATGTCAGATGAGAAAACTGAGGTTCAGAGAGGTTCTATGAGCTACCCAGAGTCCCACAGGGGCTGCACTGCAATTTAAGGTTCAGTCATTGGTTTTATAACTCCACCACCTACTTTTCCAGCATTCTAGAAAAGGGTTCCAGATAGGTTCTTCTTTGTCTTTGGGTAGAAGAGAACGTAAATTTTGGAGCTAGACAAAATTTGATTCAAATTCATTTTCTTTTACTAATTATCTGTGTGACTTTGGGCAATTCAGTCAAGTCTTCTGAATCATAGTTTCTTCCTCTGCACAAGGAGACCCCAAAACTGTCCTTGTAGATTGCCCTTAGAGATAAAGATACATTAATATAAAGTACTGGTAACAGTAACTCACAGTAAACATTGGCTTGGTGATCTCTACAAATTGCTAAAAAACAAGTTGGGTTTCTCAGGTGGCTTAGTGGTAAAAAATCCACCTGCCGGTGCAGGAGGCACAGGTTCTATCCTTGGGTTAGGAAGATCCCCCCTGGAGAAGGAAAGGGCAACCCACTCCAGTATCCTTGCTTGGAAAATCCCATGGACAGAGGGGCCTGGCGGGCTACAGTCTACGGGGTCGGACATGCTTTAGTGACTAAACAACAAAAAGAGTTACTTCCCCTAAGCCTGACCTTCAAAGAGCCCTCTATATTTTATATTTAATTAATATCTGTTCCTTAACTAGAAATGGACCTTGCAGTTTGCCAGGCAGGTCCAGGGACTGGCCATAATCAGACACAATGGAATACATATAATGGCCCTTCCATCAGGAGCAAACAGTCCCAACCTAAAAGGAAACCATAAACTCCCAAGTTCCTGCCTAGCTATTTCCAGAGGATTGCTAAAGGAAAATGGGTTATGAGGAGGACTGGGCCGTGATCTCCTCTCCTCTGCCCCTTCGCCTTTTTGGAGGGGCTCTGACAGAATGAAATTCTGAAAAGAGCAGACAAACAATGGCTGAGTAGATCCTCTCTCTTTCCAGTGGCTGTTGGGTGCCTTGCAAATCAATTAGTGGTTTCAAGACTTCCCACTAACCAGCCTCTACTGGCCCCACTGACCTCATGTCCATATGTACACCTACAAGTCCATCCACATTCTATCCAGACACACCCCTTGGCTCTGGCTTTAATGCTGGGGAGCTCGTGTTTGCCTCCTGCTTCTGCCACTTTCTGTGTGCCTTGGGAGAACTGACTCAATCTCTCTCAACGTACATTTTAACCTTAAAATGTGTGAACATGGACCTAGTGGGGCTATCGATGAAGCACCTGGCACCTGTCCCACACGAGGTGGGTTCTCCATGAGTGACAGCTGTTATCACCAAAATTAATAAGCCCAACACATTAATCTGACCTTTCAAACTGTCTGTCCTTCTGCAAAAACTCCTCCTCGTGTTTGATCAGCCACCTCCTTTCCCCACCGCAGCTCAGTTCAGTCTCTCAGTCACGTCCCAAGAGTCTCAGACTCTTGGCAACCCCATGGACTGCAGCATGCCAGTCTTCCCTGTCCATCACCAACTCCTGGAGCTTGCCCAAACTCATGTTCATTGAGTTGGTGATGCCATCCAACCACCTCATCCTCTGTCATCCCCTTGCTTAACATTTCTCAAATGCTCTGGGTGGGCTATCTTGAACATGAAGAAACTCTGAGGTGCTCCCATGCCTGCCATAAGTCTGCTATTAATGTGCTCTCTGTCTTCCAGGAGGCTCATCGCAGTCTATGGATTAAACCTGAAGGCTGGGGCTTTATCTACCATGTCTGTGTGTCTAACAAAATGGCACACAGGGCCCAAACAGAAGAAAATTGTCTCTCAAACTGGGAGAACTTCACGATGCGTGAGATTTCTGCTATGAGGCATTTATGAAGACAGTTATCACATCTACTCATCAGGAGAAAGGTGATCGACCTGCAGCATCCTGGGATCTCAAGGCTGAAAGTGCTTTCGGTATTCTTCCTACTTATCTATTTTCCTGGCTAACTATCCTGAAGCACAGAAAGCAAGGAGTCACCTGCTTCAGAACACTGTTGTCTGTCGTATAACCGGGTTAAAATCCACCTGGGCGTCTAGTGGCCCCATTCTGCATCTAGGGCAGTGACTCTCAGCCCCCACCGGGCTCCAGAATCACCTGGGAACTTTTGAAAAATATTTCTTCTCAGGTGTCATACCAAGATACAAAGGTAACTGGTCTAGAAGGGAGCCTAAGAATTTATATTTTTAAAAGCTTGGCTTAAAAAAAATTTTTTTTAAGGGATTTGAATGCTCAGGCAGAATTGAGGACCACTGAAAGAGATGGGAATACCAGACCACCTGACCTGCCTCTTGAGAAATCTGTATGCAGGTCAGGAGGCAACAGTTAGAACTGGACATGGAACAACAGACTGGTTTCAAATAGGAAAAGGAGTTCGTCAAGGCTGTATATTCTCACCCTGCTTATTTAACTTATATGCAGAGTACATCATGAGAAATGCTGGACTGGAAGAAGCACAAGCTGGAATCAAGATTGCCAGGAGAAATATCAATAACCTCAGATATGCAGATGACACCACCCTTATGGCAGAAAGTGAAGAGGAACTCAAAAGCCTCTTGATGAAAGTGAAAGAGGAGAGTGAAAAAGTTGGCTTAAAGCTCAACATTCAGAAAACGAAGATCATGGCATCTGGTCCCATCACTTCATGGGAACTAGATGGGGAAACAGTGGAAGCAGTGTCAGACTTTATTCTTTTGGGCTCCAAAATCACTGCAGATGGTGACTGCAGCCATGAAATTAAAAGACGCTTACTCCTTGGAAGAAAAGTTATAACCAACCTAGATAGTATATTCAAAAGCAGAGACATTACTTTGCCAACAAAGGTCCGTCTAGTCAAGGCTATGGTTTTTCCTGTGGTCACGTATGGATGTGAGAGTTGGACTGTGAAGAAGGCTGAGTGCCAAAGAATTGATGCTTTTGAACTGTGGTGTTGGAGAAGACTTGAGAGTCCCTTGGACTGCAAGGAGATCCAACCAGTCCATTCTGAAGGATATTAGCCCTTGGATTTCTTTGGAAGGAATGATGCTAAAGCTGAAACTCCAGTATTTTGGCCACCTCATGAGAAGAGTTGACTCACTGGAAAAGACTGATGCTGGGGGGATTGGGGGCAGGAGGAGAAGGGAATGACAGAGGATGAGATGGCTGGATGGCATCACTGACTCGACGGACGTGAGTCTGAGTGAACTCCGGGAGTCGATGATAGACAGGGAGGCCTGGCGTGCTGCGGTTCATGGGGTCGCAAAGAGTGGGACACGACTGAGCGACTGAACTGAACTGAACTGAACTGAATCTAATAGGAGATGGAAAAACAAAAAAGGAAAGGCAAGACTTTGCGGTGCTGTCTTTAGGATGACCTATTAAGGTAATGGGGATTTCCCAGGTGGCACTAGTGGTAAATTACCCTCCTGCCAATGCAGGAGACCTAAGAGACGTGAGCTCAATCCCTGAGTTGGGGAGATCCCCTGGAGGAGGGCATGGCAACCCACTCCAGTATTCTTGCCAGGAGAATCTCAAGGACAGAGGAGGCCGGCGGGCTACAATCCATGCGATTTCACAGACTCAGACATGACTAAAGCGACTTGGCAAGTGCACACAGATAAGGCATTGGGAAGGCACTGGAGGCTTATTAGTAGGGCAGTGCCACTAAGCAGAGAAAACAAAAAGCAAACCATTGTGCATTGAAAGAGCAGGTGATGTAGGCATTGGTAAAAATAAACAAGGTTGTCTTCCCAGGCAGAGGAAGGAAACTATGGGTGTGTCCTGAGATAGGGCTCTTGGCAGCCTGAGGGGCGCCATCAGGGACCAGACAGACAGGAAGGAAAAGGACACCAGCTCTGGTCTTGCTTCCATCTCCACTCCTTCCCATTAAAACGGGCCACGTGCTGACCTCAGCAAGACCTTAGCTTATCTGTTGTGAAGAACAAAGCTGAGTTTCTACATACCAAGCTTTATTACTTGGGTCTAGAATTCTCTTCACAATAAAGGTTTCGGGGGATGCCTTTAGAAAAACAACCCACAGCTATAATAATAACTATTGCTGTCAGTCACATGGGCTCTTTTTCTGGAAAAATAATCTTTCAACATTTCTGATGGAGGACTGTTAAAAGTTCTGGGGCAGTGATTTTTTAAAAAAATGCATTATGATAATAACCAGTTTTGGAGACAGTGAAGTGAAACAGACATTCTTAACCTCTACTAGTGAAAATTTAAATCAGGAAAATCTATACAGAAACTGCACAGGGTGTGCCAGGAGCTTGGAAATAATTCATACTTTTTGATCTACTACTGGAAATCTATTCCTAAGAACGGACTCTAAGAAAAAAGTCAGAGATGTATTATTTGTGTAGAAACTTTTATATAATATATAGTATCATACATATTATATACACATAATAATACCATACAAATTTGCCAATATGCTACTGAAAATTTGGAAGCAACCTAAGTAAATATCCAACGGAAGGGACCAGCTAAATAAGTCTTGGCACCCCATTAAAGCAGAATACTAACAATCTATGAAAACCTGCGAACAAACAATATATTAAATATCAGAGAATGTTCATCATGTATTTTAAGTAAAAAACGGAAAGTTACAAAGCACTTTTAAGCAGATACTTGTACTTAAGTATAAATTGCAAATATGAAAACATACTGGAGGGAGATAAGGTGAGATGCTCACAGGATACAGTTTTTCTTTCACATGTGTTCAGTCTCTACATTATTTTACAATAAGCCTGCGTTACTTTTATGATACTAAAAACATACCCCAAATGTTTTCTTTTTAATATGTATGGAGTGCTAACAAAAATTTTCTGAAATAATAAACTATCAGCCTTTCTTCTATTTTGAGTTAAGGGCACACATTTCTGAAAAGGTGTCTGGATCCATACCAATTTTTTTTAAAAGCACCTATTTTTTTTTTCTCTTTAAGAGAGATTTTCTGACCTCAGCCAGAGGTCACCATCTCTCCAGTATACAGGCTGCTGCTAGCTGGAATGCTGACAATCACCAGGTACATGATCCCAAAACATCTGGAGAGGGCCTGGTGTGCTCAGCGAAACATTCACACTCTTCCTTAATGATCAGGAAATGAACAAACCACAAGTATTATGGGTCCTGAGCCCTGGAATGCCAAAAACCACAAGTGCTATGAGGTACCCAGCGCCACTGGCTCTTTTGTGGATTCAGGACCAGATCTGGGGTCATTGTGGACCGGAACATACCTTCCCCAACCCGGGTCGAGCAATCTGAGAGGAGTCCCAGGAGTCTGGTTCTTCTCAGGAGGCGAGAGTATCCTATGCATCCCCCACATAAGAGGACTGGCTCGTCTGCTTCCCAGGAGACCCAAGGACTTGGCATGAGCACAGGAGGGTCAACCTCCCCATGCTTGCTTTCAACAGCCCCTCCTCAACCCGCCCAGAGCTGAAATCGAGCTGCTGCTTGATCAGCCTACGAGGTGGGCAAAGCCAAGAGTCGGAGGCCTGAGCGGGTCACGCAACTGCTCCGTGGTGTTTGGCCCATTCATTCGGTGGCCCTCTCTGGAGCTCGAAGCTGTCAGCTGGTGGGGAGCTGCTTGCTTCGACAACCAGTTCTCAGAACCAGGAGGGAAGCAGGGACACCCTGGGTTAGCAACGGAAGCATGTGGCACACATCCAGCGGAGGCCCTCTGAGCACGCAGAGTGTTGTGAGCCCAGGCAGACCTACCTCATAGGAAGTTCTGATGAGTCTGAAAATGTCAACCTCAGGATAGGGCTCCACGTCATCACTGAGCAGGGAGTGGAGGTGAGGGATGGGGGGCAGCGTGCTGTCTTTATTGGTCACGCTGTCCAAATACCTGAAGAAGAAAGGAATCCGGAGTCACTGGGAGGCGAATCCAGAATTCTCTGTTTACAGCTGTCCACCTATTTTCTGCAAACTCTGCATATCAGAAGACTAGAATTTCCTTAAGAGTGAATGAAAATCCCTTCACTTCTTTTTAAAATTTTATTATTATTTTTAAACTGAAGTATAGTTAATCGTCTTTACTTCCAAAGACAAAGAATAATAATAATAAAAAAAAAATCCTCAATCACACAGAGAAGTGGGTCCTATGATAACCATCAGGGCATATAAGACTCACAGAACCAAGGAGAAAGGCAGATGGAAGGTACAGATAAGAAAGCCCAGGGTGAGAAATACCTTCCCAAAACGGTCATAGCCTCCCCGTCGTCCTTGCAGTTCAAAAGCTTGTCCACGTTTGCATCGAGCACAGCCAGGGCCAACTGGAATATCACTTTGATTCCTTCATAGAAGAAACAGTCGACAACCACCACTGCGCTCTCAAAGGGCATCACGCTGAGAAAAAGGGTGAGGAACCAGGACAGGGAGATGGTGGAGATCACACCCAGGTCCTGCATGCAGTCATACAGCTGCGGGACATAGTCCCGGGCCAGCTCCTCGAAGACACCCTGGTCCACCAGCGCACCTGCAGCGGGGCAGATGCAAAAGGTCACGCGTTAACCAACAGCACCTTCTCACAAATGAACCCAAGCCACTAGCTTGGCGAAAATAATCCAGTTGACAACTGCTACTGAGACAGAACTCTAATTGCTACGTTACTAGACGAAGGTATCAGCACAACCAAGTCACCAGATGAGTTCTGACTGCATCTTCTCTTTCTGGGGCCTTCCTCCCCTGCTTCTTGATCATAAAAGAGCAATAACATCACGCCTCTAAGAGCTGTGGAAAAGGTCAACTTACGAGATTTCCCTGACACACAATTATTTTGCTGGCAACATGATGTTTGGCTAGGCATGAAATATACATCTAAGTAGGTTCATTTCTTGGCAAACTCTTAAAGAAAAAAACCACTCTTCTGGATGCTTGGTCCCCATAAAGGAATTGTTTCTTTAAATAACTGTTTGGTTCCCCCCAACCCCCACCCCCGCAAAGTATAAGCATTCCAGCTGTACACATTCATGATCAACTTCCTGACGTTTCTGGAGAGTATTTCCAATCAATCAAGTTACTGTGCAAAAGTTTAGAAATGAAGACAGAACATAAGAGGAGAGCATAAAGTACACCTTTTGCTATACTAGCAATGAAAAGCTTGTCTTGCTAAAATGAATGTCTAACACTGGAGGGGATTATGCAGAGAGACACCAATAATTTATTTAAATGCTCACCATCGCTGGTGAGCGATGAACTGGTGAAACCAGTTCTGAAAAATACCTTAGAAACTGAGCTCTGAATATATTTTTATATGCTATTCTGCCCACTCCTTTTCTGAATCCTTCTGCTTTCCACAGATTCCAAGCTCTTCATGAAAGTACTATTAAACCTTTGGGGACTGGTGATCTGTGTGCCTGGTGTAGCTCTCACATGCCACAGACACCCACATTGAGTGTTTTCTAAGCAGTGAGACGTATATTCTTTCCATGGGGAGAAGCTCCACGGTGCTCCTTTGTGTACAATCCATACTGATCCAAGCCCTCTTATTCCCATTTTGGGAAACTGGAGTTGTCTGACACTCTTTTGGCTGATAGTGACTGGAAATGGGGTTACAGCTGGTTTCCTGGTTCTAGAAACATTTTCCTGATGAGATAAGGGTTATAAATTAATTGCATCCTCACGTACCAACCACCCTGGTGTTGTAGTAATCAGGGAGCATGCGTTCACACAAAGCCACCAGCAGCCAGAAAGCTTCCTCCTCTTTGGCATAAAGCAGCAGCACCGATGTGACAATGTTCATGGCCTAAAGGGATGAAAGAAGATGTCATCAGATACATTTAAAACACATCAGACACATTTTAACATATGAGCACCTTTGTTAACCTGAGAAACGACTGAGTTAGTCCCAAAGGAGCCAGCAGACTTTTTCCACAAAAGAACAGATAATAAACGTGTAAAGGCTTTACATACACACATTCTTCTGGGTTTTGTTTTGTTTACAACTTTTAAAAAATGTAAAAACCCTTAGAGCTTCACCCTGCTAAGTGTTTTGCTTTTGTTTGTTGTTTTGTGTGTGTGTGTGTGTTTTTTTTTTTTTGCCTGTTAACTGTTAAGGGCTCCATGAACACCAATATGCACCAAGGACCTCATTTAATATGCACCAGATCCTCATTCAAAAACTATGTTCAAAGCCTATTTGACAAAGCTTTCAACCTATTAGTCTCAGTGTTTGTAATCCTTAATCTGGTGAGGTGAATATTTCCCTTTTAATCTTCCGTAATTGTTTCTATCACCAAGTACGCATGGCTTGAGGCGCTCTTCAGGGAACAATGAAACCTTTCAAAGTTGGAGTCCTCGCCCATTATTTCTATCTGGATAAGGATGGTAGTGATAAGTAAAAGGGGTTTAATTCTAAAGTAACCTACTTTATTAAAAGATATTATCAGCTAGCTCATAAGCACTCCAGGCTCAACTACTTTAATAGTCCTCTTAATTAATAAGGAGAAGATCAAAAGATAAATATGAACTCTATTATATTAGAAGCCAGCTCCCTCCTGTACTTCTTTTGATCCTGGAGAAACCGGTAAATGTTCATCAGATTCCTACAATATAAATGTCAAAAAAGGAATTTTGGTCTAATAGGCTCTTCCTTGTAAGCCTGACTCAATAGGTTCCCAAGTCTATTGAAATCTTTAAAGAAGATTTTATAGAAATCATTTAAATTTTTTATAGAAATAAAACAATTTTATATAAATTTTTTAATATAAATTTCTTTATAGAAATCATTAAAATTCCACTTGAGAATTAACCTGCCTACTACATGATCATGGTCATGGCTGGTTTCTTTGTCATTCAGTCAAGGTAAGTTTCTTTTGAGGTTCTACTTGGTAACAGGCTCTGGACTAAGTATTGGGGAAAAGGAGGGGGCACAGCGGTGAAAAATCTCACAGGGCATAAATCCAGGGGTCAGAGAGATAAAAGAGATGTAAAAGTTGATTAATCAATTTGGAGGTATATTTTAAATTAACTGCTATCAAAAAGATAAAATGTACAGGGAGACCTGTGATATGTGTGTGTGTGTGTCTGTGTGTGTGTGTCTGTGTGTGTCTCTGTGTGTGTCTCTGTGTGTGTGTCTGTGTGTGTCTGTGTGTGTGTGCACGCACGGTATTCAGGTTTCGAGGAAGTAAGCCTGCTTTAGGTTTCAACTAGATGGTCAAAGAAGGTCTCTCTGGGTACATATGTAGCCTTTCAATCTAAAGACACTATCTTAGAGCTTTCCAAATTGTGCTATCCATACTAACATATACAAGCAATCATTGTGGCTGGTATATGGGTAACATTTTTTAATACTGAATTACACATTTATTTTAGTGGGCCTTAAAATATAGCCATAGCATATAAGAGCTACATTCTCAAGGAAATTAATTGCTTAGGAGTTGCAAAGGGTAGGAGCACTGGGGAACCCAGAATGCAGAATTAAAGGCTTGGTGCCCAGATATGCTCATGACCAGTGAGTGACCAGCCAGGCCACCAGATGGTGGTGGATCCAGAAAGGGCACTCTTATCCCTTGGCTCCTCTGCTCAGTGCAGTATTTCTCTGCTCTGGGAGAGCACGCTTCCCCGAGTACATCTGACAAGGTCCAAAAACATTTAGTTGTCACAAGTGGGGAGCACTGGCATTTCGTGAGAAGACGTTATTAAACATGTTATTAAGCAGGAATGTCACTAAACATTCTCCAAAGCACAGGACAGCCCCACACAAAGAATTATTCAGTCCACAATGCCAACAGTGCCAAGGTCGAGAGACCCTGGTACAGTAACTGCTCTCTTAACCATAAAGCCTTTCTTCTTTTTAAATAAATACTTATTTATTTGGCTGTACCGGGTCTTAGCGACAGCATACAGGATCTAGTTCCCTAACCAGGGATCGAACCCGGGCCCCCTGGGGGTGTGGAATCTTAGCCACTGGACCCACCAGGGAAGTCCCCCATAAAGCCTTTCTTATTACTTACCGGCTGGCAGAACACTTTTTTTTTTTTTTTAAAGTCTTACCCATCTGTGACATTCACCTGGCAATACCCAATGTTAGGATTTCGAAAAGCATAAGCTGTCAAGACTCTCCTCAGAGCCGCAATGCCCATTTCGTTTTGGAAAGCGGGGTGTTCCGGAAGGGAGCGGTGCAGGTCCCTCTCAATCTCCTCCGTGGCGAGGTTGTACTTCCCCATGGACTTCTCCACGAGGTCCTCATAGTAGCCAGGGTGGGTGGCCTTCTCGTTGATGGCACCTGGGAAACACCAGACGGACCCAGCATCAGAAAGTGGGAGCCCCGGCCTTGGCTGCCTGACCCGGCGCCTTCACCTTCCTCCTGTGAGGACCTGTGTGTCACAGCCACAGCCCGGCTGTAACTTCAATCCCGGCCCCTTCCCTCTTCCTGCTCCACTGGAAGCCGGCAGCTTAAAAACTCCCCTGTTCGCTATGATCCCCTGGAGAAGCGAACGGCTACCCACTCCAGTATTCTTGCCTGGAGAGTCCCATGGATGGAGGAGCCTGCTGAGCTACAGTCCATGGGATCGCGGAGAGTTGACCACGACTGAGTGATTCTCTATCTCTCTCTCTCTCACACACACACTCTATGATATCACTTATACGTGAAGCCTAAACAAGAGTACAAATGACCTTAGATACAGAACAGAAACAGGCTCACAGACACAGACAACAAACTCATGGTTACCAAAGTGGGGAAGAAGATGGGAGAGGGACAAATTACAGAATGGGATTAACAGATACAAACTGCTAGTCATACAACAGGTTAAGTAGCAAGGATTTACTGTATAGCACAGGGCATTATAGTCAATGTCTTGTAATAACCTGTAAGGCAAAATAATCAGAAAAAAAGACAACTGGATGGTTATGCTGTGTGCCTGAAACTAACAGTACTGTTAAACTATGCTTCAATAAAAAAAATAATAATGCATTTTTTAAAAACCTCCCTACAAACCTCCCTACACACACACAAACAAAAAACCCTCCCTAAAGGTAGAGGCTTCCAACCTAGAAACTGTGTTCCAAGGAACTTCCACAGACAGCCCAAAGGGGCTGCTCACACAAGAACAGGGAAGTGGGCAGAGAAAGTCAAGCTGAAGCTGAAGCCGTCTCAGTTCTCCAACCAAGCAGCCTTGCTTGCATTTTATCAGGGTTTTCCTTATGATTTCACGTGAAAAGGAGGCATTGTCTCTCAAAACAAGTTTAAAAACTGAAATTATGAAGGGCTCACAAAGAGCCATACTGAAGAGTAGGAGGAAGGATGAAGAGGGATTTTCAGAATTGCAGGGGGCAGGGAGCATGTTCCTGGCAGTGAGGAGCCACTGCTGTGGAGGGGAGCTCCTCGGTGCGGGGTGGGAGGACGCAGAGGTGGGCAAGAACCACTGCTGTGACATAGCTGCAGGTTATGATTCTTTAAGCCAGACAAACCCTGGACACAACCACTTAACTATAAATCTAGTTAAATATAATTTATGCAAGTATAAGGTGTATGTACACATATACATATATACAAATATGTACATATAAAAATACACACATATATATGTACATATTATATAATTAAATAAGTTCTTATAGGTTAAATATGTGTATATATATACACAGGCTTCCCAGATGGCATAGTGTTTTAAGAATCCACCTGCCAATACAGGAGTCTCGGCTTTGATCTCTGGGTCCAGAAGATCCCCTGGAGTAGGAAGTGGCAACCCACTCCAGTATTCCTGCCTGGAGAATCCCGTGGACAGAGGAGCCTGGCGGGCTGCAGTCCATGAGGTTGCAAAGAGTCAGACACGACTGAAGCGACTCAGCACACACGCATATGTACAGACACACACATATGTAATGAGAGGGTAAATTGATTTGTACTTCACTGATTAGGGATTAGACCCCTGGGCTGAGGTGGGGGTTACATATTTGAAATAGCCCTGAGGCACGATGGAAGGCTGAGGGCAGCCCCGGGGCTCCCCACACTCTGGAGGGGTGCTCCCTCTCCAGCCCCGCCGTACCTGACAGCAGCAGCCAGAGCTCCCCGCGCATGCTCTCAGGGACACCCTTCAGCACCAGCTCCCGGGTCTTTTCTGTGCGGTACATGCAGACCCCTTGCCCGTACTCTGCAAAGTGAATCTTCCAGGCCTGCTCTTTCAAAAACTCTTTGGCCTGAAAGGGATGACGTAGCATCATTACACCCAAAGTACTTTGAGAATGGTAAGGACAAGTTTGACGGAAAGTCAGAACATTTTCCCTGGAGAATGGAGCTGGTAAGTTCTGGACAGAATTCATGAGAACAAAGAACTCAGATTTTCTGAAGACCTTCTGTGACCTGACTCATATACCAGAGCCTGTGGATCTGCCATGAAACTTTCTGGCCCAGAGTCAGAATGCCACTTACCTGAGATGGGTCAGGAGAATGCAAATGTTACTTACGGCTTTATGTCTACCCCTCCAAGTGAAACAGAGTGGATGTTTGCTAAATGTGGCCTGAGACCTTATGTACTTACTTGTTGGTTACTTAAACAACGGTTAAAAAACAAAAATGAAAAATGTCACCTGCATATAGAAATATATGACCCATCTCCTTTCACAATGAAGCCACTCTGAAACCCGATGACATACAAATATGTCATTGTATGTTATATTTATATGTCCTTTGTATTTTTAAAAAAATATCCTTCCCTTGTAGGAAACTGTCCAGTGATGTATTGATGAGTTTATTTTAAAAGATTTTTAAAAAACATTCCTGTTCTAATACAGAAAGTTCGGGGCAAGAGGAGGTGGCACTCACCAATTTCGGGTTGAACTCCTCAGGAGACCGCCGCCGATACATGGTCATCAGGGTCTGTGTGGCTGTGGGGACACTGTTGCCGTTGAGGTTGAACTGGCGCTCGCCATCGGCATCGGAGCTGGTGCTCCTCTGGGGACTGGAGGAAACGAGGCTGCTGGGCCGAGAATACACCTGCCAACGCAGAGAGTAACACGAGGCGGGGACGATTTGAGCTGCAGAATCTACTTCTTCAACATTCTCTGCTCCGCCTTTCTGTGCTCAGTCGTGTCTGACTCTTGGAGACCCCATGGACTGTAGTCCGCCAGGCTCCTCTGTCCACGGGATTATCAAGGCAGGAACACTGGAGTGGGTTGTCATTTTCCCGATCCAGGGACCAAACCCCATGTCTCCTGTGTCTCCTGCATTGGCAGGCAGGTTCTTTACCACCAAACCACCTGACTGTCCTCCGGACAGACACTAATAGCCTCACCATGGTTCCCAAGAGATGTCTTGCTAGGTGATGTAGCAGGAGGAAGTCCACAAGCCAGCATTTTGGTGAGAATTAGATGGGATCATGGGCCACAGAGCTTCGATGCTACCAGTAGGTTTCCTCTGTATTTTATTTTTTGGCTGTGCCCCATAGCATGAAGTTTCCCAATCAGGGATCGAACCTGCATCCCCTTCATTGGAGGCATGGAGTCTTAACCACTGGATCACCAGGGAAATGCCTCCTCTGTATTTTAGATTCATTTTTACAACAAACTGGTTGGAAACTTATCTCTCTGATTAGTATGCATGCAAAGCGTGACGTGGTTGAGTCAACTGCTGATGGGACCACCTTCCTTGCCTCCTATCTAGTTTCTGGTGCCTCAAAAATGCCCACAGAAACTTGGAGCAGGTAAACAGGAGCTTGCCAGCTTTACAACGTATTTTCACTGCAAGTCATTCTATCACTTGAGCTAATCATGTATCTTTCAGGGCCCAGTTTCCCTGGATGTGGATTCAGAGCCTAATTCAATAGGGACACAATTCGTATTGTATCATAATAAAATCATCCTAATAATGTTGTGTTTCAGGTTTGAGACTTTACTGAGTGACCTCTGTATAATTCCCAACAGAGTCACTTAGACCAGAGTCACCTGCTATGTAATCAGGACAAATCACTTCATAACGCCTTCAATGGTGAAAGAAGAGGGTGAGACTAGATGTCCAATTCTATGATCCTAAATACAAACACCATGAGATTTAAATGAGATGTCTGCTCTGGACATCAGAGTAGTTGGTTCATCTCAGCACAGCTGCAAAGCTTCAAGATCAAACAAAACAGACCAGGAGGTGAACACTCCCCAGGGAAGAGAAATAGGATGAACCAACCCCGCAGGTGCCTTCCACTGACCTCATCATCCGAACTGTTGTAGCTTCCTGCGAATTCCTTGTCTGAGTATATTTTGGAGGTCGTCTGCTGCAGGAAGTCAGAGATCCTCTGCACCAGAAAGTCTCTATCCTTCAAGTTGGCAAAGAGAAAGGTCATCCTGTTCCTGGTGCTGATGGACAGGGGACTGGGGAGCACACTGGAGCTGTCTGCCTTCTCTACAATCGTCACCTGAAAAGAAAAGAGGCCACCAAGAGCATTACTTCCCAGGGATCACCTGGCAGCAACCTCTGAGCTCTGAAGATGCTGAGCACTGAAGAAAGAAGACCATGCTTTTCAATCTCGGCAGGAACCTCCGTATTTTATTGAGGCAAGTTGAGATTCTTGAATGGTGTCCCAATAAAAGAAAACAGCTCAGAATAAATGAAACTGGAACCGGAATTATCTTGCTGGTAGTTATAAATCGAGAGTGAGTCCCCATCCCAGCCCCAGGAGACATCTGGCAACATCTAGAGGCACTTCTGGTAGTCCCAAGTGGAGGGTACCACGGGCATCTCACAGGTGGAAGTCAAGGATGATGCTAAACATTTGGCATTGCACAGGACCCAAGTCAGCCCACCCCCAACACACTAAGGCCCAAGACGTCAACAGCGCCAAGGCTGGGAAACCTTGTTGGAAGGAATTCCTTGACTTTCATTAAAATTTCATGGAACTTTAAGAGGGAGGACTCTTAGCTGGTGCTTCATCTGTAAGAGAGAGAAACAACCCATGATACTGGGTCCTTTTATTAGCTTAATGTGGATATGGCTTTTAAAACACCACCAATCCTTCAAACGTCTGGTTTAGACCCCAGGGCTTTGCATTCCTCACCTCTTACCACTTCAAAGTTTTAAAGGCTTGAATCTGAGCAGACATGACATAAACAGCTTAACTGCAACCCTGTCTGCACAGGTTGACTGTGTGTGTGTGTGCATTTGTGCATACTAGTGCGTGTAGCAAAGTAAGTACCATATCAGGAGAAAAGTAGAAACAGGGGGCATGTGCTTCAGCTTTGAAATGATGGCATATATTTGCTGGTTTATAAAAGGATTTTCATCAACTGGAGACTAAGATAAATGTATTACAATTCTTTAGCACATTAGGAAGAAAAATCTCAAGGCCAGCTCTAGATAAATGGTTTATTTGCAGCGGCGCTGACTGTGTACTTAAGAGTTTAGTTTCTTTCCCATCTTCATTTCCACATGTAAGCAGTCTAGACAGGTTCAACTTCAACCTCTTCATCAGCATTTTCATGTGAAAGACATTTCCTCTGAGCAGAACTTTAAAAACCTCTCTCCCTTTCAAGGCTAAGTAACCTACTGGAATTGCCTAAAAAGTTGCATGGTCACAGGTGCAAAACAGGTATTAGTGGGGTCCATAAAGGGGAAAACTGAAGGACCTGAGTTCTGTTCTCAGCTTTTATAAACATGTACAAGTTAGATATATATTCATACATTTTTAAAGGAATATTCTGAGATACCTAGAGTTGTACCTAAGAGTTTTTTCCTCCAATGCTAAAGAAGCTAGAGAAATTGGCGGGGAGAGGTGGAAACCAACTTCTTTATCATGAAAAGGATTTTCCCATGATACTTCAGACATAGAGTAAACAATGCTTATTTTAAAAGCCCAAAAAAAAAAAATCCTTTTTTCCCAACAGATTGTTTATGATTCTTTTAGTCACCAGGCATCTGCAATTAATTGCAGATGCCAAGAGGATGAAAGGTTCAAGTTCTGCACCTAAAACAGATTCTATGTGCTCGTGAGGAAATCAAGCATGAAGTCCAGTATCTACCAGGATCATGAAGCAACAGCAAGAAAGTGCCTACAGAAACCCTAGGAAGCGTCCCACAGGTTAGCACATATTTTTCACTGACAAATGAGTTCTAGTAGAATTCTACCCCTGAAACTCTGCGCCTCCAAGGAAAGGGTAATAGCTCCACCGGAATGTTCTACACAATAATGAGACACATTTTCATCACCAACTACAATTGTAAGATAGCTTCAATTCAATCAAATCTTGGTGTTTCATATGGAACATTTTACAAGGTAATTTATAATTGAAAAAAAGAAGAGAGACTGCATCTAGAAATCCTAATGAGGACTCTCATCACTTTATCTTCTTGCTGCTAGTTCAGACTTTTCTTTAAAATCTATAGCAACACGGTTCTGTGCAAACATTTAACATGTGTTGATTTACTCTACCTTAAGTCTGCATGCAGAATGTATATTAACAATCTCCAGTCAATATTTCCACTTATTTATAAAAAATTAAACACAACAGCAATCCCGAGTCTTCACAATTCTAAAAGGAGCTGTTCCAAGGAGAATGCAAGGTTTCTTGAGGCTCCTACTGATCGATCAGCTTAACTCAGTTCATGGAGAGATCACTCTCTTCTCAAACAGACCCCGACGGAGGGTGGGAGCCCTGTCCTAGTGCATTTTTGTCATTATATAACCTAGAGTAGGAATAAACGCAAGTGCTTTGCTTCTTCCATTAGTTGAGGTTTAGGATTTACCATTAATATATCTCAGTGATTCACTGGAGTAAAGAAAGAGCACTGCTGTCTCACTGGGGGTTTCTTTCAAGCCGCACCCTCCAACCACAACACACTTTACTTCTAAATGCCACCATACTATCCTCCCCCTTCTGACTTATCCTGAAATATGCCTGAATTATCTCCCCTTACTACTTGTTAGGGAAAACTAGGAAGCACAAGATGGGCTGAGGGTATTAACCATCAATCTCCTAACTCCATCAAGCTCTCACGATCCTATTGTAGATCACACTGAAATGTACACAGAGCCCCTGAACTGAACCCAGAGGAGGGGAGCAGGAGAGCTGATATGGGATGGCAGCCTCCAGCCACTCTGTTCCTCAGTTACCTTTGGATAAACAAAGTGATGACTCACTCAGATTTATAAATGATACACTCAGTATATTCTTAATGTCAGGATGGGTTTCCCTAGTGGGTCCAGGTCACTCTGCTCTATTTTCTTCAGGTAGTACTTGACGAAGGACATTTTTCATAGCAGACTTTAATAGCATACTATGAATGGTGATAGATGTTAACTGGACTTATCATAGTGATCATTATATAATATATACAAAGATCAAATCACTACTATGTTAACCTGAAACTAGTGGATGATGTCAATTACCATACACACGCGCACACACACACACACACACACACACACACACACACACACACAGAGTTCAGTAACTCCCTAAGAGAAAGAGGGTAAGTTTGTTGGAAAAAGTCATGAGATGCATTTCAGAACCAGTTGTAAGTACCGATCAACCATCCATCTGAGAATTCACCTCCAATAATTCCTAGTCTTCAAATGTGTTATAATACCAATGAGCTCACCCTGTAAGAAAGAAAACTAGATTTTTCCATTGCCTAACACTTTGCATTCATTTTAATCCACCAATTAAACTTCTAGGACTTTATAATTTAAGGAAAATTATACATATGTTTGGGAGGAAACGAACAAACAAAAATAATGCAAAGGTCCAACCAAAGGTAATCTAAATAAGAAGAAGAAATAAATTATACATATCCAGTAATGGAATAATATGCAGTCATTAAAAGTTATACAAGAATATTTTATGATATGGAAATAAGTTTAGTGCACACTCACTGTTAAGAGAAATAGGCAAAAAATAAAATTCATTATTTCTTAAACCTAAATAATATAAATGACATTTACACAGCAATGCATAGAAAGCCTGAGCAGCCATATAGCAGGATGTTCATTTTTGAATAGTGGTCATTTTTGAATAGTGGGACTGGGGGGAGTTTTTGTTTTCTTCCTATTTGTCTGTATTTTAATAATTTTCTGTGATAATGATGCAAACAAGAAAAAAACAAAGCAAGAAAATTTGCTTACATAAATGATTATTTTTTTTTTAAAAAAAAGAAAGTAAGGCAAAGAGAAACTTGAATCCTTTACCATAGGAAATCTTAACAAAGACTCAACCTTGATTAAATAGCCAAAGCTTCTAAGCATCTTAATTTCTAGGTTGAAAGCAGCCAGGTTAGAAACTGCGGATCTGCCAGCCCTGGACATCCTAACCTGGAATTTCTTCTCAACCCCAACAGCAAGGCTTCTCCACAAGTACCAGAACAACCTCTCACTGTGAAGACACAAGAGAACCCACTTCCAACCCAGGTACAATAATAATGTTCCTCAGTCTTCATTGTCCATGGGCATCAGCCTGGAACTTTATTAAAGTACAGACTCCAAAATTTGCAGAGATACAGATCTGGCCGTGGCGGCCAGTGGTCCCACTGGTTCTAACAGAGGGAACCAACGAACTCGACAGATCTTGACTTTCTGATTCACAACCCAGACCACTCTCTAAAGATCAAGATGCTCAGGCTGTGGGCCAGGAGCAGTAACTACACTTTCTAGTTTCTCTATTTGATATTTTCACATCTCAGGGCCTTGTTGACCCAGAGTTAACCAACTCCTGGAGACAGTAAAGGACTCACCTGTGAGAAGGCATTTCACAAGCAAACCATTCTATCCAAACCCCAAGGACCTCCTTCACCTGCTCTCACACTCAGGGCCCCTATTCATCTTGCCCTCGTCACCCCAGGGCCAGGAACCGGACAGTTAGGGACAGGGCCTCTGCCCTAGAGCCTGCTGGAATTTTTCAACTTGCCAATCCCAAGCCTGCTTATCCTGTCTCACCTGTTTCTTCCCAAGGAAATCACAATCAAGACTCCAGTCCACATCCTTCCCTGCTCCTCTGTCTGCTGACCCACGGGGTGCTTTCCCCCCGTGGGCCCTCTAGCATGGCGTGCGCCCCCTGATGGGAGCCATGAGTATAACAAGCGTCTTTTCAATGACAGTCATCTCCTGCTCTGTTGATCTCACCTTACCTGAACAAGAATAAAACACCAGTCTGCTTCTGGAAGAAGAAACCTCGCAGGTCTCATGGTCATTCGGGGCAATGCCAACACAAAAAAGAGGGACAGATGCCACCAAAGAATTAGGAACGCTCACCCATGGTTAAAAGCCAACTCAGTGATGGTAAGATACCCAGAAAAAGATTACCAACAAAACTTAAAACACCCATTGCCACCTGCCACGTACCTCTCGCAGTGGGATAATGAGGCTACACAGGTTCTCTTCCTTGCTGGTGAAGCAGATATAGTTCGTAGACACAAACATCTGCCCCAAAATGTGCATTTTGTTGAACGGAGTCCAGAGGGTGCAGTCTGTGTGGCCATCTAATTTTTCATCTTTGGGCAGCCGGAAGAGTGCACGGTACCTCTCACTCTTGGCCCTGGCGTCCAGATCGCTGGAAAACAACAGCAATAACTCACCCCACAGGAGAAAAGTTTGAGTACCTCTCAATGATGCGGCAACAGATTTCCCGGCCCATCTTTCCCTTCCACCCTGTCAGAATTATTTCTACCTTCTTGGCTTTCTGCAGGAGTTAACTCCATGATGACCCAAAAGCATAATGAAATCATTTTAATGTATTTAGGTTCCCTGTGTAGTCATTCTACAATCAGTATCTGTAAATGTCAAAGGATCTTAGGAAAACAAGGCCTAGACAGGAAATAATTCTCTTTCCAAAAGAATACAGTAATTTCTGAAGAGATGATGACATTTATACTCATCCGCAGCCACTCTCGGGGCCTTATCTTTTAAGAATGACCTAATGAGGACACACATAAGCCATATGACTCTGCAGGCGGTCAGTGGTCACCTTGAATAAACAATAAAACTGCCTGAAACACAGGAACAGCCCACTTCCTGGACAACCAGAGTGTCTAAGCCCAGCTGGGTCCTCCAGTGACCATGATCTTTTCTCTGATGAGTTCCTTCTTCCTGTTCATCGTTTAAACATCTTTGCTCAAGCTTTTAAGCCACTTCAGCCCCTGATGATCCAGTTTCTGGTTTCACAAGGCAAAGACAGGCCCTCCAATTCCCTCCCTTCTGTCTCTAAAACTACCTGCTACCTCACCTCCTCCTTCTTCTTTTACCTGTTTCAAAGGGAGAGCTATCAGCACACACAAGCATCCTTCTGCATGCTGTGAGATCCTTTTTTTTTTTTTTTTTGTAGCTTTGCTTTGTATGTGGGATCTTAATTCCCCAACCAGGGATTGAACCCAAGCCCCCTGCATTGGAAACATAGAGTCCTAACCACTGGACCACCAGGGAAGTCCAAGATGCCACTTTTTAAATTATTCATTTTCTTCTAGCTTTATCTCCATGCTCCCTTCTGTCTTTGTGCTACCCTCAACAACAAACTCTTCCCACCTGCCTACTTCATATTACCTTCTGTTCAAATGTTTTTGTTCTATAAAAGAGCAAACCCCCTACTTTACCATTGAATTTCCCGACAAAGCAGGCTGTACTGACCTAATTCCCTTGCCTTGCCTTTCATGTGCATTCAGCCCACCACAGTAAGCCATCTTCTTGTCACGCTATCAAAACATGTCTCAGATCACCAAAGGCGTTTTCATTGCAGTGACCTCTTGTCAGGTTTCGACGACCAGCTGTACACCAACGATGACCAATTCCATTTATCCCATTGAACTGATGTCTAGTTAGACGCCCTACAGGCGACTCAACTCAACTTGATCAAAATTGAATCCTCATATCCCTTGGACATGCTGTCCCTTCCCTCATCCCCATCTCAGTTAAGGGTGATTCCATGCATCCATCACACGTTACAACATCAACTTTCCCCTTGCCTTCTCTCTAGCCTTCACTCTTACATCCAGACTTCTGGGCTTCTCTACAGCATAGCTTCATCCCATGCCCAGCCACCTTCCATAAATGTTGACGAGCTTACTTTCCTCTGTGCTTTTCTCATCTGTTTGCCTTACCATATTGTCCCTCTGCCTGAAATAATATGTCTAAAGTAATATTCATCCTACTGACTCTGACTGAGCAATTTCGAGAGCCCTGCTGTGAGCAGCTCCATGGAGAGATCCTTCACTGCCAGTCTCCCTGTGTGTGTACTCAAGGTGCTCTGCTCTCAGCACCAAAAGAGGTCCCAACCTATAGTGCTGGAGCTGGTCATGTCTACCTCACTTACTGAACTGTGAGTGCTTTAGGCAGACTTTCTCAGTTTTGGATCTATACCCAGAAAAGTGTTCTGAACCCTTGAAGCTGTTCAGAAAAGGTTAACTTTCATAAGTGAACAGATGGGTTCTTGTTTCTAAAGTCTGTAAGACTTCAGATCTCTGTCACCTACCGTTTTAGGGCAGACACTTTCTTAGGAGATTTCTTTTTCAGTTTGGGCAGGGATCGATCTTGTTCAAAGCCCTCATTGTCTAAGAGCTGCCTCATAGCGATGTTGGCGAGCTGCTCCATTAACTTGAAGGTCTCATTGATGTTGAGGAATACAGAGAAGAAATGCTCGCTAGATCTTGTGCTCACTTTGATCACGTCGGGTAGAAGCAGCGTGGCATTCTTCTCGAGCTGAGTGATGTCCACCCACCGGATGACCAGCTTGGCTGAGCACAGAGAACAAGGCTGGGTCAATATGTGGCTTCTTAAAATCCTTTCAAGATACTGGAATCTCACAACACCACCCTCTAATTTCACAGAACTCCTATGAGCTTATGTGCTTATATTTATTAATATTCTGCTTGATAGTTTCAAAAGACAAATCTAGGCCACAAAAATTCTGAGTTATGATTATTACAGATTTAAGTCCCTGTCTACTAAATGAATTATACCTTTGGTCAATTTTTATTATCTCACAATCAAGTAGTTTATAGCAACTGAGTCAAAAATGATTGAATTGAACTGTTAAGTCATCACAAATCAGTTACAACTGCAGATTTACTACTGTTGGTGTTTGGATATGGTTTACATTCAGGACAGGGAGAAACCTCGGTAGACTTTCAAAAGCTGCCCTCTGAAATTCTAGAGGACTCACCTTCCCTTCCCATCAGAAAAGAATAAAAGCAAAGGTGATTAATGCTGAGGTACATCCAGCCCTGTCGGGGGACCTTCCCCTTCCAGTAGCTGCAAGAGTAATAGTTAACGAGTTTCTCTTCCTCGGGCATTCCAAACAGCCGATGGAACTTCACAATGGCTTCCTTGAACTTCTCCGTGTCATCATCTTCCTTCACATCGTTGATTTTGTTATACTCGGCAATGATGCCCTAAGAAGGCATAAAGCACAAATGCACAGCTTGTATCACTATGACTAGACCTGTTTCTTTTCTGTACATACTGGCAAAGGAAAAAATTTTCTTCTAAGGGACACTTAAAAAAATTGAATTATTTTCAAAGCCAACTCCCCAAACCGAAGCCACTTAACAAGCAGCATTTATGTACTAAAAGATTTCTGAAGAGCAACACAGATCAATGTAGAGCAAAGAAAGATCAAAACGCATGTCATTAACTGATGTTAGCCACAGACCCACCGTCTCTCAGCCATGAAAAATATCAGGAACCTGGATAAAAGGAACAAGCCACCATATGAACAGAAAAGAGGCGAATATTGGAGTGGAAATTATAGAAGACACACAATTTTTGATCAGTTGCACAGGAAATAAGATCTTTGCAAAACAAGTAACTGGCTTAACCTACTGCTTAATCATCTTAGCAGCTTGAGGGGCTGTTTGTTACCCAGTTCCTCCATAACTCAATGAAAAATGGCTTCTACATGTGTCTCCTGAGCGAAAATGTTCCTTGAAATTCTACCTTTGACTTTGTAATCACCAAATCCCTCTTACCTCATCTCCATTTTCTCTGTTTACAAGGTACGGTGAGATAAGCATGAGCTCTGGAGCATGAATGTCTGGGGTTTTGATCCCAAAGGTGTCACTGCAAATCTATGTGAATTTGGGCAGCCTCATACCTAGAATTCCTGCCTTTGGGCTTCCAGTGAATTCTGGATGCTACAAATATATTTTCCCCAAACTTATTATAACTACAAAATTCTTATTATCAAAATTCTGTTTCCCTACAATCACCATGTAAAATCCATTATTCTAGACCATGCACATTTTTGATCCAACCAACACTGTAACACTTGTTCTCACTGCACTGCATTTGACAAGATCCAGAGCACACTCAGGGCCTGGATATGTCATCTGTATGCTTTTCCACCTTCTTGCCTGTGGTCCTGTCATTCTGAAGGCATAAAATCTACAGTAAGACTATTGTCTGTTTCACTAATTCTGTGTGTACTTAGTCATTTTGAACTCTATGACTCCATGGACAATAGCCTGCCAGGCTCCTCTGTCCATAGAATTTTCCAGGCAAGAATACTGCAGTGGGTTGCCATTTCCTCCTCCAGGGGATCTTCCCTACCCACAGATCAAACCCTCGCCTTGAGTCTCCTGCATTGGGAGGCAGATTCTTTTTATTTTTGAATATAGATTTATTTTAATTGGAGACTAATTACTTTATAATATTGTATTGGTTTTGACATACATCAACGTGAATCCACCACAGATGTACACGTGTTCCCCATCCTGAACCCCCCTCCCACCTCCCTCCTTGGACCATCCCTCTGGGTCATCCCAGTGCACCAGCCCCAAGCATCCTGTATCATGCATTGAACCCGGACTGGCGATTCATTTCACATATGATATTATACGTGTTTCAATGCCATTCTTCCAAATCATCCCACCCTCTCCCTCTCCCACAGAGTCCAAAAGACTGTTCTATATATCTGTGTCTATTTTGCTGTCTCGTATACAGGGTTATCATTACCATCTTTCTAAATTCCATATACCCGGCAGGCAGATTCTTTACCACTGTATCACCCATCACTAATCCTACCTAATCTCAAAATCCAGTCCAATTCCCAGCTCTTTATAAACGCTTCTCCCAACTATAACTCTTCTTCCTCACATTAAGTACTGCTGATCCTCTGTGCCAGATGTAGTGGAATTTTTTAATACATATGATGTCCTGAATTTTATTTTCACTGCCAGACTGTCCACTCCAGTTGCCAGCAGCTGTGGTACTAAGGGGTGATGGCAGGAGGGAAGGGGGAGAGGGCTTTGTCTTCCACCCTCTCCATCACCATTCAATTCTAGTGAAAAACAAACATGTAAACAACAACCAAAACAGCCAACACAGCCCTGGACAAGTCTTCAGCCTATTCTAATAAGAAGCCACAGCTTAGTCCCTTTGCATAGTCCAGGAATTACCGTAGTGGGCATGCCATCAGGAGTCTTTCTACACTGTGATATATTCTGTACAGCTACTTTCTGAAACAGAGATTTGACAGCAGCATCTCCACCATGAAAATGTCCACAGTCTATCAGTGTAAGAGGGGAAAAACCCAATCTGCATCTTGTGACAAAGAACCCCTTCTTGGTCTGCCCAAATCCACCTTTCCAGGTTCAGTGTAAATATCACATTTTCTATGAAACTAACCAAGTCGGGCATAAGCACCAGCATTCTTGTCTTTAGGTTCTCTTAATTTCTATGTTGGCTGAACGTATTTTGTGTATATGTCCCCCAACCACTAAATATGCCTTTCAAACACAATGTCTCAAAAAGTTTTTACCAACAGCAGCTAGCACCTAAGAGATATTAATGTGTTTTAGTGATGTTTTTCACCTCTATGTCCTTATAAATCCTCTCGTATTTAAAGAAATTTTTTTTTTAATTTCAATGAGCATTCTAGATATGTAGTACTTATTAGTTCTTTAGATAGCATGAAAAAGTGAAAGTGTTAGTCTCTCACTCATGTCAGACTCTTTGCCTTCTCCGAGTTGGGTCCTTAGGCAATGCCAATGGCCAATCAACTCCGAGTGAGCATGGAGACCCTCAAGCCTAATGTCCGCTCTCCTGTAGCAAGGCTCTGACCTGAAGTCAGAAGAATACTAGAAAAGAGCAATGTAGAACAAACCAAATGATGCCCACATGTTTAGAGAGAAGGAACATTAAATTCAAACTACACTATCTAAGGGGCTTCCCCGGTGACTCAGACAGTAAAGAATCTGCCTGCAACGCGGCAGACCCAGATTCGATCCCTGGGGTTGGGAAGATTCCTCGGAGGAGGGAATGGCTACCAACTCCAGTATTCTTGCCTGGAGAATTCCATGGACAGAGGAGCCTTTCGAGCTACAGTCCATGGGGTCACAAAGAGTCTGACATGAGTGAGAGACTAACACTTTCACTTTTTCATGCTATTTAAAGAACTAATAAGTACTACATATCTAGAATGCTCATTGAAATTTTAAAAAGAAAATTTCTTTAAATACGAGAGGATTTATAAGGACATAGAGGTGAAAAACATCACTAAAACACATTAATATCAACAGACCAGGCCTCACCAACTAGTTTCAACAATAAGGATAATAATCCCTAAAGTTCCACTTCCAACTTTCCCAACTTCAAGAAAAAAAAGAGGGTTCACAATACAGAATCTCTTCAGATTACTGTAACTTTAGCCAGGTGGACCAGATGATGGAACAAAGGGATGGAATGATCTCCTTCCGGTATGTTCTATGTTGTTCTTGCTCATTAGTTGCTCAGTCATGTCCGACTCTTTTGCGACACCATGGACTGTAGCCTGCCAGGCTCTTCTGTCCGTGGGATTTCCCTGACAAGAATATTGGATTGGTTTGCCATGCCCTCCTCCAGGGGATTTTCTTGACCCTGGGATCAAACCTGCATTGGTAGGTGGATTCTCTACCACTGAGCCATCAGAGTATATATGTTCTATAGGTTCTACATAATATGAAATAGGTCACCCCTGTTCTAGGCAACAGCTCCATGTAATTTTGTAAAATTGCTACAGTCCAAATATTCAGGACATCCAATACAAATTTAAATACACAAAGGACATTGATAGGTAGTTCATAAAAAGGGGAACATTAACTTAGCAAACATAAAAAAATATTCAACCTCATAATCAAAGAGAAAAATGAAAACAATAAGACACCGACTTTTACTTCATACATTTGAAAAACTACTTAAACAATTATAATGCTGAAAGCAAGCAACAGTATAATCACACAGGGATTCTAACATACTGACAATATCTACTAACGTCCACTAAAAGCATTTAAACGTACTTAACCCATTAACCAACATTTTGTAATCTATCCTAAAGAGGAGAAAAACTATAAGAAAAGTTACATATGAACAGAAGAATTCGTTGTATTATTGTTTGTACCTGACTCCCACTTATCTAAAAGCTAGGGAGACTTACATAAGGAGGGATAGTAAGGCAATTATGGGACAATATTCAGTTATTATAATAACAGCCAAGGTTATACAACAATATAGTAGATATTGGAGAAAAAAGATATGATATAAAATTATACATATAGTCAGACTACTATTAGGGTAAATAAGCATACAAGAAATCTAAAAAGAAAAAAACAAAAGTTATCTACGGTGTTTGGATTGTGGTTGCCTTTGCAGTTAATTATAACATTTATAATTTTTAAAAGTTAATTAAGTCTCAAAACAAGTGTGTTGGTTCCCTTTCTTACTGGACAATTTGTGAGTGCTTAAACCATCTATTTGCACATGAATGATTTTCACACATAATTGCATTAATAGCAATTCCTTTCTCATAATTGGTTTCAGGGGAATTAAATCTGACATTTTTGATGTAATGAAAAAGGTAAAAAGAATGGCTCTTTGACCCACAATTTGCTCCTGCTTTATTTATTTATTTCTCTTAACTTACTGTTACTTTTAATCTTCAGTTTCTTCCTACCACTTTTGATTTGCACCTATTTCCCAAAGACAGTAACACTTGAGGGAGGACAATGAAAAGCTATGACAAATCTAGACAGCATATTAAAAAGCAGAGACATCACTTTGCCTACAAAGGTCTGCATAGTCAAACCTATGGTTTTTGCAGTAGTCATATACAGATGTGAGAGTTGGACCATAAAGAAGGCTGAGTGCCAACTAATCGATGCTTTTGAACTGTGGTGCTGGAGAAGACTCTTGAGAGTCCCTTGGACTGCAGGGAGATCAAATCAGTCAATCCTAAAGGAAATCAACCCTAAATATTCCCTGGAAGGACTGACGCTGAAGCTAAAGCTCCAATACTTTGGCCACCTGATGCAAAGAGCTGACTCATTGGAAAAGACTCTGATGCTGGGAAAGATTGAAGGCAGGAGGAGAAGAGGGTAACAGAGGATGAGGTGATTGGATGGCATCACTGACTCGATGGACATGAGTTTGAGCAAACTCTGGGGGGTAGTGAAGGACAGGGAAGCCTGGCGTGCTGCAGTCCATGGGGTCGCAAAGAGTTGGACACGACTGAAACACCGAACAACAACAATGACAAAAAGGTAACTGAGAACCTCAGCGGTGATTCCTCGAAGGAGAAGACCCCTCCTGTCTCCCCACCAACCACTGCCCCCTTTTACCCAGCCCCTCTATAGAGTCCTCAGCCTCCCCCACTTATATTCAGTTCAGTTCAGTTTAGTCGCTCAGTCGTGTCCAACTCTTTGCGACCCCATGAATCGCAGCACGCCAGGCCTCCCTGTCCATCACCAACTCCCGGAGTTCACCCAAACTCATGTCCATCGAGTCGGTGATGCCATCCAGCCATCTCATCCTCTGTCGTCCCCTTCTCCTCCTGCCCCCAATCCCTCCCAGCATCAGAGGCTTTTCCAATGAGTCAACTCTTTGCATGAGGTAGCCAAAGTACTGGAGTTTCAGCTTTAGCATCATTCCTTCCAAAGAAATCCCAGGGCTGATCTCCTTCAGAATGGACTGGTTGGATCTCCTTGCAGTCCAAGGGACCTTCAAGAATCTTCTCCAACACCACAGTTCTAAAGCATCAATTCTTCGGCACTCAGCCTTCTTCACAGTCCAACTCTCACATCCATACATGACAACAGGAAAAACCATAGCCTTGACTAGACGAACCTTTGTTGGCAAAGTAATGTCTCTGCTTTTGAATATGCTATCTAGGTTGGTCATAACTTTCCTTCCAAGGAGTAAGCGTCTTTCAATTTCATGGCTGCAGTCACCATCTGCAGTGATTTTGGAGCCCAGAAAAATAAAGTCTGACACTGTTTCCACTGTTTCCCCATCTAGTTCCCATGAAGTGATGGGACCGGATGCCATGATCTTCATTTTCTGAATGTTGAGTTTTAAGCCAACTTTTTCACTCTCCTCTTTCACTTTCATCAAGAGGCTTTTGAGTTCCTCTTCACTTTCTGCCATAAGGGTGGTGTCATCTGCATATCTGAGGTTATTGATATTTCTCCCGGCAATCCTGATTCCAGCTTGTGCTTCTTCCAGTCCAGCTTTTCACATGATGTACTCTGCATATAAGTTAAATAAGCAGGGTGACAATATACAGCCTTGATGAACTCCTTTTCCTATTTGGAACCAGTCTGTTGTTCCATGTCCAGTTCTAACTGTTGCTTCCTGACCTGCATATAGGTTTCTCAAGAGGCAGGTCACGTGGTCTGGTATTCCCATCTCTTTCAGAATTTTCCACAGTATATTGTGAACCACACAGTCAAAGGCTTTGGCATAGTCAATAAAGCAGAAATAGATGTTTTTCTGGAACTCTCTTGCTTTTTCCACGATCCAGCGGATGTTGGCAATTTGATCTCTGGTTCCTCTGCCTTTTCTAAAATCAGCTTGAACATCAGGAAGTTCACAGTTCACATATTACTTCCCAGAAATTCAGACACATGACTCAAACCAAAGGATGATTTATCAAATCTGCTTGGTTTTATCAATAAGTTCAGTTCAGTCGCTCAGTCGTGTCCAACTCTTTGCGACCCCATGAACTGCAGAACACCAGGCCTCCTTGTCCATCACCAACTCCCAGAGTCCACCCAAACTCATGTCCATTGAGTGGGTGATGCCATCCAGCCATCTCATCCTCTGTCGTCCCCATCTCCTCCTGCTCTCAATCTTTCCCAGCATCAGGGTCTTTTCCAATGAGTCAGCTCTTCACATCAGGTGGCCAAAATACTGGAGTTTCAGCTTTAGCATCATTCCTTCCAATGAACACCCAGGACTGCTCTCCTTTAGAATGGACTGGTTGGATCTCCTTGCAGTCCCAGGGACTCTCAAGGGTCTTCTCCAACACCACAGTTCAAAAGCATCAATCCTTCGGTGCTCAGCTTTCTTTATAGTCCAAGCTCTCCGTTATTCAATAATATATATATTTTTTAATTTGGAAGCTGCCATCTTTTCTAAGCTTACTGTTGCTTTTCAATGTTTCCCACAAATAATAAATTAAATGCGGTCAACTGTTAATAACAGAAGAATGTGTGGGTAAAGGATCTCCAGGTATGTTTTATACAATTCTTACTTTTGCAACTTTTCTGTAAGTTTGAAATTCTTTCCAGAGAAAAGTTGTTGTTTTAAATTCCACTAACTTAAGAAATACTGAATCACTGTGTTGTGTACCTAGAACTAACACAGTGCAGCAAGTTAATTATATGTTAATAAAAACAAAAAAATAAATAAAGCATTACCTGTATTTTTCCTCTCACAAATGTGGTGATATCGTTCTCATTTTCAAAGATGGAAAGTGTCTGCAGCAGATTCTGCTCCAGCCATTCCCAGTGTTCAGTGATTTCTTTTCTAGAACCACCTGCACAAACATAAAATGGTGATAACGAATGTCAGCATGTAAACGATACTTACAACCCAGGCTCATCCCATGCCTATGTACTGCCATCAGCTCTGCCTTCTGATACTTTCTCTCTGTCAGGGAAGTCACACAGAAGACATTGAAAGATATATCAGAAATCCAAGAGTAAGGATAGTGTATGGTCACGTCTGACCAGGTGAGTCCAGAAACTTTGGGGACAGTCTTTTAGGGTGGGAAGGCAGCGACGTTTCTCCCGTTCCCTTTTCTGGGCTGGGAACTTAGCCCTATCCTCTCTTCTCCCTCCGGGAATCTGCACTTTTCAGGGGAAGGCAGATCTTGTCAGGAGACCAGGTTACAGTTGTTAAGTTGCAACAATACGAGGCCTTCGGTATGCCCCTGGAGATGTGATGTAACCACCTCCTATAATGGGCAAAAAATGATCCTCCCTCCCTTCAATTATGAATGAGATGTGAAAATGGACTATCACTAGGGAATAGCAGCCCTGTTCTCACCAGCGCCGAGGCTCTGAATTGTAATGGGATGAGGTCATCCTCACAGCCTCCCTCCAGGTCAGAAACAAGAAGCGAGAGAGTCATCTCCCCGGCCAACCTGCAAACTGAATCAACCTAAGCCTGGGAGAGTAGGTAACAGGCACCCTGCTCTCTGCCCACAGCTGCAGGGCAAAACAGGGATGCCAAGCCAACGTCATTGTCGAGACACTAGAACAAATTCCCTTCTTTTTTTTCTTGCCCTGCAATTGTTAATGACCTTGCAAAACAGTTTGTTAGAAGCCATCCCTATTTTATAAATTTTATGTATTATTCATTCCAGAATTAAAGAAAGATTTTGCAACTCTACTAATTGACTCCTTCAGATGTCTCCTTAAGATTTCCAAGTTATCTTTTAATTGATTTCTTAAAAAATAGCTTCTCTCTGTTTCTTTGTCAGCAGTAACTGGATATATCTCAGAATCTCACTCTGTTAACTGACTGGGAAAAGCAGGAGATACATATGTGTCCATAGTGATACTCAGAACTGTGAGGAACAGGACTAAAACCTCTTGGGGAATAAGAGGCACTGTTTGGAGAGGGAAACAGCAACTCCCTCCAGTATTCTTGCCTGGAGAATTCCACAGACAGAGGAGCCTGTAGGGGGGCTACCTACAGTCCATGGGGTAGCAGAGAGTTGGATACGACTGAGCGACTAACACTTTCACACTTCGAAGGTTTTCAGATCCATTGGTCAAGGAAAGGCAAAACCAAAACAAACCCACATTCATTTTCTTTTACTCTGAGCCGAAACACCAAAACTGCCCACGTGGAATGCTTCTGTAGAGGATAAAGAATAAATCTCTGAGTTAGGAGGCCGAAGAGGCTGTCTGGAGCTCTTCACAGGCCCTTTCCACAGCTCACTCTTTCGGGGTCACAGTGAACCACGTGGAAAAGCAATCGATGACTCTGCACTACGCTGTCACAGCAAGAGCTAGAGCTTATGAAACCTGGGTCCCCCTTCCTTCCTCCCAGCAGCCATCTGGGTGCCTGTAGACAGTCTGCTTCATCTTTCTCTGTCTCAAACTCTTTACATGTAAAATGGAGACACATTAAAAAAAAACCTTATTCATTTCAGAGAAATGTCATAAAAAAATCACGTGTAATAATGTCTATAGATACACTTTGTAAAGTAGAAAACACTGTCCAAATGCAAAATACAATGCTCATTTGGAATATTTTGGCAATGAGTCATTCTGGAGTTAGCCAGAGAGTTTTAAAACATTTTAGACCGTAAAATTTTAAATAGGCATTGGAAAATTTTCTAAAATATACTGTGTCCTTCCTTGCCTGTAAACAGGTCACCACCATCCCCAGCTGCGGCTGGCTGGGCGATACAGACAGAGCCCAGTCCAGAGTCGATGCTGGCCACGTGCCCTCCCCCCGCCGTCCCATCTGTGCCTGCTGGCAACTGTTAGATGTCCACACCTCAGGACACAGGCACTTTTGGGGACTCAGGGGACTGAAGAACTTCTGCAGACCCACCGGGTGCAATTCCCAGCCTCTGATACTGCCTCTCCTCCGCCCTGCCTATGTCGATAGTAGATATGCCTTCCAGAGGCTGGTTTGCGCACGTCCCTCGGCTCAGCCGGGACAGTCTGCCCGTGGACTGGTATACCGCCCTGCGCTGCCCTTTACCAGGTGGTCATACCAGGTACCTGACCTGGGAGTCCCTGTTTGGCTGTGGTGGCAACTGACCGCAAGTCAGCCTCCTGTTCCTTGGTTATCCTGCATGGAACCCATCAGCTATAAGGCCCAGGGCAGCCCAGCTGTGCTTTCACCTTTGCACACACTGCCTGCAGTTTTCGTGTGCTTATTCATCTAGGCCCACCCTGCCACCCCCAAAACACACACACACTCGAGCCACGGTGGAAAAGGTATATGCATAAGTGCACTCATTCAACAAACGTTCACTTCTGCCTCCAGTTTTCATGGGTATTACATGAAGGTCTTCACGACTGACCCTCGTTTTTAAGTAGCCATCTGAGCACTCCTATATCGAAGTTCAGGTTTTCTACCCACGTTGTTTCCCCTTCTATTGCCTTCTTTGCTGTTTTACGACCTCCTGCTCATCAGTGTGCCCCACTGTTCCGTCATTTCCACAATCTCTACCTGCCACCCCCTAACGCCATTCTCACCACTGGCTCTTTTCTCTACTCCTCATTGCCTGGGATGTAAATCCCCACATTTCCGTCTGTGCTCACCACCAATGTCCCCTCTCCACCCGCCACTGTTGCTTGTGTTCCTTCATTTCCTGTGGCTTCTCTCATACTAGTCACTGTCATATGAAGAGGCTGGCCTTTTGGAGTCATCATCAGCCACTTACAGCTCCCTTTACAGAAGAAGTGTTGAGATGGCAAATTTCAGTATCTTTATTTTTTGTTTGTTTTAGATTAATTTATTAATTTTAATTGGAGGTTTTTGTGGTGGTTTTTGCCATACATCGGCATGAATCAGCCACGGTGTACATGTGTCCCCCCACCCTGAAACCCCTCCCACTGCCCCTCCCCAACCCATCCCTCTGGGTTGTCTCAGAGCAGCAGCTTTGCGTGCCCTGCTTCATGCATCAAACTTGTACTGCTCATCTGTTTTACATATGATAATATACATGTTTCAATGCTATTCTCTCAAATCATTCCACCCTTGCCTTCTCCCACAGAGTCCAAAAGTCTGTTCTTTACATCTGTGTCTCTTTTGCTGTCTTGCCTATAGGGTTGTTGTGACCATCTTTCTAAATTTCATATATATGTGTTAATATACTGTACTGGTGTTTCTTTCTGACTTACTTCACTCTGTATAATAGGCTCCAGTTTCATCCACCTCATTAGAACTGACTCAAATGCATTCAAAGTTCCGTCTAGTCAAGGCTATGGTTTTTCCAGTAGTCATGTATGGATGTGAGAGTTGGACCGTGAAGAAGGCTGAGCACCAAAGAATTGATGCTTTTGAACTGTGGTGTTGGAGAAGACTCTTGAGAGTGCCTTGGACTGCAAGGAGATCCAACCAGTCCATTCTGAAGGAGATCAGCCCTGGGTGTTCTTTGGAAGGAATGATGCTAAAGCTAAACTCCAGTACTTTGGCCACCTCATGCAAAGAGTTGACTCATTGGAAAAGACTCTGATGCTGGGAGGGATTAGGGACAAGAGGAGAAGGGGACAACAGAGGATGAGATGTGAGTCTGAGTGAACTCCGGGAGTTGGTGATGGACAGGGAGGCCTGGCGTGCTGCAATTCATGGGGTCGAAAAGAGTCGGACACGACTGAGCAACTGAACTGAACTGAACTGAACATTCCACTTGTGTATATGTACCACGACTTCTGTATCCATTTGTTTGCCAATGGACATCTAGGGTGCTTCCATGTCCTAGCTATTGTAAACAGTGCTGCAGTGAACACTGGGGTACATGTGTCTCTTTCAATTCCAAATCTCAGTATCTTTAGGTCTTCAGTTCTTTGCACGATGCTTTGGGCCTGCTTCTGTGCTACCAAGGAGGTTTCAGGTTTCTTCTGGCTATATCCAGGCCCAAGGTTACAAAGTTCCATAAAACAGGGTTATAGATAAGGAAGAACTGTGTATACCATTATAAGAAACCATTATCAGCATAAATGAGAAAAGAAAAAGACACAGATGCTATCAGCCAACAGTAGTTTCAGGAATTAACTATGGATTCTGATCCATACCCAATAGACACTTGCCAGGGAGAGGAAGGGAAATATACCTTTTACATTTATATTTACTCTGCAAATGCACCATATTCTCTGATCACTTTCCTAAAGGCACACAAAATAAACGAGGACAGGTGTTTAAGGCTCCAGGCTCTGGAGACAGGAAATACAAGGATGCCTACCTAGAAGGCAGGGCTGGATTCCTCCCCCAGCGGACAAGGCACATTCTAAAGATGCCAATCAAGTAAAAGTTCTCTCTGAAAGCAGGTGTCCACTTCCCATCTCAGAGAAGGGTACTGCTCAGAGATCACAGAGCAAATGTCCTGCTAACAGTTTAAGAGCAACTGACACTGTTGCCAGATCACCCTTTAGGAAAGAGGGAGACTCCAAGAGAAACATGTTGGAATCCTGAATGTTCCTTATATCAGGCTCTTTCATTTCTCAAGAAAGTAAGCCCAAGGGCTACAATGTTTAAGAGCCTGGAACTTTGCTTCTGTTACTGTGTAAAGTGAGGTAACAGGAAGCTCTTCTGCCATGACTCTGAGAGAGGGCTGGTCTATTTACCCAACGGTTCGGGCAAAATGTGTTAGGCACTCAGAAGAGAAAGGAAGGACTTGGCAGTCCTTCTGGCAAGGCTGCTTCGACAGAGATATAGCAGGAACAACAAGCTGACCCGATGTGCAATCAGCTGAAACAACAAAGAAAGCTGTGTCGGGTAGGAGAAGCCTTCAGGAAACCCAAGATAAAGCTTTTTGCTACGGGAAAAACTGGATTAACACTTGAGGGGCTTAAGAGTATTTAGAAATTAAATTTGGAAAAATGAGAATCTTTTACTATTTGCAGGGTTGTGTTTTGTTTTCAGAATACTATGCACAGGCCTCGTGTGTATATTTGGGCAAAATTTAAACACTGCCTATGATGATGGAAAATACTGAATCAGCCTAAGTCTTATTTCTCATCTGGTTTGAGATGTACCTAAGAGTATAGGAAGTCCACTTGAAATAAAAAGACAGAGGTATTAAAATGGATCCACAAAATGGATTCAACTGTATCTGGCCTCAGATTAAGAACAAAAGCGTAAGACTTCACTGATGGCAATTCAGTGGGTATCTTTTGTGGTGCATGACTGATATTAACGAAATTTGGTTCTGGGACTGCAGCACTGACTTAAAAACCTGAATTCAAATATATCTAAGATGGTATATTTCCTCTGATCAAGAGGGTACGTATGCACATGTATAGATATATATGTCTGTGTCTAGGCAAAACATAAAAACCTCTTGTGTATATATGTGTCTAGGCAAAAATAAAAACCTCTTGTGACAAGGCAGAAAACAAAACCAAGCAAAACAAACTCACTAAACCTCCCAGGGATTAAAAAGCAACCAATCTAGTATTTTCAGATGTCAGAACAGGCTGCTTGGATCCCAAAACGGATCCAGTTCTCAAAAGAATTGTGCTCGAAGCTACTTAAATAAAGGTGAAAGGGAAGCATCTATTTTATGGCCTCAGACACACGCAACCTTTAGCCCCAAAGATGATAATGTTGTAATTTAAATACAAAATAAAGGATAATACCCAATATGCCTGAGTGTCACTTGCTGTCTGTTGGATTTACAAAGCCACCACTGTACTACCTACCCCCAGAAAAAGGACAAACTTGCCTCTGGAGAGGACAAGAGATACAACCCCAAAATAATGCACTGATTTGAACAGTTTTGGAAACAAAAGGGAAATTTATGGTTTAAAAATCCACATCCATCGATATGTATACACTGCTATATTGAAAATGGATAACCAACAAGAACCTAGTGTATAGCGCAGGGAACTCTGCTCAATGTTACCTGGCACCTGAATGGGAGGGGAGTTTGGGGGAGAAGAAATCCATGTATATGTACGGCTGAGTCCCTCTGCTGTTCACCTGAACTATCACCACATTGTTAATTGACTATATTCCAACATTACATAAAAACTTAAAAATCCACATCCAATTAAAGCTAAAATTTTAAACAAGTTAAGCAGTGATAATGATGTGTTTTCTATTACTTATCTGTGCCTATTTACCAAGACCAGGTGCCACGATTTCACCACAGACATGTAATCTCACAGCACTCCTACAAGTGGTTCCAATTACCCTCCTTTCACAGATGAGGACGCTGAGGCTTCCACATCCTATAAAATCAAATTCAGATTTTTCTGCCCCCAAATGCTTGCTCTTCATTGCTACAGTTCCACCTACTGACATATTTTAGAAGTGAGGTTAAATATCCCTAGAGGTTAGAGTATCTGGAGTAATATACAGTCTGATTATCAGTGAGACAATATTACATAATAGCTCAGACCACAGACTTTGATGTCAAAAAAGTACACCTCACCTCAACCCCTCCACACCAAACAGAAATTCTGTGACCATAGAAGTTACTTAACCTTTCTGTGCTTCAGATCCCTCATCTGTAACATGGAGGTAACAACACCTACCATAGAAGCTTGTGCTGGAGATTAAGGACAATAACACGTGTAAAGTGCTCAGCACAGGTCTAGAATACATCAATACAAAGCACTAACTAGCTACTTTTGCTATTACCATCATAAGCAAGAAAACACAAAGATCTCATCTTGAAATGTGATGTAGGAGATATACTGATGTTGAAGATACTTCTCATTTCTGATGTCAGAGCACTAAAAACCAGCTGCTGAACTGGTGCCTGACTAGCGTACATTCAGCACAAATCTCTCTGGCCCTGACACCATTATGTTTAGACTGCAGAGTGTACGTATGATTGAAGTAAAGCAAGCCTCGCAATCCTTGTCTAACTATTATAAGCTTCTTACATAACTCTGCTTACAGTCTCTTACAGGTCATAACAGTGTGCTCATAGCTTTATAATCACTTGAGAAGAGAGAGGCTCAGGTAACTCATTCAACCTGGGCAGTAAGAATTAGTGGTTGATGTCATTATTTTAGGAAAAGGTGATGGCACCCCACTCTAGTACTTTTGCCTGGAAAATCCCATGGATGGAGGAGCCCAGTGGGCTGCAGTCCATGGGGTCTCAAAGAGTCAGACACGACTGAGCGACTTCACTTTCACTTTTCACTTTCATGCATTGGAGAAGGAAATGGCAACCCACTCCAGTGTTCTTGCCTGGAGAATCCCAGGGACGGGGGAGTCTGGCCGATATGCACAGAATCGGACACGACTGAAGCGACTTAGCAGCAGCAGCAGCAGTCATTATTTTGCTTATTTTACTTAAATGCCAAGGTCCTCCCTTACCTTGATGGACAGAATGTAAATGGCTATCTTTCTGGAGGGCAACCAGGCTAATGACACTAAAAATCTTCTTTGATTCAGCATATCTACTTCTACAAATTTATTCTAAGGTGATAATTAAAGGAATGTGGAAATATTTGGTTTAGAGGATACTAAGATTTTTCAAAATGCAGTTATCATTAGGGGAAAAAAACCTAGATTTCCAAAAAACAGCACATCAGCTAGGTAAATTACATTATATACACAATAAAATATTATCTACTTGTTAAAATTGACATGATAGACATATATTTTCTTGACATAGAAAGACTATCCATATATGTATATCAGACACACATATGTATATACATACACATATGTATACATGTATATGGAGAAGGCAATGGCAACCCACTCCAGTATTCTTGCCTGGAGAATCCCGTGGACAGAGGAGCCTGGTGGGCTGCTGTCCATGGGGTGGCTAAGAGTCAGACACGACTGAAGCACCTTAGCATGCATGCATGCATTGGAGAAGGAAATGGCAACCCACTCCAGTATTCTTGCCTGGAGAATCCCAGGGATGGGGGAGCCTGGTGGCTGCCGTCTATGGGGTCGCTAAGAGTCGGACACGACTGAAGCGACTTAGCAGCAGCAGTACTGTTTTTCAATATTTTATTTTCTTAGCTTATATTTTCTAATTTCCTGAAATAATCATGTACTGCTTATACATTAAAAAGTAAGTTCTTTTATTTAAGCTGCTATATTCCCAAGGATACAAGAATAGTTCCTGAGGTACACAGACCAAGGAAACACGGATAATGGCCAACGTCCACATTACGTATATGTCACGTGAAAGGCGACTAAATGACCCAGCATTTCGCTATCTAGTGTAGAGAAGAAGGAGAAGCAGAACCAATTAGCACCCTTTCATTAAACTCCAGGTCTCAGTAGCTGCTGACTAAAAGAATGTTCAATCATAAAAGCCAGCATGGTAGCATTTAAAAAGGCCTGGGCTGGGAGTGGAGGGGGCTGAGAACTTGACCTCGGCTCTGCACTAACTGGCTGTAACTAGCCATGTGAACAATGGGCACTTTACTTTGCCTCTGTTCCCTGTCACGATCAGAGCCCTGGACAAGGCCGTGGCTACTCTATCTTTCCGTTCTGAAAATGAATGCCTACATGGGCCCAGATGAGATTCTAAGATGGTAAAGAAAAGGGAAACTAAATCAATGGGCAGAGGAATCAAGGCACCATTCAGGGCTGTGTTATCTGTGAGGTGCCATCAAGAACACAACCTCCACCCCATTTCCTTTATTAGTCCTGATGGAAGGTCAGATGTACCCACAGAAAACTGTCTCTCTAATTGTAACTCTTGTGTCCCAGGGCCTTGGAATTATCTGCAATTCTATATGTCCATATTCTCTTGGAGAGCATCCCAGGAGGCGCAGTGGTAACACAGGAGACACAGGAGACTCGGGTTAGATCCCTTAGAGAAGGGAATGGCAACCACTCCAGTATTCTTGCCAGGATAATCCCATGGACAGAGGAGCCTGGTGGGCTATAGTCCATGGGGCTGCAGAGTCAGACACGACTTAGCAACTAAACAGCATAGCAGAATATTCTTATGAGGCTGTATAATGTTTCTTACTGTTTGAACCTCCCAGTTCTGATCGTGTGTATACATGCTCAGTCGTGTCTGACTCTTTGTGACCCCGTGGACTGTAGCCCACCAGGCTCCTCTGTCCATGGAATTTTCCAGGCAAGAATACTGGACTGGGTTGCTGTTTCCTTTTCCAAGGGATCTTCCTAACCCCAGGATCAAACCCAGGTCTCTTGTGTTTCCCGATTCTTTGCAACTGCACCATCTGGGAAGCCCTTAGTTCTTCTTGTGGGGACAGCCAAATGGGTTGCCTTCTGCTTAAGACCCTTGAAGTTTGAGGAGGGCAAAGGAGTGAGCTCTCTCCTGCCTCTGGGGTACCAAGGCCAAGACACCAACTGCTGGGGGAACATCTGAAGCTGTTTAGTGCCCCAGTGAGAACACAAGTGTAAAATACGCACTCACTGGTGGGAAACAGGCAGGACTGTCAGAGTATAACCAGCTCAATAAAGTACTCTGGACCAACTCCTAAGGTACTACTTCCTTTGTGTTCTTGGAAATGGCAGGGAATTCCCTGGTGGTCAGTGGTTAGGACTTGAGCTTTCATCGCCAGGGCCCTGGGTTCAATCCCTGGTCAGGGAATTAAAATACAGCAAGCTGCATGTTGCAGTAAAAAAAAAAAAAAAATAAAGTAAACAATTTAAAAAGAAAAATAAATAGCAAAAACGACGTGACTACACAAACCACAGAACAAAATGCAAGTTAGCAGGCTGGAATCGATGGCACAATGGAATATCTACCAAAAGCAACAGCGGCTTCACTTTGTGAAGTGGCAGTGAAAAGAAAAAGTCATTATTTAGGCAGTTTTTGGCTCCCCTTCCCAATGAAAGGTATCAGTGCCAAAGAAACATAATAAAGCAATTTCTTCAAGTCAATCTGCATACAGATGATAGAACACAGTAAAAAGAAGCATCTGAAAACAACGTTTCAACAAATAACTCCTGTTTTTTGCTCCCCTCTTCTTTCTGTTCACACTGTCAATGACTGAGTGAGCATTATACTGGAGTAAGTCATATGAGGTCTGAAACTAGGTCCTGCCTGGCTCCATGCAGCTCAAACCTAAGACCGTCACACGAGTAGAATTTACCACTAAGACAGCTACTCTCCTACAGAAAGTGGAAGACATTGATTGTAGACGTGCCCTTAGTTCACTTTACACAAATCAGTTTCACAAGGCACGTGGCATAAAAACAGAGGTTTGCAATCCTATGGATTCTACAGGGCAGTGAGTTAGACAATCTTCTGTTGAACCTTCTCTTACAGCAACGATTCATAAGATCAGAGCAAATTAGTGGTTAGGACTCCACACTACACTGTGGAGGGCCCAGCTTGTAGAGCGCCCAGGTTTGATCCCAGGTTAGAAAACTAAGATTTCACAAGCCTCAAGGTGCAACCAAAAAAAAAAAAAGAGCATATTAAAAAGCTCTTGCCAGACAGTCCCACCAAATATCAACTTTATAGCTTACAGGAAAAAAAAAATATTTTTTAAATTACAAACTGAAAGGAACCTTTTTAAACTAGCAACTTCAGCTCTTAAAATCTCCTGAAAGGGAGCCAGGCGTTTGGGTTTTAAAGAGAAATCGATAAGAAGGAACAATTAGTGGGTGAATGAACTTTAACAGAGGTTGTGGAGTCTCACTTCTGTGGCGTCTTCTACAGGGAAATTCTGGGTAATCAATATATTCAAAAGCTAGAACCGCTCCAGGTGTATTATAATGAGATCATGTGTGACAGGTATCCTCTCCCTGAGGTATAAATTATGACATCAGCATTTATTGCCCTGTGTTCCTTAGCCCTGGCTTGGCAAATAACTCAGGAATAACTGGTCTTCGTAACCCTGGGCTCCTCCCCATAGGAGCACTCCTTGGAGCCTTTTGCGCCATAGAATGGCAAAACCTCAGAAACAGAGTGAAGAATAGTCATGTCAGATAACAGGGGAGGGAAAAAAAAGTCACAGATAGGAACCAGCTCATCACAGCCCCGTACGCGTGCACTGACCTGGGAAGGCCAGGAATCCTAAGGGTTCTGAGAGCCTCCAGGCTCTACAGGTTTTTGAAAGTCTGGAACAAGTGATGCAAACGCTGGACGATGAGAGTATCAAAGCCTCCTTCCGTCCAGGGTGCTGGCAGTTCTGCCTGATTTCCTTTCTCTTTCTTCACTTGCTGGCTCCAATGTCTATTTTAATACCATTCTACACTGTTTGCCAACTAAAAGTGACATTTTCCCAACCAACTCCCACCAGGCACTTTCCCTTCTACCGTAGCTGGGTGTTGCCCCTTGTGTGGTGTGAAATACAACTCTATCTTACGAGGGATGACACTGTCAGGGTCCAGCTTCTCTCTTCCTTTATCCTTATCCCTTTCCTCTTGCTCTAATTCCCAGCCCTCACGCCTGCCTGGATGGTTTTCTCCCTGCCCGGACTCACACTGCCATTCCTTCATTCACTGGAATGCTTAAATGCTAAGTCACTTCATTGTTTCTCCTGTTTGCATCTGAACCGGAATAACTTTAAAGGGACACAACTACAATGTTAGAATTTCAGGTGCTGAATCCTTGAGAGTGTTTTGCTAGGGTACCAGAGCCCACCGGCAGTCTGAAATCATCCCCACAGAACTCCCCCTACCCTTGGAGAAGGCCAGCCAAAGTTCCTGTCTCTAGTCGGCAGCCCCACCGCCCAGTGGCACTGCTTGGTACTTGCTCACACTGGGCTGTGACTATTTCCTTGCATTCTCAAGAGCAGAGGCCGGATCTAATTATCTTTATATCTTCAGATCCCAGCATGGCACTTCCTACCAAGCAGAGATCAATTTAAAACCTGAATAAAGTCAACTGAAAGAGCTCCCAGTGGTCAAAGCTAGACCGAATTGAGCAACAAAATAGTTGTGCTGGATTATAACACAAGGAATAAATAGTCATGCATTCACAGTGATAAAAATAATTGAACAAATTAAAACCCCCTACTCAGTAAGTGTGCATGGTGACTTACTTTTAAGGAGGACAGTTTGGGAAGGAGAAGAAGACAATGGGAAAACCCAAAAAAACCCCACTATTCCAGCCAGGTGATCAAGGACATCATCAGTCATAAATCAGCTTGATAGGAGGTGCCCTTGCCTGACATAAAGTGATGAAAATAGCACTTTATCTCTGTGATCTTCCTCACAAAAATCTATCACCCCAGCCAAATCATGAGAACATCAGATAAATTCCAACAGAAGGACAATTCTTACACCTGACCATTATCCTTAAAAAATGGCAGAGTCATCAAAAACAAGGCAAGTCTGAATAACTTCTACAGCCAAGAGAAGACTAAAGAGATATATCAACTAAACAGAAAATAGTACCCTGGCTGGGATCCTGGAACAGAAAAAGGACATCAGGTAAAAACTAAGGAAATCTAAATAAAGTATGGACTCTATTCAATAATAATGTAGCAACACTGGTTCACCCACTGGAACAAATGTTTCATAGTAAGATGTTAACTGCAGGAGAAACTTATATATATGGAGGAGAATATATGGAAGTGCTCCAAACTGTCTATTCAGTTTTCCTATAAATCTAAAACTAAAGAAGAAAATCCATTAATTTTTTAAAAAATCATGGCAAAAAATTAAAAAACAAAAACAAAACAAAACTGTTCAGTGCCCCTGCTCTTCCTAGGGTTATTTGAAAAAACAAATAACTAAAAAAAAAAGAAAAAAAGAAAAAAAACCTCAGCCACTTTGGACTAGCAGTTCTTGTGAGAGACCTAATGACAGCATGACTGTTTACCACTATTTTAAGCCCAGTGAGTGAAAGTCGCTCAGTTGTGTCTGACTCTTTGCAACCCCATGGAATTCTCCAGGCCAGAATACTGGAGTGGGTTGCCATTCCCTTCTCCACGGGATCTTCCCAACCCAGGGATCGAACCCAGGCCGCCTGCATTGCAGGCAGATTCTTTACCAGCTGAGCCACAAGGGAAGTCCTTAAGCCCAGTACATCATTACGTATTACCATCAGGAGAAGTAAATAATCCCTACTCGGTAGGAAGGATAAGTATTCCTTAGTCCACCCAGGACTTCATGTGTTCCTAGTCATTTCCCAGCTTTGCTGTGGGGCCATGTTGACTAATTCTATCTAGCCGACGGGGTGTGAGTCAAGGTGGTGGCACTTCTTGGCCAAGCAAGTGGAACACCGGTGTGCCTCCGCCTCCTGCTTTTTCCTTGGAAGTTGATCTTGGAAGTTTTGTGTTCTACGGGGTGTTACTATAGATGGAGGTGGCCACTGGATCCCCATAAGACTTCAGCAGGTTGAGAAAGAAACCGTTATTGTGTTCAACTGCTGAGATTCAGGGTTTATCTGCTGAAACGGCTATAGTAACTTGTCTTAAATGACCCAGAGATTGCATCTCACAATGAAATGTCCCTTCCCTTCTGAAAGAAAGTGGTCAATCATAACACTTCCCGTATTTCCAAATACTGCACTTACCACAGGCGATGGTCCAATAGACCAAAGAATCTGGAGTCTGGTACAGGATTCGGTAAGGAGCGACGCGGGCACTGGAGTCCAGCACGACATCGAGGGTGCCCACCAAGAGGCCTGAGGACACAAAGCGGGGAGAAAAGTTGAAGGGTCTCCTCCAAATTCCCAGAGGCAGCACTGTGGATACGCCCCTCCTGGTGGACCTGTCAACAAACCCTCTCCCACCACATCCCATCTGGACAAAACTTTCCTCTCGGGTGTGATGCTGCTGGCTCTACAATACTTGTTCCACCCACCTGCAAGAGACGCTGCCTATGCTGAAAGACAGTGCTGGTTTCCAAAACAAAACCAACAAAGCTCCTACCTCAGTCCCTGGCACACGGTGTTATTGATAATAAATACCTGTTTCAAATTAAAAAGTAAGGTATGAAGCACTGATATTCTGGGGTCTCTGCTTTACCGTCATTACAAACAGTGTGTAATATTTTCTCCCCTTCTTCATCCTACAAACAAATCCTTAATTTAAGTAACCTAACAAAACCACAGGAACCAGTCATGTACATCTGAGTCCATGTGCTAGGCAGCCCCACGTCTTATTTTCATAATAATAATATTTCTCACCTTTCTTTTGTATTGAAAAGGTACAGTTCAGCTCAGCAAAAACTAAATCACTACTATATGCAAGGCAGGGCTTCCCTGATGGCTCAGACAGTAAAGAATCTGTCTGCAATGCAGGAGACCCGGGCTTGATCCTTGAGTCAGGAAGATCCCCTGGAGAAGGGAATGGCAACCTACTCCAGTATTCTTGCCTGGAGAATTCCATCAACAAAGGAGCCTGGTGGGCCACAGTCCATGCGGTCGCGAAGAGTCAGACACGACTAAGCAACTAACACTTTCACACTTTCAGATGCAAAGCAGACCCAGTGGGCCTGAAGCTGAATAAGGCAAGAGTCCCTGCTGCTACTGCTGCTGCTGCTAAGTCGCTTCAGTCGTGTCCAACTCTGTGCGACCCCATAGACGGCAGCCCACCAGGCTCCCCCGTCCCTGGGATTCTCCAGGCAAGAACACTGGAGTGGGTTGCCATTTCCTTCTCCAATGCATGAAAGTGAAAAGTGAAAGTGAAGTCGCTCAGTCGTGTCCGACTCTTAGCGACCCCATGGACTGCAGCCTACCAGGCTCCTCCGTCCATGGGACTTTCCAGGCAAAAGTACTGGAGTGGGGTGCCATTGCCTTCTCCAAGAGTCCCTAAGACATGTGTAATCCAGTCGGGGCGAGGGCCAGGCAGTATATTAGGGCTGCGTTTAGGAGTGAACAGGGCTGTGAAACAAGCATTTCCCCCATCTCAATAGCAGAGTCCTTTGCTATTCGTCATATGGTGATTAAAAACGACTTGGAGGTGGAAGTGATCCTAGTTGAGGCAGGGAGGGGAAAGTAAAAGGCCCCAGCCTTCCTTGTCCTGCCACAGTTGCAAATAACTAGGATACAGGAAGCACCAAGCCCAGTGCCTGCCCCCTGCCCGCAGACCCCTCATGAAGTTCTATTGAATCTGAACCACGGGTTCTTATGAAACTGTCACCGCCAGTATCTCCTGATGTGTTGTCTTCCAGTAACATCTTAAGGCTTGGTTCTGTCCCTCCTGAATAATACTGTAATATGCATGATGCTATTGACATCGCTTCCTTCTGCTCTGCCAGCCTGGGGTCAAGTGACCTAGTGTTCAGAAGAGCTCCCTCCTGGTCTGGGGCACATGGACAGGCCATTGAGTTTCTGGTGGCTTTCACCCCCTCATTAGTAAAGTGGCCGTAATAGCCCTTGCCTTCCCGAACTCCAGGTATTAAGCAAGAAACCTTGGGGAGGTTTACACGGGGAAGCCCCACAGCTGTCCTTTCGGTCTTTGTCCACAGCCAGGAGTCCACCTAGGTTCACTGCGAACCACAATGATCACTAGCTGATCTGCATACACCAGGAGCAACATACTTTCACTAAGAAAGTAAAAGCGAAGTTGCTCAGTTGTGTCCGACGCTTTGCGACCCTGTGGACTGTAGCCTGCCAGGCTCCTCTGTCCATGGGATTTTCCAGGCAAGAATATTGGAGTGGGTTGCCATTTTCTTCTCCAGGGGAATCTTCCCAACCCAGGGATCAAACTTGGGTTTCCCGCATTGCAGGCAGACTCCTTACCGTCTGAGCCACAGGGAAGCCCACACTTTCACTAAAGGGTAAATGAATTCATGTGTTTGCTCTGGCTTGTATGAAATACATCAAAAATCAAGTCTTTAGGGTCTGCAGAGTTTTCTGAGGAGTCATTTTGCATAGAATACCACACATGTGCATTTTTGTTCTCTACTGTGACTAGAATTTACTGCAGACTTCTAATTACTCTTCAATTATCTGCAGATGGGAGGGTGTATTAATAGGAAAAGCAAAGAGTGCCAGCTAAACTGGATTGCGCTCTATGTTAACTAGAAACACACGTGATCCAGAAATACAAGTCCATCAGTCATAATAGGCAAGCATTGGTAATACTTTTCCTTTTCTAGAATCAAAATACTGGAAGTGACACATCCGTTGTTTCTAAGGCACACAGGCTTCACAGTCAAGGATGAGCCTCTCTGGTTTGTGTGTGTATTAGTCACTCAGTCATGTCTGAGTCTTCGACTCCACGGACTGTAGCCCACCAGGCTCCTCTGTCCATGGGATTCTCCAGGCAAGAATACTGGAGTGAGCTGCCATTCCCTTCTTGACCACAGGATGTTCTTGACCCAGGGATCAAACCTGCATCTCCTGAGTTATAGGCAGATTCTTTACGTCTGAGCCAGTAGGGAAGCCCAGCCTCTGTGGTTTAACGAGCCTCTAAGAGAGCGTCACGGTAGATAAACATTCTTCCAAGGGCATGCAGAGCAGTCCACAGAGGAAGTCTGGGTTCTGGAGCTCTTCAGTCCTGGCTGGGCCACCTCCCAGACCCAGCCCCTCCAAACCTCAGTTCCCTCATCCTTAATGCCTCACTAGTCTTCTATACTCTGTGACACCAAAGAGAGAAGACCTCTGAAAAGGTCCAATCCCATCCACATGTCTTGACCACAAATGTCCGTAACTACAAATCATCTATACCACCCACTATTCTAATTAAAAACCCTCTGGTATCACTCAGAGGGAAAGAAAATTCAGTGGCCTTCAAGAGGATGCCAGTGGAGTGAGGGCTTCTGATTAGATGCCAGCTCACCAACCGTGTGTGTGCATTCACAACTGGCACCACCAATTCCATGAAGATTTAGATGAACACTAATAGGCACATCGTCTTTCCCTGGTGGCTCAGATGGCAAAGAACCTGCCTGCAACGCAACAGACCCAGGTTCGATCCCTGGGTCAGGAAGATCCCCTGGAGGAGAGCATGGCAACCCACTCCAGTATTTTTGCCTGGAGAATCCCATGGACAGAAGAGCCTGGCAGGCTACAGTCCATGAGATCACAAGAGTAAGAGTAGACACGACTTACTGACTAACTTTCACTTAACAGGCACATCCATATCTACTGGCCCTTGCTTGCCACAACTAGAGAAAAGTCCATGAAGCAATGAAGACCTAGCATAGCCAAAAATAAATAAATAAAATTATTAAAAAGAAAAAAAAGAAATAAAAAATTTAAAAATATCCATTCACTTGGTAACACAGACCAGGATTTTCCCTCCACTTGGGATAGTGTGCTTGTCCATCAATGCCCACCTCCCACCACCCCAAATGACAAACTCCTAATTCTCTCACGCCACCTCTTTCTAACCCTGATCTCCCTCTGAGTTCTGCTCCTGTAATACCTATTGCATTTATTTAAAATCAGTGCACATTTTGCCTTGTTCCATTTCTTCTCCTCTTTCCAGGCTGGGAGCTCCATGACAACAAGGTCTGATGGATCGCTTTGGGCCCCTAGACCCCGAACGTTGCTTGGAGCACTGTAAGACCTAAACACATGTCTGATCAAAGGACAAGTTATGTATTTTTAGAAGACTAAATCATAAATATTTACCGTGCTGCATACATTGTACTGAGACAAGGAGTCAAGACTCTGGAAAAGAGAAAACACTCCTTCTGCACTCTGTGTCCACACAGAACGCTAGATAATGGGAAATCTGAAATCTAGTCTAGAGTATTCCCCCGCAAAAGCAGTAATCAGGATTTTCTTAGAAGTCTTATTACTCATCCCTCTGAAATGGCTGTCAAAATACTGAACCTTTCATCATTTCCCACACAAAGCACTGTTTTAGCAGCTGTTCTACTCAGCTATTTCTGGTGTTAAACAATCTTTGATCGCCTGAGATAACTAAGTCAAATTATGGCCCTCAAAATAACTCTTCTCTGCATCTACCTATTACATTAGCTTGGGGGCACCTTATAACATTAAAGTGCTGTTTTCAAGGAGATTCAGAAAACACGCTGCAAAACTTTAGGCCTCCCCCCGCTGTGTGCATTATGCAATGCAGACAAGAGGCATTTCCACTCCTGGGCAGCCCCTCACCCTCAGAGGAAGGGATGTGTCAGGGGAGGGTGCAACACCCACAGATGTGCCCGTGGCAACAATCAATCCATCTACTGATGACCCGGGATAATTTAATATCAAAGTGGACAAGGTCCTACAGCTCTCTCGGCCTCCCTCTATTCATTCCCTCAGCCTTCTGGCCTGTCAAAGATAGAGCCCTACAAACACCCTGCTGGAGCAGTCTGGGGAATGGGCTGTCTGCTGATACGGAAGCTACAATAGCACCTGCTAGGGAGTTCCCTGGTGGTCCAGTGGCTAGGACTCAGTGCTTTCACTGTGGTTGCCCCGGCTTCAATCCCTGGTCGGGAAACTAAGATCCCGCAGCCCACTCAGCACAGTCAAAAATACGAACAGTATCCACTCAAAAGAGTACCCAGTATGTACTGAGCACCATTGTTTCATGAAATATTTCAAAACGACAGAAAAACCCTGAAAATTACAAAATACATATCCCATCACTCCGATGTTAACAACCGGTCTTATCTGCTTAAGATTTTTTTGATGTCGACCTTTCTTAAAGTGTTTATTGAACTTTTTACAATATTGCCTGCTTTATGCTTTGCTGGTTTGTTTGTTTGTTTTTGCCTGGAGGCATGTGGGATCTCAGCTCCCCCACCAGGAGTCAAAGCCCTTGCATTGGAAGATGAAGTCCTAACACCTGACCTTTAGGGAAATCCCTGTTTGTTTTTTTTTAAGAAAACATCACACACCCAGCAAAGCTCCCCTCTTTGTGTTCCCTTCAATCCTATTTTCCTCCCCATTCACCACCCTCCAGTACTTCCCTTCCAACCGCCGAGGGGGCACCCGAACCCCCCCAGTATTTTTACTCTTCCCATCCACGTCCTTATACTTTTATTGGCCCCCACGTACACACATGAATCTATCAATAATTTAGCACTGATGTACATTTAAAATTTTACATTAATGACAGAGTTGATATTTTTCTGCAATCTTTTTTTTACCCAATGATATGTTTGTAAAAATTACCCAGGTTATTCTTATAAATCTGATTTATTCATTTTGAATATTGTATAATAGTCTGAAAGATGATGCTGTGAAAGTGCTGCACTCAATATGCCAGCAAATTTGGGAAACTCAGCAGTGGCCACAGGACTGGAAAAGGTCAGTTTTCATTCCAATCCCAAAGAAAGGCAATGCCAAAGAATGCTCAAACTACCACACAATTGCACTCATCTCACACGCTAGTAAAGTAATGCTCAAAATTCTCCAAGCCAGGCTTCAGCAATATGTGAACCGTGAACTTCCTGATGTTCAAGCTGGTTTTAGAAAAGGCAGAGGAAGCAGAGATCAAATTGCCAACATCCGCTGGATCATGGAAAAAGCAAGAGAGTTCCAGAAAAACATCTATTTCTGCTTTATTGACTATGCCAAAGCCTTTGACTGTGTGGATCACAATATACTGTGGAAAATTCTGAAAGAGATGGGGGAATACCAGACCACCTGATCTACCTCTTGAGAAATCTGTATGCAGGTCAGGAAGCAACAGTTAGAACTGAACATGGAACAACAGACTGGTTCCAAATAGGAAAAGGAGTTCATCAAGGCTGTATATTGTCACCCGGCTTATTTAACTTATATGCAGAGTACATCATGAGAAACGCTGGACTGGAAGAAACACAAGCTGGAATCAAGATTGCCGGGAGAAATATCAATAACCTCAGATATGCAGATGACACCACCCTTATGGCAGACAGTGAAGAGGAACTCAAAAGCCTCTTGATGCAAGTGAAAGTGGAGAGTGAAAAAGTTGGCTTAAAGCTCAACATTCAGAAAATGAAGATCATGGCATCCGGTCCCATCACTTCATGGGAACTAGATGGGGAAACAGTGGAAACAGTGTCAGACTTTATTTTTCTGGGCTCCAAAATCACTGCAGATGGTGATTGCAGCCATGAAATTAAAAGACGCTTACTCCTTGGAAGAAAAGTTATGACCATCCTAGATAGCATATTCAAAAGCAGAGACATTACTTTGCCAACAAAGGTTCGTCTAGTCAAGGCTATGGTTTTTCTTGTGGTCATGTATGGATGTGAGAGTTGGACGGTGAAAAAGGCTGAGTGCCCAAGAATTGATGCTTTTGAACTGTGGTGTTGGAGAAGACTCTTGAGAGTCCCTTGGACTGCAAGGAGATCCAACCAGTCCATTCTGAAGGAGGTCAGCCCTGGGATTTCTTTGGAAGGAATGATGCTAAAGCTGAAACTCCAGTACTTTGGCTACCTCATGCGAAGAGTTGACTCATTGGAAAAGACTCTGATGTTGGGAGGGATTGGGGGCAGGAGGAGAAGGGGACGACAGAGGATGAGATGGCTGGATGGCATCACTGACTCGATGGACATGAGTCTGAATGAACTCCAAGAGTTGGTGCTGGACAGGGAGATCTGGCGTGCTGCGATTCATGGGGTCGCAAAGATTCGGACACGACTGAGCGACTGATCTGATCTGATCTGATCTGATAATAGTCTGCTGTTTAAATATACTGTAACTTACCCATTTTCCTAATAAAGAACATTTGGGTTTATCTCTATATTTTTTCTTTTGCTGTGATGGGCACTGCAGTCATTCTCTGTACATGATCCTTAAGTATGTAAGCACTTTCTTTAAAATGAAATTGTTGGGTCATAGGCTACGTGTGTGTTGAAACCTTATTAGTTATTACAAAACTGCTTTCCAAAGTGATTGTGTCAATTTACACTCACACCAGGAAATTTACATTATACCACGGAAGGAAGAGAATATCTGTGTATCCTTAATATCTCCAACACTTAGTATTATGAAATTTAAAAAAATTTTTCACCCATCTCAAGGGTGAGAAACAGTATCTGTTCTTGAAATTTGCATTTTCTGATGATTAATAAGTTTCTTCCCTGTTTATTGGTCATTCCAGTTCCCTATTCTGAGTTACTTACCTTTCTTACTGTGCTGACATTTGCTGAAATTTCTAGGTCAGAAATTCAGAGTTTACTATTTAGAGTCTTCCACTCATATATACACTGGATTTCAATTCACTTCAGCAAATACACTCAGATATTTTTAAAGCCAGAGAGGCAATATACTTGGATTTACTTTTCTGTTACATTTGGATTTACATCTCTGTATTTGTTCTATATAAATGCAAGACCTTGAGATCAGTATTTGCAAGGCCCTCTTTTTCCTTCCCATGTAAGGTTTCTGCAGGTCACAGGCTCCCATCTGTCCTCCTGCTGCTGCCTCTATGTTACTGGTACCTAGCATGTATGTCTTAGCACTTAGGTGGACTGTGATAATAGGCAGAAAGCTCTTAACCGATAACAGGGCTTCCCTGGTGGCTCAGATGGTAAAGAATCTGCCTGCAATGCAGGAGACCCTAGTTCCATCCCTGGGTCGGGAAGATACCCTGGAGAAGGAAATGGCTACCTACTCCAGTATTCTTGCCTGGGGAATCTCATGGATGGAGGAGCCTGGTCACAACTCAGAGACTTGCACACACACACACACACACACACACGTTTTTAAACAATATCTAGAAGCAGTTGCTGATAGATACATATATCAACACCAGCCACATCATAATTTTTACACGTCTCTGAATAAATCTCGTTTGCTTGTTTGTTTCTAAAGCCTTCGAGGCTTTGCCCGAGTTGTTTTACTTGATTGGAATGCCTTTTTTTTCTTTCTGGAAAATGTCTATTTCCCTCAATAGCCAGGTCAAGTCACCTAAAGCATTTGTTTTACTCTTTTCACACACTCTCCCCATCCTCTCAACACTCCCAAATCTCCTAACAATGAACTACTCCCTTGTCTGTGATCTGCTGACCACTTTGCACTTCACATTACTAAGGCAATTGTTACACTGCTTCCTACCAGGGAAAAAAGTGGTTTCTTCTCTCTGGGCTGTCAGTTCCTTGAGGTAGGCACGGCCTTATTTGTCCTGGAATTCCCAAAGCCTGGAATAATGTCCCCCACATCATGCTGAATATTTACAAAATGGGCCACAAAGTTTTCAACCTGATGGACACTGGGAGAAACCAAGAATTATTTCCAGAGTTTATTCATCTCTGTCCCACAGGCCCCAATATAACAAGTTCTAGTAAACTGGCTATAAATAATTAAATTTGCCTATGAATCAGACAAGAAAAGGGGACCAAGACTTGAGAAAAAGGCTAGAAAATCCCATCTCAGAGAGTGAGGGGGGTGATACAGTCCGAACTCAGATCTGAAACTGAAATTCATCATGGGAAGTTAACTTCTCTAATCTCTGGAAGTAATCTGTCACTTTTTAATGAATATTGACAATGATCTGGAATGAAGGTGGATCGAGACTAGAGCTATTACTATTTAGGGAAAGCATTGTCTTTCCATTCTCCTACTTTTGGCAAGTAGTCCAGAGATTAGCAGTTGTTGCCAAAAAAACATAAGAAAACTCAAGGATTTAGTCAATTTCAACTGTTGCATCCGCCACATAGGCTGGTAAACACTCTGTTTGCACTACCATACAGGCCAGGAGACCAGAAGAGAGATGAAGGAACTGGCATGTGTAGACAGCCTCGAAGGGAAAGGCTGGAATTGCCAGGTGAGAGTTGGCTCCCTACCTATACCTGCACCTCAGCTTGTAATGCCCCCAGTGTGATGGCCCACCTGGACTATGGCAGGCCAGTCACAGTGGGTGTGAGAGAGAAATCCAGGCGATGGCTGTCTCTGACGAAAGAGGTAAGGGTCCTGGAGGTTTAGCGGGGTGATGTGGCTGCGGCTGGAGATGGAGACAGTGTGTTTCTCAGTGTCAATAACCTCAAAGACTCTAACAGCCTTTCTCAGACATAAGTACCGCTGGCTCAAAGGCAGAGGCCAGTCCAAAGCTGGGATTCTACTTTCAGCTCAGAACAGTCTAGGAGTGTTCTGTTTTCATAAATGTTGCTTATTTTCCAACTCCTCTAGCATATTTAGGTAGAAAACGGTTTCTCAACATGGTTCAAGCCATGATTACTGGTAGAAACAGGCCACTTATGACTCTCCATCTCACCTACACTGCTGCCTTTCAGGACACAAGTCCAGCCAGGTGTATATCACAACTGCAGTGAAATCAGCAAGTCAGGGGCTTCCCAGGTGACTCAGGAGGTAAAGAATCTGCCTGCCAATGCAGGAGACACAGAAACTGCAGGCTGAATCCCTGGGTTGGGAAGATCCACCACAAGAAGAAATAGCAACCCACTTCAGTGTTCTTCCTGGAAAATTCCATAGACACAGAGCCTGGCAAACTACAGTCCATACGGTCGTAAACAGTCAGACACGACTGAGCACAGCAGCAGGACAAGTTACTAGAGGGAAGGGAGCCCATCCACACACACACACACACACACACACACACACACACGACCTTGTGACCATTTGTGGAAAGATCAATTAATGAGAATTCTGCTAATGGAGGAAATACATTGCTGATTCTGTCAGTTAGGACAGTACTTTATTCCTGGTAAGAATCAGTTTGTTTCTGGTATCCAGTATGTTGCAGACTGAGACTTTTGTAAAGTACAGAGCCCACGAAATACTAAAATATAGCTACAGAATATAAAAAGAGACAAAGAAAATAAAAACCTCCGATTTTTTCATAATATAACAGACAAATGGCTCTAGCTTTCTAAATGCTTAATCTCAATTTCCATTCTTTAGCTCAAGGCAGCTGAAACAAAAAGGTTGCAAAACAGGCACTTTAAATAGCACTGCATTGCTGAAGGGGAGGCTGAGGAACTGTTTACTAGAATCACGTATCAAGAGTACATTTAATTCTATAACTTTTTATTTGGGAAATGAAAAAATTATCGCTCTGCCACTGCAAACTAAAATAAAATTGCACAAAATCATTTCTCACTTGAAAGCAAGAATGTGCTATGTGCTAAGTTGCTTCAGTCATGTCTGAATCTGTGTAGCCAGACAGACTGTAGCCAGCCAGCCTCCTCTGTCCATGGGATTCTCCAGGCAAAAATACTAGAGTGGGTTTCCATGTCCTTCCTCCAGGGGATCTTCTCGACTCAAGGATCGAACCTACATCTCTTAACTCTCCTGCACTGGCAGGCGGGTTCTTTACCACTAGGACCACCTGGGAAGCCCCAGTACATGAATAAGGAAAGGCATGAGGTTTGTGTCCTACATTTGTCTTAAGGGGCCTGGGTTTAAAAGTGAGGAGAACCAGCCTGAAACTAACATTGTGTATGTCAATTCTACTTCAATTTTAAAAAATAATAAAAAATAAGTACAAGTGTGAAGAATCTGAACTAGCTGATTTGGTGATCTCTGAAGAGACCCTTGACTCATTTCTTACCAAGAGGGGAGCAGGCTCGAGGGGATTGAATGATGAGGCTCAGAGAAGCGGGGCACCCTTTCTGCAGTGTTTCAAACTAATTCTGGATCGCAGGCAGGGTCTTTGTGCCCAGAAAAGTTAGGGCTCAAAATATATGTTCATATTTGCCACAAAAGATAAAACACAGGCTGGTTTACAATTGAACAAACAGGGCAGAAATCCGAAATCGGAAGAGCATTTCGCCCGCAGAGCCTCTGTCAAGTAGCCAATTAGTTCTGAGCTGCTCAAGCCTCCCAAGCACCCTGGAAGGCCAAGTCTTACAGGAGTTGTTCCACTTCACCCTGCAGGCCAGTCTCTTAAAGTCACATGCACCTTCTTCTCCTGCAGAAAAGGGAGTGCAGGTGGAATTGATTTTTCCTTCTCTTTGGAGGTGGTGTCTGAGAAGGAACTGTTAAACTATCTCTTTAATACTGTACTTCACACGATCGTTGAGACCAATAACACAATTTGTGGGGCCCTGTGCAAAATGAAATGCAGGTACTCTATGTCAAAAATTCTTAGGAATTCCTAGACAGCCACAGTAGAATAGTAAACCAAGCCTTGGGCTCTTCTAAGAGTGGGTCCCTGTGCACCAGCATGGACCACACATCCAGGGAGCGGTCCTGACCCTGGCAGTGCAGGGGTGATGTCATCTCCACAGACAGGCTTGTTGTTCTCAGACTTTAATCGGGGATTCAGGTCTACTCTGATCTAGACCACTGAGGACAATGGACTGGATTTATTCAGAAGCACCCGAGGCACCTGGGTGATCCAATTCCTCAGATAAGCTCTCAACCCAGGAAGAGGAAGATAGATGCATATTCATGATATTTATATGATGGGAAGGTGTACTGATTCTCATCTTGTCTACAGAAGTAGCTCTAAATACCTGAAACTGATGACTCAAGGTCAGCCAAGGTCAGGCATGAGAGCAAGGATGCAGGAGTCCTTTTGGTGCTGGGTGGAGCAGTTTACTAGTGAGAAGCCACTGCTTCTAAGAGACAAACCGCACCCACCACCTCGAGGAAACCTGAGTGTCATGGTCCTAGGACCCCTTCTGTCGGGTGGGCGGACTTTGCAGAAGCCACTCACTGTCCCAAAACAACTGCCTACCTTCCTCCTAATACAGCTAACCTCTTCTCCACAGTGAAATAATATCACGTCCCTGGTGGCTGTTCAGTAAAGAATCTGCCTGCCAATGCAGCAGACACAGGTTTGATCCCTGGGACGGGACGACCCCTTGGAGAAGGAAATGGCAACCTGCTCCAGTATTCTTGCCCCAAGACTTGCATGGACAGAGGGGCCTGGCAGTCTACATTCCATGGGGTCACAAAAGAATTGGACACGCCTTAATGACTAAACAACAATAGAAACAGTTATGGATTTAAAATTACATTCATAGTCAGTGATCTAGAATGTCTATATATATTCAGAACACCTATACAATATGTAGACATTAAAGTCATATCCTCAAATAATTATTTAATGAGATGGCAAAACATATTTAGTATGCTATGTGAAAAAAAACCCACAAAGCTCTATTTTGTCCTATATGTTCTGTATGTAACTGTCAAGTTACAAGTACAATATTATCTATGCTATGAATTATAACATTTTTAAAGATTAAAAAAATGAACATATTGGTGGATAAAACAATTTTACTTCCTTTTGTGTTGTTTAAAAGTTTCTAAAAGTTTCTGAAATGTACATTCAATATTTTTATGATAGAAACATTTTTTTGGTTGTTTTCTCAATTACTTCCAGCCTTCTATTTTGGGCTTTCTTTACTCAAAGAGAGATCAAGGCATCAAGTAAACAGATGACTACTGTGTTTACATTAAGGCTGTTCCTTCACAACCACAGGTTAGTAATCTTGTTGCTAGGATGCAATATGCCAGCTAGGGGTCAATACTGGAATGAACGGCATTCTCAAAATACACGCCAATGGACAGGGGTCTGTCCTTATAGACATTTTTTTTTTAACTTCATTTTTTTCCCTTTAGTATATAATGCACAGAATACAACAAACTGATACATATTCATACATATGGGGCTTAACTCAGTTGTAGTGACTAGCTGTTTCACAACTGCTAAGTCACTTCAGTTGTGTCCGACTCTGTGCAACCCCATAGACAGCAGCCCACCAGGCCTCCCCGTCCCTGGGATTCTCCAGGCAAGAACACTGGAGTGGGTTGCCATTTCCTTAACTAGCTTCTCTTAAATCAGAAGATTATAGACCTAAATTTAAAACCATAAAAGTTAAATGAATGAAATTAGTTTCGCTACTTTCATCACTGAGTGTTCATTATATTTTAAGTACCCACAGTGTTGCCTTTAGCTACTCATGAGCAAGGCGAACGATCAGGCAATATGCATTTATACCTACACAAGAAATGGCTGGAAGGATCAAACTGTCTATAATGGTTCTCTTTGGAGAATGACAGCAGTATGAAGAGATGCTCCACAGGGAAGGAACGAGGGAACTCTTTTTTGACTATTAGAACTGTATTTTTCAAAGTAATAATTATGCTGTTGGAACTATACTTTGTAAAACTTTGTACTCATAATTATTGACAATGTGCATATATTATAATAAAGCTATAATAAAAGAATTAATAAAGGAATACAAAATATCATGATGAAAATCCTGCCTTAAGACTTCACAAAAGATGTGACTGTAACCAATCAGCTCCTGTTATTTTGTCATGGGCACTGGTCACCCTAAGAACTCGTTCTCCTTAGGATTCATGCCATGCATGGAGGTGAACAGGAGGAATGTCACACTATACAAAATTAGGTTGCCTTTCACCAGAGATGATGACCAGGGCAAAAACACAGGGCTTGAGTGTGACCTAAGTATAAGATGAGCCTGGCCAGTCCATCCCTTCATCTTAAGGGAATCTGAGCTGAGACAGATTATGAGCAAAGCCAAGCAGTTACAGATGGAAGCTGAAAGAATTCCATGACGAGGGAAGGCAGCAAACAAGCCAGATGTCACAGAGGCAAAAACACTGAATTAAAGAAAAGATACAAAGCAGAGGCTGAGGAAGCCAGGTATCCTCAAGAGAAAAGAGCAGAAATGTAGAGGGCAGATGAGCAGGACCCAAGATAGGGAGCTGAGGGGAAGGCGGGGAGCCACTTCTTACTGTCACAGGCCTCCTGTTGAGTCTCCAGGCCTGGGTCCAAGTCATATGTATCCTGGCAAGGAATCCAGGTACCTGAGGTGACCTGAGTCTCTAGTCCTTGTAACCAGAAGTGTCCAACTAAAACCTAACTCCATCTGGCTCTATCTAAGACGGACTTTGAATAAATGTTCTCTTCTGTACGACAGCAAGGCAAGTGTTATATAAGAAAATGCCAAGGCATTAACAGCAGTTTAATAATATGCTTTCCAGCTGTGCATCCAAATATTCCAGAACAGATAAAAATAGTGGCTGCAGAACTGTAATTAAAACAGTCAGGCTATTTACAGGGGAGAGGTACAGTAGCAGCCTGGCTCCATCACTGGACTCGACTTTTTCACTTTGAGAGCATCCAACTCCACCCACAAGCCCTCTTCAGAAGAATCTTGGTTCTAGCTTAGCCTCAAGTCACCTGGACAAGACTAAGGGCTATTTCACAGAGACACTTCAGCTTGTAACGGATCAAGTGAAAGTAATCTTCACTTGAGGTCCAGATAAAGCTTTAAAGAGAAAACCGAGCTGGGAGGACCAGAAAATAAACAGAACATCATGGCACCAGAACATCTCCCACCAACAAGTGGGAGAAGTCAGAGCAAGAAACCTGCCAAAGATGATTTGACTTTGCAAAGCTGGTGTTGTGCAGTGGCAAGTAATGCCCTTATTTCATCAGACTGCATATTATGACCTGATGTATTTTCCAATATATGTAAATGACCTGCAAATGTAGGTGAGTCCCTTATGGAATATATTAAACCCAATTAAGATTTCTTAAGAAATAGTTCAAGGATGGCCTCAAAAGTCCTTATAAATTTCTCTGAAAAATATCAATAATGGATGGCAAAAAAAAGAAAAAAAGGATCTCTGGCAATAAGAAAAACAATGGACTGGAGGTTGGGGGGCTTCTTTGCAAAGTGATTTCAAAGTCATTTCCAAGATACTGTTCTTTTTTCATGCTATCAACCAGACATACTAGACATAGAGAAGGATGCAAACCAACTATGTAATTTTATCAATGTCACTGACTCACTGTATCTTCAAGCAGAGACTGAAGAAATATGAAAAGTAGGGGGAATTGTTTTTTATATTATTATCTTATTAATGAATGGGGAAAATAAAAGTAGTGAAAGTCAGGCTTTGTTTCCTTCACCCAGAATTACATCTTCTGTACCCAGCTTTTTAATCTCCAAGCAAAAGTGATACACGCACACACAGATGTATATACATATGTGTCATATGCACACAGATATATGCATACACATTAACTGTACCATGCTCATTTAAAGCATGCCAATTCAAAATGAGTTTAGAGTTGCTATGTCTTCTGGCAGTCTTGATTCCAGCTTGTGATTCATCCAATCCAGCATTTTGCATAATGTGCTACTCTACATATAAGTTAAATAAGCAAGGTGATAACTTACAGCCTTGACATACTCCTCTCCTGATTCTGAACCAGTCTGTTGTTCCATGTATGGTTCTAACTCTTCCTTCTTGTCCTGCAGGTGTGGCTTTTTTAAAAAAAAATCTTTATATTCGGATTTCTATTGTTGGATTTAATGAAACACAATATGCGATAAAAGAATAAGATTACATGAAAATCAGCATTTCAAAACTTTGAAAAAAGATAATCACAGGCAGGAACTCCTTTTATGCCAGTGTTTCTCAACCAATACGCTTTTTGAAAACACTTAAAGACGTTCCACACTCTCTTCCTTAGATTTGTTTATTCAACCCTAAACATCCTGACTGGAAAGAATCAGCATATGTTCCCTGAAATCAGAAGATACAGACAGAAGATTGTGGCCCTAATTTTCTGTCACTTGTATTGAGAGAGACAAGAGGGAGAAACAGAGGGAAAGAGGAAAGTCCAAGTTTTAAAAAATTTCGAGTTGGAAATTAACAATATGGAAGATGCGTCTTCAAACTGCACAGGCTTCCTGTTCCAGAGCTAGTACATAGATGATTCTAGAATGCTAATGACTCTTCCTTGATGGCTAATTCACCAGCCTTTATGCTTTACGACACGACTCCCCTTTCCCTATTGTGACAATATCTCATTTACAACTTGCAGACTAATTTCCCAGCAGTGTGTCAGCTACAACCAGAAATAGCAAGAAAGATACTGGACCCAAGGTGCTGAGTGAGTCCAAGGCCCCACTGAGAAGCAGACAGGTGAGGCATCCCAGCACAGCGCTTCCAGCTTCAGAACTTCTCCTTTGCTGGCTGAGGGCCAGGGCCTCTGAAATCTAGAACGCAGATCAGGAAAACAGATCCTTTCCACGGCATGGATCAAAGCATGGTCAAACCATGGTCACGGCATGGTCAAAGCATGAAGATTCTGTGAATGGCGGAGGCCTGTGCTTCATGCACTCCAGTTTTCCAATGGGTGCAGCTAGTGCATTCTCTGAGATAGTAAAGCGGGGTTCACGATGAGCCGGTGCCCAGCCCTCAATCCCCTGTCATGACAAGGCTTCCCAGGTGGTGCCCAGGAACAGTGACACACGCTGGACAGCACACAGGCTCCTCAGCCCTGGGGGCAGCTGAGTGGGGCCTGACCCCGTGTGTGCTGCATATACTGAAAGAAAGGGAAAAGTGAAAGTCGCTCAGTGGTGTCTGCTGCTAAGTCAATTTAGTCGTGTCCGACTCTGTGTGACCCCATAGACGGCAGCCCACCAGGCTCCTCTGTCCCTGAGATTCTCCAGGCAAGAACACTGGAGTGGGTTGCCATTGCCTTCTCCAATGCATGAAAGTGAAAAGTGAAAGTGAAGTCGCTCATTCATGTCTGACTCTTCACGACCCCATGGACTGCAGCCCACCAGGCTCCTCCGTCCGTGGGATTTTCCAGGCAAGACTACTGGAGTGGGGTGCCATTGCCTTCTCCTCAGTGATGTCTGGCCCTTTGCAATTCCATGGACTGTACCCTGCCAGGCTCCTCTGTCCATGGAATTCTCTAGGCCAGAATACTGGAGTAAGTAGCTGTTCCCCCCTCCAGGGGATCTTCCCAACCCAGGGATCAAAACCAGATCTCCCACACTGCAGGTGGATTCTTTACCATCTGAGCCATCAGGGAACCATTTCCTAAGTGTGCCTTGATGTGAAAATAGGTGAAAACTCTCGATTAGACTAAACAAAGCACAATAAACTGCCGAGGTCCAGCCCCGGCTGATCCAGGGTATATGAAGGAGAGACGGCTTCGGCGATCTATTTATTTATTTATCAAAGATACAAAGAGTAATAGAATGAGGATAGCTCAGTAGGAAAATTCAGTGGAGAAAAGAAGCTGAGTAGCTTGGTTTATGCGGAAAATCAATATAACCCGTGACACCAGGTTAGCTCTGACCACGGAGGCCGCAGGCGCCCTCTCGAATAGCGGAAGGTGCCCCATCTTAGACACCTTCTCGAGTGGGTCTTAGAAGCCCAGGCAAATAAATGGTCGCAGAGGATATCCACGCTCCAGATGGAGACTCAGCTGGAAGTTAAGGGGAAGAATGACATGGGGAGACCAAGCTTTGGTGAGCAAGGCCCATAGCTTTATTTTCAACAGGGGCTTATATACCCTAAGTTACACATAGTGGATAATAGGGGATGTAAAGTCAGCAGTCTTTGATCCTTATAAAAAACCAGGGTTTCTTTCCTGCAAATTTAGGTGATTTACATCATCTTCTGGCCAGAAGGCCTATTAACATTTTATGACCCTTGACAAAGACTTATCAACAAAGACTTATTTTCTCTAAGAGTAATTATTTTAAGGTTTGGCGCCATCTTCCGAAGATAAAATTGCATTCCTATAGGGCGGATGTGTAATGGGTTTACAACAAAGGAAAGAATTTATTACCTTAAGGGTCTAAAGTTACTAACACCAAGGCCACTACTTATTTTTTCTACATACCAACTATATTAATTAATACACATTCAAGAATACAATACAGGGGATGTGAAAACTTGGCAACAAGCATTGGCTCATCAATGAAATCTTTTACTAGTTTTATTCTGACAGTTTCTAACTCTCTGAGAGGCTCTAAGCTATTTGAATATCTTAAGCTTCCAGTGCCTCTCGAGGCTGGGAGACTGTAAACAATCGTATGCATAGCTGTAGGAGTCCGGGTAAACTTGTTAGGAGAGTTAGAGAGCCATCTGAGGGGTTTAGATTTAAACTCTCCTAATTGCCCAGGAACTTTATTAATTGGAGCTGTAAGTTAACTCTTTGACAGAGAGAGTGAGATGGTGGTGGGGGACAGCCCCCAGTAAAGTCAGAGGTGAGAGCACAAAGCAATAAAGTAGGCAGACTCTGTTTTTTTGGGGGGTAGATGCTCGAGAATATCCAGCGGGACTCCTGAGGCTCGATCCCGCCTTTGCGTATGCCGAGCCTCCTTCCTCATGACCTTTGTCACGAGTGGAATGTCTCTCGATGGCTCCCAGCAATAAACATTTCAGATTAATACCACATTACAAAATTTCTATACATTTAATTTTGATACATACTGACATCATGCAACTGAACTGATAGTATGGAGTTTTCCAAGAATTTGCCTACAAAGTTACACTAAACATGCTTTATTTTATTTAAATGCTATGGACATATGTTTTCTTTTTTATAGGAAAATAGTACATCTAGCTATGTTCACTATGTACATTGGGAGGTAACTCATGTGACATGTGCCTGATCTTTACTTCTCTTTGGGCTTGTTCTTGGAAAATTTTTATTAGGACAGAAAAATCCCCTCCTTGTAAATGTTTTGGGGTCCTTAGTCTGTGTTTCTCTGAATGGACACTGAGTAAATGTGAGTCAGAGCCTCCATGTAACCAGTGCCTCCCCAGAAGGCCCAGTGAATAAATGACCACAATCACTGAACGCTTTCATAGTAAGCAAGCCAAATGATTAAGAAATTACCAATATACCTATTTCAAATAATTTCCAAAAAGTTCATCAGGGAAACCACCTAGGAAAAAAAAAAAGAAAACTAAGCTCTTTTAAATTTGTGAGAATGCCAGCAATACAAGGGAAATGTTTAGATGGCATGGGTCTATCTCCTTGATGGGAATGGGAATGTTTCTAACATGGCAGGGCCCACCCAGTGTTGTGCAAAGTAATTGGAGGTGGTGGATTCAAGTTCCCACTTCCCCACTCATGAGCTGTGTGACTTCAGACAAGTCACTTGTTCTCTCTGAGCTACAGTTAACTGCCACTAAGTCAGGGATCATTTATGTTCCCTGCCCATCTCCCAGGGTTGCTGGGTAAATTCAGGTAACATATAGTTCAAGGAAGAGGACACTCTGCATGAACTGTGGAGTATCTTGTCCATGTAATATATTCAGGATTTTTAAAAAAAGTTTAATTTTACAGCATGAAAAGGGCAGTAGATCACAGATCTTCCATCTTACATTACAAAGGAGACTGAGCAGCGGGTGAAAAAGCGCTGGTCATGGTTATGTTTTGAATCTTAGGAAATAGTCATCACGGTTATGAGTGCCTAGAAGAGGTGAAGGAGTGAATACGGTCCCATTCCTGGAGGCACGGTGTTCATCTTTGTCATCACGAAACAGACACCGAGCCGCCATGGAGATGAGGCTGGCCACTGGAAATATAACCTATCTCCGCTGTCTTTGAGGACCCAGCTGGGAAGGCAGAAGCAGCACATACAACAGCAACCATTAAAATGCTCATTGGCCCAGTCAGTTCAAAGGTACATAGAATGGATCTCCAGGGTGATCACCCGGAGCTGGGGTGCTCACTCAAGAGTGTTCCGCACAGTGTCCTGGCATTGGGCTCGGTAGAAGACAGCATTAAAAGCACCAAGAATGTGGGTGGAATCCCCATTTGACTTGCATCCAAGGGTCATGACTTTGAAGCCGGGTAATATATACTTTGGAAAAGTCACAATTTCTTCATTCATACAACGAAGGTGATAGTACTCCTGATGGGGTTGCGGTGGCGATCAAAGCAGAGAAGGCGTATGGAACATTCGGCCAGCCCGTGGCGCTTGGTATAAGTGTTCAGTGACAGTCCTGACCAAGAAGGCTGCCTGCCTGAGTGTGGCAAGGTGACCCAGCACAGTGGGAAGGTACAAGGCATGTTTGGGGAGTGACAGCAGCTTTGGAATAGAGATCAGACTGTGGTTGGGCAGCCCTGTGGGGCACCGTCTGGACTTTATTCTACCAATGAAAGTTCCGGGACTGGAGGAGGGGCTGGGAGTCACACAGATTGTGTAGAAACCCTTCTGATGACAGTGTGTAGTTGTTAGGGAAGGGGTGACAGAAGCAGGAAAGCCAGTTAGAAAACTTTATGAGGAGAAGGTGATTTATTGAGCCCCTTTATACTAGTAACTGTCCTTATACAAAATCACCTCTTTAATTCTTGCAAAAACCCAGGTGCAGTCCCCATTTCACAGATGAGCAAGTGGAGGCTCAGAGACATTAAGCGAGGGAAGCCAGGATCCATTTACCTGTCCAAGCAAGTCCACTAAGCTGCTTCCCACACACAAGATGACAAGGGCCTTGGACTGGTAGGTGCAGCAAGAGAAACTCAGTACCACTGTGTTCCGTGGGTGGAAATATTGGCCACTCCAGGCAAAGGGGTAAATTTTCTGCTGTTTTTATTTCTATTAGGGAGAAGCCTTCTTAATCTGCTTTTTCTCAGAGGGGACTAACCTTTCAAGAGGTGGTTTCCCCGGTGGCCCCAAAGCTTCTGACAATACTGGCAAGTTCAGGCCTCACAAGTTTAGTATTTTCTGTTTATTCTCCAGAATGGAATGATGGACCCTGTGACTGAGACCGGAGACCAGCTCCTGTGGAACACCAGAGGGGAGCCACGGTGGTCCAGGTAGCCTGCCCACAGCACAGCTTGTTCCTAGAAAGTGCTTTCCCTGTGAGATAAATGATCTTACTAGGGACCAGGCTTCGAAGGAAGTTTCCAGAATTACCCTGACACCTAACTCGCAACACAACTAGACCCAAAAGGTGGGAAAGACTCTAAGGGTCTCAAGGGCCTGGGGAACAGAGTTCACATTTCCATTAGAAGACTTGTTTATACTCCGATTGGAGAAATGGAATGAAATGTACTCTATATGCCAAGCACATACATATATTTTCCCAACTGACCTTAAAGCAACAACTAAACAACACCAATAATGGTGTTGCTACCCTGATCACTTTACATGCATTTTTAAATTAATCCTCACAATATCCGATGACATGAATGCAGCTCTTATCCCTATCGGATGGATGAGACCGTGGGCACATGCCTCAGAAATACAGAAGGAGCCGGGGCAATGCAAACCGCACCCAAGTGTGGTTGCTGAAATCCTTTCCATTAACCTTTGCATCTGTTTCTACAAACAGGTAAATCAGGGTCATAATAAAACCAAGACCAAAAATGTATTTATTCAGACTGAACTGAGGTCAGAGACCTAAATGTTCATTTATCATCCAGTCATTCATTCACCCAGCAAATATTTACATAGTGACTTAACATATATCTGGTATTGGGCTGTCATGGCAATGCTATGTTGATCTTAAGAAGCCTTTGGCTTAGTGGAGAATATGGCAAATAATATATGACAGATAATGCTATGATTTTGACCTAAAACTATAATTCTTAAAAGTGGTACCATTGTATAGTTTCTTTTCACTTTTTGACTGTTATTAAAACAGACCCTTATTTTCTGCTCCATGCTGGAGTTAGCTGTTTGTTTTCATTTTACTTTGAAAAGACTCCTAACACCATTTGGTCTGAGTGTGCTCCCCATAGCCTTCCTTCTCAGACCACTGGCTGTTATCTCTCCTCCCCAGTCACTGAATCATGGCTAATGACTCTTTGGGGTTCTCACTCCCTCTTTCCCCCTTGCCCGCCTCTTTGCCTCCCTCTTCTTTATTTCTTTCAACCTCCTTTGGTGGGGTGGAGCTTTTTATTTTCTTAGACTATTAAATTACATTGTATGATGGAAATCATGGTACCTATTCATTAGTGTTCTTTCAAATAACAAAGGCCTGACTATGCCTCAGTGGTTATGGCGTTCTGAATTACAAACTCTAATAACTCCCAGTAATTACCCCTTCTATGCCTCTATGCCATACACTCACAGCTTCTCTTCTAAAGGTCCTGGGTGGCTGGCATAAAGAAAAAGATGCTAAGGACACTACTCACACTACACCATACACTACAACTTAATCATTATGGTCTTCTTTAAAGGATTTAATATGAGAAGGCATCACCAACAGAGTCAGGCTCCAACTAACTGATTCACATCATTACTTTCCAGTCTTTGACAGCTTCCTTCCAATCTAGACAGGCCCTTAGAACAACTGGAATCAAAAAATATTAATGCATAGGCTCCATAAAAATGTCAAGGTTAATGATCAAAGTGCTACCTTCTAACTATACAAGTAATATGACTTTCTGGAAAGAAAGAAAGAAAACAGGTAACAAAAAAAAATCAAAAAATAACAAATGCTGGTATATTTGTGGAAGGGCCTGATTGATGCAAACAGGCATGATCAGCGGAAGGTCACCATAGTTTCCAGGGTCAGCAGGCCATTCCTGCTCTACCCTTCCCTCTTACTACCCTCTCAAAAAAATGCCCAAGAAAAAGAAATACGATACAGGCTAAGGACGGAGTTGGTCTGTTACTGGTTCGATAGACAACTGAAAATAGCCTTGTCAGGCTTTAAGTCTCCAAAGCTATGCTCTAGACAAGAATGACACAGGATGAGCCATGGTGAGTGCCAAGGTCATGGGGCTATGATACAACCCAGCCCAGGAGAGCAGACTAAGCACTGGTGAGTCAGTGTCTTTAAAAGTTCTTTTTTTCTTTTCAAAATTCCTATTGAATCTATGAGTGGGAAGGCTTCCTAGCCCTGCCTCACAATTCAGAAACCATTTTTTTCTTTTCCCCAAAGCCATATTCTTCTACATAAAACCCCCAAACCTCCACATGGCAAAAATACCATACATGAAGTCAAAGGACAAACTGGAGGCAAACGAAAGATGCAACTTAGTCACAGACCTTTTAAAGGGCTCCTGTCCCTAAAAATAGTTGCTAAATATTGGTAAGAAAAAGAGCAGCTACTTAATAAAAAATGGACCAAGAACAAAAACAGTTGACAGAAGAGAAAACAGAAACAGCTTGTAAATAGATGAAAAATGTTCAACATCACTCATAAGAGACATGTAAGTTAAAAATACACTGAGATACCATTGTTACTTATCAGAATGGTAAGAATCCAAAGTCTGATAACACATTCCCTTGAACAAGACTGGAAAAATAGGCATTTCTCACACACTGCATGGGACCGCTAAACTCAAGGATGGGTGATTTGGCAAGGTTATCAAAATTCCAAGTGCATGGACCCAGTGGCCTTGCAATTTCACCCCTTGGTGTTTGTCCTACAGATATATGTTTCACTTGGCTAAACTACATGGACATGGTTATTTACAGTAGCATTAGCTTTATAGTAAACATATGAAAACATCGTTTATTAATAGGGAAGGGGTTAAATAAATGATAGTATTGATGGAATAATAAGCAGCCATACCAAAAAAAAAAAAAGAATGACATTCTATTGGATTGGCCAAAAAGTTTGTTCAGGTTTTTTCATACTATTTTACAGAAAAACACAAATGAACTTTTTAGCCAAGCCACTGTGTCCTGCTACAGGAAGATACATGTTCACTGAAAGGGTCTGGTGGTGCAGGAAACCTTTATATACCGAGGGCTGGGAAAGGGTGGGATAAAGCTATATTTGGTATTTGCTTGAATTTACAAAGAGTATCTGAAGAGGATACACAAAACATGAATACAGTGGTTACCAAGAGTAACAGGGCTGAGATATTTTCCACTGTAGGTCTTTAAACATCTTTGGAATTTTAAATGATTTTTTTCATTTTTAAAAAAGTTGAAGTATAGTTGATTTATGGTCTTCCCATGTGGTGCTAGTGGTAAAGAACCTGCCTGCCAATGCAGGGGAGAAGGCAATGGCACCCCACTCCAGTACTTTTGCCTGGAGAATCCCATGGACAGAGGAGCCTGGTGGGCTGCAATCCATGGGGTCGCTAAGAGTCAGGCACGACTGAGCGACTTCACTTTCACTTTTCACTTTCATGCATTGGAGAAGGAAATGGCAACCCACTCCAGTGTTCTTGCCTGGAGAATCCCAGGGACGGCGGAGCCTGGTGGGCTGCCCTCTATGGGGTTGCACAAAGTCGGACACGACTGATGAGACTTAGCAGCAGTAGCAGCAGCAGCCAACACAGGAGACATAAGAGACAAGGGTTTGATCCCTAAGTCAGGAAGATCTCCTGGAGGAAGGCATGGCAACCCACTCCAGTATTCTCGCCTGGAGAATCCCATGGACAGAGGAGCTTGGCGGGCTGTGGCCAATAGCCCAATAGGGGCTCAAAGAATCTGACGCGACTGGAGCAACTTAGCACGTATGCACACATGTAGTTGACTTATAATAATATCTTTGGATTTTTTGAACCATATGGATATATTATTACTCAAAATTTATTTAAATTTTAAAGAGTGTCTTTGTGACTGTGTCAAAGGCATTGTTTTTGCTCAGCACATTAATAAATTATTAACCTCAAGAATTAGAGGAGGGACTTCTCTGGTGGGCCAGTGGTTATATGACTCTACACTCCCTATGCAGGGGGCCCAGGTTCAATCTTTGGTCAGGGAACTAGATTCCACAGTCCACAACTAAGATGTGGAACAGTCAAATAAATAATAAAAAGTGTTTCAAAAGAAGAATTAGGGGAGGCTTGAGGGAAAGCTGCTAAGAGTTATCAACTTCAGTCTTTTCTCAAAAGTTTCCCAGACACGAATTACAGACTTGAAGTAGAAACATTCTCACAACCCCCCTCAGTAATACTTTTCCTTAAAATGGTGTGACTTAAATATATACACACATAAAACCAAGTATAAACCTCTCATGCTCAGAACTCACTTACAATTATAAAACCAAACCATGTTTACAAACAAAACACTGCAAAAGCATGAGCCCACTGGAATTCTGAAATAGCCACGGTAACTTACTGTGAGGGACAGGGTTGTTCTGTTGACACTCACCTGCCCCTTGGAGCAGTGTGCAGGCTCAGAGGAGATCCTATAACACTGTGTTACTCATTGTTACACAGTGCGGTGACTCCACCACCATTTTCCTCTACTCAGGTTCAGGACACCTTTTTGTGATATCATCTAACCTTGTTTTGACCCAGTGCATCGCATCTTGTACTATTCAGGGTGCCTTGGCCACCTTCTCAACGCCTCCAAAATAACTGATATCAGAACCATCATAATCCTAAATCCAAGTGCTGACTTCAGCACTAACACTGGTGTTAGACATATGGTGGTCATTCCCGTAACCCATAATAACTTGTACTGACTTTTATTCGTCTTATTAATTATTAACATAATAAAAATGAAAATATCACATGTTGGGGGCCCAGAGTGAGGTACTCCGCCCATGGCAAAGGTCATGAGGAAGGAGGCTCGACATACGCAAAGGCGGGATCGAGCCTCAGGAGTCCCCCTGGAAATCCTCGAGCATCTACCCCCATAACCAGAGCCTGCCTACTTTGCTACTTTGTGCTCACCTACACCTCTGACTTTACGGGCTGCTGTCCCCCACCACCTCTTTCGGAGAAGGAGTTAACTTAGAGCTCCAGTTAATAATAATTCCTGGGCGTGATAAGAGTGTTTTAACCTACAAACTCCTCTGAAGGTTCTCTGGCCTGCCTGACAGGCTTGTCCAGCCACATGTGATTGCTCACAGCCTCCCAACCGTGAGAGGCACGAGATGCTTTAAACCTTCTAAAAACAGGTTCCTTAGAAAAGTTAGAAAACCATTAGTATAAGTATAGTGGGCTGATTAGAAACTGTATTGGTGATGGCTTTTTCATTTGTTGAGCCAATGTTTGTTGCTAAGTCTCCACATCCCCTGCCCTTACACACATTAATGAATATATAGAAGAAATAAGTATTAACCTTTGATATTAATCACGTTAGACCTTAGGCTAAGTAAATTCTTTCCTTAACTAAAACCCACTACACCCTGACCCTATAGGAATGTAACTTTATTTGGGTGGCGTCTGTTTTAAGAATAATCACCCCTGGAGAAATAAGTGTCCTGGTTGACTGACCGCTGTCACAAGGAGAGGGTCATAAATTGTCAGCAGGCCCCCCTGGCCAGAAGATGATGTAACACCCCTAAGACCTCTGTATACTTTGTATGAAGCACCTGACTTTGATAAAACTCAGGACTGCTGACCCCGTGTGACTTTTGCATAACATCTCAGTGTATGAAAGTAGACCATGGAAAATAAAGAATTGGGATCAGTTTCTCGAAATACTGGTCTCCCCATGTCGCTCTCTCTCACTCTGGTTGAGTCTCCATCTGGAGCGCGGAACCCGCCATGCTTACTAATTATGCCTGGGCTTCTAAGATCCGACCGGGGAGGCCTCAGTGTCTCCTCTCTTTCGGGAGAACGGAAGGACGCCTGCGGCCTACGTAAGTGGTGCAAACTTCTTGTCTTGAAGTTTTATTGGTCTCCCGCGTAAACCAAGCTACTCAGCCTCTTTTCTCCACTGAATTTTCCTACTGAGCTATCCTCATTCTATTACTCTTTATATCTTTGATAAATATTTAAATAGTCGCCTAAGCCGTCTCCCCTTCAAATACCCTGGATCAGCCGGGGCTGGACCCCAGCAATCACATTTTAGAGTTCTGGAGAGAACTCAGGCTGAGGGTGTACACAGACCCCCAGCAGTTGTTCACAGCCGCAAAATGAGCTACAGAACGAGCTGCAAAACACAGCTGTAATTAGTTAATATGTCTGAGGGGCAGTGCATCTATTCTCCAACCCAGGGACCTTCCTGGTGGTTCAGTGGCTCTCAGTGCAGGGAGCTCAGGTTCGATCCCTGGTTGGGGAGCTGGATCCCACATGCCGCAACTAAAGATCCCGTGCAGCCAAATTAATGAATATTCTTGGCCCAGCTGAAGGCTCTTTGTCTTGGACTTGCTGCTGAAGCTTCTGACGGGTCAGACTCTGCATTCCCTGAGTCTGTCATCACCAGTGATTCCTTCTCTGTGTCACTGCCCATGGCTGTGGGGGGAAGCCCGGCCCCAGTCTGGTGCCCATTTGCAGGCACTCAAACTCCAGCCTAAGGCACAGTCTCCATTAGACCGGGATGAATGCATAGCCCATCCATGAAGGTATAATCCCCATTTAGCACAAAGAACAATTCCCCATGAAGGGCACACACATTTCAATCTGCATTTCAAAGCCTCTCTCATTAAGTCTTAGCAAAACCCAAGAAACTGGTTTTCGGTATTAAACATCTGTGCAGATTCTTGCTGAATCCAGTTTCCCAAGCGAAGGAATGATGTCATACATTTTTGCATCTTCAGCGCGTATGTGGTGAGCACCTAATATCTGTCCAGCAGATGAATGAGGGAGTGAATGGATGAATACATGAATAAAAATGAGTGATGAATTAGAGTAAAGATACGGAAAAGGCAAAAAAAAAAAAAAGCTCATCCAACTGCTGCATGCTCCTGAAACATCAACTGGCCTTTCTTTGCTTACACACAAACAGTGTACTCTTTTCTAATTAAAATCTTTTTCTACATATGATTCCCTTTAAAAATCACGTCTACTGGAAAAATGTAGTAGGGTTCTCTTGGGTCTTTATTTTTAAAGCATTTGCAAGTGCAGTGTAAGGAGTCATTCTAACAGTTGGCCGGTTGCCAAGACTAAAGCTAAAACAAGTAGATGCTACAGTTTTAAGTTAATAAAGAATGTAATGTGGTAAACACTTTCCCATCCAACACATACAGTGATTTATAAAGGTCACTGGCTACATCTCTCAAGCACATTCTTTTGAAAACAGGTTCAAGATCAGCCAGGAATGTTGGCTACAACCCAAGACAAGGTGAAAAGCAAACAATTCTCTCAAGTTCAAGCAGTTTCTGAGTTACACGAAGAATTTTTTTTTACTTTATTTTTTTTAAGATTTTTTTTTTTAATGTGGACCGATTTTTTTTTAAGTCTTTATTTAATTTGTTAACAACATCGCTTCTGTTTTGTTTTGGGTTTTTTGGCCCCAGGGCATGTGAATCTTAGCTCCTCCACCAGGGATCGAACCCGCACCCCTATACTGGAAGGTGAACTCTTAACCACTGGACCACCAGAGAAATCCCTGTTTATTTTTACTTTAAATGGTAAGAAGAAACAATGCTCCCAAAGCTTTCAATTGATTTAAGTCAACCATGGTAGAAAAGGTAGAACTCTGCTTCCTTTGACAAGAATGTAGACATATGTAAAGCAAAGAAACAGCAATATTTAGTGCCATGGGGTCCTGGTATTGCTCTGTTCCCCTCTGCGTCTTTTTTTCTTTTTCGGCCAAGTCACTCAGTATGTGGGATCTTAGTTCCCCGACCATGGACAGAATCCATGCTCCCTGGAGCAGCAGTGCAGAGTCTTTACCACTGGACCATCAGGGACCTCCCTCTGTATCCTTAATTCTTACTTTTCCTCCTTTTCGGGTGTTCTCCATGTCACACAGTCTCCATTCACCATAGCTGTGAAGAGCCATTAACTGGTTACCCTCAGCTGACATTTCCATTGTCACATGTCAACACAGTGAAACCACCTCACTGGCCTTTAGACTGTGAAGCTCTCATTAGAGTAAGGAGGGTAAAGATGGATTAACTAATGTGTTTTTCCTAAGTTTTTAGAGATGTGCATGGTTTAAACACAAATCCCTGCAGTTTTAATGAGAGATAACTTCTACGCAGAGTACATCATGAGAAATGCTGGGCCTGGATGAAGCAAAAGCTGGAATCAAAACTGCTGGGAGAAATACCAATAACTTCAGATATGCAGATGACAACACCCTTATGGCAGAAAGTGAAGAAGAACCAAAAAGCCTCTTGATGAAAGTGAAAGAGAAGAGTGAAAAAGTTGGCTTAAAGCTCAACATTCAGGAAACTAAGATCATGGCATCTGGTCCCATCACTTCATGGGAAATAGACAGGGAAACAGTGGAAACAGTGGCTGACTTTATTTTGGGGGGGCTCCAAAATCACTGCAGATGGTGATTGCAGCCATGAAATTAAAAGATGCTTACTCCTTGGAAAGAAAGTTATGACCAACCTAGACAGCATATTAAAAAGCAGAGACATTACTTTGTCAACAAAGGTCCATCTAGTCAAGGCTATGGTTTTTGCAGTAGTCATGTATGGATGTGAGAGCTGGACTATAAAAAAAGCTGAGTGCCAAAGAATTGATGCTTTTGAACTGTGGTGTTGGAAAAGACTCTTGAGAGTCCCTCGGACTGCAAAGAGATCCAACCAGTCCATCCTAAAGGAAATCAGTCCTGGTGTTCATCGGAAGGACTGATGTTGAAGCTGAAACTCCAATATTTTGGCCAACTGATGCGAAGAGTTGACTCAGTGGAAAAGACCCTGATGTTGGGAAAGATTGAGGGCAGGAGAAGGGGACGATGGAGGATGAGATGGCTGGATGGCATCACCAACTCAATGGACATGGGTTTGGGTGCACTCCGGGAGTTGGTGATGGACAGGGAGGCCTGGCGTGCTATTGTTCATGGGGTCGAAAAGATTCGGACACAACTGAGCAACTGAACTGAACCAGTACCAGAGCTTCCTTGATGGCACAGTGGGTAAAGAATCTGCCTGCAACCCAGGAGACACAGGAGATTCAGGTTTGATTCCTGGGTCAGGAAGACCGCCTGGAGAAGGAAATGGCAACCCACTTCAATATTCTTGCTGAAAAATCCATGGACAGAGGGGTCTGGTGGGCTACAGTCCAAAGTGTTGCAAAGAGTCAGACACGACTAAGCGACCAAGTGCTGCTACGACTACTACTACAACCAGTACTAGAGGATTCTGATGATGTGAAAATGAGACTGCATTCAACTTCACTCCCAAATTTCAGCTTGTCCATTACAACAGCCAAGAGCCCAATAAGCATCAGAGAGACGGTAAACTTCAGTTCCATTTAACAGGCTGTACTCTCCTTCCTCTTGGTTTCCAAAACAAAATAGAATAAAAAAACAATGATGTAACAGGTTTTTCTCCCTTACTATGTTCCCTAGTAAAAATCCCCTTTGAGCAATTATTTCATTTGAATGTGAGCAAGCACTCTATTTTGTGGGGATATCAAGACTGAGTCCCCAGACATTTTGCTGTGGCCTCTCTGGGGCTAAACATTTTGGTATTAGTGAGTGGCAGGGATTATGTCTTCTCCCACATGGACTCCTAATTAGATATCAAAAACCTCCAACTACTTTGGTCTCTTCCTGTAACTTCACCTGTTACTTCCTGTAGCTTCACCCTTGAGGTCCATTCTGAGTCAAGGTATTAAAAAGCTTTGTCTGAGAGTTCAGTCCAAGATATGACTAGTAAGCCTGCAAGGGTCACCAGGACGCTTTTACCTGATGTGAAGAGCCGACTCACTGTTAAAGACCCTGATGCTGGGAAAGACAGAGGCAGGAGGAGAAGGGGGCGACAGAGGATGAGATGGTTGGATGGCATCACCAACTCAATGGACATGAGTTTGAGTAAGCTCCGGGAGTTGGTGATAAGACATGGAAGCCTGGCGTGCAGCAGTCCATGGGGTCGCAAAGAGTCGGACACGACTGAGTGACTGAACAACAATATCTGCCTGTACCTCAAGGACACTGAAACAATGCCAGGCAGCTGAGCACCACAAGGAGCACGTATGAACAGTGGGTGCTCCCCACCCAACATGGAGAACACTGCAGACAGCTCTTCCTACTGCCAAGCAACCACTTCCACCTGGATATGTGCTAAGCTGCTATTCTAAGCAACCAAAGAGACAGTACTTGTCTATTCTCAATGAACTCAAGTTTAATGACACCAACACCCGTCCTTTATGCAGAAAGTCAGCCACATTCTTACTCAGATCAGGGGGCCATTTAAAGTAGCTTCTGAGAGACCAGAAATACACGGGGAAAGGGAAGTTGGCTGTAGAGTAATGAAGCGGGTGGACTCAAGGCAGACTGCCCAGGCTCCCACACCACCACCTCAAGTACTTACTGGCTGTGTGCGTGACCTTAGGTTCAGAACCCTCTTCTGCAAAACAGGAATAATGTTAAGTGCTACTTACTGGAGTCATTATGATCGTCAAATGCGAGTGCACTGGGATCACTGTGATGGTCAAATCAGAGTGCTGAACTCTTGGTAAGCACTCAGCTGATGTTATGTATTGTTATTATTAGGATCACTAATTATTATGAGGACTCTTGCTGCCAAAAATCCAGAAATTTTCTTCTAACTAACCCATTTTTTAAAAAGTCTTTGAAACCACCAAAACAATCAATTCAAAAAGAGTAAATGGTTTCCAAGCTGGTGCCTGTCTTGTGGAAGGAACACGTGGTCTAAAACTCTATGTGATCCCACAGTAAAACTAAACGAAACATCAGCAGAGTGCTTCATTACGCTCAGATTCATTATTCACTTGATCTTAGCAAAAATCCCAAGTGGGTATTATTTTTCTCGCCTTCTACCTATATGTAAAAATGAAGTTAGCAGAAGTAGGGCTCAAAGGCAGGCCAACTTATTCCAAATCCTCTTCTCTTCCCACTACATTGTGAAGTGAAACTGTTCCTTAACTGGTGGCTTGGGACATCCAGGCTAAATTCAGTAAGAATTCAGTAAGAAGCAGTACTGCTTTTGAGTTTCCACTTCTTCCAGCTAATAGACACCATCACCCCAAACAAACAGAGCCCAGTGACATAGACTGGGCCTCCCCACGCATTGCTCATAATGATCGCCATGATGCACTGGGCTCTTGCTGGGATCCGACGGCTGTTCTCAATGTTCTCCTTGTATAAAAGTGGACAACTCCAATATGTAGCACTGCTCTCATCTTCACCGTACAGATGAGGAGACTGAGACAGGGACAGGCCATTGGCCCCAAATCCTACCACTTGGACGTGCGAAGTAAGTTTGAAACTCAAATACAGGACTATTCTCTCTCTCTTAGCTGTTTCCGCATTGCAGAAGGATACCTGGTGAGAGAGACAGGTGGGGCTGAAATCTAGCCCCAGCTCTGCCCCGGGGGCTGTGTCTTCATAGAGGCACAGCTCAGAAGGGATGCGTTTTTCTAAGGGCATCTAAAATTCCATGGACAGAGGAGCCTGGTAGGCTATGGTCCATGGGGTCACAAAGAATTGGACATGACTGAGCAACTTCACTTTCCTTTCTTTTTCTAAGTGCACAGGGCCCTGGGTGGGACCTGCTCACAGGGGGGCTTCAAAGCCATGCTCTTTAAGCACAGGTCTGCATACACACTTAAACACTTGACTGCTATCTCCTGAGGCAGTACCAGTTGAAAATATAAACTCAAGAGTATTGAAAAATGTATGAGTAACATACCCTTCTCTGGCTGACTTCCCTGTCAGACACCTGGCACAGGATCTGGTTTATAAAGAAAACCAAACACTAACAGTACCTTTGCTCAGTTGCAAATATATTCAGATCTGTGACTGCATTCTGCTTTAATAGCAAGACTCTAACGTCTGTGCGTGCTAAGTCACTTCAGTCATGTCTGACTCTCTGCAACCCTATGTAGCCCACCAGGCTCCTCTTACATGGGATTCTCCAGGCAAGAATACTGGAGTGGGTTGCCATGCCCTCCTCCAGGGGATCTTCCCAACCGATCCAGGGATCACACCCTCCCCCGTCTCCCACATCTGCTGCATTGGCAGGCAGGTTCTTTATCACTAGCGCCACTTGGCAAGCCCCAGACATAAGATGTCTCAAACACATGAAGACTTTAAGAAAACCAGAACACCTTTCCCGATTAAGTTATTGTTATCATTTATTCACGCATGTTCTCCAAGTCCTAAATAAACACTGCTCAGTTCTGAACTGAAGTCTAGTCTTGGTCAAGTAACCACACCATTGCCAGTTAAAACCAGTTTCAACACAGAACTCAAATCTTTCCACAGTTGTTTATACCACAAAACACAATAATCCACCAAGCCCCAGAATCCCCTGTTAACAAAAAAACAGTTCTCTGTGGAAAGCGTGACTATTTAAATCTGTAACACTGTGGAGCTAATTTCAAAGATGCTGAACAAATATCAGGGAATGAACACTGCTACTGATACGAGTCAACCAACAGCATATTATTTATAAATTATAATAATATGCATCATGGTGACATTGTACAATTTCCAGTGTAAATATCAGCCTTTGACTAGCTATTTAAGTTAACGTTTACTGGCGTATACCTGACTTACAATGTTGTATTAGTTGTAGGTGTACAGCAAAGTAATTCAGTTATACATATGATATATCACCTCTTTTTTAGATTCTTTCCTCGTATAAGTCATTACAGGGTATTGAGTAGAGTTCCCTGTGCCATACAATAAGTTCTTACTACTTGACTAGGCATTTCGATGAGGCATGGACTCCCCAACTTGCCCTGGTCTTCATCACTCCCTACTATCCCGCTGAGATTGGAGCCAAGCACCAGTTTCCATTTATCACACTGTATTAAAAAAAACAAAACAAAACTAAAATCAACGTGTATAGGAATGAAATGTATCTCTATAACCATAAAGCAGCGGCCCCCAACCTTTTTGGCACCAGGGCTTGGTTTCATGGAAGACAATTCTTCCACAGACCAGGGGCGGGGCCGTGATTTCAGGATGATTCAAGTGCATTACATTGATTTGAACTTTATTTCTGTTATTATTCCATCAGCTCCACTTTAGATGATCGAGCATTAGATCCCAACGGTTGGAGACCCCTGCCATAAACTACATCTCCACCAAAACTAGAAACTCCAAGTTTCAAAATATTTTGGAAAAGATAGTTCTTTGTGCAATAAAGAATATTCGTAAATGTTTAATGCTTTTAAAAAATTGACCTTTACAAGGTAGACAATAGCCTCTTCCCTCCACTCCATCCTTCCTCAATCCTTTCAAAAATAATTATTTGAGTATTAAATACCAGAAGTTATTAAATACTAGGTACTAATCTCCCCTTTATTTAGCTGGTATAAGGACCAGACTTGCCCAGGAAAATAAGAAAAAGTTTCCAAAGAAATCTCTTTCAGAGAGAGGTTTTCTAGATCCTTCAATGTTAGGAATTGTAAATTTGATGCTTCTTAATGCTTGGATCTTCATTTCCCGTGTTAATTTCAGGAAAACCCTACACCCTTAAACTAAATGATATTAAATTCTTATTACCTGAATTTGCACTCATTTTCATAAAGCCAGGTTCTTCTGATTGTACCTGGGCAAAAGGCTCCCCAAGAATACTTAGGTGGGCACTCTGTTTCCTTCTTGGATTGTCCTATAAACAACGTACAGGGAATCCAAGGTACAAGAGATCTCAAGGTATAGGGAACTACCACGCTTCTTTTTGACTCTATGATTGATGTAGAAATAAGGCATTAAATTACTTCCAAAGAAATAAAAGAAATAGCCAGTTTCACTTAGCTTTAAAAAACAAACAACCTGGGACTTCCCTGGCCCAGTGGATAAGAATCCACCTGCCAGGGCAGGAGACATGGGTTTAATCCTTGGTCCATGAAGATTCCCCTGCTGAGAAGTAACTAAGCCCATGTGCCACAGCTTCTGAGCCTGTGGTCTGGTCTCTGGGCTCCACAGGAGAAACCAGTGCAACGAGAAGCCCGCACACCCAACAGAGTAGTATCTAATCACTGCAACTAGAGAAAGCCAGGGTACAGCCAAAGGAAAATTAAAAAAAAAAAAAACAACTGACAATTTACCACCCCAGACAGTTACTATAACAGAACATTTTTCTCTTCCCTTGTATTCTCTTCTTTTTCCTTTTCTTCTTCCACCCCTCCTTCCATCTCCCCTTCCTTTTCCTCATCTCTTTCTTTCCTTCCTTCTTTCAATGACCATCTGCTCCTTGTGGTCAAGGCAACTTTATTTACACACCTTTCACTTGACACATGCTCCCACTGAGCTGATAGGCTGCCCAGGAGACTTTTTATACAGTCATTGGGTTGTTCCTGGTTTTGCTGGGTAGATGGATGATACTGACAAAAGAGGACTTCATTTGAAAACGTGGAATCCTAATACCATATTAAACTGATACTTGTGGTTTTCAGTATTTCACTTGGCCCTGACAATAAATGTGTGAGTTGGGTAGGGAGAACCATGCTCACTTTTGGTTGAAAACCAGTCTCAAAGTTAAAAACCATGACACTGCTGGGTCTCCTTTCACTCCCCAAGGTCCCTTTTAAGACAGCAACCACCAAAGATGTTTAAACTCCTTCATCCCAAAGATAATTTATAATAAAAGGTAATGCAGAATTTCTTTTTATCAAACTCTGTGTGCCATAAATGATCCTAAATAAGAACAGACACTCTCTGACATTTATGTTCTATTTGAAGGACATTTCCAAGGCCCTTCCATAAATGAATGATCCCATCTACTCAGCTTTTTTGAAAATATACTCTCTCCCATTCTGTGTAGGTATTAATGTTATGGATTTCTGTAAGACAAAGATCTAGATGGTGAGTGAGAGCAAGGAAAAAAAAATGTATTCATCTCAGGACTTTATAAAATCCTTGTGTTCATCTGAACTTTAAAAAACAAGGGTTATCAGCACACAGAAGTAGAAATCTACAAGTTGCTTTAAAAGCACACCTGCTAAAGTTTATTTAGTACAACTGTCAAATTCAATTGTATTCAGTCCCTGCAACAAACTGAAATGTTCACAAAAAGTGAAAAAGTAAGAGGTGTCCTCTGCCAAAGTTTTTCTTGGCACTAAGAAAGGAGACAACAGATCACAATTCAGTATAGATACTTCTATTGAGGGTACAACCCAAGCTATCTAAGTTATGAAAAAGTCATGGGGAGCTTGCTTGGTTGAACACACCCTCAAAATTGGAATCATATGGACAAGATTAGCGGGGCTCTGAAAAGAACAGTCCATAAAGGTATGAGTCTTTTCAAATGCAGAACCACACGGTGCCTCTGTAAGGGCTCTATGGAATTTGCCATGAAGATGGGGGCTGTCAGAAGAGAGGAATACTGACTTTTATCAAGGAGAGAATGAAGGGGAAGGGGACAGTGGGTGCAGAGAAACAGGTGAGAGTCAGAAGGCATACGGCACCCTCTTCCTAAAGCTCACAGGTTACACCCAAGCAGGGCCATATTCGGGAGACAAGAGATGATTCTTTTGCAAAATTAGAGAATAGGAAGGAAGAGAGGTTTGCAGTTCCTAGTCTGGGGGTCAATATCATGAGGGTTTTTAATAAGACAAGTGAACTGAACAATGCTTAGGTTGATAGCTGAACTCTTGTTTTATTTTCTTGGTTTTATTGAGGAGCAGCTGATACACAATATTATAAGTTTCAGGTGTACATAATGATTCACAAATTTTAAAGGTTATGATTTCATCTAGAGTTATTATAAAATATTGACTATATATATATTCCCTGTTGCACAGTATATCCTTGTAACTTATTTACTTTATACATACATATTTGATATATATTGTACCTCTTAATCCCCTGCCGCCATCCTGCCCTGCTCATTTCCCTCTTCCCACCGGTAACCAGCAGGCTGTTCTCTTTATCCATATGTTTATTTTTTGTTATATTCACTAGTTTGTTTTCTTTTTTAGATTCTACATTTAAGTGCCAACATACAGTGTGTGTCTCTCCCTGACTTACTTCACTTCGCATAATACCTTCTAAGTCCATTCATGCTGTTGCAAGTGACAAACTTTCATTCTTTTTACGGCAGAGTAGTAGTCCATTGTCTATGCATGCCACATCTTCTTTATCCATTCATCTACTCATCTGGACCCTTAGGCTGCTTCCACGTCTTGCAAAATAAATGACAACTACATTTTTCAGTGAAAAGGGGAAATGCCTACTCACTGTTCTGTATTTGGACCCAGTTTTTCTCTCCATTCATCTATAGGGAAGGAGAATTAAGGGAAAACCAGGGCATTTAGCCGCCAGAGCTGTGTACTTGACATTACAGAGCATCCTAGGGAGAGGTTCCTGATGGAAGCATTTGCAAGGCAGCGAGCAGCTCAGGCAACATCAGTCCTCAGACTAAGGCAGTCCTGTCTCTACACACACACACCCCTAGGGCCTTCCCCACAATGAGAAACTGAGAATATAGTTGAAGGGTCATATATCTGGGTATCAGGATAAGAGTAAGAAAGAAGCACTAACACAGCATTGTAAATCAACTATATCCCAATAAAAATTTAAAATCCTACTGCAAGCAACAGCAATAAATTCTTGAAAATCACTTTGGTAGGAAATTCAGAGTTGAGAAAAGTAAGACTTTAGGCTCTTCCTTTTTTTTGATTCACAATTCACTTTAAGGGGACAAAGAAAGTGGTGGAACCTCAGTTTCAGAAAAATATACCTTCGTAATGAATTCCATAAATCTTGTATATAATTTCAAGTTGTTTTCTTTTACAGTATCCTTAAAATTAAAAAAAAATCATTTTGGGAGCCAAACTATTAAAACAATCCTATTACAAAAACTCAATATTTTTATATCCACAAAGAAAAAAGAAGCAGATATTAAATTCAAAAAATCTTTATGACATTTGACACAAATTACATTAATAAAAATCAATCAGTTCAGTTCAGTCGCTCAGTCATGTCCGACTCTTTGCGACCCTATGAATTGCAGCATGCCAGGCCTCCCTGTCCATCACCAACTCCTGGAGTTCACTCAAACTCATGTGCATCGAGTCGGTGATGCCATTCAGCCATCTCATCCTCTGTCGTCCCCTTCTCCTCCTGCCCCCAATCCCTCCCAGCATCAGAGTCTTTTCCAATGAGTCAACTCTTCGCATGAGGTGGCCAAAGTACTGGAGTTTCAGCTTTAGCATCACTCCTTCCAAAGAACACCCAGGACTGATCTCCTTCAGAATGGACTGGTTGGATCTCCTTGCAGTCCAAGGGACTCTCAAGAGTCTTCTCCAACACCACAGTTCAAAAGCATCAATTCTTCGGCGCTCAGCCTTCTTCACAGTCCAACTCTTACATCCATACATGACCACAGGAAAAACCATAGCCTTGACTAGACGGACCTTTGTTGGCAAAGTAATGTCTCTGCTTTTGAATATGCTATCTAGGTTGGTCATAACTTTCCTTCCAAGGAGTAAGCGTCTTTTAATTTCATGGCTGCAATCACCATCTGCAGTGATTTTGGAGCCCCAAAAAATAAAGTCTGACACTGTTTCCACTGTTTCCCCATCTATACTGTATGTCAAATATATATTTTTCCTCCTTTGGTAACCATAAACCTTTTGAGGTTGACCTTCCACACAATAAACATGGAGACTGGTTTCCTTTGTGGAGGATCCATACACACAGGCATATTCCTTCCCTGGTCCTCCATCCAAAGGTTCAATGCCCTCTCATTTGTATAAATCGGAATGGTCCCATATCATGGTCCCAAAGACATCTTCACTGGAAGGTTGGATATGGAGAAAGTTTGAAGATCTATTTTAGGAAAATTCAGAGAGAGTTCAGGTTTCCTCCTGGCATACAGTCAGTTAGCTGTAACCATGACAACCACTATGCAGTGACAACACCTGGCATTGCCGCTTCCCTTCTTTCCAAGCTCAAGGCTGCTTTCCTAAGACTGAGACTGACTTTGCCTTGGTTTCCTTTAGCTTTCCAAAGTGATACCGGGCCCCGTGAGGTTCCTAGGCCCAAAGACTTTCTGTGACCTCCATTTCTTTGATTATAGGAAACAGCCTTCATTTAGCCTCTGTGACCTTCCCTGAGTTCCCATAGGTAGAGTCAAGCAGTTTTTAATGAGGGTAAGGAGGGGATCCAAGCCAGGGAGAAACAAACAGTCAAGAGAAACAGCGGCGCAACCTTGGGGCAAGATCGTGGTTCCCAATCAATCTAAACTCTCAACAATATCTTTGAGCTATTTTGAAGACGCTGAAGCCCCTTTCAGGTGGGAGCAGTGGGGGATTAACAATGGCGTGCTGCCCACAAGCAGGCAGACCCCAGGCCAGATGGACCTGAATATTGATGCTGCTGACTCCTACTTACCTCACCACCAACCCATCAGAAGAATCTCCGCGAGTGGATAGCTTCCTCTCTGACAATTACTGAGAAATTCTCACTATCGTCTCTAAGCTGGTACATGGGATTTTGAGTGTATTACCCCACTGTGGCCTCCTCTGCCAGGCAAAGCAATAAGGCTATCCTTTTCTACTTCACCCAAAACTCTGTCTCTGAGATTGGATTTGGTACAAGTGAATGGAGAAGTTGAGCTTTTGGCATCAAAAGTGTGCATTACAATTTCATCTTCCTCTCTCCTTTTTATCTGCCTTTTCATCCTTTTTTCTCTCCAAATGCAGTCAAACCTAAGTACAAATACAAGCTCTGTCTGTTACTGGCAGGGTCTCCTCCAGTAAGATATTTAACTTCTCCAGACAGTTTCCTCTTCTGTAATAGAGGGGAGATAAACTAACCTGCAGGAGATAAACTAACCTAACCTTCATAACCTGATGTTATGAACATCCAATCAGTGACGTGTGAAAGGCTGTCAGCAGAGTGCTTGAGCCACAGGAGAATTTCAGCAAATGTCAGCTCCTCTGCCTTTATACTCTATGCTAATTGTAAAAAGAATAGAAAATACAGAATAGGATCAAAATAACAATGACTTTGAAAATTAGCTTTTAGACCACACAAACTTGAATATTATTAAAAAGACGCTTTAAGAAAATGTACTTTACATTATTCATTATATTGAATGAATGAATGCAAATATTATAAAATACCAATGGTGTAAAAAAAGTAATTAAATGATTTCTTCTTTAAAAGCTTTACTTACAGATTCCAAACATAAATCTGTGAAGATTTGCTTACTTTTATTAGAGACTGCCTTGGTTCCTAGGTTAATACAAGATTTTAAAAATCCATTTGTATTATTGAAATATAGAGTTTCCTGGTATTAAACAAACTGAGATAAACAAACAGTTCATATTTTCTGTTTAGAGTGTAAACAGAAATCAAATCCTTAATGTTCTACTTGATCTTGTTGTTGCTCAGTTGCTAAATTGTGTCTGGCTCTTTGCGACCTCAGGGACTGCAGCATGCCAGACTCCCCTGTCCTTCACCTACTTGACCTTCCCTCTAGCAAATACTTGCCCAGCAAGCCTAGAATAATGGAGCTGGAAGGTGGGCACACGTGCACTTTACAGACCTCACCTCAGAGGGGCTGGATAGCTATTCACCTCTCCTTGGTCTCAAACAGAAAGTAAGGAGAAGACTTGATTCATCCCAATGACAGTTTACAATCCTGATCTCCCATGCAGAGTTAGGAGGACCTTAATGGATCTCTTGATTGGATCCCATAGCCAGAGAACACTGGCTCCCTGAAAGCAAGTGTAAGTAATCAACAGCACATTGTGAAATGCCATTTGGAGCAAACAAGAAGCCAGAGGCAATTGCAGAATGGCTTGAAAAATGACTGGCCTGTCCTCTGAACTCATCGCCTGACCGGAAAGGAAAACCAAGCAACAGAGAAAGTGGGTCAATGATTTCTTCATTGGTTCTCTGGTTAAACCAACTACTAAGTGAGGATATTTCTCAATTACAAATCTCTGAATGACTAATTAACCACATATCTTTATATACAGATATTTTTTAATTAAAAAAAATTAAATATATGTGTGTGCGTGTGTGTATACATATAAAAAATATATATAGAGAGAGAGATAAATAGAAAAGGTGGCCACTCCCCTGCCTCCAACCTTTATCCTCTCCCTAGTGGTTCCAGTTCGCCAGTCAGAGTCACTGATGCCAGGAGACAGAGGTCTGTGTTTCCTGACTGAGCTTTTAAAATGCACATCCCCAGGAAGGAAGGGAGGGAGGCAGGCATGCAGGTGGAAGGATTTAAAGTTGCTGATCAAAAATTCCCTTCACCCAAAAGCCTGAATATTGACTTAATGTTTTTAAGTTGCTTAAATATCGGACAGATAACCATTTGCTTTATTGTTGTTCAGCGGCTCAGTCAAGTCCTCCTCTTTGCGACTCCATGGACTACAACATGCCAGGCCTACTCAACTTCTCTGTTAACTCCAGGACATGGGTTGCTCACACATCAGTGTGAATTACTCAGAGCCAGTGGCCCCGAAGCACAATGATGGGCCATTATCTATGAAGAGCTCCTTGTGTTTCCTGCATTCTACGTTAACTTATGTCACAGAATCGTCACCATCAGAGCTGAAACGTGTTTAAGTATATTATATAAGGAAATCAGAAAGGAAGAGACACTTCCTGAATCACATCACTTGGTAACAGATGGGGCTGGGATTTGAATCCAGTTTGAAGCCGGATGTGTGCTTATTGAAAGGAAGGGCTGAAAAAGCCTAGAACCCAGGGAGGGAGCAGAGAACACAGAAGAAAAGGTGAGAAAAGCAAGCTTGGGGGTTCCCAATTTGCCTGTGGCATTGCGTGTACTCAGGGTGCAGGAAGCTCCCCGGGGCTTCAGTCCCTGAGACCCAGACCCAGACGACGAAGTGGTACCCACCACGGCCGGCAGCGTTACTGCCTGCCCAGTCCCAAACTACAAATTCCTGACTTGGACAAAATTGCAAAACACATTTTTGTGTGCAAGCCTGAGGAGCATCCCACCATCTAAAACTTGATCTCTGCAAAATGTGGATCCTGAGAAATGGAGTATTTCCTGCCTGAATAGCAAACAAGGATGTCGCAGTCATCAGCAACGGCATCTGCCACAACCGCAGATGGTGAGCTGCTGAGCCCCGAGGGAGGTCCTGAAGGAAGTAATAAATACCATTTCAGTTCAGTTCAGTTCAGTCGCTCGGTCGTGTCCGACTCTTCGTCCCCTTCTCTTCCTGCCCTCAATCTTTCCCAGCATCAGGGTCTTTCCCAATGAGTCAGTTCTTCGCATCAGGTGGCCAAAGTGATTGCAGTTTCAACTTCAGCATCAGTCCTTCCAATGAATATTCAGGACTGATTTCCTTCAGGATTGACTGGTTGGATCTCCTTGCAGTCCAAGGGACACAAGAGTCTTCTCCACAGTTCAAAAGCATCAATTCTTCAGCACTCAGCTCTCCTTATGGTCCATCTCTCACATCCATACATGACTACTGGAAAAACCTACCTCTTAGCAGCCATCAGACTGAGTCCACTCCCTAAGGTGAGCCCTTAGGGAACTCAGGATATGAAAACACAGGAAACTGGCCCCAGATAGGTGAGGTGCAGATCAAAGCAAAGACTGCAGTGAGACCAAACTCTGGCATCTTCCTATGCAAAGAAAAGCCCTAGCTGCCTTAACTTAAGATATCTGGTTTTCCTTTAATTAACTAACAATACTTTTTTGACATTCAGACATCTGCCCCTTGTTGCAAAACTTCTATATCATCTGGCTTTCTGCTCAGCCTCTCTAAGCTATTCTCTTTGGGTTTGAGATACTGCCTCCCAGGTTTGAAGTCCTAAAAATTCCCACCGAATAAAACATGACTCTCAACTATTAGGCTGCAGTACCACAGTGCCCTCACCTACAGACTGTCACACTGAGTGAAGTTAAGACAAAGAAGGTCAAATATCATAGGATACAACTTACATGTAGAATCTAGCCTACTGGGCTGCTGTCCATAGGGTCGCACAGAGTCGGACACGACTGAAGCGACTTAGCATGCATGCATGCATCGGAGAAGGAAATGGCAACCCACTCCAGTGTTCTTGCCTGGAGAATCCCAGGGACAGAGGAGCCTGGTGGGCTGCTGTCCATAGGGTGGCACAGAGTCGGACACAACTGAAGCGACTTAGCAGCAACAGCAGAATCTATAAAAATGGTACAAATGAACTTATTTACAAAACAGAAACAGAGTCACCGATGTAGAAACAATTCTACAGTTACAGGGTGGGGGAGAGTGGAGAAGGGAGGAGGAGGAATAAAATGAAAGATCGGGATTGACATATAAACACTACATGCCTGAAGAACTATGGACAGAGGTTCATAACACTGTATAGGAGGCAGTGATCAAAACCATCCCCAAGAAAAAGACATGCGAGAAGGCAAAGTAGTTGTCTGAGGAGGCCTTACAAATAGCTGTGAAAAGAAGAGAAGTGAAAGGCGAAAGGGAAAGATATACCCAACTGAATGCAGAGCTCCAGAGAATAGCAAGGAGAGATAAGAAAGCCTTCTTAAGTGAATAATGCAAAGAAATAGAGGAAAACAATAGAATGGGAAAGACTAGAGATCTCTTCAAGAAAATTGGAGATACCAAGGGAATATTTCATTCAAAGATGAACACAATAAAGAACAGAAACACCAAGGACCTAATAGAAGCAGAATAGATTAAAAAGAGGTGGCAAATATACATACAAGAACTACACAGAAAAGGTTTTAATGACCTGGATAACCACAATAGTGTGGCCACTCACCTAGAGCCAGACAACCTTAAGCATGAAGCCAAGTGGGCCTTCAAAAGCATCACTATGAACAAAGCTAGTGGAGGTGACGGAATTTCAGCTAAGCTATTTCAAATCCTAAAAGATGCTGCTGCTAAAGCGCTGCACTCAATATGTCAGCAAATTCGGAAAACTCAGCAGTGGCCGCAGGACTGAAAAAAGTCAATTTTCATTCCAATCCAAAATAAAGGCAATGCCAAAGAATATTCAAATAGCCGCATAGTTGCACTTATCTTACACGCTAGCAAAGTAATGCTCAAAATCCTTCAAGCTAGGCTTTAACAGTACATGAACTGAGAACTTTCAGATATACAAGCTGGATTTAGAAAAGGCAGAGAAACCAGAGATCAAATTGCCAACATCCATTGGGTCATAGAAAAAGCAAGGGAATTCCAGAAAAACACCTACTTCTGTTTCACTGACTACGCTGAAGCCTTTGCATAGATCACAACCAATTTTGGAAAATTCTTAAAAAGATGGGAATACCAGACTACCTTACCTGTCTCCTGAGAAACCTGTATGGACAACAGTTAGAAGCGGACATGAGACAAGAGTGGTTCCAAACTGGGAGAGGAGTACGGCAAGCTGTGTATCGTCACCCTACTTGTTTTACGTCTATGCAGAGTACATCAAGCAAAATGGCGGCTGGATGAATTATGAGCTGGAATCAAGACTGCCTGGAGTACTATCAATAACCTCAGATATGCAAATGACACCACTCTAATGGCATAAAGCAAAGAGGAACTAAAGAGCCTCTTGATGTGAAAGAGGAGAGTGAAAAAAGCTGGCTTAAAACTCAACATTCAAAAACCTGAGATCATGGCAACCAATCCCATCACTTCACAGCAAATAGATGGGGAAAAAGTGGAAGCAGTGACAGATTTTATTTTCTTGAACTCCAAAATCACTTCAGATGGTGACTACACCTATGAAATTAAAAGAGCCTTGCTTCTTGGAAGGAAAGCTATGACAAACCTAGACAGCATATTAAAAAGCAAAGACATCTCTTTGTTAACAAAGGTCCTTATAGTTAAAGCTATGGTTTTTCTAGTAGTCATGTATGGATGTGAGAGTTGAAAGATCAAGAAGGCTGAGCGCCTAAGCATTGATGCTTTCGAAACTGTGTGAAGACTCTTGAGAGCCCCTTGGACTGCAAGGAGATCAAACCAGTCAATTTTAAAGGAAATAAACCCTGAATATTCATTAGAAGGACTGATGCTGAAGCTCCACCACTTTGGCCACCTGATGCAAAAAGCTGTCTCCCTGGAAAAGACCCTGATGCTGGGAAAGATTGAGAGCAGGAGAAGAAGGGGCAACAGAAGAGGAGGGGGTTGGATGGCATCACCAACTCAATGGACATGAATTAAGCAAATTCCGGGAGATAGTGAAGGACAGGGAAGCCTGTGGTGCTGCAGTCCACGGAGTCACAAAGAGTCAAGCATGACTTAATGACCAAACAACAACAGCAATATATAAAATTGGTAACTAAAAAGGACCTGTGAACTCTACTCAATACTCTGTAATGACCTATATGGGAAAATAATCTAAAAACTAATTCAATTTGCTCTACAGCAGAAACACAACATTGTAAAGCAAACATACTCCAATTAAAAAAATAAATAATAAAATGAGTCCCCTGCGCACACGGGGCTTCCCTGGTGGCTCGGTGGTAAAGAATCCGCCTGCCAATGCAGGAGATGTGTGCTACATCCCTGGGCTGGGAAGATCCCCTGGAGGAGGAAATGGCAACCCATTCCAGTATTCTTGCCTGGAGAATCCCATGGACAGAGGAGCCTGGCCAGCTACAGTCCACAGGGTCACAAAAGAGTCAGATACAATGGAACACACACGCACACACAGGCACACCTCTGTGTGTGATGCTGCTAAAGAAGAAAATAACCGCAATATCCCTGAAAAAGGAAGGCAGCCTCATTCTCTCAATTTTCTGAAAGGAAGCTTGGAGTACATTTTCTCTTCCCTTCTTTCGGAGATCCATTTACAAACACCCAGAAGATGTCAAAAGCCATCTCAAATCCTACACACATCACATGTATTTGTTCTTACAGCTGCTTTGCAGAAAAAGGTAAAGTCTCAAGACAAATTGGAACAGGTGACTAAATCATTCTTGGACAAAATTCTCTAGAAGTGATAAGCAGAGGGGGAGGAATTCATGGAACAAGCAAGCAACATCTGCTTTTGTCTAACCATGCTTCTTGCCAGCAGCACTTACTTATTAAGTAAGTGACTGAGCCACTGCATACACAGCTATAGACCACTGCCCACCCCAACACACAGTCACATCAGGCTCCATTAGGCACCAACACACTTTAGTGCCTTTTATATCTAATTAATCTACAAGAAAAAATGTGAACTGCTAAGTGCAACAAGGAGCAACTTTGCTAATACTTACAAATTGGCAAGATGAGTATGTTTACCCCCAAAATAGGTACCCATTAACTAGCGAGGGCTTCTAGAACATCTGCTTTGTTATCTCTCCTTCACCACTGTGAGTTCTTTGACTAGGGAGGAAGTTTTCCTCCACCCTCTTTGAGTCCCTGGCTGGGTCTAAAAATTAAAGCTGACAGACTACGAGGGGAAAACCATGCAAATTGTATTGAATTTGTACATGTACATGAGAACCTACACAAGAGAATGAAGATCCAAAGAAGGGGCCAGAGGAGGAAGCTCTTATACCTTGTAGACAAAGAAACAATACATTTGTGAAGAATTGGCAAGACACAGCGATCTGAACTAGAGGTATAATTGCACTAGGGCTAGCTAATCCGTATACTCTTTAACGAGGAAGATAAGTGTTAGTTCAATAAGGTTTATTTGCAGAGTCCTCTGGTGCTGGCTCTGGGCTGATAGAGTCTATTTCTAGCAAAAATTTATTTCTACCTTTAAGCAGGGAAGGGGGAGCTTTTTCCATGTTTGAACGTGAGAGTGTTGGTTGCTCAGTCGTGTCAGGCTCTTGGTGACCCCATGGACTGTAGTCTGCAAGCCTCCTCAGACCATGGAATTCTCACTCCAAGAATACTGGAGTGAGTTACCACTCCCTTCTCCAGGGGATCTTCCCGACCCAAGGATCAAACCTGGGTCTCCTGTGTTGCAGGCAGATTCTGTTTACTGCTTCTTAATCGCCTTCCTTTGTCAAATGGTACGTTCCCCTAGCTGTGATGATCTCCATGTGATGCAGAAAGTCCAATTCCCAGATAATCTAGTGCTAATCTCAGATCAAAACATTGGGATACAGCCTGAGTCTGTACCCGTATCACCCCCATGCCTATGCTCTTAGCTCTCCTGAATCTGTTCATCCCAGTTTGATCACTAGCTTAGTAATGGCTCAACAAGAAAACTTGTCTTTTTTTTCCTTTGTATCTTTATAAAGTTTCAGCCTTGGAAACACAGTCAGTACTCAACACATTTCTGACAGAACAGCTTTTGATTTTGGGTAATGAGAAATTGAGAATATCACACGTTTGGTTTGGAGAAACTGTCTCAATCTCTTGTGACGTCCTCTATCTTGAAGTACCTATATTCTAATTCACCTGGGATCCGTGAAGCCCCTAAAACTGCATGTAAAATTTTTCAGTGTTTTCATTTTTCAGAAGGTAGAGTCAATCACTTTTACTAGATTCTCAAGGGGGACAATGAGGAAAATAAAGTTAACCCATATCACTATAGTTAGTCTCGTAAAGAAAGATTCAGACATAAATAGGCCCCCACTTATTAGCTGTGTGATCCATGGCAAGTCACTCAGTTTCTTTAATGCCTTACTTTCCTTTTCTATAAAATGGAGATAATAGCAGCAACCACTTTACAATGGTAGACAAGGTAATTCGAATGACAACCCACTACTGAGGACAGCTATACAAATGGGACAAAAATATGCTTAAAAATATCAAAGAATTAAAAAGAGACTTCACCTGGGAAAGTAGCTCAGAGACAAGAACCCGACTTGTTGGGGGTGGGGGTGGGCACTATTATTTGCTCCTTCCCAAAGGGGCTTCTGAGTGGCTGAGAGTCGGGATATACTTTTAGTAGAATTTAGTGGCTTCCCTGGTGACTCAGATGGTAAAGAATCCATCTGCAATGAGAGAGACTCAGGTTCAACTCCTGGTTCAGGAAGATGCCCTGGGGAAGGGCGTGGCTACCCACCCCAGTGTTCTTGCCTGGAGAATTCCTTGGACAGGGGAGCCTGACGGGCTACAATCCACGGGATTGCAAAGAGTTGGACACAACTGAGAGACTTTCACTTTCACTTTTTAGCAGAATTAGAGACTGGAAAGACAAGGAAAGCTATCAGCACCAGCAAAAAGTTGGAAAGTAATGGTGCTGTCTTTGGGTTGAGACCTTGGAGATCTACAACCTAATCATAAATGCCTATCTTAAGTAGGCAAAACTTCCCAGGTTAGAGTTCACTTTTGAAATACAGCAACACCTAAAAATAGTTATTTTGGTTTCTAACTGGAAGAAAAAAATTATCTCTTATACCATCTTCTATTTCAGATTACTTCTGCAAAGTAAGAGTACAATGTCCAGTACATAATGAAAAGCAACCAGGCATAACAGCATGAATGAAAATTAGAAGAAATCACAGGCAACGGAACAGACCACAAAGGCTTAAGATATTGCAGTTCAGAGAAACTTTAATGAATGGGTAGGCTTAACAGGTTAAATGCAGTTAAATAGACAGTGAATTGGAACATAGATCAGAAGAAAATAACCAAAATGAACCAAGTAAAATTCAGAAGGTAACAAGACATAGAAGATACAATAATGTCTGCTGCTGCTAAGTCACTTCAGTAGTGTCCGACCCTGTGCGACCCCATAGATGGCAGCCCACCAGGCTTCCCCCGTCCCTGGGATTCGCCAGGCAAGAACACTGGAGTGGGTTGCCATTTCCTTCTCCAATGCATGAAAGTGAAAAGTGAAAGTGAAGTCGCTCAGTCGTGTCCGACCCTCAGCGACCCCATGGACTGCAGCCTACCAGGCTCTTCTGTCCATGGGATTTTCCAGGCAAGAGTACTGGAGTAGGGTGCCATCACCTTCTCCAGGATGAAGTTTACAAAGCTAATAACGATGGATCAAAGAAGTCCTACCACCTCATGCAGTGTTTTTTAAAAATCAACAAATAGCTGGATCCTATCAAAACTGTAGAAAACCAAAGTCAAAGAGAAAACTATAAAAGCAGATGGAGAAAAAGACATATTCTTACAAGGAAGCAATCATCAGAGTGATAGTTTCCTTTTCCAGAAAAAGAAAAGACAAATCAGAAGACAATGTAACAGTATCTTAACCAAGTTTTAAAGAATTAACTGCCAACCATTCAAACCAGAAATGTACTTTAAGAATGAAAGCATAATGAATACATTTTCAGCTATAAAAAAACTGAGAAAATCTGTCACCAGTAGACTCTCACTAAGGGAAAGAGTAAAGGATGTTTTTCAGGCAGCATAAAAATGATTCCAAAAAAAAGCACAGAAAAAAAGGAAAGAACAACAAAAATGGTAAACATATGCAGAAGTCTAACTGAATACAGACTTTAAAAAGTAGTAGTAACGATATGTTCTTGTGTTGAAAATATATAAAAAATAAAATACATTACAACAATGGCATATAAATTGCAGAATGGGGGGGCTAAATGGAGTGAAAGAAGTCAAAGTCCTTGTATTATCTAGGAAAAGATTAAGAGTGCCAATTTTAAAAAATGTTTAATAAAATGAAAATACCAGTTAACAACATATATTAAGTCAAGAATGCATTATAATCTCCATAGTAACCACTAAAAGAATAGAGAAGTGAATATAAAACTTCTAACAGAGGCTTAAAAATGTAAACATTAAAAAAATATATATAAAACAAAACAAAATGGGACTTCCCTGGTGGTCCAGTGGCTAAGACCCTATGCTCCCAATGCAGAGGACATGGGTTCAATCCCTACTCAAGAAACTAGATCACACATGCCCCAACTAAATGTTCACATGCCACCAGATGGAGTTAAAAAAATAAATACTTTTAAAAAAGAACAAAACAAAACCCATATTCTACCAAAGGCAAGGAAGGAAGGCAAAAAAGAACACTGAGCAGACAGAAAAAATAGAAAGCATTTAATCACTGCAGGTGGTGACTGTAGCCATGAAATTAAAAGACGCTTGCTCCTTGGAAGAAAAGTTATCACCAACCTAGACAGCTTATTCGGAGAAGGCAATGGCAACCCACTCCAGTACTCTTGCCTGGAAAATCCCATGTGGTGTCGCACAGACATGACTGAAGCGACTTAGCAGCAGCAGCAGCAGACAGCTTATTAAAAAGCAGAGACATTACTTTACCAACAAAGGTCCGTCTAGTCAAAGCCATGGTTTTTCCGGTAGTCATGTATGGATGTGAGAGTCGGACTATAAAAAGAGCTGAGCGCCGAAGAATTGATGCTTTTGAACTGTGGTGTTGGAGAAGACTCTTGAGAGTCCCTTGGACAGTGAGGAGATCCAACCACTCCATCCTAAAGGAGATCAGCCCTGAATATTCATTGCAAGGACTGATGTTGAAGCTGAAACTCCAATACTTTGGCCATCTGATGTGAAGAACTGACTCATTTGAAAAGACCCTGATGCTGGGAAAGATTGAAGGCAGAAGAGAAGGACAGAGGATGAGACGGTTGCATGGCATCACCAACTCAATGGACATGGGTTTGAGTAAACTCCGGGAGTTGGCGATGGACAGGCAAGTCTGGTGTGCTGTAGTCCCCGGGTCACAAAGAGTCAGACAAGTCTAAGCGACCTCACTGAAATAAGATAATTTAAACCTAAGTCACATGTATTAATACATTGCCTATATAATCCAATTAAGGTGAAGATTTTCAAACTGGATTAAGAAAAAGAAATCAACATCTATTACTTATAAAAGACATCTAAAATAAATGGCTACGGAAAGGCTGAAAGTAAAAATATGAAAAAGATAACCATACAAAGATTAGCCAAATCAATCTCTCGTTAACTATAATGATAAAGCAAAAAGCAATTCTGGAGATATAGACAAACACTCCCTAATGATAAAATGTTCAATCCACCAGAAATATACAATTATAAATGTATACAGTCCTAAAGATAAAGTATTAAAACATAAAAAGCAAAAATTGGAAGTATACTACAAAGACAAATGGTCTAAAACCATAATTACAGTAGAAGAACTGAACAGAAGCAGCTCAGTCGTGTCTGACTCTTTGAGATCCCATGGACTATACAGTCCATGGAATTCTCCAGGCCAGAATACTGGAGTGCAGACATCTTCCCAACCCAGGGATCGAACCCAAGTCTCCCACATTGCAGGCAGATTCTTTACCAGCTGAGCCATCAGAGAAGCTCAAACACAAGCAGCAAAGCTGGCCAACTGAATAAATAGAGCAATCGTCCAGCAACTGCAGAACACATTATTCTTCTCAAGCACAACATGTAACACTCACAAAAATTGACTATCAGCAGGGAATAAAACAAATCTTACTAAATTCCAAAGCACTGAAGTCAGTGCAGGTAAAGCCATACTTATAAGGAAAATTATCTAAAATGTATATATTAGAAAATAAGACTGAATATCAATTAACTAATATTTTCAAAAACTAGAAAAATAACAATATATACCCAAAGGAAACAGAAAATAATAAATGGCAGATATTAATGAAGTAGAAAATAAATGCAAACAAAAAAGATCAACAGGCCTAGAAGTTGATTCTTTATAAAAGACAAAATTGATAAATTCCTAGAAAGATTAAGAAAGAAGGCACAAATAACCAATGTCAAGAATAAAAAAGGAAGCTATTACTATACATCCTACAGACATTTAAAGACATGAGAATATCTTTAACAAACTTACACCAATATAGTTGAAGATCTAAGATGAAAAATTACAAGAAATAAACTTATAAAATTGACAGTAAAAGAAAAAGTTTTAAACATCTGAATGCTGTAATACCATTCAACAAACCCAAAAAGGACACTTCAAGGCCAGACAACTTCACCTGTGAGTTTTGCCAAACATGTCAAGGTTAAATAATACTACTCTCACACAAAATCTTCCAGAACTCCACAACTTACTTTTAAGGTCAGTATAATTTGATACCAAAATTTGACAAGGAAGTTAAGAAAAAGAAAAATTATAGGACTATTCTACTAACTTATTAGGATTCAAAAACTCTAAATAAAAGATTAACAAGTGATATTAATGAACATATAAAAACTAACATCATAGCCATGTTGGATTTATTTTATATATGCAAGTTTGATTTAACACCTGAAAAATCAGTTAATAAGTCAACACACTAACAGAATAAAAGAGAAAAATCAAATGATTACCTTAATATATATAGAAAAGCATTTGAAACAATTCAGCATCCACATATAATTAAAAACTTTTGGCAAACTAAGGATAAGAACTCCTTTTGAATGAAAAGAAAAAAATGATGTAAAATTATGAAAAACAGTACAGAGATTCTTTAAATAAATAAAAAGAGTTACCATACGATCCAGCAAAACCACTCTTGGGCATATATCCAGAGAAAACTATAATTTGAAAAGATACACGCACCCCAGTGTTCACTGCAGCACTGTTTACAATAGCCCAAACATGGAAGCAACATAAATGTCCTCTGACAGATGAATGAACAAACAAGATGTAATATACATACACAACGGAATATTACTAAACCACAAAAAAGAATGAAATAATTCCAATTGCAGCAACATGGATGTATGTACAGGTTATCACACTCTGTGAAGACAGAGAAATAAAAATATCACATGACATCGCGTATATGCGGAATCCCCAAAAACGACACCAATGAACTTATTTACAAAGCAGAAATAGACTCACAGCAAAAACTAACTTATGGTTACTAAAGGGACAGGCGGGGGGCAGTTTGGGATTAACATATACACACTACTAAATATAAAATTGGAGAAGGCAATGGCACCCCACTCCAGTACTCTTGCCTGGAAAATCCCATGGGCGGAGGAGCCTGGTGGGCTGCAATCCGTGGGGTCGCGAAGAGTCGGACACGACTGAGTGACTTCACTTTCACTTTTCACTTTCATGCATTGGAGAAGGAAATGGCAACCCACTCTAGTGTTCTTGCCTGGAGAATCCCAGGGACAGGGGAGCCTGGTGGGCTGCCGTCTATGGGGTCGCACAGAGTTGGACACGACTGAAGTGACTTAGCAGCAGCAGCAAATATAAAATAAATAATCAACAAGGACCTACTGTATAACACAGGGAACTATACTCAATATCTTGTAATAATCTATAAGGGAAAATAATCTGAAAAGAATATATATATGCATGCGTGTTTAGTCGCTCAGTCGTATCCAACTCTTGGCAAACCCATGGACTGTAGCCCACCAGGCTCTCCTGTCCGTGGGATTTTCCAGGCAAGAATACTAAAGTGGGTTGCCATTTCCTACATACATATATATATATAAGTAACTAGCATTAACTTCATAAATTAGCTAGGTTCTGGATACAAAGTCAATTAAAATATATATATATTTATATATATATATATTAGCAAATATAATAAATATATATATTAGCAAAGAACTTAGAAAAAAAATTTTTAAAGAAACAATATACAGCAGACTATAAAATATCTAGTAATAAATCTAAGATGTGAAAGACCTTTAGAGAAAACTATGAAATATCTTTGAAAGAAATTTTGAAAGATCTAAATAGAGGAAAATACCATGTTCATGGACCAGAAGATTCAACATTATAAAGATATTAATTTTGCCCACTTATTTATAAACAACGCAATCTCAATCAAGATCACAACAGTGTAAATTTTTGTTGTTGCTGTTGTTCTGTTTTGGTGGAACTTAGTAGCTGATTCCAAAATGTTCTGTAAATGTGAAAGAGAATAGCCAAGAAACTCTTAAAGAACAAAATAAGAGGACTTGGTCTAATGAATATAAACTCCTGTTATAAAACTGCAGTGTGCTATTGGTGCAAAAATATTCTTACAAACAAAAGAAATGGACTAGAGAGCCCAAACACATATTGGAGCACTTGATTTACAAACACGGTAGCCCCACAGGGGGCTATCTTGTAAGAACGGAATGAGAACAGAATGGACTTAGCAGTAAATCATGCTGGGGCAACTGGATGTCCATAAATACTTTTTAAATTAAAACTTTAACCCTATCTCACACAGTATGCAAAAATTAATTCCCAGTGAATAAATTTGGGGGTAAATAAAAATTGGGGAGGTTAAAACTGAAAAGTCTTTGACTTCCCTAGTTACCCACTCATTAAAATTCTGTGCTTTGTGCTTCCACCGCAAGGGATGAAGGTTTGAGTCCTGGTTGGGGAAGTTCCCCATGCCGCATAGTACAGCCAGAAAAGAAAAAACAAAAAAATCCCCAAAAGTTCTAGAAGATAACATAGAAGTCTATGTTCATAACCTCAGAGTAAGAAAAGACTTATTGAACAGGATGTAATAAAACACTAACCATAGAGAAAAAAAGACTATTAAGGACTTGGATTTTTAAAATTAAGAACCTCTTTTCATCCTTAAGGGTGAATAGGCAAGCAGCTGAATGAAGACTGTGCCACATGTACAGCCAACAATGAGCTCACATTCAGAATATATTTTAAAATACCTACAAATCAGTAAGAAAAAACCCAAACAACCCAATTGCAAAGTGGTCAAGAGACCTGAACAATCATGTCACAAGACGAGAAGGTGCTCAATCTCATCAGTAAGGAAAAAGCAAATTAACTCCACAATACAAAAAACCACCAAAAAGAGGCTAAAATTACAAAGTCTGACAATGTTGGCAAGGATAAGGAGCAAGGGAAATTCCCATTTGCTGCGGGTGGGAGTATATTGGTACAACTACTTTGGAAAACAGTTTGGTATTATCTATTAAAGTTGATGAGGCATACAACCCACAAGCTGACAATTCCTTCTCTGAGTGCACGTCCACAGGCCCCCAAAAACACAAATAAGAATTGCTCCAAGGAAGAGCCATTTAGGACCCCATGATGGATCTGGCTCTTTGCTTTTCATTGCTTTTGTTATTATAATCATACATAATGATCTGCCTCAGGGAGCCCTGTGGCTCTGCCTAAAGAGATTAACACATCGCCTCCCTAAGGTTGGCCGTTCCAGGAGATACTTACCAGACAATAGTATTTAACTCCTCAACTCCTCCCCTTTTCTGTCCCATAAAAGAACTGGATTCCAGACCCCACTCAGATGTTTATCTTGAGACATTAGTCTGCCATCTTGTCCTTCAGCCACGTTTCTGAATAAGGTTGTTTTCCTTGCCTCAACACCTCGTCTCTTGGTTAACTGGCCTGTTGTGCAGCAGAATGACAACAGCCACCTTATCCACAGACCCCAAATAACCATCCAACAACAAATTTATCAAGAACAGTTGATAAATTTGGCTAACAGTTTTCCACACAGCATGGGGAAATGAATTCCAGTCACAAAGAATCTAGACACATGTCAATACATAATCCATGATGCCATTCATTCCTTGATCAAAAAAAGACAAGCAAAACCGAAACACTGTATTTAGAGATAGGCTCTTTGTCACAAAAACTATAAAGAAAAATGAAGAACTGTTTACCAAAAAAACATCAAGATAGGTTTTTTGTTCGTTTGTTTTTTCACCTTCGGTCGATGATGAGCAGTGATTGGCAGAAGGCCACGTGGGGGAATTCTGAGGCATTGCAATGTTTCAGTTTTTATACTGGTGTTGGTTATAAGATGTTACTTGGATAAGTCATTGCACTCTGCATCTCTATTTTGTGCTTATATGTGTATGAAATTTCAGTTAAAGGGGATTAATAAATCAAATGCATCTACAATCTAAAAAAAAAATCTCATTATGTCAATACCTATGTATACTGTTTGGAATCAAAAATCTCTTAAGGGGGAAGGGGAGTATCCTCACTGTGGCCCATTGTTTTAGCTTTGGTGCTAACATCTTACCAAGCACCCTGGACCACTGAGCACTTCTGACTAGTTCAGGTTGCCTACTCACCCATCATGCATTTGATCAGCACTGCTCCAGATAATGCACATTACATAAGGGTCCTGAGATCTTCCAGAAAATCTCCGATAACTGATACCCAACACTTGCTCTTCCTGCCTCTCCTCACAGGCTGATTTTCTTTCTTCGGTTCTCAGCTCCAGTGTCATTTCTACAGGGAACCTTTCCTTCCTCCCACTCCCACCAGGAAAGGGGTAACCAACATGGTATTCCTCTGCTTGGACTTCAGTGCTGGTCATTCTCAGTTTGCACCTATCTCCCCGATCCATCCCTGGGAGGCTGAGTCCTCAATCCTAGATCACCAGGACAGCCCATCCAGCCAGTTTCTATTGGGTCCCACAGATGACAGGCAACGGCAGAAACTTGGAGGCAGGGAGAAGAAAGAAGCTGGGCATGTCCTCCACGCCCCTTTTTGCTGGGGTCTCTGTCCTTGGGGCTGGAAGCTCCTCCGGAGGCCCAAACTGTTCCTGCCTGGCTTGGGCTCACTTGGTCTCCGGCAGCATCATTCCTGCCACCTTCTCTGTACCTTTCACTGGTTCTGCTAACCCTGCTTCCATCCAAGTCGCCTTTTCACTAAACTCTCTTCGTTTGGACTAGGTTAGATTGTTTTCTGCTGAGACAGTGGCGATTTTATATTAATTTATAGGACAATTTTCTCAGCATCTGTCTTCTCCCAATAGGCTCTGAGCTTCATGACACTGGTATTTCAGAAGTGACTAACCAATGTTTTAAATGATATGGTGAGTTAATAAATGCATGAATGAGCCCACATTAGAAATGGAATACTATGCATTATACAAGAATTTCTAAAATGTCCTTGCTTCATTTGATGTGGCACCAATTTATCTGGGGAAACATTTTTCCTATATTGGTTGAAAATAACCTTTATTGACAGGAATATTTTTACTGATTTCAATTATTCTAACAATAACTATTAACAGGTATAATTTCTCAATTAAGAAGTTTATCTATCTGTAATAAGTCATCAATGATGAGAGTCCAAGTAGACTGCAGTTAATTGTAGCTCCAAGAGTTAGTGGGAACACAGTAAAAATGTTAACTAGAAAAAGATTTAGGGACTTCCCTGGTGGCCCAATGATTGGGACTTTGCCTTCCAATCCTTGATAGGGGAGCTAAGACCCCACAAGCCTTGAGGCCAAAACACCAAAACATAAAACAAAACCAATACTGCAACAAATCTAATAAAGATTTTTCAAATGGTCCACATCAAAAACAAACTCTTAAAGAAAAGATAGACTTTGCATCTTATTTTTTATAACCTATTGCAAATGACTCTAGAAAATAAATACTCAGTAGTTCATGGTGTGAGAAGGGTTATCTCCAGGCTGGAGATGTTGTTAATAACATATACTATCTACATTGCTGCTTTAGACTTTAAGGACAATCCGGGCTGATACCAATATTAAATATGCAAGTTTCATATTAATACATATTGTTAAACAAGTTCTACAAAATGAACTGGAAAATTCTGATTCTAGGACACTAGTCAGAATTTCTGGAACACAATATGGAGCTCTGCAGATTCCCCAGAAAAAGTGCCCGAAAATTAGATTACCTAGAGGTGATCTGATGCACTAGCAAGACCTTTCAAACCAGTAGCTATGGTCCAGTGTGACTCTTGAACTTCAGCCTTGAGAAAACCAGTTCATACATTAGAATCACAACTAAATACATACTATGTCAAGAATTTTTAGTTTATAGCAAGGCATTTTGGAAAGCAACAATTTACAAGCTCCAAGTGGGGGATGTATTCTGAACTCTGAAGAGATCAAGGTTCATCTCTTTTCTGCAATCACTCTCCTGTTTCTTCTGCTAACTTCTTCATTGTAAAAAATATCCTTATTCTGTTCATTCTAACCAAGAGACAGAGGGAAGGGTCCGATTTCTCTAGCACAGTATGAGTTCAAGATTATCTGTCATCTCCCGCCACCCAAACTAGTTAGTAAAGGGAGACCTTTCTGATATCTCTTGGGATAGAGGGTAGGGGTCTGGTTTTACAAACTGGAATTAGATGGCATGGTTTTAGTACTAGTCACAATAAAAAATACCTCGTGAGGGGGTTTGCGGAAGTGATTAAGTTAAAACAGTTAAAATGCAGTTACACTTCTAATTACTTTATAACCAGATAACTTGCTTCATTATGCCCAATTAGGTGTAACAAAAACAATATTCCTTTTTCCTTCCTTTTTCCTTTTCTCTTCAGTCATAACTAACATAGGAAATGACCACACCAGCTCTTTACTGATTGCTTCCCTGGAAACAAAAGAGCATTTTATACCTGATCCTGCCATTACCAGTAAAGAGAATGAAGCAAAAATTAACTGTCCTTCCCCTCTCTTGCCCATACGGGAAGTACAGCATTCAGTTCCTAAGCACTGATGCTCCCCTCACCCCAGACTCTCTCATCTCCATTCCCATCAACATCACCCACTTACGGGGCGCCCGGTACACGAAGGGCCCCGTCGCCCGACAGGATTAGCAAAAAAGCACCTCATTCAGTCTGAATATGACATCTCCTGATGTTTTCCACGCAGCAAAGCGGGGCGGGCGGCCCAACCCCTAGGGACAGGGCGGCGTCTCGGGTGCCCGCAGCCCAGGACCGCGGGCGGCGCCGCAGAGCTCCCGGCCCCCACCCGCAGGTCCTTACCCGCCAGTCCGCCGCCGCCGCCTCCATCGCCCGAGTGCCCCTTCCTCCGCTGCAGGATGAAGTAAGGGTTGGCTCTCTCGGTGATCCACAGCGCGTTGGCCAGCAGCACCTCTTCGGGGTTCACCCACATGTTCCCTGGCGCCGCGGGCTCCCTTACAATGGGGCGGCGGGTCGGGTCCGGCACGCACCGGCGCGCAGCCCCGGGCACACGCGCGCCCGCCCGCCTGCCCGCCAGCTAGGTGCGGCGGCGGAGAGCGACTTCACCAGGGGGCGGCCCGCGGGGCCCGGGCCACAGCGAAGCCCCCGCGGGCGGCCCGGGAGGACGGCGAGGACTCGGGCGCCGCGAGCAGCATCCTCTCCGCGGCGCCGCCGCCTCCCGCGAGCCCGCGGCCGCAGACTCCCGGGCCCCTTAGCTCCGCCGCCGGGTCGGGGCCCACGGCAGCGGGAGGAGCGAGAGGAGGGGGAAGGAGAGCGGGAGGAGGAGGAAGTGGTGTATCTCAGCCGCGGGATCCGGCTCGGCAGCTGGCAGGGCTGCGGGCGACTGGCGCTGATCCTGCCCCGCGGGTCGGGCGGAGCTGGGCTGGGGTGCGGCTGCTCCCGCAGCGCCCACCCAGGGTCCCGGCCGCCTGCGTCTCCAGCCGCTCAGAGCCCTCCAGGGCACGGCGCGAGAACACTCCGCCTGTGGGCCGCTCGCACCCTCGGCGAAGCCCAGCTCCCGGCTGGAAGGACGCTCCGGACACTGCGAATGAATGACGACTGCGCGGCTCGCTAGGAGCGAGCCCCGGCGACACCAGCTTCTGCGGACGCGAGATCTCCGCGGGCCCTGCGAGCCGAACCAGGCCGCTGCAGCTGGCTTCGGGCGAACCTTCTGGGGACCGGGTGGCGAGCACTCGGCCCCACGCCCATCCCAGCAGCGAGGACGCTGCCAGCCTCCGTGGGGCGTGTGTGCGCGCGCGCCGTGTGTGTGTGTTTATGGTTGACGATCTGTAAGCTGGCGCCACCCCTCTTCCCAAGAAATGTGTTTCAAGCTTCCAGACTTGGAGCTAGAGACAGAGGTCGGAAGTGGACGCAGCCAATGGTTGCTGGTGTTTTTGTTTCCTGCATCCCTAGGCAAGTCATGCGCCAAACTTGTCACCGCCTGTAGCTCCGCCCCCACTCCATTCCATTGTAATTAAAATGGCCCAGCTAAGTGCATTACATCACTTCTTTCCTTGACCTATAGGGCTTGAGCAAATAGCGAAGTTGGAAGCAGCCCCAAAGCTTAGAGCAACTAATTCACCCCACAGCTGTCCCTATATGAAGCGTTTGGCGCTTCGAGGACCGGATATGGCAGGATTCAAGGATTTATCCACATTTAATGAATGGATTTAATTTTTTTTAAAGAATCATTGTAATTAGAGACACACAAACCAGGCCATCTTTATCTCTAGACAATTTTGCTTTCCCCAGGTATTTCAAGTCTCTTTGTAGTGATCACAGCCGATCCACCAACCTATCTGATGACCTTTTTTTCACTTCAGTTTTATACCTGGAAAATCTGTAGATAGCTCAGCAAAGAGTCTCCTCTGGTGATGGGAATTTAGTAAGCTTTGTTTTGTTGTGGAAGTTGGACAATTCTAGGGACTTCTCCTTTTCCCAATGAGCAAAGCATTCAAATGAGGCTTTCTTGTGTGGACCTTACATTTTTTACCTACGCAGCTCTCACTTGGACTGCTGAATTCCTGCAAATGGCCAAATGGCACATCCCAGACATTTTAATGCGGAGAAGGCAATGGCACCCCACTCCAGCACTCCTGCCTGGAAAATCCCATGGACGGAGGAGCCTGGAAGGCTGCAGTCATGGGGTTGCTGAGGGTCGGACACGACTGAGCGACTTCACTTTCACTTTTCACTTTCATGCATTGGAGAAGGAAATGGCAACCCACTCCAGTGTTCTTGCCTGGAGAATCCCAGGGACAGGGGAGCCCAGTGGGCTGCCGTTTATGGGGTCGCACAGAGTCGGACACGACTGAAGTGACTTAGCAGCAGCAGCAGCAGACATTTTAATGAGACTGACTCCGCACCTGTTGATTTCCTAGTTAGTGGGCTCTCAAGAAGCAGAAGTCTCCCTTTAGGTTATCACACTGACTGACCTTCTGCCTCTTTAGGAAGCATTTAGATTGCTAGACATTTGTGAGAATGTCATACTTTTAACACAGACTCAAAAATGTCATTTGGCACCTTTGGTCAAGGTATGGTGACTTCAGTCATAAAAATTGATTCCAAAATTTTAAAAAACCAATCAGATTGCAAGTCATACATGTGTAAAATTGTATTAATCTTGTATTTATATAATATCAATATTTTGAAGTGCTTCCATAGATTTTTTTTAATTTAAAATTAGCGATTTTAAAACTCAACTAAGTGCTTTCATGGGCTTCCCTGGTGGCTCAGTGGTAAAGAATCTGCCTGCCAATGTAGGACACAAGTGTTCGATCCCTGGGTCAGGAAGATCCCTTGGAGTAGGAAATGGTAAGCCACTCCAGTATTCGTGCCTAGAATATCCTACAGAAGGGGAAGCCTGGCAGGTTACAATCCATGGGGTCCCAAAAGAGTCAGACAGGACTTATCGACTAAAAAACACCAACAAGTGCCTTCATTCTATTAGTTGTTTAATGTGGGATCTAGTTCAACAACCAGGGCTTGAACCCCGGCTTCCTGCATTGGGAGCATGGAGTCTTAGCCACTGGCCCACCAGGGAAGTCCCAGTGCTGTCATACCATTTTTTAGAGTGTCCTTATCATACTGCTCAAAGTTGTAGCTTGATGTCTCTACCCTAGACCTACAGTGTGATCTTAGCTTAGCACTTTTTAATCTATTGGTACTAAAGTGGTATTCACTTATATAATTCTTGTGTTCATTCACTGATTCATTCAAAGTGTAATTATTGAGTGTCTTCTCAACTCTAGGCACTAGGGATAACGAGTGAACAAAACATACCAAAATCTCTGTCATCACAAAGATTAAGATGTAAAGTTAATAATTAAAAAAAAAAAAAACTTTAAAAATTTGCTTTGAGAACAAGATTGAACACCAAGAGGAAGGAAGAAAAATAGTTAAGTCCTTAGCTATTTTCTGGCTTTTTTCTTTTTCTTTTTTTGATGACTTAGAGCACATTTTGTCCAGGAAATCAGGGCTTCCGTTTTCCAGCTGGGTCAATGGTAAAGAATCTGCCTGCCAACGCTGGAGACACAGGTTAGATTCCTGGGTCAGGAGGATCCCCTGGAGGAGGAAATGGCAACTCACTCCAGTATTTTTTCCTGGAAAATTCCATGGACAGAAGAGACTAGGAGGCTACAGTCCATGGGGTTGCAGAGTCAGATACAACTGAGTATGCATGCACATAGTAAAAGAACATTGCAAAGAACCAAAGAAATTACAGGGAGTTTATGGCAGCTTGCTGGTCTCATGCTGTTAACTGCTCACTTATTAAAATGTAGCTTGGTTTAAAAAAAAAAAAAATCAAATACCCCTGAACTAGAAATGACAGATAGAGAACCTAATTAATTCAACCAGTTCCTCAGCAAAATAGGTGAGTATTTTTAGCTTTCAACTCATTTTCATTGGTTTTAAGACCAAGAATTGTCCCAAACCACTTAAAGAAGCATTCAACAGACACCTAGATAAGATAGGAGTAAATGACTTCACAGTCTTTGTATCAGCTATCTCCCCCCTCCTCCTTCCCCACTCCCATGGAAAAATTCTACTCCAATAGAGTTCTGATGGGCCCATTGGAGCAATCAGTGGGTTTACTACTTAGTGGACAAATCTGACTGAAGCAAAACTGTGAGGATGGTAAATTTGTCTTTGACATCTCTCATCCTGATTCCTACATGTTTCCATCTTTCTGTCTTTTTCACCTTCACAGTGGTGTATTTGCCTCTCTATCCTCACACTTTGCCCAATAAATCCTCTACTTTGTCTGCTAGGGACTTGCCTACCATTGAAAATACCACGGAGTCTTAAATACTTTATTTCTGCCCTTCCCCACCTCTCAACTATAGTGCCCATGCCTTCATAGCCCAGTTCTCTGTGGAGTAAGGCAGTGAGAGCTGCAAAACACTAGTCTTACTAACTATTCCATCACCCAGTAGCCCTATGGGTGGTCAGGTCAGTAGACAATTCAGTTGTAATTTCAGCAAAGAGAATTCACTCAAGAGATTCAGTTCAGTTCAGTCACTCAGTCATGTCCGACTCTTTGGGACCCCTTGAATCACAGCACGCTAGACCTCCCTGTCCATCACCAACTCCCGGATGGTGATGAGTTCACTCAAACTCATGTCCATCAAGTCAGCGATGCCATCCAGCCATCTCATCCTCTGTCATCCCCTTCTGCTCCTACCCCCAATCCCTCCCAGCATCAGGGTCTGTTCCAATGAGTCAACTCTTTGCATGAGGTGGCCAAAGTATTGGAGTTTCAGCTTTAGCATCATTCCTTCCAAAGAAATCCCAGGGCTGATCTGCTTCAGAATGGACTGGTTGGATCTCCTTGCAGTCCAAGGGACTCTCAAGAGTCTTCTCCAACACTACAGTTCAAAAGCATCAATTCTTCAGCACTCAGCTTTCTTCACAGTCCAACTCTCACATCCATACATGACCACTGGAAAAACCATAGCCTTGATTAGACGGACCTTTGTTGGCAAAGTAATATCTCTGCTTTTGAATATGCTACCTAGGTTAGTCATAACTTTCCTTCCAAGGAGTAAGCATCTTTTGATTTCATGGCTGCAATCACCATTTACAGTGATTTTGGAGCCCCCCAAAATAAAGTCTGACACTGTTTCCACTGTTTCCCCATCTATTTCCCATGAAGTGATGGGACCGGATGCCATGATCTTCATTTTCTGAATGTTGAGCTTTAAGCCAACTTTTTCACTCTCCTCTTTCACTTTCATCAAGAAGCTTTTGAGTTCCTCAGTAGGTGCCCAATATGCTACTGGAGATCAGTGGAGAAATAACTCCAGAAAGAATGAAGGGATGGAGCCAAAGCAAAAACAATACCCAGCTGTGGATGTGACTGGTGATAGAAGCAAATTCCGATGCTGTAAAGAGCAATATTGCATAGGAACCTGGAATGTCAGGTCCATGAATCAAGGTAAATTGGAAGTGGTCAAACAAGAGATGGCAAGAGTGAATGTCGACATTCTAGGAATCAGTGAACTGAAATGGACTGGAATGGGTGAATTTAACTCAGATGACCATTATATCTACTACTGTGGGCAGGAATCCCTCAGAAGAAATGGAGTGGCCATCATGGTCAACAAAAGAGTCCGAAATGCAGTACTTGGATGCAATCTCAAAAACGACAGAAATGTTCGTTTCCAAGGCAAACCATTCAATATCACAGTAATCCAAGTCTATGCCCCAACCAGTAATGCTGAAGAAGCTGAAGCTGAATGGTTCTATGAAGACCTACAAGACCTTTTAGAACTAACACCCAAAAAAGATGTCCTTTTCATTCTAGCAGACTGGAATGCAAAAGTATGAAGTCAAGAAACACCTGGAGTAACAGGCAAATTTGGCTTTGGAATACGGAATGAAGCAGGGCAAAGACTAATCGAGTTTTGCCAAGAAAATGCACTGGTCATAACAAACACCCTCTTCCAACAACACAGGAGAAGACTCTATACATGGACATCACCAGATGGTCAACACCGAAATCAGATTGATTATATTCTTTGAAGCCAAAGATGGAGAAGCTCTACACAGTCAGCAAAAACAAGACCAGGAGCTGACTGTGGCTCAGACCATGAACTTCTTATTGCCAAATTCAGACTTAAATTGAAGAAAGTAGGGAAAACCACTAGACCATTCAGGTATGACCTAAATCAAATCCCTTATGATTATACAGTGGAAGTGAGAAATAGATTTAAGGGCCTAGATCTGATAGATAGAGTGCCTGATGAACTATGGACTGAGGTTCGTGACATTGTATAGGAGACAGGGATCAAGACAATTCCCATAGAAAAGAAATGCAAAAAAGTGAAATGGCTGTCTGGGGAGGCCTTACAAATAACTGTGAAAAGAAGAGAAGCGAAAAGCAAAGGAGAAAAGGAAAGATATAAACATCTGAATGCAGAGTTCCAAAGAATAGCAAGAAGAGATAAGAAAGCCTTCTTCAGCGATCAATGCAAAGAAATAGAGGAAAACAACAGAATGGGAAAGACTAGGGATCTCTTCAAGAAAATCAGAGATACCAAAGGAACATTTCATGCAAAGATGAGCTCGATAAAGGACAGAAATGGTATGGACCTAACAGAAGCAGAAGATATTAAGAAGAGGTGGCAAGAATACACAGAAGAACTGTACAAAAAAGATCTTCACGACCCAGATAATCATGATGGTGTGATCACTGACCTAGAGCCAGACATCCTGGAATGTGAAGTCAAGTGGGCCTTAGAAAGCATCACTACGAACAAAGCTAGAGGAGGTGATGGAATTCCAGTTGAGCTATTCCAAATCCTGAAAGATGATGCTGTGAAAGTGCTGCCTTCAATATGCTACCAAATTTGGAGAACTCAGCAGTGGCCACAGGACTGGAAAAGGTCAGTTTTAATTCCAATCCCAAAGAAAGGCAATGCCAAAGAATGCTCAAACTACCACACAATTGCACTCATCTCACACGCTAGTAAAGTAATGCTCAAAATTCTCCAAGCCAGGCTTCAGCAGTATGTGAACCGTGAACTTCCTGATGTTCAAACTGGTTTTAGAAAAGGCAGAGGAACAGTGATCAAATTGCCAACATCCGCTGGATCATGGGAAAAGCAAGAGAGTTCCAGAAAAGCATCTATTTCTGCTTTATTGACTATGCCAAAGCCTTTGACTGTGTGGATCACAATAAACTGTGGAAAATTCTGAAAGAGATGGGAATAGCAGACCACCTGACCTGCCTCTTGAGAAATTTGTATGCAGGTCAGGAAGCAGCAGTTAGAACTGGACATGGAACAACAGACTGGTTCCAAATAGGAAAAGGAGTTTGTCAAGGCTGTATATTGTCACCCTGCTTATTTAACTTATATGCAAAGTACATCATGAGAAATGCTGGACTGGAAGAAACACAAGCTGGAATCAAGATTGCTGGGAGAATATCAATAACCTCAGATATGCAGATGACACCACCTTTATGGCAGAAAGTGAAGAGGAACTCAAAAGCCTCTTGATGAAGGTGAAAGTGGAGAGTGAAAAAGTTGGCTTAAAGCTCAACATTCAGAAAACGAAGATCATGGCATCCGGTCCCATCACTTCATGGGAAATAGATGGGGAAACAGTGGAAACAGTGTCAGACTTTATTTTTTGGGGCTCCAAAATCACTGCAGATGGTGACTGCAGCCATGAAATTAAAAGACGCTTCCTCCTTGGAAGGAAAGTTATGACCAACCTAGATAGCATATTGAAAAGCAGAGACATTACTTTGCCAACAAAGGTTCGTCTAGTCAAGGCTATGGTTTTTCCTGTGGTTATGTATGGATGTGAGAGTTGGACTGTGAAGAAGGCTGAGCGCCCAAGAATTGATGCTTTTGAACTGTGGTGTTGGAGAAGACTCTTGAGAGTCCCTTGGACTGCGAGGAAATCCAACGAGTCCATTCTGAAGGAGATCAGCCATGGGATTTCTTTGGAAGGAATGATACTAAAGCCGAAACTCCAGTACTTTGGCTACCTCATGCGAAGAGTTGATTCATTGGAAAAGACCCTGATGCTGGGAGGGATTAGGGGCAGGAGGAGAAGGGGAAGACAGAGGATGAGATGGCTGGATGGCATCACTGACTCGATGGACGTGAGTCTCAGTGAACTCCGGGAGTTGGTGATGGACAGGGAGGCCTGGTGTGCTGCAATTCATGAGGTCGCAAAGAGTCGGACACGACTGAGCGACTGATCTGATCTGATCACTTTCTGCCATAAGGGTGGTGTCATCTGCATATCTGAGGTTATTGATATTTCTCCCGGTAATCTAGATTCCAGCTTGTGCTTCTTCCAGCCTAGTGTTTCTCATGATGCATTCTGCCTAGAGGTTAAATAGGCAGGGTGACAATATACAGCTTTGACGAACTCCTTTTCCTATTTGGAACCAGTCTGTTGTTCCATGTCCAGTTCTAACTGTTGCTTCCTGACCTGCATATAGGTTTCTCAAGAGGCAGATCAGGTGGTCTGCTATTCCCATCTCTTTCAGAATTTTCCACAGTTTATTGTGATCCACACAGTCAAAGGCTTTGGCATAGTCAATAAAGCAGAAATAGATGTTTTTCTGGAACTCTCTTGCTTTTCCCATGATCCAGCGGATGTTGGCAATTTGATCTCTGTTCCTCTGCCTTTTCTAAAACCAGCTTGAACATCAGGAAGTTCATGGTTCACATACTGCTGAAGCCTGGCTTGGAGAATTTTGAGCATTACTTTACTACCGTGTGAGATGAGTGCAATTGTGTGGTAGTTTGAGCATTCTTTGGCATTGCCTTTCTTTGGGATTGGAATTAAAACTGACCTTTTCTAGTCCTGTGGCCACTGCTGAGTTTTCCAAATTTGCTGGCATATTGAAGGCAGCACTTTCACAGCATCATCTTTCAGGATTTGAAATGCCCAAGAGATTAATAAAATGCTAAAGAAACCAACTGCTTTCCTTGTCTTCTAGCTGAAGGTAACCTGTCAACAAGGATTTTTTTTTTTTTTTTAATGCCCGGACCTAGTCTGTCCAACTTGGAAGGGCAATAGTTCTAGGAGAGTATTTGTAATTTCTACTGTCCAGTGAGATAGAAGGAGAATGGTGATCAGTTGGAATGGGGAATAGTAATATTGTGTCAAAGATCCAAGCCTTTGCAGTAGCTTTGATATCTGATACAGAGACCTTCACAGTGGATCTGAGTTGCTCATCCAACCGGAAAAACTAGACCAAGCAGTCACCACAACAGTCTCCTCTGCAAGTAATGAGGCTAATTGATGATACCAAAGCCACAGTTTGGTTCTGTCAGCTGTAAGTAGCTGAACAGATCTGCAGCCAGGACCATCCTTCTGTATAGTGGGATTTGCAGGGAAAGATTCTTCAAACTACCTTTGATATCTAATAGCCCTACCTTGCCTCCATTCAGTGAATCACTCTGCCTTTTGAGTTCTGAGATGCTCTGGAAATCAAAACTGACTGAAATATTATCTCTCTTCATGTCAGAGAAGCTGTGGCCAGCTGACCTCTGTCAAATGCATCTGTGTTCCTGCAGTGAAAGAAGGGAAGAAGACAGCAAGCTCTCCAGGGAAGAAAAATGAAGAACTGTATTAGCAGAGAGCTGATTAACTATCAGTTAAGAGGGCATGTGTTAATGGCTGGGGAAGAACGACGAGGTAAAGAGCTTAGACCACATGGAAAAGTGAATACATACTCACCCCATCTCACACTCCTCCGCTGCAAGTTCCTTGAGGCCAAGACTGTGGTGAGATCATTCCTGTATCCCCGGGTTTAACACTGGAATCTCTGTAAATGTCCAACTGGGAAACGCTTATAAGACTCCTGAATTTCTAAACTTCAGAAAGGTTTAGTGATTTAGAAAGGGAAAGGACCTTTAAGAGACCCTGAGTGCAGCTGTGTTGACCTCATTTTATATACAAGAAAACTGAAGTTCAGAAAAGGGAAAGGACTTGACTTAAAAACTGGTTTTATCATTTAGGAGACAATTATGACCTCCAAACTTAATAGCAAATTTGCCTTCTTTCTGCAGTCATTATTTGTCACATTTTTCTCAAGCATTAAAATGCTATATGTTTATATAATGTTTTCATGGCCTTTATCTATCACTGTGGCCTGGGTGTTAGGATCCACTGATTGGCTAGAACTGAGTCACATTGTTACCCTGAAGAGGTAGTGGCAGAGGGTAGGGGTCAGTGGGTGTGGGGTAGTACCTAAAAGAATATCAAAGGGACTTCCCTGATAAAGAATCTTCCTGCCAATACAGAAGACACAGGTCTGATCCCTGATTCGGGAAGACTCCACATCCTGCAGAGCAGCTAAATCTGTGTACCACAATTACCGAAGCCCACGCTGTGCAACCAGAAAAGCCACTGCAATGAGAAGCCCATACACCACAACCAGGGAGTAGGCCCCACTTGCTTCAACTGGAGAAAAGCCCAAGCAGCAACAAAGACACAACACAGCCAACATAAATAAAGAAAAATTTGAAAAAGAGTATCAGAGAACTGTTATCAGACAGGTGAAGGACAGTGAGCAAGCCTGCTAGAAAACCTACTTTTGACAATTTCTTTTTTCTTTTTCACAGTTTGTTTTTTAATGACTATATCTTCTTGGTTGTAATTTTATATTGCATAAATATAGCATATTTTGTTTAATGCTAAGAAACCTAGTGGTCTGATCCTTTTGTTAATTAAGGTCAGAGGTCATTTAAGTTACCTTAAAAAAGAGAGAGAGAGAGAGGTTACCGTAAGGCTTAATTAGACTAAATTCGGCATGGAGACCTTCAGAAAGTTCTGAGACCAGTTTCTGTCCTTGTCTCTGTCTCTCTCAGTCTCTGAATCTCTGCTTCTTTGCATGTTATACATTGGCTCTAATATCTTTTCTCCACCAGCCAACCTCCTTTCCTTACCCATAGTTTCTGCTCCCTCATAACTCATGAGATCCTCTCTGGATCTTTCTGTTGTTGCTTCCAAGCTATAGCTCTTATCACTAATTGAATAATTTATCTAGATATTTCATGGCCATACCTCATGAGAGAGAAAGTGATGGGCTTACCTAATCTTTTCATCCAAGGACCAGATTGTTGCCCAGCTTATGACTGGCCGATGTTGGGTCAGATCACCAAAGCATGGCAGCCATGACTGTATGCATTTTTTGTACGACTGAAACTTCACAAATTTTTGCTTAAAGATTATTTTTATTATAAAATGAGTCATTCTGAGAGTTGACTTGGCCTTCAAATATTCTACCGGCTGGGAAATGTCTGAAGTCTCCCCTGTTTTACATAAGCCAAGCAGCCATAGAAATAAAGGCAAAAGCTCTTTAATGTGGTATGTTATTGTGGACTCTAGAGATTCTAAAATAGCCTCCTTATTCCTTTTGGGGAAAAGGTTTGTTTTTCTTCCATGGTTATGCTGCTCTTTTGCCTGTGACTCATTTGTCCATTCAATCTCTCATGAAACAACACAGACACACAAAATCCACTGTGGATAGTATTGGGTTGGCCAGAATTTTCATTTGGGTTTTTCTGTAAGATGGTAAAGAAAAACTCAGATGAGCTTTGTGGCCAATCCAGTATTTCTTCAATCACCACGAGTACTAGTACCAAACATGCAAATATGGGTAAAAAGCAGATTGGGACATTAATCTGTATTAACGATAGTGTGTTTTGTTTTGTTTTTGTTAATTTGGCTGTGCCAGGTCTTTGTTGCAGCATACAGGATCTAGTTCCCTGTCAGTAAGTAAGTCAGTAAGTAAGAGTTAGTCGCTCAGTCCTGCCCAACTCTTTTTGACCCCATGGACTGCAGCCCACCAGGCTCCTCTGTCCATGAGATTTTCCAGGCAAGGATACTGGAGTGGGTCTCCATTTCCTTCTCTAGGGGATCTTCCCAACCCAGGGATCGAACCCAGGTCTCCTGTACTGCAGGCAGATTTTTTACCGACTGACCTACAAGGGAAACTTGCAAGTTGTTATATGTAAGCTTCATGGTAAACACAAAGCAAAAACCTATAGCAAATACACAAAAGATAAAGAGAAAGGAATGTAAGCATACCACTAAAGAAAATCATCAAATTACAAAGCAAGAGAGAAAGACAATAAAGTAACAGTAGAGAACTAACCAAAAGTAGCTAGAGAGCAATTCCCAAAATAGCAACAAGCACGTAACCTATCAATAATTACTTCAAATGTAAATGGATTAAATGCTCTAATAAAAAGACATAAAGTGGCCAAATGGATTAAAAGAAAACAAAAACCAAGAACCATACACTTGCTGCCTAAAAGAGATACACGTTAGACACAAGAACACACAAAGACTGAAGGACAAGACATGGAAAAAAATATTCCTTGTGAATGGAAATCAAAAGAAAGCTGGAGTAGCTATACTAATATCAGACAAAATAGACTTTAAAGAGAAAAAAGAAGAGTATTACATATTGATAAAGTGGTCAATTCAACAAGATGACATAACATTTGTAAGTAGGCACTAAATTTAGGAGTACCTAGATATGTAGTGAAGTGAAGTGAAGTCTCTCAGTCGTGACTCTTTGCGACCCCATGGACTGTAGCCTACCAGGCTCCTCTGTCCATGGGATTTTCCAGGCAATAGTACTGAAGTGGATTGCCATTTCTTTCTCCAGGGGATCTTCCCAACCCAGGGATTGAACCCAGGTCTCCTGCATTGTAGACAGACACTTTACCATCTAAGCCACCAGGGAAAGTAAATATTAATAAACCTACAAGGAGAAATATACAGCAATGCAATAACAGGATTTTTAATATCCCACTTCCATCAATGAATAGAATATCCAGATAGAAAATCAATAGGGAAACTTTGGAATCAAACCACATGTTAGACCCAAAGGACTTCAATATTTATGAGACATTCTATGTCACAGCAGCAGAATACACATTCTTTTCAAGTATACAAGGACCATTCTCCAGCCAGTTCAACCACAGAACAAATCTTAATTAAATCTAAGAAGATTGAAATCATATCAAGCATCTTTTCTGACTGCAATGGTATGAAACTAGAAATTAATCACACAAAGGAAACTGGAAAATTTGCAAATATATGAAGATTAAATGGGGTTTCCCAGGTGGTACATGTGGTAAAGAATCCACCTGTCAATACAGGAGGTGTGGGTTTGATCCTAGGGTCGAGAAGATCCTCTGGAATAGGAAATTGCAACCCACTCCAGTATTCTTGCTAGGAAAATTCCATGGCCAGAGGAGCCTGAAGGGCTACAGGCTATGGGGTCACAAAGGGTCAGATACGATTGAGCGACTGAGCCTGAAAGATTAAATAATTTGTTGCTGCTGCTGCTGCTGCTAAGTCGCTTTAGTCGCTTCAGTCGTGTCTGACTCTGTGCGACCCCATAGACAGCAGCCTACCAGGCTCCCCCATCCCTACTGACCAACTAATGGGTCAAAAAAGAAATTAAAGAGGTAATTTTTTTAAATGCCTTAAGACAAATGAAAACTGTAGTGTAGCACACCAAAATTTGTGGGATACAGCAAAAGCAATCCTAATAAGGAAGTATAGGTAATCAATTCCCACCTCAAGAAATAAGAAAAGTCTTAAATAAAGAACCCAACTTTATACCTCAAGAGCATTGTGCTAAGTGAAATAAGTTAGAGAAATGCCATATGATCTCTCTTATATGTGGAATTTAGAAAACAAACCAAAACCCAAGCTTATGATGCAGAGAACAGATTGGTAGTTCCTAAGGGTGGGAGTTAGCAGGTAGGAGAAATAGGTGAAATGTTTTTTTTTTCTTCAGTTTAAGTTAATTGAATTTTAAAAATTAAAAAAAAAAAAAAAACTTAAGGGGAGAATGGCAGTTTCCTTTTCAGAATAATACAACTCAGCTGTCTTTCTATTATAGTGACAGCATTCTCATTAGAGAAATACTATAATCTATCTTGAATTTCAAATCTTCAAACTTTTTTCTAAGTGTTTGACTAAATGATTCAAAAGAAAGAACATCTAGGCACCAATACTAACACAAAGGAACAGCTTACTATCAAAGCCGTCTAATTGATCAATTATATTTAAACCCCTTACCTTTTTCTTTCTTTCTTTCTATTTTTTGGCGGTGGAAAGGGGCACTGGGGATCTTAGTTCCTCGACTAGGAATGGAACCCGTGCCCTCTGCAGTGGAATCATGGTGTCTTAACCACTGGATCACCGGGAAAATCCCAACCCCCTTACCTTCTAAATTCCAGCCTCCCAGAGCTTTCAAACAGGGTTACAGATCATAAAATTTATATGATTTGAAAGTCAGAAGTATTTGAAAAATTTTAGGTATAAAACAATAAGTGAGAAAATGAACGTATTCACCACACCAAAGGAGAAATAACAGAGTTCTGATCACTTAATTCCCAGCAAATAAGAGTGAGAGTTCAAGCTACCTTTATCTGAATTGAGGAAAAGGCAAAAAAAGACTCTATTTGTCCCAAGGCATTCTCTTTAGGCATTTATCACTGAGGTTTCTTTTACAGAAGGTACAGCCCTTCTATGATGTCTTTTATTCCTTCTATAAAATACAGACCTAAATAGGAATTTTCATCATAAAATTGTACTGGTGAGAATTTTTTTTTTTTTTTTTTTTTTGTCACTTGCAATCCTCTTATAGGCTGTGAATTGCAATCTTCCATAAAAAGAGATGCGTTAAGTCGCACTAATTTCTATTCCAATGAAAATTACAGTTTGCCTTTAATGGGAATGACTCAGTCAATCAAACTGAAAGCTGAGACATGCTGTCCCTGAATGGAAGTTTTAAAAACATAATTTCTTCTCTCTGCCCTTACACAGAGCCACTCCTCACTCACCCAAAGAACACTGAGGCGGAAGGCACATATTGAAAACAGAAAGGAAGACCTACCAAATGCAGCTTTGTGTACAAACTGTGGCCTCGGATTTTAACACAAAATCTAAATTTAAAATCTGTCTCGGATGTGCCAATAGGAAATAACAGAATTCTAAATAAAGATATCTGGTTGGTGGTTAAATGAAACTACTATTTAGAGATTAGATTTGATCAAATCAACTCTATGTAGCTATCTTTATGGCTATATTGGGGCTCCCTGGAGCTGGTGCCACATCATATGTAGGTTTTATCAGAAGATGGGACAGGTAACTATCTGTATTACAAGATGTGTGTCGTGGGGTTTGTGTGTGGGGGGAAGGGGTGTCACATGAGCTATTTTACAAATATAAACATCTCCAACTAATATTCCTTCTGATGTTTAATTTTTAATCACACAAGTGAATCATACTGATTGTAGAAAAGTTGGAAAATACAGATACGCAAAAAGTTTTAAAAGTTGAAATCTACAATATGTAGTGTGATTTTCTTTCCAATCAGATGTGAATTGACACCACACATAAACGTGTGTAACTTGCTGCATGAATATATTGTGAGCACATCCCCAGATTATTTTAAATGAACGTTTATATCATTACTTTTATTGCCTGAATACTATTTAATTATTTAATGGATCTTCATGTATTTAACTTGTCTGCCTTAATTATTTGCATGTTTAAAATATCATAAGTGAATGTTAATGAACTTGTTTGACTTTGCATCTTTGCCTAATTGTCTCCTTTTTTTCTTTTATAAGATAGGCTTTTGTCTTTGGGCAGAAAAAAACACACACTGATTTTAAGACTGGAATTTTAAGAACAGACACAACTAGTGATATTATCAGAAGAAAGAAATATCACTGCAGGCAGCTTTTCATTTGAAACAGCTTAAACTGTTGCAACTCAGTATTGCTGACTTGTCAGTTATGTAGGCAGCTTCACAGGAGGAAGCCTGACAAAAAGTGCAGGGGATTCTATTTTATGTATCTATCAGAGAGAAACAAGTTTAAAACCATGCCAAAATTAATCATTAGAAAGAATGTCAATAGGCACTGCCCTGTTGTAGATTAATAATACCTTATACTAGAGTTATCAAAAGAATCTAATAATTTTCTTAATATAGACTCCTAGAAGTAGAATTTCTGGGCCATGTAGAATGCATCTTTTCTTAGATGTAAAATTATATTGTATTTTATTTTTTTATTGAAGTACAGTTGATTTACAATATTGTGTTAGTTTCAAGTGTACAGAAAAATGATTCAGTTATTTATATATGTATATATTTTTTCTGATTATTTTCCACTATAAGTTACAAGATACTGAGTATTATTCCCTGTGTTAAACAGTAAATCCTTGTTGCTTATCTATTTTATACATAGTAGCATGTGTATGTTAATCCCATAATCCTAATTTATCCCCCCTTTTCCCTTTGGTAACAAAAAGTTTGTTTTCTATATCTATTAACCTTTTTTTTTTTCACTTATTGTAGGTAGATTCAGGTCTTCACTTGTAGCTCAGTTGGTAAAAAATCTGCCTGCAATGTAGGAGACCTGAGCTCAATCCCTGGGTTGGGAAGATCCCCTGGAGAAGGGAAAGGCTACCCACTCCAGTATCCTTGCCTAGAAAATCTCATGGACAGAGGAGCCTGGTGGGCTGCAGTCCATGGGGTCGCAAGAGTCGGGCACAAATGAGCGACTAACACTTACTTACTAATTATATTCATTTGTATTATTTTTTAAATTTCACATATAAGTAATAGAATATTTGTCTTTCTCTGTCTGACTTATTTCACTTAGTATAATATTCATAACTGAGCTACTGAGCACGCACACATAATATTCTCCAGATCCATCCATGTTGCTGCCAGTGACAATATTTCATTCTTTTTACAGCTGAGTAATAGTCCATTATCCCCTTCCCAGATCACTGCCTTGTAGTGGTGAAGGAGCTTGCATAACTCAATGAAGCTATGAGTCATGCTGGGTAGGGCCACCCAAGACGGATGGGTCATAGTGGAGAGTTCTGACAAATGTGATCCACTGGAGGAAGCAACGGCAAACCACCCCAGTATACTTGCCGTGAGAACCTCATGAACTGTATAAAAAGACAAAGAGATATGACACCAAAAGATGAATCCCCCAGTTCGGAAGGTGTCCAATGTGCTACTGGAGAAGAGCAGAGGAGAACAACTAATGTTCAGTTGCTCAGTTGTGTCCCAACTCTTTGCAGTCCCATGGACCGCAGCACACCAGCTTCCCTGTCCTTCACCACCTCCCGGAGCTTGCTCAAACTCATGTCCATTGAGTCAGCCATCCAACCATCTTGTCCTCTGTCGTCCCCTTCTCCTCCTGCCTTCAATCTAAGTAGTCTTAGAACTTCTAATAGCCCCAGAAAGAAGGAAGTGGCTGGACCAAAGCAGAAATGCTACTCAGTCATGAATGTGCCTGTTGATGAAAGTAAAACCGGATGCTGTAAAGTAAAATCACATTTCAGTTCCGGTGTTTTGGTCACCTGATGTGAACAGCTGACTTATTGGAAAAGTCTCTGATGCTGGGAAAGATTGAGGACAGAAGGAGAAGAGGGCATCAGAGGATGAAATGGCTGAATGGCATCCTCAACTCAATGGACATGAGTTTGAGCAAATTCCAGGAGATAGCGAAGGACAAGGGAGGCCTGGCGTCCTGCAGTGCATAGGGTCACAGAGTGGGACAGGGCCGGGTGACTGAACAGCAACAGCAGCAGTATTCCATTATAAATACACCACGTCGTCTTTATCCGTTCATCTTGATGGACACATAAGTAGTTGCCATGTCTTGGCTTTTGTTAATAGCTCTGCTATGAACATCGAGACTGTACCATTTTAATACTCTCAACATACATTGGCAAATAATAATCCCAGAAAGATTGTATCTAATCCTTTCCCCAGAAGCATGGGACAGCAGCCCACAACCTCATCTGATATTTTGTATGAATGTATCTCTGCTTTTTTGGGTGGAACGTACTAATGTGACTTTGAATTTTTGTTACATTTTAGGATTTTCAACAGATATAATAATACTTTCTTTCCCCTCAAGAGTAAAATGGTTTAATTTTTCAGATTATAAAAACACCAAATGTTTATTATTTTAAAAAAATGAACATAATAGAAAAGTATAAGAGAAGAAAGAAAATCTCCCCAAACACCAGTATTTAGAGATAACAATTGGTTCCCTGGTAGCTCAGACAATAAATAATCTGCCTGCAATTCAGGAGCCCCAGGTTGGATCCCTGGGTTGGGAAGATCCCCGGGAGAAGGAAATGGTAGTATTATTGCCTGGGAAATTCCATGGACAGAGGAGTCTGGCAGGCTACAGTCCATGGGGTCACAAAAGAGTCAGAGACAACTGAGTGACTAACACTGATAATTGGTTTTTTGGTAAATATCTTTCCAAATAGCAATCGCTATCTATCAACATATATGAACAAAGAGACAACCTTTATTCCCATAGCTAAGTGCTGTTTTGAGGTAACGTGTCTTTGTGTCTGTATCCCAAAGATTTCTTTGATGCTTCTTTAGTCTGTAGAGTTAACTGAAGGTCTGGACAGCAGTTATGGCCTCCTTCTCTCCAAGTATACAAAGGCAGGTTTGTTTACATTCCACGTTCTTATATGTGTGTAGAAATGGCCCTGAAAAGAGCTGTGAGAGTATATGAAAAGGTCACTGGTTACGCTAGCACTTGCTCAGACTTGAAGAAACAGAGGATCATGCAAACCACTCTGAACTCCCCTCTTTAAAAGAGACCAAGGGCTCCTATGTAAAATTTGTGGTTACCTCCCCTCTGCAGCTGCCAGAGCAGACACAGTGTTTCCTAAACAGTGAGACCCAGGTTCATGCATGCAGGAGGCCCACCTCTTAGCACAGCTGCCTCACAGTGCTTTGATGAATCTAACATGGTTTGAAAACTGATGCCTCCTCAAACTGCCTTTCAGTTCAGTTCAGTTCAGTTCAGTTGCTCAGTCATGTCCGACTTTTGCGACCCCATGAAGCACAGCACGCCAGGCCTCCCTGTCCATCACCAACTCCCGGAGTCCACCCAAACCCATGTCCACTGTGTCAGTGATGCCATCCAACCATCTCATCCTCTGTCGTCCCCTTCTCCTCCTGCCCTCAATATTTCCCAGCATCAGGGTCTTTTCAAATGAGTCAGCTCTCTGCATCAGGTGGCCAAAGTATTGGAGTTTGAGCTTCAACATCAGTCCCTCCAATGAACACTCAGGACTGATCTCCTTTAGGATGGACTGGTTGGATAGCAGTTAAAAATATAAGCATTTAATGTCATTTTAAATGTCTCTTTCCTAACCTATTTGTTATGATATGTTTTTCTTGGCAAATGGGGTTTTGCTGACGTGGTGCTTTCAAGAGTATCCGTCTTTCTCCATGAGGAGGAATTCCTATGCATGGATTCAGGGTGGACATGTGTCTCTTTGGCTGCTCATAAGCTGAATGTTCTTTGGCTTGTCAGGGGAGCCCCTCCAATGGCAGCCAGACTTTCTCAGCCAGGACTGGCTCAGCTCACACATGGCTCCTCTGCAGAGTTGTAGCTGGATCCACAGCCCTGGAGTCGCCACACCACACCCTTCTGGTACCACTAACCTTCCTCTCAGGCATGGAAACCCTTCCAGGCCTGCTGGCCACTGTTACTGCTTCCCGGTGATGAGTGGGGTGGACAAAGAGGAGATGGACATTTTTGGATCCTTCTCTGCCTCTCCTTGGGCTTCCCTGGTGGCTTAGACGGTAAAGAATCTGCCTGCAAGGCAGGAGACCTGGGTTCAGTCTCTGGGTCAGGAAGATGCCCCTGGAGAAGGAAATGACTACCCACTCCAGTATTCTTGTCTATAGAATTCCATGGGCAGAGGAGCCTGGCAGGCTATAGTCCATGGGGTCCCAAAGAGTTGGACACAACTGAATGACTAGCACTTTCATTTTCACTTTATGCCTCTCCACACAGACATAGCTCTTCCACCACACCTAGCCCAACTCCATCCCATTACAGCTAGCTCAACATGGTAGGCTGTGTGTGGATGAGGGGATTGGGGGGAATCAGGATGGGATGTTTTCTCACTGAGGCACATTGGTTTGCTTGTATGAGAGGCTAACATACTCCTGTTATCTTAGACTTAAAGCAGAAACTCTGCTGTCACAATATCACCTGGGATTTAATCTGAGGAGGCTGTAGGGGCAAGACTTTGTGTGTGTGTGTGAATATACAGACACTCTGCATGTTGTGTGGTTTGTATTTATGAACTATATGCCCAAGTCATATATATTATTTCATTTAATCCTCATCAGATCAGATCAGTCGCTCAGTCGTGTCCAACTCTTTGCGACCCCATGAAGCGCCGCACGCCAGGCCTCCCTGTCCATCACCAACTCCCGGAGTTCACTGAGACTCACGTCCATGGAGTCCGTGATGCCATCCAGCCGTCTCATCCTCTGCCCTCCCCTTCTCCTCATAGCAACCCCATAAGGTAGGACCCGCATGTACTATGAACTCCAGGTTATAGAAGAGAAAACCAAATCACAAAAAGCTAAAGTAACTTGACCAGCATCACACAGCTAGGAAGTGGTTGAGTCCAATTTCAAAACCAGGCAGCCTCAACCTAGCCTGCACTCTTCATCATAACCTAGTTCTTTCCTATAAATATTGTCTATCATCACCACTATTTTATATTATAGTTGTCTCAAAACTACCTCAATAAATGTTGTAAAGTGATGGAATTACTCTCACATCATCTTTGGTGTACGAGGGGCTTTTATGTGCTTTATATGCAGGTGGGCAAGGCTCTGCATGAGGTTGTACAGGAACTGAAAGGACAGTGAAGAAACAGTGGGAATTCCCTCTCCAAGGTGCTTTCAGCAGGGGACCGTTTTCTTGTTTTTTTTTTTTTTTTTTTTTCATATCTTCTTTCCTTTTATTGAAAAAAAAATTTTTTTCAATAATTTTATTTATTTATTTTCAGTCATGCTGGGTCTTTGTTTCTGTTTGAGCTTTTCCCTAGTTGTGGGCGAGCAGGGGCTGCTCTTCACTGCAGTGCATGGATTTCTCATTGTGGTGGCCTCCCTTGCTATGAAGCGCGGGCTCTAGGGTGCGAGGGCTTCAGTAGGTGCAGCTCCCGAGCTCTAGAGCACAGGCTCAGCAGTTGTGGCCCACGGACTTAGCTGCTCCACAGCACAGGAGGTCTTCCGGGACCAGGGATCAAACCCCTATCTCCTGCATTGGCAGGCAGATTTCTTTACCACTGAACCACCAGGGAAGCCTGAAAAGCAAAATGTTAATGACAATTAATAAAGGGAACAAACAAACGAACAGGGATCTACTAGTGGAAAACATAGATAAGATGAAACTAAAAATGCAATTGGCTTCTTTAATTGATTAAGAGCACAAAATGAAACAGGCAGAAAGTCTCTTTTAAACAATTAAAAAGCTGTGTTTTTTTCCCCAATTATCTCCAAGTCAGATATATATACGCCCAAGAAAATAGTGTGTAAAGGAAAACTGTCACACACAACAAGTTGTACCCTGAATTAAGGGAAACAGCTGTTGAAATACAACACAATTAATATAATAAAGTCAGCAACAGGTTAACACTTTAAAAACTAAGGCTTCAAATGCCAACAGGGAGCTGTTGAACAGCTCAAAATCTTGTATAGGCTCTGGTCCCCGTTTCTTCCCTCCATTTTTCTTCACATTTCCACCAAGAAACTCAGATTCCAATATTTTTATTGGTTTTCTTTTTTCCCCTATCATTTGAAAGTGATAAGATTTGTGTATCTCAGGGGTATCTCTTAAATGTTAGTGTGTCTAAACCCCCTGGAGGGCTTGTTAAAAGACCCCTGCCCCCAGAATTTCTGACTGAGACCTGAGATTGTGCATTTCCAACGAGTTCGCAGGTGCTGTTGATGCTGTTGCTCCAGGAGCAACACTTGCATGAACCACTGGTATAAATCTAAGGGTGCTGCGGCTGGAGGCTCTCTCTTAGATCAGCCTTGGGTCTATTTAAAGATACTTGCGGGATTTAGGTATTGCACCTTCTGCCTTGGATTAATTTATCCCTTGTCATTAGACTCCAATTTATGAAATGATCTAAACTCACTCTCAGTTGTACATCAGGCCCCATATTACCATGCGATCCTGTATTCATGTGTTGGATTCTATTTACAACCTAACACATTAATCCACTAATTGTTGGTGAACACATAGTCAATGCCTGGTCCTGTGAAAGATGCTGGAAATGCCAACACTGTTTATACCCTCAGGAAGCTTTTAGCAGGTGTATGTGCTTAGCATGTGCTTAGTCCCTCAGTTGTGGCAATCCCATGGACTCTAGCCCCCCAGGTTCTTCTGTCCATGGAATTCTCCAGGCAAGAAAACTGGAGTGAGTTGACATTTCCTTCTCCAAGGGATCTTCCTGACCTGGGCATCAAACCCAGGTCTCTTGCATTGCAGGAGGATTCTTTACCATCTGAGCTACCAGGGAAGCCCACTTTATAGCAGGTAGGAAACAAATAGGAACAAATATATGTAAAATTCAACTGTGTAATTGCTAAGGAGAAAGCCAGTGCTCCATGATCTCAAAGTTACAGTTCTTAGATTCGACTCTTAATTTTGATTCTCTTTCTCTTCTGTTACTAGGTGGAAACTAAGAAGAATCTGAAAAGTTGCTGCTCACAGCAGTGTGGTGAAAGTGTAAGAGTCCCACAGGTGTGTGTAGCAACAGAGAGAAGGCTGGCTTGTTCAGCAGACCAGGTGACTTTCCTGGTGACCCTGCCTTCTAGGATTATTCCCTAAGTCAAGTTCAAGAAGAGGTCAGTCATATGACATTTAGATGAATGGAGGTTGTTCAGGAAAGACCTTTGATAATGACATCGTAGAGAAGTATAGCTAGGTAGCCAACTAAAAAAGGCCTCCTGCTGTCTCTAAACGTTAGATGAATAGCTACTTTTGACAATTTTTTTTTCTCCAATTTTTAAATTTATTTCTAAGTTAAACACAAGACACATTGACTTCATAGGAAATCCACTGAGAAATGTTTTTGTAGGCTGAACACCTGTTTTCCCTAAATCTCCCTCAGCAGAGCATGTACATGTTAATTGCTTTCATTCTGTGATCATTGCTGTCCCACCGCTATACCACAATCACCTTAACTGTGGCTGTGATGTTCTGAATGTTCTTCGTTCGACCCCAACTTCATTAACTGCGAAAAATTTTCTCGGATAAACTGTCACTTGAATTCTTTCACTCATATTTATGAAATAAAATATCCAAAACTGCAAACATCTTCTGAATCAGAAGCTTATTTGCAAGCATATATCTCACACATATACTTGTACCTGTGCCAAAGATAAATGTACATTTATTTCATTGTGGCATCATTTGTATTGAAGCACAAAGACTGAAAAAACCTGAAAGATCTTTCGACACAAGACAGCTTATACAGTTTGTACAATATCCTTATAGATAACAGAAATAAAAATGTTAAAAATATGTATATGTAGGTCCCTCTACGTGTACATCTTCTATGAAATGAGTTTGTAAGTTGATAAGTTTTAAGAAAAGCAAGATTCAGTATAGTATACGTGGAATGTTCTCATTCATATAAAAAGAGAAGTTATATAACCATAAAGTGAAAGTGAAGTCCCTCAGTCCTGTCGACTCTTTGCGACCCTGTTGACTATAGCCTACCAGGCTCCTCCATCCATGGGATTTTCTAGGCAAGAGTACTGGAGTGGGTTGCCATTGCCTTCTCCAGGATATCTTCCCGACCCAGGGATCGAACCCAGGTCTCCCTCACTGTAGGCAGACGCTTTACCATCTGAGCCACCAGGGAAGTGCATAGATCTGTATATATTCTAATATGTTAATAGAAGCATTTTCCTCTAGAAATGGAAGATGGCAGGGGTGAGGGTCTGGGGTGAGAGGAAGAAGTTAAGCTTTCTCAAACCCCATGTGTACATATGAACATTTTACTATGCCCATGTGTGTTCCCTGTACAACTAATAAGAAAGGTTTTTTTGGTTTTGTTTGTTTGTTTTAGGAAAACGGGCTTGCGTATCCTCCTGGTCTACTCCAGCATGGGTTGGATTCTTTGAATTTCACAAAGCAGAGGTTACATTATATGTATAATAACCTGGTGTGTTAATCTGCTCAGGCTGCCATAACAACATGCCACAGACCGGGTGGCTTAAACAACACACATTTACTTTTCTGGAGGCTAGCAGTCCACGATCAGGCTGCCAGCGGAGCTGGTTTCTGATGAGGCTCCTCTTCTTGGCTTGCGGGCAGCTTCTCGCTGTGTCCTCACATGGCCTGTTCTCTGCACACGTGAGGAGGGGGGAGGGAAGGAGAGAAAGATAGAAGTCTTCCGTGTCTATTCCTCTTCTTCTAAGGACATTGGTCTTATTAAAATAGGCCCCATCCTTATGTCTTCTTACCCTAATGACCTCATTTAAAGCCCTGTCACCAAATACAATCACTTTGGGTGTTGTTTTTCAGTCGCTAAGTCTTATCCGACTCTTTGAGACCCCATGGACTGCAGCACACCAGACCTCCCTGTCCTTCACTATCTCCTGGAGCTTGCTCAAACTCATGTCCACTGATTCAGTGATGCCATCCCATTATCTTATCCTCTATTGCCCCCTTCTCCTCTTGCCCTCAACCTTTCCCAGCATCAGGGTCTTTTCCAATGAGTCAGCTCTTTGGGGGCTAGGGCTTCAGTATATGAGTTGGAGGAGGGCACCGTTCAGTCCATAACACCTGTTCCATAAATTTCAGAGCACTGACGTATTTCCTAATCAGCCTCGCCTTTCAGACATCCAAGAGCCTTTGGTTTGTGTTGCTTTTAGCACCAATAGGAGCAGGTGAGGAGGTAAGAACTGGAGCAAGAGATTGTTGGGGAAGAAGTTGTGTTTAAGCTGGAATTGATACTGCTTGTGGCTTTTATGTTCTACCACACCCTGACTCCCACCATTCTAGGGCCCAAAGCCAACAACTGAGGACACATGACCACAGACTACTCTGATTTCACCACATCCAGAATATCCGAGATCTGGGACTTCCCTGGTGGTCCAGTGATGAAGAATTTGCCTTCCAATGCAAGGCAACATGGGTTTGATCACTGCTCCAGGAAGATTCCATGCGCCACATGACAACTACGCACCGCAACCAGAGGGGAGCTCCACTTGCTGCAGCTAGAGAAAGCCCGCTTGAAGCACGCGAGACCCAGGGCAGCCAAAAATGAATGAATAAATAAGTGAAATTTTTAAAGATTTGGATTAGCAGATACAAACTGTTATATATAGGATGGATAAATACCAAGGTCCTGTGGTATAGCATAGGAAACTATTCAATATGGTATGATGACCCATAATAGAAAAGAATATGAAAAAGAATATATCTGTATAACTGAATCTTTTGCTGTACAGCAGAAATTAACGCATTGTAAATCAACTATACTTCAATAAAGTTTTTAAAAAGAAAAAAGGAATATGCAAATTATCTACAACAAAATCATTGATGAAATAAAATGGTATCCTGAATGAGTTCATTGTCTCAGTTTTGGAATGAGCTTCTTTTTTCTCCACTTTGGACCTTAATGGGATGAAGTCAGTTGCTAAGCAAGAAGCCTGAGGCCTTCCCCATCTTGCATGTGAAGGTCCTTGGTTTTATCAGTGCATTCTAGCCTGTGAACCATAAGGCATTATACGTCATCTTATCCCCTATGATAATTCACAAAGTCTCTGAGGGAGAGAACTTAATTGTCTAAGCAGGCCATGTTTTTGCTTCCAGTGATTTTCAAAGCGTGGGAGGGACAGCTGGTATATATAAGAAATATACACTTCATGGAGGTGAAGGATGAGGGTAAAGAGAGATCCAAGGGTGAGTCAGAAGTCCCGTGGCAACTCAGACGGATGCATTTGGCTCTACTCGGGATCCTGAAGTGTTCTGCCACAGCTTTCCAAATCAAGTCTCAGCCTGGTCTACAAGGGCACGCACCTCCCTCTCAGCCTCACCCTCCACAGTCCTGCCTCAAGCTCTATGCTCTGGCAATACGAACCTGTGTTGGTTGTTGATAGGTTCGTCTACTCAAGGCTATGGTTTTTCCTGTGGTCATGTATGGACATGAGAGTTGGACTGTGAAGAAAGCTGAGCGCCGAAGAATTGATGCTTTTGAACTGTGGTGTTGGAGAAGACTCTTGAGAGTCCCTTGGACTGCAAGGAGATCCAACGAGTCCATTCTGAAGGAGATCAGCCCTGGGATTTCTTTGGAAGGAATGATGCTAAAGCTGAAACTCCAGTACTTTGGCCACCTCATGCGAAGAGTTGATTCATTGGAAAAGACTCTGATGCTGGGAGGGATTGGGGTCAGGAGGAGAAGGGGACAACAGAGGATGAGATGGCTGGATGGCATCACTGACTCGATGGATGTGAGTCTGAGTGAACTCCGGGAGTTGGTGCTGGACAGGGAGGCCTGGCGTGCTGCTATTCATGGGGTCGCAAAGAGTCGGACACAACTGAGCGACTGAACTGAACTGAACTGAACTGAACCCCTTCACACTGACTCTAGATTCTTTGCCTCTGCTCGAGCTGTATTCCCAGGCTGAAATCTCCTTTCTATATGTCTCTGCTTTGATAATTAGATCTCATCTCCCAGCATTCAGCACACAAGTCATCACCTGCAGGAAGCTTCTTTTAGGTTCACAGGCTGAGTGCCTTCCTCCTGTGCATCTTCTGCTCTGATCACTTACTATCTCTCCTCATTCCTCCCTTCTTTTCTCTCTTTCTCATGACTTACTTTTATATTCTAACCAGCTGTCATAGTGCCTGCACACAGTAAGTATTTTTATAAAGCATATTTTGAATTAAACACTTTAATTTATCTAATGAATCTGATATCTGTTTGCAGAGATCAGAACTTTTTCCTAGTTAAACTGGTGATTGAAGATTGAAGTTGGGACTCCAGGTAAAATGTCTATACATAATATTATCACTAACTAGGAGTTCAAAGCACAAAAGTGCCTGCCTGCTTATCTGGAAGTAAAACTGGATAAACAGTTCACAACATGAGCAATAAGAGAACAGCTGGAAGGTCAAGAGCTCTTTACTTTAGGGTCTGGGTAAATACTCACTCAATTATTCATTCATTACAGCCTCACCTTAAGACCGGCCTGGCACTGCCTGCCCCAAATAAGACTCAGGCCCTGCTCTCCAGGAATTCACCGTCTTGTTTGGCTGATCGATGTGTAAACAAACACAGCTGATCCTTCCTCAAGCATGTAAAGTTCACTGCTTTGATGGAAAGCATCAGACAAGCAGTGATTCATCATTGAGCCCATGCCCAAGTATCAGAGAAAATCAGCTCTTAGTTAATAAGTAAACAACAATCCAACAACTCAGCCTATATTGGCTTTAACCTTCTTTATTAGTCTTTTCTCACAATGGAGACCGCAGTAGCTCTTTTTTATATGTTGTCTTAGTTTTATTTATTTAATTTAAATTCTTACTGAAGCATAGTTGCTGTACAGTGCTGTGTTAGTTTCAGGTGTACAGCAAAGTTTGTATGGAAGTGTTAGTCACTCAGTCGTGTCCCTTTCTTTGGGACCCCATGGACTGCAGCCCTCCAGGCTCCTCTGTCCATGGGATTTCCTAGGCAAGAATACTCTAAAGGGTTATCATTACCTTCTACAGGGAATCTTCCAGACCCGGGGATCGAACCCATTTCTCCTGTATTGTAAGCAGATTCTTTACAGTCTGAGCCACTAGGGAAGCCAGGAAAGTGACTTATATATATATATATATATATATATATATATATATATATATATATATATATATTCCTTTTCAGAGTCTTTTCCATTATAGGTTATTACAAGATATTGAGTATAGCTCCCTGTGCTATACAGTAGCTCCTTGTTGGTTGCAATAGCTCTTAATATGTCCCTGAGATTAGAAAATTAAAATTCTCACTCTCCTGCATATTGTAAGGAAAATATGCTCTATCAAAATTTTTGAGAACTTAGACATTTGCAAAGGAGATTTGGAACATCTCTATGTAATGACTGTGCACTACGAGTATGTATTTACTATCTTAGGTGATCCTAGGGATGGGGGAGAGACCGTTAGATAGGCTTGGTGAAGAAAGTAACAAATAGACAAAGATCCCATTTTCAGCATGAAAAGTATTTCTCTGTGACGTCCAAAAAGATCAGACTCGTAAGAAGACTAAGTAACATGAAGACTGGCTCCTAAAGTGGAGAATTTTCCCCCAGAGGGTGATTTAGGATTAAGTCTATAATCTAGGGCATATCTTCTTTCAAGGGACACATTCGTGATTCTAAAGAAAATAAATGTAATCCAATCTGATTCTTCTAGCAGCTCTGGCCCCGGAAAGCTCATGGTGCAGCTGGAGGGAAAAAAAAATAGGCTAGTTGGCAACCAGGACTAAGTTTAGTGAGATAAGGGGAAAGGAAGCTGGACCAAGTCTCTGGGTCCTTCCTCCGTTTAAAACAGTTCCTCATGCCAAGGGCTGACCAGTGACCTTCCATGTCTTGCCTTTAAGCAAAGCATCTATGAGAATGTTATATTGAAATAAAGCCCAGATAAGAAGAGCATTGCTCTGTACCCTACAAAAAATGCCACTCGACCTACTGTACCACCGGAGTATAATGAAAGTATTTTGTTTTGAATGGTTTCAACTTGGCAATCTGTGAGTGTATTGCAAGTTGAATATTGAGTGTGAGTTGTGCAAATTTGGAAAAATCTTATGTAAGTTTGTGGAAGTTAGCTTTCTTTCCCTTGGCAAATGTAATTTTATGTGAGGCAGCATGAGTAACATGTTTAGCATTTAATAACTGACATACTTGCATACTTTAAGAAAAGGAAGTACTAACTTTGGTAAATTCTGCTTTTGTTTTCTTGTTTCCTTTTTTTGTTTTATTCATTAGTTATTATATATACTTTTTTTTTTAAGATTTCACATATAAGTGATATCACACAGTATTTGTTTTTCTCTGCTTGACTTATTTTAATTCTTTTAACAGTTAAATAAGTCATAGCTGTTTTCCCTCTAGGACATCCTGTAAACTTGAACAATACTGAATTCAGTCTAATTTGGTCTCCTGGCTTAAAAAATTATCAGTTAATTATCGCTGCTTTCAACAGAATCCAAAGGTTAGACAGATCAAATGGAATGTAGCCTGGGTACCATGAATAACTCAAATGGTAAATTTGGTTTTCTTTTGAAATTTAATACTTTATAATATAAAATTTTGTTACTAAAATGAGCGGGGTAAACCTCATGCCTTTTATTGACACTTAAAAGGTACATCTTAGTAAAACCTGTATTTACCCTGAAAATATGTCAACAACATGTGAAGTGATATTTGCAGTGAATAAATTCATCTTTTTCAAACAATTTTTAAGTTGGCTTGTGGATTAGCTACTTTGACTGATAAACTCATTCTTGTTAATCTAAGAATAAATTAATTGAAATAAATATCTGGCTTAATTGATTTTTTGACTAAGTTGACTGATTGTTTAAAACATTTAGCCAAACTGACTTTTTTTTTTGGTATTTAGTAGTCATAACCACTATAATTAAGGTTTAATTTGCAGTCTAGATAAGCCAAGAAGCCTGGAGGGATCTCCTCATGATTTTAAAGATGACTACAACATAGGGAGAAAATCAGAAGACAGAGCTGGAAGAATGTCTTCTATAATATCTAGAGTACAGGATTTCTTAAGGAGAAAAATCTAGACGTGTACTATTATATTGCCAAAGGCATATCACATGATTGCTAACTTCCTTCAAAACTGAAACTTGAGTGTTCATACTTACGGGATGAATGAATGTCCTTTATTGCACAACAAAATATGCCTGTGCCTCACATAAGCTGGCTGTAAGCATGTGATTAATCTAAGCATCCTCTGAGGTGAGGCAGATGATGCATCATGACTAACTAGGGATCCGTTCTTTCCTGGTAGGTTTAATACAGTGGGGCAAGATGACAACAGGGAGGTAGAAGAGGAAGCCAAGTACACAACATATTTTGTAAAATTGTGCCTTCTGTTTTGTGAGCTGTACGTTTGGTCTCATATCTAAGCACAAGAAAAGAAGTATGAGGCAGAGTTTGAGTCAGCTTCTCTTTTCAATGTTGATCATTACCTTAAATTAGACCGTTTCTGTGTCTTGGTCCATCCCCCAGCTAGAAGCGGGGAGACGGGAGACAGAAGCATGACTGGGATTTCCTGAGTGTTTGTTTTGTGCCAGCCCTGATTCTGGGCATGTTCCCTATGACCTCACTGACTCAGAGCATCAGGACCAGTAATGTTAAGGGTGGACTCTGGCAGCAGGCTTCCTGGCTGACGTCTTGGGTTGGCCCCTGAAACCTGTGACCTTGGGCAATTCCTAGCAACTCACACTCATTGAGGTTTCCCCTGTACTAGACTCTGTGTCGAGTGTTTTGTTTGTTTGTTTATTTGAATCCTCACAACATCCTTATTGTAAGGTACTATTATTGTTATGTTAAAGACACTGAGGTAAAGATAAGATAAGGGTGAGAAACTGGTGTCAAGATTAAAAGCATCTGGTGGTAGAATGAATAGGAATCTGCCTGCCGATGCAGGATACATGGGTTCAATCCTTAGTTCAGGAAGATGCCACATGCTGCAGAGCAACTAAAGCCTGTGGGCTCCAACTAGCGAAACCTGCATGCCCTAGAACCTGCGCTCCTGAGCAAGTGAAGTCACTGCAGTGAGAAGCCTGGCACCACAACTGGAGGGTAGCCCCCACGAAGAGCAGCCCCAGCTCACTCACATAGAGAAAACCTCGTCCAGCGCAACCCAAAATAGATAAATAAACAAGTAATATACATTATATATATACTCATATATACATATATATATGTATATATATATACGCTGCTGCTGCTGCTAAGTCGCTTCAGTCGTGTCCGACTCTGTGTGACCCCATAGACGGCAGCCCACCAGGCTCCCCCGTCCCTGGGATTCTCCAGGCAAGAATACTGGAGTGGGTTGCCATTTCCTCCTCCAATGCATGAAAGTGAAAAGTCAAAGTGAAGTTGCTCAGTCGTGTCTGACTCTTAGTGACCCCATGGACTGCAGCCTACCAGGCTCCTCTGTCTATGGGATTTTCCAGGCAAGAGTACTGGAGTTGGGTACCATTGCCTTCTGCGAGATAGATATCAGATCAGATCAGATCAGTCGCTCAGTCGAGTCCGACTCTTTGCGACCCCATGAATTGCAGCACGCCAGGCCTCCCTGTCCAGCACCAACTCCAGGAGTTCACCCAGACCCACGTCCATCGAGTCAGTGATGCCATGCAGCCATCTCATCCTCTGTCGTCCCCTTCTTCTCTTGCCCCCAATCCCTCCCAGCATCAGAGTCCTTTCCAATGAGTCAACTCTTCGCATGAGGTGGCCAAAGTACTGGAGTTTCAGCTTTAGCATCATTCCTTCCAAAGAAATCTCAGCCGATCTCCTTCAGAATGGACTGGTTGGATGTCCTTGCAGTCCAAGGGACTCTCAAGAGTCTTCTCCAACACCACAGTTTAAAAGCATCAATTCTTCAGCACTCAGCCTTCTTCACAGTCCAACTCTCACATCCATACATGACCACAGGAAAAAACATAGCCTTGACTAGACAGACATTTGTTGGCAAAGTAATGTCTCTGCTTTTGAATATGCTATCTAGGTTGGTCATAACTTTCCTTCCAAGGAGTAAGCATCTTTTAATTTCATGGCTGCAGTCACCATCTGTAGTGATTTTAGAGCCCAGAAAAATAAAGTCTGACACTGTTTCCACTGTTTCCCCATCTATTTCCCATGAAGTGATGGGACCAGATGCCATGATCTTCGTTTTCTGAATGTTGAGCTTTAAGCCAACTTTTTCACTCTCCACTTTCACTTTCATCAACAGATGAAATAGATATATATATCTATTATATATATTATATTTATTACATATATATTATATATATAATATATATTAATTAGATATATATATATCTAAAAAGAGATATATAGATATATATAATCTGCTTCTAGAGCAATACTGCCCGGGTTCACATTCAGCTAGACCACTTATTAGTTGTGTCAGTTAGGCGAATTATTTAATCTCTCTGGAGACACATAGAGCATACTTTGAACAGTGCTGGGTGATAGGAGAACCTTAGTGTGATTTGGTGAAATAGTAGGCATCCCTGTTTGCAAGTATATTTACCGCTAGTATCCAAGGGAAGAGGCCAACGTCTGGTCTACAGGACTGTGATTTGGGGCCAGTCGGTGTACAGCACACATGGGTATGTGTACGTGAGTATTTAGGGCTGTGCGTAGCTCCCTGGCCTGTCTCCACTCCAACAGGGTCTGTGGTGCTCTTTTGGTTCCTCTTCTGAGGTGGGGTGGAGATAAATGGGAAGGGGATTGTACCATCCCTTGTGATGTCTCTGAAGAGCCCATCAAGGCTGCAGTAAGGAACGTCATAGAGTGTTCAGTCGGTGGTACCCACATCCAAGACCACCATCATCCTGACAAGGGCTGTACCTGTGACATGTAACACACCCAACAGAAAAAAACCTAATCAACTCAGAATTCTGTTTGGCTTTCTCTTTATTTGTGCTCAAAACTTTGAAGCACAATGGTGAGAACCATAAAATAAATGAAGACATCTCTATTATAGTACTTAGAGGATCCTTTAACTCAAGATTTTTGAACATGGCAAAAAGACTAGTTTACAAAAATGGACAATTACTCTTATAATGACAAATTTATGAAACATTTATTAATCACAATAAAGTGATGAATTGAGTTTGTGTTTAAGCTCATTTTCAATACTAGTACTTTGGCTTTTAAAAATTACCTTTAATTATGAAGCCAATTAAAACTTATAAGAGAAGACAGTCAATAAAGGGCAGTTATCTTTTTTAATAGAGCATAAAGATACTCATTCATGCTTCCCCTCATGAATTGCTGCTCATCCGAAGACTCTTTCATTTTGGAGGAGCTGTCAGCTATGATGGCTATGGATGCAGAGAAATCCTTCAGAACCAGAGAGGTCCCCTGCCACTTTGACAAACATGAAGCATGGGGTCCTTGGCTTGGCAGCCCCAAAGCCAACAAGCTGCTAGAGACCCGTGATCAAGAATACATGTCCACATTTCTGTCTGATGTAGTACTTCATTGTTTTTCTCAGTCCACCTCTTCTCTAGGTCTGACTCCCAGCCTATTATGACATGGGTTTGGCCCGACTACATAGAAGAATCTTCAGATGGAGATGATAATCTTGGAAGGAAAATGGCAACATCATTTGAATGGTTTCCATGGATCTTCTTTGGGGATACTTGAATGAGCATCTCCTAAGCAACCTGCATGGTTCAAAAGGTAGATTTCAGTGTTTCCTATCTGACTAGGGTTAGGTCTTCACTGAGATCACCATGGCAATTTGTTTTGAAACATGAAAAGGGCCTGTTAAAGGGCAGTTAATAAAGAGAAGGCATGTCCCCAGGTTTGGAGCATAGACTGCTATCTGCTCCTTTCTAAAGACAACACTTTCTGTTTTTGAAGTGAAAATAGACACATTTTAAATGAACTGGTACGGATAATCAAATAGTGTACGTAACAGTTACAGCATGCCTACTCCCCAGTAAGTTAAGCTATAAATAATAACCAAGATTACTTTCATTGAATTTTCTAATACAAAAACTTAGCTTAAAGAAAACTGTAAATATAAAAGTGGTAAAATAAAATTATGTAAAAATAGGGTGAGATTCCCTAAAGATCAAGAAAAATAGGAAGGATTAAAGTAAACTGCCTCTGGACACAGCTGGCAATGACTAGTTTCTTTCTAGTACATGGGTGCTCTAAAAGGGATGGAGCATAAAGTAGGCTCTAGAACTGGCTCTCCCCCATCTTATCTCAATGTTCTTGCATTCTTCCCTCTCTCCCCTACTCCCCCATGCAACAGACAGCATGGATTTGTGGAGCATCACTTTGGCTGGTGACCCAGGGTGGGGTGGGAGAGAGAGAGACCTCTTGTTTTATATGAATAGCAGCTGCAGAGGAGGTGCTCCTGATGCCCCTTTTCCTCCCACCAGGCTGGTGGAGGCTCAAGAGATGACAGGCAGGGAGTGACCTTTCCCTTCCTGGGTTAAGGCCATGATGTGTGTGTAGCAGAGGGAAGGGAGGAGAGAGAGTGGGGAGGGGGCACCTGAGACCCTTTCCCCACACTTCTCTCTGCATTGCAGGGCCTCAACGAGCAGTTGATAAGACCTGGAAAAAGCTTACCTCTGTCTCTGCCTTGGGCATTTGCAGAAGCTCCATTAATATCTGTGGTACAGTAACAGGAGGAAAAGCGTCAGGGCACAACTTTCAAAAGAATGACTTGGCCCAAGGATAGAACATAAGCCCATTAGAATCAAACGGGGCCAAGACGGCAGACAAGTCTAGATCTTGATCCTCAATCATCAAGTGAGTTTGACAGTTCCAGTTCAGTTCAGTTCAGTCCCTCAGTCCTGTAAGGCACTGTCAAAAGGAGTGGAAGCAATGCCAGACTTTGTTTTGGGGGGCTCCAAAATCACTGCAGACGGTGACTGCAGCCATGAAATTAAAAGATGCTTGCTCCTTGGAAGAAAAGTTATGACTAACCCAGACAGCACATTAAAAAGCAGAGACATTACTTTACCCACAAAGGTCCATCTAGTCAAAGCTATGGTTTTTCCAGGAGTCATGTATGGATGCAAGAATTGGACTCTAAAGAAAGCTGAGCGCCGAAGAATTGATGCTTTTGAACTGTAGTGTTGGAGAAGACTCTTGAGAGTCCATTGGACTGCAAGGAGATCGAACCAGTTAATCCTAAAGGAAATCAGGAGGAGAAGGGGACGACGGAGGATGAGATGGCTCAATGGTATCACCGACTCAATGGACATGAATTTGAGTTAACTGTGGGAGTTGGAGATGGATGGGGAGGCCTGGCGTGCTGCAGTCCATGGGGTCATAAAGAGTCGGACATGACTGAATGAATGAACTGAACTGAACTGAGCATACTCCACAAACAAGGTGTGGGCCATCTCAGAAAGTGAGTCCCTGAAATATGGCATGGTTAGTTTTTACAGGACTGGGTAATTTCATTTATAAAATGAAGCAAGACAGAAGCTAAAAGAGTGCTGCCAAGAGAATGCACTGGTCACAGCAAACACCTTCTTCCAACAACACAAGAGAAGACTCTACACATGGACATCACCAGATAGTCAATACTGAAATCAGATTGATTATATTCTTTACAGTCAGCAAAATTAAGACCAGGAGCTGACTGTGGCTCAGATAATGAACTCCTTATTGCAAAGCAGGGAAAACCACTAGACCATTCAGGTATGACCTAAATCAAATCCCTTATGATTAAACAGTGGAAGTGACAAATAGATTCAAGGGATTAGATTTGATAGACAGAGAGCCTAAAGAACTATGGACAGAGGTTCATGACATTGTACAGGAGGCAAAGACCATTCCCAAGAAAAAGAAATGCAAAAAGGCAAAATGGTTGTCTGAGGAGGCCTTATAAATAGCTGAGTAAAGAAGAGAAGTGAAAGGCAAAGGAAATAAGGAAAGACATACCCATTTGAATGCAGAATTCCAAAGAATAGCAAGGAGAGAAAAGAAAAGTCTTCCTCACTGATCAATGCAAAGAAATAAAGGAAAACAATAGAATAGGAAAGGCTAGAGATCTCTTCAAGAAAATTAGAGATACCAAGGGAACATTTCATGCAAAGATGGGCTCAATAAAGGACAGAAATGGTATGGACCTAACAGAAGCAGAAGATACTAAGAAGAGGTAGCAAGAATACATAGAAGAGCTATACAGAAAAGATCTCCATGACCCAGATAACCATGATGATGTGATCACTCACCTAGAGCCAGACATCCTGGAGTGCAAGGTCATGTGGGCCTTAGGGATTATCACCATGAACAAAGCTAGTGGAGGTGATGGAATTCCAGTGGAGCTATTTCAAATCCTGAAAGATGATGCTGTGAAAGTGCTGCCTTCAATATGCTACCAAATTTGGAGAACTCAGCAGTGGCCACATGACTGGAAAAGGTCAGTTTTCATTCCAATCCCAAAGAAAGGCAATGCCAAAGAATGCTCAAACTACTGCACAATTGAACTCATCTCACACACTAACAAAGTAATGCTCAAAATTCTCCAAGCCAGGCTTCAATAATACATGAACCATGAACTTCCAGATGTTCAAGTTATATTTAGAAAAGGCAGAGGAACCAGAGATCAAATTGCCAACATTCGCTGGATCAACAAAAAGCGAGAGAGTTCCAGAAAAACACCTACTTCTGCTTTATTGACTATACCAAATTCTTTGACTGAGTAGATCACAACAAACTGTGGAAAATTCTTAAAGAGATGGAAATAGCAGACCACCTGACCTGCTTCCTGGAGATCTGTATGCAGGTCAAGAAGCAACAGTTAGAACCGGACATGGACAACAGACTGGTTCCAAATTGGGAAAGGAGTACATCAAGGTTGTGTGTTGTCACCCTGCTTATTTAACTTACATGCAGAGTACATCACGTGAAATGCTGGGCTGGATGAAGCACAAACTGGAATCAAGATTGTTGGGAGATAAATCAATAACCTCAGATATGCAGATGATACCACCCTTATGGCAGAAAGTGAAGAGGAACTAAAAGGCCTCTTGATGAAAGTGAAAGAGGAGAGTGAAAAAGTTGGCTTAAAGCTCAACATTCAGAAAACCAAGATCATGGCATCTGATCCCATCACTTCATGGCAAATAGATAGGGAAATAATGGAAACAGTATCAGACTTTATTTTGGGGGACTCCAAAATCACTGCAGATGGTGACTGCAGCCGTGAAATTAAAAAACGCTTGCTCCTTGGAAGAAAATTATGACCAACCTTGACAACTTATTGAAAAGCAGACATTACTTTGCCAACAAAGGTCCGTCTAGTCAAGGCTACGGTTTTCCAGTAGTCATGTATGGATGTGCGAGTGGACTATAAAGAAAGCTGAGTACTGAAGAATTGATGCTTTTGAACTGTGGTGTTGGAGAAGACTCTTGAGAGTCCTTTGGACTGTGAGGAGATCAAACCAGTTAATCCTAAAGGAAATCAGTCCTGAATATTCATTGGAAGGACTGATGCTGAAGCTGAAATGCCAATACTTTGGCCACCTGATGCGAAGAACTGACTCACTGGAAAAGACCTTGATGCTGAGAAAGATTGAAGGCAGGAGGAGAAGGGGACAACAGAGGATGAGATGGTTGGATGGCATCACTGATTTGAGCAAGCTCTGGGAGTTGGTGATGGACATGGAAGCCTAACGTGCTATAGTCCATGGGGTCACAGAGTTGGAAACAACTGAGCAACTGAACTGAACTGAAGTGAATGAGTGGGAGGATTATCCCAACTATTTTGGGGAAAGTGGTGGGGATTTGCAGGAACTGGGCCACTGCCTACTTTTTGATCTTTGATGGTCAGCCTTGCAAGCATTTTGGTGCTGGTTGGTGTGTCAGCTAGCTTATGCTAATATATTACAATGAGCATTTAATGAGACTCAAGGTCTATTGGAAGTCAAATCTTCTACCATCTTGGATCCAGTTGGTTTTTACCAGCTTTTGTCATGTCATATGGTTTCCCAGGTGGCTCAGCGTGTAAAGAATTAGCCTGCAATTCAGGAAACACAGGAGACATGGGATCTTTCTGCGTCAGGAAAATCCTCTGGAGTAGGAAGTAGCAACCCACTCCAGTATTCTTGCCTGGACAATCCCATGGACAGAGGAGCCTGGGGGACTACAGTCTACAGAACCACGAAGAGTCAGACATGACTGAAGCTTCTGAGCACACACGTGGCCACATCATTCTTTTAAAGGCTGTGTCCTGCCCCCTTCCTTCCTGTTTCATTATTTTGGCCTCAGGCCAACTCCAATCCACTGTGGCACTCTGCCCTGGCTTCTGCTGCCTCAGGGTGGACTGCGGCAGGCTCTTTGAGATTATGGAAGGAATTTGAGATTCACTGAAGTCCCCGAGCTGTGAGAAGGAAGCAGTAACAGAAGTGTTGACTAAAAAGATGCACAGCTTGAAAGTTGCAAGCTAAATTTTATTGGGTGCAAAATGAGGACAGCAGCCTGGGAAGCAGCACCTCAGATAGTTCTGAGAGATGCTCCAAAGAGGCAGCAGGGGGAAGGTCAATATATACAATTTTGGTGGAGTTCAGTGCAATCAAGCACTTACTTTACAACAGATTTTCTACTAGTTAGGAAGATCTGATGTTGTCATGAAGGGATTTAGTGATTTTCTAGATATGAAGAGATGCAAGGACTGGGATCATGAAATCAGTTCCAGAAAATATCTAACTGTCTAAATACCTGTTTCACCAGATTCCCTGGAGCACAAAGTGCCTCACTCCACCCTGAACTCCCTCAGGGGTGTCAAAGGTCAGCAGCTACAGCAGCACAGGGTTCAGGCTCCACAGAGGCAGATGGCAAATACCCTTGTTCAGGCCCTGGCAGTGATCTTGGCAAGTGCTGATTTGTAGTTGACAGAAGGAACTAAAGCTATCTCAGAGAAACATTGCTGAACATTCAGATAGGTCAGGCGGGAGACAGATGGGTGCCAGGCTAGCCATTTACAACTGGCAAGAAAAAGATGGGCTTTGGGCTGCTGGGCGCTTAAAACTAGCCTCCTGTTTGTATTTCCTAAAACGGATGATAGACGGGCTCCAGGTTAGATATTTACAACCAGCTTCTTGTGGAAGTAACAACTGAAATGGTAAATAGCCAAGCCTTGTCTGCTATGGACAGCTTAAGATAACAGCCATGTAAGGAACAGTTCGGTTCAGTTGCTCAGTCGTGTCCGACTTTTTGCGACCCCATGGACTGCAGCATGCCAGGCCTCCCTGTCCATCACCAACTCCCAGAGTTTACTCAAACTCATGTCCATTGAGTCAGCGATGCCATCCAACCATCTCATCTTCTGTCGTCCCCTTCTCCTCCTGCCCTCAATCTTTTCCAGCATCAGGGTCTTTTCAAATGAGTCAATTCTTCACATCAGGTGGCCAAAGTATTGGAGTTTCAGCTTCAGCATCAGTCCTTCCAGTGAATATTCAGGACTGATATCCTTTAGGATGGACTGGTTGGATCTCCTTGGCAGTCCCAGGGACTCTCAAGAGTCTTCTCCAACACCACAGTTCAAAAGCATCTATTCTTTGGCACTTAGCTTTGTTTATAGTTCAACTCACACATCCATACATGACTACTGGATAGACCTTTGTCAGCAAAGTAATGTCTCTGATTTTTAATAAGTTGTTCAGGTTGGTCATAACTTTTCTTCCAAGGAGCAAGCATCTTTTAATTGGAGAAGGGAATGGCACACCACTTCAGGATTCTTGCCTGGAGAATCCCATGTAAGGAACAGAGAAGGACTAAATGCTGTTTGACTAAAGGATTAGGAGGTCATATATTTCCTACACTTAGGGCAAGGGAAACTTTTCACATGAGCAGAAAGTCTCCTTGGGGCCAAAATGGAGGGGGAGCCACTCATAATATGTGATGCTAATATGTGATCCCATAGGCCTCTGGGCTGAAGTCCATCTTAGAAAAATCGCACACCCATGTTGGGGAGGATCCCAAGGTAGGTCAGGTACCTTGTCAGAAAAAGAAACTATATAATTGGCTAAAGGTAAACAAAGACCTGGAGGAACTACCATATATGAATGACTTCAGGTCTCTCGATTGCACTCCTTCTCCCCTTCATTACATGGTGGTTTAGTCATTAAGTCATGTCCGACTCTTGGGACACCATGGCCTGTAGCCCCCCAGGCTTCTCTGTCCATGGGATTCTCCAGGCAAGAATCCTGGAATGGGTTGCCATTCCCTTCTCCAGGGGATCTTTCCCTCCAGGAATTGAACCCAGGTGTTCTACATTGAAGGTGGATTCTTTACCGACTGAGCTACAAGGGAATCCCTCTCATTACAGATGACACACACACCATTTCTTTCCGGGTGCCCATCTCTGCCTTGGTTCCCTCTTAACGAAACAAAACTGTTTCTCTTTATGCTCTCCCACTTGTTGCTGTGCTGTGTCTCTAATAATGAACTTTGTTCCTGCCTTTATAGTTTAGCCTCTGTGAGAAATGCATTTCTTACTCGGGACAAAGATCCAGGGAAAAACAGCTTCTAGCCTGTAGCCTTTGCTGATCTGGTGGCTAGGTTTCCTGGTTTTCATCCAGGGTACCCAGGTTCAATTCCTGGGCAGGGAATTATGATCTCGCTTCATGCCAGTGCTCACTGCTGCCTCTCCAAAATCAGGTCAACTGGGTCTGTGGATCACAGTCTGCATCAACGTGAGAGCACTGGAGTCACCTTATCTCTGAAATACCCTCTGTACCCTTGTAGAATAGAAACCATTCACCTCGGATTGGGACTTGAACCCATGTGGCTGTACCGGGGTCCAGCCCCAGCAGGATCCAGGGGTACCCTCAGGATGACAGCTTAGGCGATAAGGATAGCGAAGTGGAGAGATCAGAGGCTTGATCCTCCTTGATTAACACAGAAAGCCAATAAAGCTCCTGTGCCCCAAGGAGTCATCCTGAAAGAAGAACAGAGAGAGAAAAGGAGGGAAAAGGAAAAAAAGAATGACACGGGGAGACCAAGCTTCGGTGAGCAAGGCCCATAACTTTATTTTCAAAAGAAACTTTTATACCTTGACTTGTACATAGAGGGAAATGAAAGATGCAAAGTCATACAGAGTCAGCCCAAACATTACATCTGTTTTGTCTTTATCAAAACCAGGATTTTTTCTGCATACCTTTTCCATAAACAATGTTGTGTACATTATCTTCGGGCCTTGGAGGCCTGTGGACATTTTATGACCCTTTTTTGATAAAGGCTGCTCAACCAGAAAACTTATTTTCTCTTGAAGTGTTTTTTCTCTATTTTTCCCAGCCTCAGAAAATACTAAATAAAGTTACATTCTCATGGAGCAAAGGTGCAGTGGGTCACAACAAAGAAAGAACCAATTAGCTCAAAGGTCTGATGTGGTTAATTCCAAGGCTGCTGCTTGTTTTTCTTACATTCCAACTATGTTAACCAATGCACTCCCAGGTATGCAATGGATAAGGGATATGGGCACTTGGCAGCAAGCATTGGCTCAATAATGAAGCCCTTTACCAGTACTATCTATTCTAATCATTTTTCATCCCTTAAAGGACTCTATGCTCATTAGGACTTTTAGAATGTTTTGGCTTCCCGTGCCTTTCAAGGTTGGGGAGTTGTGAACAATCATGTGTGTTAATTGTAAGAGTATGGATAAACCTGTCAGGCAAGCTAGAAAGCCATCAGAGGGGTTTGAATTGAAATACTCCTATCATGCCCAAGAGTCTTATTAAAAGCCCTAAGTTGACTTTTTCCAAAGAAAGGTGGTCCGGGATAGCCCCCTGTTAATGTCAGAAGAGTTGGTGAAAGGCATAATATAGTAAGACAGACAGATTCTGGTTCAGGGGGTCCCTTGAGGCCTGATCTGCCTTTGCCTGTCAGGTCTCTTCCGCATGACCTTTGTCATGGGTGGGATCTCCCGTGGTGGCTCCCAGCATGGCTGGACCAGAATCTGGCCCAAATTCTGCTTGGGACTCTAACCCATGTGGCTGGGACTTGAAGCAGCCAAAACACACAATCTTCCAACTAAGATCACATGCCTGGTTTCAGGACCTAATGAAGCTCAGGTACTTGATGTCTCATCTCAGAAAGGATTCAAAGTGAGACAAAGTGGTAGATAAGAAACACCTACGCAGACAGAAACACACTCAGAGAGAAACACACTCCACAGACAGGCCACCAATTTGGTGTGGTTAGCTTTTATGGGCTGGGTAGTTTCACAGACTAATGAGTGGGAGGATTATTCCAACTATTTTGGGGAAGGGGTGGAGATTTCCAGGCATTGGGCCACAGCCCACTCTTTGGTCTTTGCTGATCAGCCTTGGAATTGCCTCTGGGTGTGTCATTCAGTTGGTGTGTTACAGTGAGTGTTTACTGAGGATCAAGGTCTAGCTGAAGTTGACTTGTCTGTGGTCATGGACCCACGTGATTCTAATCAGTTTGTGTTGTATCCTCGGGCCGTGTCATTCTTTCAAAGGTTGTGCCCTGACCCCTTCCCTGCTGTTTCAGAAGGAAAGACTGAAACTGCTGCCAGGGAGGAGGCTTCCCAGGTGGCTAGTGATAAAGAACTTGCCTGCCAATGCAGGAGACATAACAGACGCATAACATTCCTGGGTCGGTTAGATGCCCTGGAGGAGGGTATGGCAAGCCTCTCCAGCATTCTGGCCTGGAGAATCTCATGGACAGAGGAGCCTGGTAAGCTACAGTCCACAGTGTTGTACAGAGTCGGACACTACTGAAGCGCTTTCGCATGCATGCTGGGGAGTCTCAGACCTGGAAAGGCTGAAGGGCGGAGTCAAAGATTCATAAGTTAGAACCGAATTCACATTCACCACAGAGCAAACCAGTTATTCAAAGGTGATTTTCCGAGTTCCTCGTAGTCCTACTTCTCATTTTTCCCTTTTGATTATGCCCTTCCTTATGCTTAATATCCATTTAAATCTTCCTCACAAGACCCCTGAATAAAAGTATAGGTTTAGAGTTGGACACGACTGAGCGACTTCACTTTCACTTTTCACTTTCATGCATTGGAGAAGGAAATGGCAAGCCACTCTGGTGTTCTTGCCTGGAGAATCCCAGGGACAGGGGAGCCTGGTGGGCTGTCATCTATGGGGTCACACAGAGTTGGACACGACTGAAGTGACTTAGCAGCAGCAAGAAGAGAAAAATGAAAGCTTTCGGAAACCCTCTGTTGCCAGGTCACAACAAAGACACTCTTTGAGCAAATTCTAGTCAGGCTCCTCTGAGCCAGCCGGCTTCTCAATCCAGCCTCAGAAAAATGGTTGATAAAAATGCAGACCCACCCCGAGGAGGACTCCAGCACCCCGTTAAAATGCCTGCTTGAGAAAGCTCAGTGCTGCCGGGAGAATTCACTGTCTGTTCCAGCCCAAACCTGGTATAGGCAGATATGCTATTGAACCCTCCCACAGAGCAGATACTTTAGAAAAGTTGCAAATATAAATGTATTCTCTGCTCCTTTGAGACAGGAATTTTCTACCACCCTGATCTATCTTTTCAAGGACCTGAGGGCTGTCTCTTTGAAATGCAAACATTCCAGGAGATAAGGTCACTGTCTGTCCCCAGCTTCGTGGGCATCTTTTCTAACTGACACCACAGCCTCCTGCAGAAGTTTATTTCTTTTCTGAAAGTGAAGTTGCACAGTCGTGTCCGACTCTTTGCGACCCCGTGAACTGTAGCCCCCCAGGCTCCTCCGTCCATGGGATTCTCCAGGCAAGAATACTGGAGTGGGTTGCCATTTCCTTCTCCAGGGTATCTTCCCAACCCAGGGATTGAACCCAGGTCTCCTACATTGCAGGCATATGCTTTAACCTCTGAGCCACCAAGGAAGCCACCTGCATGAGTACAAATGAACAGCCCTAGATGGCCTAGTCATATGGACCACCCCCTTTCCCATTCTGCAGTGCCTTTCCTGAGCACACCTCAGCTGGAAAGGTCTGCAGCCTTTTGTTTCAGCCAGGGTGAGGTCAGTTCACACTGGACTCTTCTCCCTATTGCAATGCATTTGCAATGCATGTGCAATCAGTCACCCAGACTCTGCAACCCCATGGACTGTAGCTCACCAGGATCCTCGGTCCATGGGATTCTCTAGGCAAGAATACTGGAGTGGGTTGCCATTTCCTGCTCCAGGGGATCTCCCTGACCCAGGAATTGAACCCGTGTCTCTTATGTCTTCTTCATTGGCAGGTAGATCCTTTACCACTGAGCCACCTAGGAAGCCCTCTCTATTGCAATAGTTATTGTTGAATAAAGTCGACTGCAGCTATGAAATTAAAAGACACTTGCTCCTTGGAAGAAAACTATGACCAACCTAGATAGCATATTAGAAAGCAGAGACATTACTTTGCCAACAAATGACCGTCGAGTCAAAGCTATGGTTTTTCCAGTAGTCATGTATGGTTGTGTGAATTGGACTATAAAGAAAGCTGAATTGATGCTTTTGAACTGTGGTGTTGGAGAAGACTCTTGAGAGTCCTTTGGACTGCAAGGAGATCAAGCCAGTCCATCCTAAAGGAAATCAGTCCTGAATATTCATTGGAAGGACTGACTCATTTAAAAAGACCCTGATGCTGGGAGGGATTGGGGGCAGGAGGAGAAGGGGACAACAGAGGATGAGATGGCTGGATGGCATCACCGACTCAATGGACATGAGTTTGAGCAAGCTCCGGGAGTTGGTGATGGACAGGGAAGCCTGGCGTGCTGCAGTCCATGGGGTCACAAAGAGTCAGACATGACTGAGTGACTGAACTGAACAAAGTCCACCTTTTCTCCTCTAGCTAGATTCCAGCTTTGTTTATCTTTGACATTAAGGTGTTAATGCATTCAGCTTCTCCTGACCTCCATGTGCCTTTGACTGGTTCTCATTCCTCCCAGGTTTTCATCTTTCTTTTTCCCTGAATATAGGGAGAGCAATGGTCAGATTCTCCTAGCAAAGGATAAAGCTGCTTCAGACTGAAACACAACAGAGGATATGTGACAGACCTTGGCTAGATTATAATCATTAGCATATTGTCTGATTTTTTTTGAATGATTGACTCAAGTGTTGGATAAGACTTAATAAAAATCCATTTTCTCTTTGCTCATTCTTTTCTCTTTTCCACAACCTTTTTCTGTTCTTCCTGCTTATCCTTTTTGTAGAAGAGTTTAAACAAAATATTACACTGGCAGTCTTAAAATTATATTTGATGTATGAAATAAAAGGCATTTTCCCAATGTAACTCTGCTACCTGAAAAACTGCGTTTATCTTTTGGTGACATAACCAGACCAAAGATTGGGAGAAGGAGGCATTTATTATCTGTAGCAAGTAAGGAGAACACCGGGATCCTTTACAAAGCAGTATCCCCCCAAATAGCAGAACTGGGGAGGTTTTAAGCTAAAGGTATTCATAAAGGGGCTTTGCAGTTAACAGAGCCCTAGCATTAGCTGATTGAAGATCCCGAGGATCAGAAAAGATCAATGTCATCTTCTCTTAAGTTCCAGCTAATCCTGATAGTTGAGCTCTTCAGACTAATCTTTACAATTAAAACATAACTGGGAGTCTTTATAATTGATATCTTTACTATTGTTACTTCTTTTGTCTGACAACAGTCTTTCGTTTCTGGATGCTTTTGTTCCCTTAAGGTCATTCGTTTCTGAGACCTTTTCAAGGGCAATCCTTGTGCCCAGACTGAGATCACAAAGTGACTTAGGCTGAAAAAGCCATGCCTGGTTCTCTTTCTCCAGGGACCCTCTACCCTATCTGCTTACAGCTCTGCTTAACTAGGGTAAACCTTCTGAGCTCCATCCATCTGCTTTCCATGCCAGTTCAGGAGAATTGAAGGAAGGCTCAGGGTAGGAACTTCCAGGGACACTGCTTCACTTGAAAGCCAGGGTGAGGGTTGATCTTGTCAACTGAGGCCATAGGTGGCTTGGTGAGACCTAGAGTGGGGGTTGGGATGGTTTGACTGGACGTCTTGCCTGCCCTAGTATAGCCCTTTGCAGAAGAGAAACCCCAGAGTTAACACTGAGAAGCTGGTGTGGTTGGGTGAGTATCCAGTCACCCATCTGCCATTCAAATCAGCGATTGTGGGTCTTCCACATCTCTGTCCACACCAAAACACACATGCACGGCTGTGGCTGTCAAGGACAAGCTTCCAGTTGGGCATTTCCACCAACCAGACCAGCAAAGCAGAGACTGAGGAGTGTAACACCAGTGGCCAAAATCCAAACTTCCATGTGGGTGAAAATTCTTCATCCAGAAACCCTGAGTATTGATACTTCCAGGAAATACTCTAGGATGTTTTTTAAAAGTGTATAGTAAACACTTGATAATGGTTCAGATGGTAAAGAATCTGCGTGCAATGCTGGAGACCCAGGTTTGATCACTGGGTCAGTAAGATCCCCTGGAGAAGGAAATGGCAATCCACTCCAGTATTCTTGCCTGAAGAATTCCATGGACAGAAGAGCCTGGAGGGCTATGGTCCATGGGGTCTCAAAGAGTCGGACAAGACTAACACACACAAACTATGCTGCAGGCACTGTGTTAAGTGCTTTATAAACATCTCATTTAATCCTCTCAAGATCCTCTGTGTTGTTTAGTCCTTAAGTTTTGTTTGACTCTTTGTGACCCCATGGACTGCAGCACACCAAGCTTCCCAGTCCTTCACTATCTCGTGAAGCTTGCTCAAACTCATGTCCACTGAGTCAATGATGCCATCCAACCATCTCATCCTCTGTCGCCCCCGTCTTCTCCTGCCCTCAATCTTTCCCAGCATCAGGGTCTTTCCAATGAGTCAGCTCTTCGCATCAGGTGGCCAAATTATTGGAGCTTCAGCTTCAGTCCTTCCAATGAATATTCAGGGTTTATTTCCTTCATGATTGACTGCTTTGACCTCCTTGCTGTCTAAGGGACTCTCAAGAGTCTTCTCCAGCACCACAATCAAAAGCATCAATGTGTATAGTTTCTGTTTCATGCATGTGAGCTCAGTTGCTCATGTCTAACTCTTTGCAACCCTGTAGACTGTAGCCTGCCAGGTTCCTCTGTCCACGGAATTTTCCAAGCAAGAATACTGGAGTGGGTTGCTATTTCCTACTCCAAGGCATCTTCCCGACCCAGGGATCAAACCCATGTCTCTTGTGTCTCCTGCATTGGCAGCTGGATTCTTTACCACTGTGCCACCTGGGAAGCATATTCTATTACTACCCTTTTTTATAAAGAAAACAGAGATGAGAGAAGGTAAGTAATTTGTTCAAGGGCAAACTCTTAATGGCAGAGCAAGAACTAGAACTCATGATGTGATCCCTCCCACCTCTCTGATTTTATACCCTTACCAGGAGATCTCTCTCTCTCTCTCTTTTTGTGTTTCAGACCCCAGGTGGCCTCTTGGTCACCCCAGTGAGCTTCTGGCTCTTGTTCCTCAGGACAAGCACACTCTTCTCTAAGACCTGAGCACATGCTGGTCCACTGGCCTGGACTCCTCTTCCCTCAGATACATGTGGACTTCTTGCTCCTTTCATCCAGCTCTCAGTTCAAATATCACCTTCTTGGTAAGGTCTTTTTTAAACTCTCCTAATGTAGAATGGATGGAGAAGGCAATGGCACCCCACTCCAGTACTCTTGCCTGGAAAATCCCATGGATGGAGGAGCCTGGAAGGTTGCAGTCCATGGGGTCGCTGAAGGTCGAACATGACTGAGCGACTTCACTTTCACTTTTCACTTTCATGCATTGGAGAAGGAAATGGCAACCCACTCCAGTGTTCTTGCCTGGAGAATCCCAGGGATGGGGAAACCTGGTGGGCTGCCGTCTATGGGGTCACACAGAGTCGGACACGACTGAAGTGACTTAACAATAGCAATAGCAATGTAGAATGGATCCCCAACCTTCACCAATACTCATCAATACTTCATCAATACTCTGCCTTATGCTTTCTTCTAGCAATTATTTTTTTCATCCAGGAGATCTGTCCCCAACTCCAGGATGTGATTGCCAACTTAACATCCCTACTTGGCTGTCAGTCAGCTTCCTCAAACTCCCGAGAGGGAGCTCAGATTCCCTTCCTGCCTTCCCCTAACCTGCTATTCCTGCAATCTTCCTCATTTCAATTGATAGCAACTCTATTCTTCCAATCTTTTGGAGCAAAACCTTAGAGTCACTTCTCATGACTTTCCTTTTCTCACACCTCCTACCCAAACTGTCAGCAAATCCTCTTCTCTACCTGCAACATATACACTAATTTCAGCTACTTCTCACCTTCTCTCCCGCTGCCTGCTGCCTGGTCACTTTTGCTTCTCATCTGAATTATTGCAAGAGTCTCCTAATTGATTTCCCTGCTTCTGACCCAGGTCTCTTCAGTTTGTTCCCCACACAGCAGCCAAAGTGGTCCTCTTAAAATATTAGTCAGACCACATCATTCGTCTGCTTGAAACCCACCAATAGGCTCCTATTTCACTCAATGAGAGCCAAAGCCCACCTAATGGGCTAGTATCTTTGCACTCTGTGCTTCCTTAGCTTTTTCCTAAAATCTGGAATAAATAACTGCAGTATCTATTGGAATAATGAATGAACTGATAGCAAGACCTCCTTGTTCATCTGTTCGTTACCTGTCTTTCTCCACCTGAATGTAAATGTCATGAAGGCAGAGACTGGCTCATGGTAGATGTGGGTTCAATCCCTGTGTTGGGAAGATCCCCTGAGAAGGAAATGTCAACCCACTTTAGTATTCTTGCCTGGAGAATCCTATGGACAGAGGAGCCTGAAGGGCTACCGTCTATAGGGTTGCAAAGAGTCGGACGTAACTGAAGTGACTTAGCACACACATAGTAGGTACTCAATAAATATTGATAAGATGAGTGAACATCTAGGTAGATTCAGTCTATCTGAATATGAAAACATGTGCTTACCCCACTATACACCACCCTGTAAAACAGCTGAACTTCAGGACTCTCTAGTTTGTTCTGTTATTGGTTTTTTATGTTTATTTTACATTGTAGTATAGTTGACTTTACAATGATGTGTTAGTTTCAGGTGTACAGCAAAGTGACTCAGTTATAGAAATACATGTGTCCTTATTCAAATTCTTTTCCCATTTAGGTTATTACAGAATAGTCACCAGCATTCCTTGTGCTATACAGTAGGTCCTTGTAGGTTATCTATTTTATTTATTTCTTTATTGGAGGAAAACTGCTTTACAGTGTTATTGGTTTCTGCCATACAGCACAGCAAATCAGTCATCATTATACACATCATCTATTTTAAATGCAGCAGCCTGTATACTTCAAACCCAAACTCCTATTCGGGATTCTCTGGTTTTAGGATACACTGGGAACCTTTCTCCCAACATTATCTTCACTTCTCTGCAGCAATTTGACACTATAATCTTCTGCTTTCCCCTCTTAAAAGAGATTTCATGTGTGATACTTTCCTTCTATGCTAACGGTTACCAAACCCAGTATTTCAAGTTCCAGATCTGAATTTGAGGATAGGTGCCATGATGAAGCCTGATCCTTGAGAACAAAGTAAAAAAAGTCACGCCCAGTATCAGCACACAGTGCGCAGCCAATCAATGTTAGTACCTGTTCTCGGGATATTGAATAGGCGCATATTAGTTCCACTTTATGCTGGGATGCAGCTGGGGGAGATGGGGACCCAGAAGTAGGGTGGCTCTTTGGCCAGCAGAAAATCTCCATTTTATGTTATGCCTGCCCTGTAGACTTTGCCTCACTTGCATCAACCGGCAGAACATGGAAGTGAAAATCTGTCTCTGGCCACTCTGCCCCCACTCAGGCATCCCTGCTTCCTTCCTCTTTACTATAACATTAAGTGCTCTTCTTCCCTAGACAGGAGCCACAGCTTGCCATCCCTCTTGCATGTTTCATCAGAAACTGACTTCCAGCCATGCTCCTAGCTACCCCCCTGATGCATGTCACATCATTTTTTTCTTTTCGGTAAGAAGGAGTTTCTCATCTGCAGAATGGGTATACTATTTGCTCTGTCTAGTGTTGTGATGCTCAAATTAAATAACAGGATACAATGGAACTCTTTGGTTTCTTGTTTTTGTATTTTTTTCTCTTTATTGTTTTTTTATTTTATTTTTTGATTTTTATCCATTTTTTTGAGGTGGATTACAACATGTAAAAATATTTTATATTGAAGTTAGTTGATTTACAATATTGTGTTAGTTTCAAGTATACAGCAAAGTGATTCAGTTATACATATAAATGTATTTATTTTTTTCAAATTCTTTGGCTGCAATAGTACTTTAAAGATATTAATACTATGTGTATATAAACTTCTTTTATATTGGAATAAACGTATGGGAAAACAGAAAAGTGATTGTCAGGGGTGCAGGGTGGGGGAAATAGGGAGAAGTTGGTAAAAGGGTATAAACTTTCAGTTGTTAGATGAATAAGGCCTTAGAATCTAATATAAAGCCTGGTGGCTATAGTTGATAAAACTGTATCGTATAATTGCAGTTTGCTGAGAGAAGAGAACTGAAATGTTCTCACCAAAGGTAAAAAAGATAAATATGTGAGGTGATGGATATGCTAGTTAACAGATGGAAGTATTCTTTCACAACATATCCATATATCAAGTCACCACAAGGTACACTTGAACTGTCTTAGATTTTTTTTTTCCTTACCAGATTGCTGCAGGTTTAATAGTGGCCCCCAAAAGTATGTCCAAGTTGTAACCCCTAGAACTTGCAAAGATGACCTTATTTGCAAAACAATCTTTATGTATTGTGGATTTTGAGATCAGATCAACCTGGATTTAAGGTGGGCCCTTGTTTGTTTGTTTTTTTGATGTTCAATCATGTCAGATTTTTTGTGATTCTGTGCACTGTAGCCTGCCAGGCTTCTCTGTCCTTAGAATTTTTCAGGCAAGAATACTGGAGTGGATTGCCCTTTCCTACTCCATGGGCTATCTTACAATTTTATATGTCAATTAAACCTCAATAAAGCTGAAATTTCGGAGAAGGCAATGGCATCCCACTCCAGTACTCTTGCCTGGAAAACCCATGGACAGAGGAGCCTGGTGGGCTGCAGTCCATGGGGTTGCAAAGAGTCGGACACGACTGAGCGACTTCACTTTGACTTTTCACTTTCATGCATTGGAGAAGGAAATGGCAACCCACTTCAGTGTTCTTGCCTGGAGAATCCCAGGGACGGGGGAGCCTGGTGGGCTGCCGTCTATGGGGTCGCACAGAGTTGGACACGACTGAAGCGGCTTAGCAGCAGCAGCAGCAAAGCTGAAATTTAAAACATAGTAAGAAAGTGTATAGTCTATTAAATTCTTCCATAGTATGTAAACTTGCCTTATCTCAAAAACACAAGGACATGCCTCTTGAGTAAGAAGCTGAATTGCGCCCTCCATCTTGAACTCTCCAAATAGCAGTGACCATAATTTGAGATTTCCCTTTATAGAGAATGAAAAAAGGGTAGACTTTTTTCCATTTTGAGGCTTCTTCTGAATTTTCTTCTCACCCCCTCAATCTTTGCTTCCATTAATTTTTAAAAGTTTTGTGGTTGTCACTGGTAAGGTATAATAAAACACAATAAAAAATATTTTTAGAAGATTTAATTTAAAGAAAGAAAATGACATTATTAGTTTCCTATGGCTGCTATAACAAATGATCACAAACTTGGTGGCTTAACACTTTGACACATGTATTCTCTGCTGGTTCTGGAGGCCAGAAGTTCAGAATCAGTTTTTCTGGGCTCAAGGGAAGGTGTCACAGGGCTGTGCTCCTTCTGAAGTCTCTGGGGAAGAAAAATGTTTCCTTGCCTTTTGTAGCTTTTGGTTGCTGCTGGCATTTCTTGGTCCATGGCCCTCTTCCTCGTTCTTCAAAGCCAGCAATTTAACATATTCACATCTTGCTTTTATCATCATCACATCTCCTACTTTCTCTTCTCTGTTACATCTTCCTCTGACTGCCTCTCAGAAGGATGTTTGTGATTAATCAGCCCACCTGAATGTTCCAGGATAATCTATCCATTGCAAAGTCTTTAATCACATCTACTAAACCCCCTTTCTCTATAATGGGCTTCGCTGGTGGCTCAGTTGGTAAAGAATCTGCCTGCAACTCGAGAGACCCAGGTTTGATTTCTGGGTTGAGAAGATCCCCTGGAGAAGGGAATGGCAATCCACTCCAGTATTCTTGCCTGGAAAATCCCATGGATGGGACAGCAAAGAGTCCAACGTGACTACACGACTAATATTTTCATTTTCACTTTTTCTCTGTACTTTTCTCACCGGCTCCAAGGATTGGGACTTGGGTTATCTTTGAGGTCATTATTCAGACTCTACCCCAGAAAGGCTGCCACTGCTTATTTGTTTTTAAAGTTCAAAACTTTTCCATCAACTATGAAACTTTGATAAATCAATTATAATTCAATTGAAAAAACAGTTCGAATTTTTTTTGCTAAATAATAATAGTAATGGTAATACTTATATAGTGCATTCCATGTGTTAGACATGTTCTGAGTGTGTGTGTGTGTTTAACCATTTGCTTCTCACCTTGAAGATTTTTGACTCAGTTCTATTTAGAAAGTACAAGAGATCCTTTGGCCCACTTGCATCACACACTTCAATTTTCTACTAGTTAAGGAATTTAGTTATTCCAGTAATAGCAGTGAAATGTTATTATTAGAGCAACTGAGAGGGAAAGGGGAAGTGGAAGGATTGTCTATCTGTTTGTGTTTACAACACAAGTAGAATCGTTTAAACTTGAAGTGCCCTGTCTATCTTAAAATATAATTACAGGGAAGTTATAAGTCCAAAAAAAAAAAAAAATGTTGATGCAGTTGTTTAACAAAACCTAAGCTAGTTAGATAGCCAACAATAAACTATATGAATAACAATGAAGGTAAACTAGTCGGAATTGATAGCTACATGAACAAAAAAGAGTCGTAATAGGAAATACAACCATCTCAGAATAACACTGATGACAAGATGAGCTTTCTGAAGGCATCTGGAATGCCAACACACACCTGTGGGGGGTGTATGGGCAATAGGAACTTTGATACATTAACAATTGTTACCTAGCAACCAGCCTACTGAATTACAGTCCGTAGTATACTGTAGACTATGCTAGATTTCATTACAAATACTGACTTTTATTAACATTATACTTAGAGGCTTACTGTAACTAGTAAGTCTTGATAATAATGATGATGAAGACACATTTTTTTTAGCCCTTTCTATGTGCAAGCACGGTGCTAAATACTATAGTGTATTAATAGGAATTAAGAGTCTGAAGCACAGAGAAGTTAAACTTACTTCAAGTTAAACAGCTGAAAAATAATGGAACTGGAGGAAGAACGTTGGCAGCCCTTAAGAATTAAAATGGAAGGCTACACCCTCTTCCAACAACACAAGAGAAGACTCTATACATGGACATCACCAGATGGTCAATACTGAAATCAGATTGATTATATTCTTTGCAGCCAAAGATGGAGAAGCTCTACACAGTCAGCAAAAACAAGACCAGGAGCTGACTGTGGCTCAGACCATGAACTTCTTATTGCCAAATTCAGACTTAAATTGAAGAAAGTAGGGAAAACCACTAGACCATTCAGGTATGACCTAAATCAAATCCCTTATGATTATACAGTGGAAGTGAGAAATAGATTTAAGGGCCTAGATCTGATAGATAGAGTGCCTGATGAACTATGGAATGAGGTTCGTGACATTGTACAGGAGACAGGGATCAAGACCATCCCCATGGAAAAGAAATGCAAAAAAGCAAAATGGCTGTCTGGGGAGGCCTTACAAATAGCTGTGAAAAGAAGAGAAGCAAAAAGCAAAGGAGAAAAGGAAAGCTATAAACATCTGAATGCAGAGTTCCAAAGAATAGCAAGAAGAGATAAGAAAGCCTTCTTCAGCGATCAATGCAAAGAAATAGAGGAAAACAACAGAATGGGAAAGACTAGGGATCTCTTCAAGAAAATCAGAGATACCAAAGGAACATTTCATGCAAAGATGAGCTCGATAAAGGACAGAAATGGTATGAACCTAACAGAAGCAGAAGATATTAAGAAGAGGTGGCAAGAATACACAGAAGAACTGTACAAAAAAGATCTTCATGACCCAGATAATTACGATGGTGTGATCACTGACCTAGAGCCAGACATTCTGGAATGTGAAGTCAAGTGGGCTTTAGAAAGCATCACTACGAACAAAGCTAGTGGAGGTGATGGAATTCCAGTTGAGCTATTCCAAATCCTGAAAGAAGATGCTGTGAAAGTGCTGCACTCGATATGCCAGCAAATTTGGAAAACTCAGCAGTGGCCGCAGGACTGGAAAAGGTCAGTTTTCATTCCAATCCCAAAGAAAGGCAATGCCAAAGAATGCTCAAACTACCACACAATTGCACTCATCTCACACGCTAGGAAAGTAATGCTCAAAATTCTCCAAGCCAGGCTTCAGCAATATGTGAACCGTGAACTTCCTGATGTTCAAGCTGGTTTTAGAAAAGGCAGAGGAACAGAGATCAAATTGCCAACATCCGTTGGATCATGGAAAAAGCAAGAGAGTTCCAGAAAAACATCTATTTCTGCTTTATTGACTATGCCAAAGCCTTTGACTGTGTGGATCACAATAAACTGTGGAAAATTCTGAAAGGGATGGGAATACCAGACCACCTGACCTGCCTTTTGAGAAATTTGTATGCAGGTCAGGAAGCAACAGTTAGAACTGGACATGGAACAACAGACTGGTTCCAAATAGGAAAAGGAGTTTGTCAAGGCTGTATATTGTCACCCTGCTTATTTAACTTATACACAGAGTACATCATGAGAAATGCTGGAGTGGAAGAAACACAAGCTGGAATCAAGATTGCTGGGAGAAATATCAATGACCTCGGATATGCAGATGACACCACCCTTATGGCAGAAAGTGAAGAGGAACTCAAAAGCCTTTTGATGAAAGTGAAAGTGGAGAGTGAAAAAGTTGGCTTAAAACTCAACATTCAGAAAACGAAGATCATGGCATCTGGTCCCATCACTTCATGAGAAATAAATGGGGAAACAGTGGAAACAGTGTCAGACTTTATTTTTGGGGGCTCCAAAATCACTGCAGATGGTGACTGCAGCCATGAAATTAAAAGACGCTTCCTCCTTGGAAGGAAAGTTATGACCAACCTAGATAGCATATTCAAAAGCAGAGACATTACTTTGCCAACAAAGGTCCGTCTAGTCAAGGCTATGGTTTTTCCTGTGGTCATGTATGGATGTGAGAGTTGGACTGTGAAGAAGGCTGAGCGCCCAAGAATTGATGCTTTTGAACTGTGGTGTTGGAGAAGACTCTTGAGAGTTCCTTGGACTGCAAGGAGATCCAACCAGTCCATTCTGAAGGAGATCAGCCCTGGGATTTCTTTGGAAGGAATGATGCTGAAGCTGAAAGTCCAGTACTTTGGCCACCTCAAGGGAAGAGTTGACTCATTGGAAAAGACTGATGCTGGGAGGGATTGGGGGCAGGAGGAGAAGGGGACGACAGAGGATGAGATGGCTGGATGGCATCACTGACTCGATGGACATGAGTCTCAGTGAACTCCGAGAGTTGGTGCTGGACAGGGAGGCCTGGCATGCTGCGATTCATGGGGTTGCAAAGAGTCTGACACGACTGAGTGACTGATGTGATGGAATAATTTGGAGCAATCTTCAAGAATTGTTGTTTTAGACATTTAGACCATTGCTTCTTCCAGAGCTGATGTTCAAACTCCAAGCACTTTTTCTGACCTTCACTCAAGCCACTTTAGAATTGGATTGTCATTACCCATTTACTCATAGAATTTCTCCATTAAATTGTTAGCTCCTGGATATCAGACAACACTTTTATTAGTTTATTTTGTAAAGCCCTAGCAAAATATCTCACACAGAGTAAAGGCTCAATACCTGTCACACTCTTAACTTTAATTGTTTCACGTTGTAGAGCTGACCACCATGTTTTACTTCTTTGCTGCTCAAAAGACTTTATCTTAGTAAATATGTATGCAACATTCTAGCCATGGGTCAACCTCAGACTTGGGGACAGAGTGGTGATAAACTTACAAATGATGCCTGCCTTCAATGAGTTTGCATCTACTCGGGGAGGCAGACACTGAAGGAGCCCTTAAGATGATACATTGATAAGAAAAGTAGAGATGCCATCTCAGCACATGGTAAATGGGCTGATTCTAAAGAAAGGTCAAGAGGGACTTGCAGGCAAGTTTTTAAGGTCCAATGCTAAAAGCTGAGTGGTGGTGAAGTCAGATGAAAGAGGGAGGGAGCGGTGGAGAGGTTAAAGAGTGTCCTAGATGGGGGACAGGGTGTTGAAGGTGCAGAGATGAGAACCACTTAGATTCAAGTTCTTGAGCTACAGCACAAGAGGGAGAAAGGCCACTAAGAGGATTAGGAAAGGGCCAGCTCGTGTGTTAAGAGTATGGACTTTATCCCAAGGCACTGTGATAGGGGGTTTTTAAAAGGTTAGCGTCTTGCTAGGATTTACATCCAGAATGATTTCACTTGCTGCCTTGCAGGGAATGACTTGTAAGAAGAAAAATGGAAGGCAGGAAGACCAGTTAGAGGTTATGGAAGTGGTCTAGGTGATGGAACATTGTGGTGGCTGGATGGAGAGGAGTTTCAGAAGCAAAGGTCTAGCCAACTGAGAAGGTCAACCAAGTTCCCAATCAAAGTATTGGAACAAGACTTTCTTCAGCTGTGTGTATCATTATTCTCACCCTCTGTGAGCTTTGGGAGGGAAGAGTATGTGGCTTTGTTTTGTTCTGATTCTAACCTCCATCCTGAAGGTCATGGGAGCAATCTCCATAGTGAAGAGGAATGGTCACCTCTGGATGGGAGGACAATTGAGGGCTGAAAATGATGATTTTCAGTTAGAGCTGTGCATCCCAGTCATCTGTAGAGCCTAGGGCCCCATCTCAGGCCCACTGACTCATACTCTCTAGAGGTGTCTTTTTTTTTTTTTTCTTAAAATAGTATGGTTGATTTATAATATTATATTCATTTCAGAGGTGCTTTTGATACCTTTTGATTAAGAATTTTGTGTCTAGGGCAGGAAGTACTGAAGGCCTGAATAGAGCTTTTAAGAGAATATTGATGTGGAAATTAACAGGAAGGTATAATTTCCAGGACATGCAACCCACAGGATGTGACCCACAAAAAAGGCATGCTTCATTCATAAAGATATTTGCGGTTGTTCTCCAGGCCTATTGCAACCTGGGCAGTGCTGTTATGAGAATGAAATAGAGCCACCCCTCTGGGCAGCAGACTTCCCTTCTGCCCCCACAGAATACCGTCTTGTCCAGTCATCAATTGTGCGTGGAAGTCCTGGTTTCCCACCTACAGACTGGAGACCTAGGCGTCACAGGAGGTGAACTGGTGAGCAAAGAGGCTGAGAGGTTTGGTTTGGGTCGTGGTATGTCTGAGAGGTGGTAGAATATCCATCTACCTGTAGGCATCGCTGGTAAGCAAAGTGGCTTGTGAGCATGCTAAGTCACTCAGTTGTGCTCTATTCTTTGTGACCCTGTGGCCTGTAGCCCACCAGGCTCTTCTGCCCATGGAATTTTCCAGACAAGAATACTGGAGTGAGTTGCCGTGCCCTCCTCCAGGGGATCTTCCTTACCCAGGGATGGAGCCCATGTCTCTTATGTCTCCTGCATTGGCAGCCAGGTTCTTTACCACTAGTGCCGCCTGGGAAGCTCAGTAAATGAAGTGAGGGCTGCTGCTGCTGCTAAGTCACTGCAGTCGTGTCCGACTCTGTGCGACCCCAGAGACGGCAGCCCGCCAGGCTCCCCCGTCCCTGGGATTCTCCAGGCAAGAACACTGGAGTGGGTTGCCATTTCCTTCTCCAATGCATGAAAGTGAAAAGTGAAAGTGAAGTCGCTCAGTCGTGTCCAACCCTCATTGACCCCATGGACTGCAGCCTACCAGGCTCCTCCGTCCATGGGATTTTCCAGGCAGGAGTACTGCGGTGGGGTGCCATTGCCTTGAAGTGAGGGCTACTGTTTATTTAAAACCAAAGGTAAAGCCCAGAGCTATCAGCATAGCACAAAGGCCAGGCACTCCCTGGTGGTCCAGTGGTTAGCTCTGCACTTCCAGTGCAGGGGGAGCTGATTTGATTCCTGGTCAGAGAGCTAAGAGCCCTGTGGCATGGCCAAAAAATTTTCTTTTAAAAAAGGCCAAAGGTCAGACATTCATATTGCCAAAGGGAAGATACAGATAGAAAACAGGTTCCCTGTTACTCCAGCATAACTGATGGCAGTTACATGTACTGGGAATAAACAATCACTTAGGCAGTAATCAATAACAGAACAGAATTCCCTCCCCAAAACTTAAAAGTTAACTTCCTGAAACTTGGTATAGAAAACAGTACAGAAAAAATTTTATGTTTGCGTAACTTAAAGGCCTTAGGGGAAAACTAGCACAGAGGAACGGACCTTGTGGGAAGTTACAAATGTCACATTTTCTAAATTCAGACAATGGAGGGCACACTTAAGCAGTCCACTGCTGACACGAAACGCAGCCTGAATCAAAGGGCACAGGATGATTAACTGTCATGTAGCATCTCTGGCTTGCTAGACATTTCTCAGGATCTCTCCATTTCATGGAGATAGTTACAAATTCACTTCATATTACTGCGTGCAAGTGTAAGTGCTTAGTTGCTCAGTCATGTCTGACTCTCTGTAACCCCATGGACTGTAGCTCACCAGTTTCCTCTATGGGAAATCCATGGGACTTCCCAGGCAAAAATACTGGAATGGGTAGCTATTCCATTCTCCAGGGGATCTTCCCAATTCAGGGATCAGACCTGGGTCTCCTGCATTGCAGGTGGGTTCTTTACCGTCTGAGCCACCAGTGAAGCCCTATATCATTGCAGATGCTGCTTATTTGCACTTTAAGACATATTTGCTTTTTTCCTGTGTCTGGTTTCCTGCTCAAGTGTACAGGCCTTACTGATCTGGAGTTGTTTCATCTTGCTTCCTAGGATAACTCGGATGCTTGTGAAGGAACACTTGCATAACTCAAATTCCTCTACTTAGACACAAGGTTTATGAAGACTTCATCCGAAGAGAGCAGAACCTTGCAACCTGGCTTTGTCAGTTCCTCTTAGAGGTTTCAGTTCTTTTCCTCTGTAGACACCAGCTAATAACAATCACCATTTGTTGAACATTTCTCTGTGATGAGTGTTTTATATATGTTGTGCTATTTACCCTTACAATAACATTGTGAAGCGGCTATTTAGTAAAGAACCAGCCTGCTAATTGTCAATGCAGGAGACTTAAGAGATGTCGGTTTGTCCCTGGGTCGGGAAGATCCCCTGGAAGAGGGCATGGCAATCCACTCCAATGTTCTTGCCTGGAGAATTCCATGCACAGAATTCCTGGTGGGCTACAGTCCGTGGGGTCACACAGAGTGGGACATGACTGAAGCAGCTTAGCACACACTTAGTGGATTTATAGTGCTGTGTTAGTTCCTGCTGTACAGCTAAGTGACTCACTTATACCTATACGCCTTCTTTTTCATATTCTCCATGATGGTTTATCACAGACTGTTGAATATTGTTTGCTGTACTATACAGTAGGATTGAGGCGTGTATTATTACCATTTTTTTAGAGATAGGGAAACCTAACCTAAAACATTTGGTCAAAGTAATATCACTCATCAGTGGTAGATGTTAATTTGAACTCGAGGGAAGCTGACCATAAAGCTCTAAATGTTTTTTTTTTTTTTTCATTATTATAGAAAAATATTCATAACACAAATTAACCATGTTAGCGATTTTTAAGTGTACAGTTCAGGGGCATTAAGTACATTTATAGTGTTGTTCAACCATCACCCCAGAGCTTTTTCACCTTTCCAAATTGATGATCTATACCCACTCAACTACAACTCCCCTTTCCCCCTCTCCCTCACCTCCTGGAAACCATCATTCTACTTTCTGTCTCTATGAATTTGACTATCCTAGTTACTTCATATGAGTGGAGTCATACAGCATTTTTCCTTTTTTATCTAGCTTATTTCACTTAACACAATGTTTTCACAGTTCACCCACGTTGTACCATGTGTCAGAATTCCCCCTTTTTTTTTTTTTTTTTTTATGGCTGAATAGCATTCTATTGATAGGATACGTGTTGTGCAGTGCTATGGCACTCAGTCGTGTCTAACTCTTTGCAGCCCCATGAACTGTATCATATACCATGTTTTATTTATCTGTTCACTTGTTGATGGACATTTGAGTTGTTTCTATGTTTTGGCAATTGTGAATAACGTTGCCATGAACAAAATCCCGGCTTTTAATGTAAAGTCCCAACTCTGAAGCAGGGCTCCACAGAGCAGCAATTTTGCAGCTCTGACAACTGATGAGATGAGTCTGCAGTTGCTATTATATAATCCAGAACACCCCAAACATCACAGGAGAGGAAAGGAAGGCATGGAGGCACTATGCTGCCCTCTCCGTCAATCTCCCAGCAGAAAAACAGATTCTACTATGGTTGACCTGATTCTACCTGGAATCAGTTGCAGAGGTTGGAAACACAGTCACAGTTCTGTTTCTTCTCTTTCACAATTAAAAAAAAAAATCACCACGATAGAAAATACTTGTTTCTAAAGCTACTCTTCGGTATACTTTATATGACCATTCCATTTCAACCACACTTGTTCACCTGCCTGCTTTTCTCCCGGTCTATCCATGGGAGCTTTTGTTCATGCTGATCTTTGCACAGGTCTGTCTCACCGGAAACACAATCCTCACTCTCCTTCAATCATTTTCTGTCTTGACAGATAAAGTGGAGTTTATTTCTTGGTGATTAATCAGAAAAAGGTAAAAATAAAACTTTCTCTTCTTATTCTCCTTGGTATTTCAGTTCAGTTCAGTTGCTCAGTCATGTCTGACTCTTTGCGACCCCATGAACCGCAGCACGCCAGGCCTCCCTGTCCATCATCAACTCCCGGAGTCCACCCAAACCCATGTCCATCGAGTCGGTGATGCCATCCAGCCATCTCATCCTCTGTCGTCCCCTTCTTCTCCTGCCCCCAATCCCTCCCAGCATCAGAGTCTTTTCAGTGCCAAACATTTCCAACATCCCTTGTCTGTCTGTCTGTCTCTCCCTTTCTCACTCCTTCCTTCAGTTTCCCCGGATGCCACTGGTTCAGAATCCCTGGAAGAAATTAGGGAAGAGTTAGCAACATGTCAGGTTTGGTGAAACCCCAGGGTTTCAGGAGAAGGACCCACCTGCCTTTGCTGACATCCCGTCTCCTAAAGCTGCCCTCGGATACCATTTATTTTGCCTCTCCGTTCTCTCCCCAGCACCCAGAGCCACATTTTTTTCCCCAGTGAACCCTCCACAAGATGTGAACCTAAATTCTAAAAGTTGAAGGAAAGGTATGAGAACTAAATCTGAGCCCTAGAAGTTTCCAGCTGCCATCTGTCAGCAAGGAGGTAGCTATCCCTTCTTCAGAGCAGCAGGGGCAAGAAAACTACTGACCGAACCCTCCAACTGACCTGGGGAAAAGTCAGGGTTTGCAGTCAGAAGGCTAGGAAGAAAGGGCATGAGGCTTTTATTGTCAGGAATCAGAGAATGAAGCCAGGCTGAGGAGGAATCCTGTAGGGCAGGTCACCCGATAAAGGGAGACCGAACTGTGGGTTGAGGGTTGGGGCCAGAGCCCTTAATATGACTCCTCAAGTTTGGACAGGCAGGGTGAGAACCTATTAGGATGCTCCTGAAGATCTTTCGGGCTCTATCTCTCTATTTCAATCTCTTTGTCTTCTAAAAATAATTTTTAGTAATTAAAAAATGCATTGCTTTATTTGGCCGCGCCAGGTCTTAGCTTCAACATGTGAACTCTTAGTCGCTACATGTGGGATCTAGTTCCCTGACCAGGGCTCTAACCCGGGCCCCCTGCATTGGGAGCGTGGGGCCTTTAGTCACTGGACAACCAGGGAAGTTCCAAGAAGATCTCTCTTTTGGTAGTTTTCTATGGTTGCTCATTTCTAAGCCTAAATTGGTTATGAAGGAAAAGCCGTCTTAGAAGGCTTGGTAATATTTTTATTCAGTCACTTTCATTCTTAAGGTTCTACTATGGTGAGACTTTATGTACCTATGCACTAAGAAATCCACATTTTGGTACTAAGATCAAGTTCCCTCTGAATTTTTTAGGCAGCAGGTGGAATACCTTGTAATGGGATTCACAGAATAAGAAATTAGAATCCATTATTAATTTTGGCCTCAAAACTAATTTTGATATTCATTTTGCAATCAAAAATTAAAGCTTGGCTTCCCTGACACTCTGGTGCCTGGTAGTCAGCATTTGCAAAGCTCTTGCCATCCCCAATCTCTTCCCTCCCCAACCGAGGCAAGTCCTCTCCTGGCTCTTCTCACATTCAAACACAACCCCGTGTTCCAGGTCTGGGAGAGTGCCTTTCCTCTCCTGTCACACCTCCGTGCCTCGTTTAGGAGAGCCATTCTAAGGGAGGACACTAGCTTGGCTCAGCAGACTTTGTTTTCCAATTTTTCAATTAGGTCCCTCTATGTCAATTTTCTTTTCTTTTTTTTTAATTGCTTGTGATTTTGAGTTTTCTTTCTTTTTCTTATTTTATTCTCTGCTATTTTATTTTTAAAAATTTAATTTATTTATTCTGCTATTTTTCTTATGAGCTTAATGCTATATTATATAGCACATATTGTTGGATCTTTGTTAAGAATTTTACCCTTTGGGGAATTCCCTAGCAGTCCAATGCTTCCATGCTTCCACTGTTGGGGGGGACTAAAATCCCACATGCCATATGGCACAGTCAAAAAACTGAAGACTAATTTCTTTTTAAATTTAAAAAGAAAAATATTTCTCCCTTTATCTTACAAAGCATCCCACTTTTTTGTGTGTGTATGCCTATTTTAATGTTCTTTTTTTTTTTTTTTTTTAATTTTTGCCCTAAGTTAGACATGAATGGTGATTTTCTAAATCTCATAACTAGAAGACGAACATTTGGAACAGGGAAAGATGGGGGATTATTCAGGGTTTTACAGAGAGACAGAACTAACAGGATCTGTTTTTATCTATCTAAATCTATATATGAGAGAGGAGGAAACAGAGAGATGGATCTTGAGGAATTGGCTCATACAATTGTGGAGGCTTGGAAGGACCAAAATCCTTCCAAGGGGAGGCTGGCAGGTTGGAGTCTCAGGGAAGAGTTCCAGTCCAAGTTCAAAGGCAGTCTGCTAGCAGAATTCTTCAGTCTTTGTTTTGTTGAGGCCTTCAACTGATCTGTTGAGGCCCACCTACACAAAGCAGGATAATCTGCTTTATTCAGATTCTATGAATTTAAATGTTAATCTCATTAAAAAAATGATAATAACAAAACTCCAAAAAAACAAAACAAAAAGTAAAACAAACCCAAAAAGTCACCCTGACAGAAATATCCAGTTACATTTGACCGAATATCTGGGCACCATGGCCCAGCCAAGTTGACCCATAAAATTGGCTGTCACAGTCGGGGAAAGAGAAGAGGGTAAGACATTGGATTTTAGACACAGAGCTTCACCACCTGCTGGATTGAATGACAGAGGCCTTACGGAAAAGGCTTCTTAGAAATCTTTTCAAATGAGACTAGAAAACAAATAAGCTAAGCTCCCTAAATGGGAAAAGGTCAAAAGGGAGAGATGCCATTCAGATCCAGGCTGTTGGTTTTTACAAGGAGATGGACAGATGGGAAGACTTCCTGCTAAGAGCATAAGGCACCTCTCTTTGGGAGGCTGGAGACAGCTTTTGAGGGAGCCTCAGAGCTGCAGCCTGGCTGGAGTCTCTTTCTAGACCCCAGTGACCCCAGACTCAGCTGGTGGGCTCTTCTGCAGCTGACAGCTGCCCCCAGGAGTTCCCTTGTGGGCCTCTGCCCTCTGGGCCTCCAGCCAGAGAAGCAGGCCGGGGCCAAGAGTGCCTTGCCCCCTGCAGAGCCCCACCTGTCCCGCCCAGGCCGCTGAGAGGCCATCCTTGTCTTTCCTCCTCCACCCAGGCAGCTCCTCCTCTGACGCATCGTGGCTAGTTGCTTTCCTAAATACTTGGACTTGGTTGTGTGCATCAGACAGCATGACTCTAACATAGTCATAGTTCAAAGTCAGGTATCCCTTAATTGTTGAAAATACTATCTTCTAACCATAATTGTCTTCAAAGTAAAGAACATTTTTCTAGTTTACTTCCATTACAGACACTTAAGAGGTGTTCCCGAGAGAATAAACCAAACTCTAATTAGTAAAGAAAAACTAAGACCTATGGAACACTTTGGAAAATAATGCTATGTGAGAATTATAAATTCCTTGGTTGAGAACAGGTAAGAATTTAAAAACTGATATTTTATATACAATTATATAAAAATAGTCCAAGAATAAAATTCAGCAAGTATTCCCCTTTGCTCCTGTCACAGTGCTGGTATTTTCCTTAGGTTTACATGCCGCTTGTATTCGTCTATATCTCTGATTGCAATTTTTCAATTCCTTTAACTCTTATTTTCCTGTCCTCTTCCACCAAAAATTTTTTCATAGTCCCTAAGAACTTAACCATTCATTTTTTCTTTTTCTTACTCTCCTCAAGTCATTTTACTCATTCTCATACATTTTCTATACCCATACACAAGTTTTGAGTAGAATTCCACTTAAAATTTCCAAGTACTTATTAGACATCTGCATTTGAACATCCACACAGCTGGCTCTGAAACAACATATCTAAACTGGTCCTCTGACCTGTTAGTGATCTCCTTCTATTGTATTATCAACCTCTACCTGGAATATATAGAAAATCTGTAAGGGCTATAAGCAATAAGGAAACAGGAGTGATCACCACTCTCTGCTATCACCAGCAGAACATCTCCTTGATGAGATCTATCTGTACGGGGGCATCACGTGGCGTATAACATTGATGGTCATGGTGGGGAGAGATATAGAAGACACTACATATCAGGAGGGGTTACAAATCTGTTCTTTACCATTTCTAACCATTTAACTTTGGGCCAACTCCTCTATCTCACAGAACCTCAGTTTCACCAATAATTAATAAAACAGGGGAACTGAGAGCATCATTTCAGCTAACAATAATAATAACACCCTTCTAGGAGAGAGGCAACCTGAAGGTTGCTGCTGAGTGGAAGACAACAGAGCACAAAATCGAACAAAACCCTTGTCCCCTATTGTCTAGCACAAGAAACTCTGCTCAGTATTTTCTAACATCCTAAATGGGAGAAGAATTTGAAAAAGGATACATGTATATGTATAACATGTATATTATACATGTATATGTATAATAAACATGTATATGTATTATTTTTCTGGGCTCCAAAATCACTACAGATGGTGACTGCAGCCATGAAATTAAAAGACGCTTGCTCCTTGGAAGGAAATTTATGACCAACCTAGATAGCATATTCAAAAGCAGAGACATTACTTTGCCAACAAAGGTCCGTCTAGTCAAGGCTATGGTTTTTCTTGTGGTCATGTATGGATGTGAGAGTTGGACTGTGAAGGCTGAGCGCTGAAGAACTGATGCTTTTGAACTGCGGTGTTGGAGAAGACTCTTGAGAGTCCCTTGGACTGCAAGGAAATCCAACCAGTCCATTCTGAAGGAGATCAGCCCTGGGATTTCTTTGGAAGGAATGATGCTAAAGCTGAAACTCCAGTACTTTGGCCACTTCATGCAAAGAGTTGACTCATTGGAAAAGACTGATGCTGGGAGGATTGGGGGCAGGAGGAGAAGGGGATGACAGAGGATAAGATGGCTGGATGGCATCACTGACTCGATGGACGTGAGTCTCAGTAAACTCCGGGAGCTGGTGATGGACAGGGAGGCCTGGCGTGCTGCAATTCATGGGGTTGCAAAGATTCGGACACGACTGAGCGACTGATGTGATCTGATCTGATATGTATAACTGAATCACTTTGCTGTACACCGGAAACTAACACATTGTTAATCAACTGTACTCCAAGATAAAGTAAAAAATTTTTAAAAAGCAAAAATTGTCCCTTGTCCCTGGCATTAAAGAGATGGTAGCATTGGAAACAGGCAGAACTGGTGCTGAGCATGTTTGTGACTGCAGGGATTGGCAACATGTCCAAGAAGAAAGTGGAAACTAGGCAACTCTTTTGTGTTAATTCCTGGAGAAGGGAATGGCACCCCATTCCAGTATTCTTGCCTGGAGAATTCCATGGACAGAGAATCTTGGCGGGCTACAGTCCATGTGGTCGCGTAGAGTCTGACACAACAGAGAGGCTAAAACTTCGTGCGAATTCATCTTCTGGGTATGTCTCCCGTCTCCTTGACAGTAACCAGTTCTTCTGGAAGGTGGCAGAGTCAGAATTTCCTTGAGCATAGGTGGCTCCCACAGAACCTTCCTACTGCTGATGAGCAGCATGGGATGTGATGATGGGGTGCTTCGCAAACGTCCAGCGAACGATGAACATAGCTTCTGTTGCACACTCAATATCCTCTAGACATCTGGATGTGATGGGATGGGCTGTAGGGTCCATGAGATATTTCCTTATATGAGCGCATCTCCCTAACACTTAGGTTGTCATTTGGTCGTAATGAAATAGGTGCTTGACAGTAGAGATGCGGACATGGATAACAGACCTATGGACACTACAGGGGAAGGAGCGGGTAGGACAAATTGAGAGACAGAAGCACTGAAAAGTGTACATTACCACGTGTAAAATAAAGAGCCAGTGGGAATTTGCTGTACAACACAGAGAGCTCAACCTCGCACTCTGTGGAAACGTAGAGGGGTGGGATGGGATGAGAAGGGGAAGGCGGGTTCAAGGGGGAGAGGACACACGCACGCCTAAGGCTGATTCGCGTTGATGCGCGGCAGAAACCAGCATGACACTGTGCTGCAATTATCCTCCAGTTAAAATAATTTATGAAGAAGACATGTGAGCTCAAAATTATCACGAAAGACTTTACTTACATCCTTCAGAGTGTTATTCTACCGCCAGGGGTATTTAATCAGCCTGATTTACAGAACTTAGCATTTTTGATTGGGGAAAGAGAGGAAATTGGAATCAGCTCTGGCTAAGTGCGAAGAACTATTTTCAGAACATCAGTGAACTGAGGCTCATGGGCATGGTTCATATTTCAGCACCAGGAGAAGAAAATTTAAAAGAAAATCCTACAAATAATGGAAATCGTACAGTCGTGCTGCAGTTGTTCCAGTTTTGCTGGAACCCAAGCTGATGCTTCCTCTGCTGCTCACCACTGGCTCTGGTAACCCATACTCCACATCAGGCTGCTGGCTAAATGTACCAGGTATGGGATGCTCTTGATGAAAGAGTGACTAAACGTTTACAACAGCTATCACTTAATGAAAGCTTCATAGTGAAACACAAAACTGCATTAAGGTGAGCTGATCATGGAGCAGTGATAGAAACAACTCTTTGGTGTCGTAGCTGGTCAGAATGTGTGAGAAATCAATCAGGATAGAAGTATGGGGATGAGAATTTGGCGGACAGTACTGGCTCTATTCTGAGAGTTTCTTTCTCCTGCTAATCTCATCACTTGTGCCAGATGGAAGGGCGTGTATGTGCTCATTCAGTCGTGTTCAACTCTTTGCGACCCTGTGGGCTGTGGCCCGCCAGGCTTCTCTGTCCATGGGATTCTCCAGGCAAGAATACTGGAGTGGGTTGCCATTTCCTCCTCCAGAGGATCATCCTGATCCAGGGATTGAACTTGCGTCTCTTATGTCTCCTGCATTTGTAGATGGGATCTTTACCACTAGCACCACCCGGGAAGCTCAGGTGGAAGGGACAATGAGTGAAAATTCAAAGAATGGTTTTCAGACACAAGTAGGGCATTGGGAATCCAAGGCAGGTCTCCTCGGGGGGTCGGGGTGACAGAGGGTGGCAGATGAAGGCACTTTGGTGGTGCGGCTTTAAAGCAGGTCTCTGCAGGCTCAGTTGTAACTTGTACAGCCAGCCCTGGTGACCGAAGAGAAGCATCCCTGTTTGGGTTTGCCAGCAAAATTGTGGAAGAGAGCCAGAGCAGAAGAGAAGGAAAGCACAGATGTCTGGTGGTGGCATAAGGTATTTGTTTGGGGGTTTCCTTCTTTCCCAGAGAGACTTGAGGGGAAGGAGCAAGAGGCCCCACCCAAGTGGAAGGGAGTGAACCAAATAAATGTGTTAAATCAAATCACTGAGGAACTTGCCTGGTGGTCCAGTGGTTAAGACTTCACCTTCCAATGCGGAGGGTGCAGGTTCCATCCCTGGTCAGGGAGGGAGTTAAGATCCCACATGCCTTCTGGACAAAAGAACCAAGACACACACACAGAAACAGAAACAATATTGTAACAAGTTCAATAAAGACTTAAAAACATGGTCCACATCAAAAAGAATCTTAAAAAAAAAGCAGATCACCAAATTAAAGTATCCTAAATGCCTATCAGTTTATGCCCAATCTCAAGCCATGACATCACTAAAGAGACTGTTTACTGTTCTTTTCCCAGTTTAACTTGGTGACTTGGAGATTTCACATGGCACGGTCTTGTTAGATATCAACAAAGCTTCCAGAAGCCTCTGTAAGTTTGCTCTTCTGAGAAAAGACTGTGAAGATGCATTTGGTTTATCTCCTGGATGTCCTTCCGAAGATAAAGTTACTGAAAGATGAAAGTATTTCCAGGATTCTACAGTAGATACTTGGCCTAATTAGGAAAGATGTTTTTACACCTTGAATCAGCTAAGTGTGTATTATCTATGTATCTTTTCTTGCATGAACTTCTAAGGGGTTGCTGTCCCCAATTTCTAAGCATCCTTCCCTGCTCCTACTAATAAATGTACATTTTTTTTGTGATGCTCTTAAGCTCACAGAGCACATTGACCTAACTTCTTAATGGATTTCCTTCCCACAAGAAGGTATGGACCATGCTCTGTGAATGAAGGAACTAGTATTGTGTTCAAGGGCCAGCTGCTAATGAAACAGATGCTACCCAAACCCAGATCTCCTTCCTGCCACCAAGCCTGTATTCTCTTTTCTATGCAGAGGAATATGATACTACCATGAGTGTTGTTCATGAGTCATTCATTTCTAAAATGTTATTTTATCCAGAACTTATCAACCAAGTTGTTGAGCTGGAAAAAGGGACAGACTTCCCTCTCTCTGATTTAATGGAGAAAATCGACCGACATGCAGCCAGCAGGAATAAAAAATATTCTGAGAAAGCTCAGGCTGTAATGTGGGTGTTGGTGTATGTTTCTCAGAGAGAAGTTTGCTAAGACACCATTGGCTGTGTGCAATGCTGCTCTTTGTTAGTGCCCTGGCACCCGTGCAGAGTGCATGCAGAGGGCTGGCTCTGTCCTGTGAACTAGATGTCTTCTTTGCTGTCTGACTTCCTCATCTGAAGGCTGGGCATGGTATAAGCAGTTCGCCTTCCCTGTTGCTAAAACAGCAGCAGGCATTACATTGTTAAACCTACCAGCCATCACTCTTAAAACACCACATGGCAAAGTGGGCCTGGCCCATCCCTCCTGCTAGGTGACCCCCCAAACTCTGCCTTTTCTGATTTCTTTTCCCCTTCAACACCATTTTTTGGTGTTCCCATGAACGTTAGAAATCCACTTTTTAAAAAATTTTTTATGTTTTGGCTGTGCTAGGTCTTTGTTGCTGCTTGTGGGCTTCCTCTAGTTGCAAAGAGCAGGGGCTACTCTCTAGCTGCCGTGCGGGGGCTTCTCATTTTTGTAGTTTGTCTTGCTGCAGAGCAAAGGCTCTAGGTGTGCAGGCTTCAGCAGTTGCAGCATGCAGGCTCAAGGACCCTAGGGCGCACAGCTTTCAGAAGTTGTGACACGAGGGCTTAGCTGTTCCGAGGCGTGTGGGATCTTCCCAGACCAGGGATCAAAACAGTGTCCACCTCTGCATTGGCAGGCGGATTCTTCTACAATGTGCTAAAGGGGAAGTCCGTGTTCACTTGAAATTGATGACCCTCCTTTGAAAACTAGAGGCAGCCCCATGATTTCATTTGCCCCAGTCAAAATCCCTTTTCTCTTATTGAATAACAGATTTTGTATATTCCTCCAGGAATCTATTGTCTTAAAAATAACCCACTTGACTTCCATGTCATCTTAAAATATAAAAGCTCATAGGATTAATGTGAGTAAGAGTTTGAAACCATGGCGCCTGGTCATAGATGATTTGTGGACATCTGCAAGCTAGCTTCTTCCTTTGCTGTATTTGGAGCAAAGGCTCACTGTCAGTTCGGTAATACAGGAGAACTCCTTAAGCGCCAACCACAATGCACAGGACACAGAGCAGGAGAGTTTCCTACCAGTTGGGTGATTACCAAGGATAATTCAAGACACTCGCTATGCAAGGCAGGCGCCATCTTCCTGGACCTGTCATTTCAATTATCAGCTGTTTCAGTTTCTAACATACAAAAGCAGCGGTTATGTATGAAACACGCACTTTTGTTTAGTCGTTAGAGCCCTTTTGTTTCTCTGACTGTGGTTGGCTCAGTTCCTCTAATTTGGTTCCATTTGTGCAGACTATGCCTCATAGCAAAGTGCAGGCCCTGCCCTCACAGAGGTCTCCCCCGTGGCTTTGTCTTTATGGTGGAACCTGGGCTTGTCTTCACCCTGAAGCTGCTGCCCACTGGTGAAAAGTCACAGGTTCCTTCACAGGAAGCTGGTGCTATGGAGAGCCACGTTTAGATGTAGGAAGTGAGGGAGGGGATCCCAGACCATTTTTTTTGTTTGTTTGTTTTTGATATTTATTCATTTGGTTGTGCCGGGTCTTCACTGCATCAAGCAGGATTTTTAGCTGGGGCATGCAAGCTCTAAGTTACAGCATGTGGGATCTAGTTCCCCTGACCAGGGATCAGACCTGGGCCCCCTGCATTGGGCACGTGGAGTCTTAGCCACTGGACCACTAGAGAAGTCCCCACACGACCTTTTAATCGCTTGCTTTGTATCAATAACGTCTTTACATTTGTATCTGAAATAAATGTTTAAAAGCACTTCCAAGTTGTGCAAACTGTCTGATCTCAAGAATCGTGTTAACAGCAAGGATGATTATCCAGAGTCCACAAATGGAGAAATGTTTGCAAAAGCTGCAGATGCAAAGCTCAGACTGTACTTGTGGTTTACATATTCTCTTTGTGCTAAGGCAGTTCAGTCATGTCTGACTCTTTGTGACCCCATGGACCATAGCCCACCAGGCTCCTCTGTCCATGGGATTCTCCAGGCAAGAATACTGGAGTGGGTTGCCCTGCCCTCCTCCAGGGGATCTTCCTGACCCAGGGATTGAAACTGCGTCTCTCGTCTCCTGCACTGGCAGGTGGATTCTTTACCACTAGCACCTTACTGTCTACTGTCTATCTCCCCTCTGCTTAAATTTAACTTCCACAGGGTGGGGATCTTTATTTTTTCTCTGCTGCGACCCCAAAGCCTAGAACAGTGCCTAGCCCATGGTTGGCACTCAATAAATATTGGTTGAATGGATGAACTGAGTCTCTCCAGGTCCAGGCTTCCTTTTTAGGCATTTTAGTTTAGGAAATTTTCACGAAGGAATAGAGATGCAGAGAAAACAGTGATGCTCTTGGCTGTGACTATTGGTTTCCCCGAAGGGAATGAGACGTAATCTGTTCTTCGGGCTAAGAAATGAGATGTGAGTAGTAAATGGAAAATTGGTCAACGATGGATGTGTCGCTGTCATCTTCTCCTCCTCGTTCTTTCTTCCGTGCAGCTGGTCCCAGAATTGCCTGGTTTTCTCTCTGTCTCCTAGAGGCTTTCCAGATTGAGCAGGCGGGGGAGTGAGAGTCTGGGGTTGCCTGGTGATTTGGAGTGAGTTTTGTCTAATTAGAACAGAATCAGCAGCCCTTACCCTTCATCCCCCAAAGAATGAGGAGATGCTGGGAAGCAACAACTGCATTCCCCAAACAGCTCAGGAAGTTTAATGCTGCTATTTTTTCCCAAAGCCTTGTAGATAATAGGAAGTGATTAAGGGAAGTGAAGTTCCTCTGGCTGACCTCAACTATTTCAGTTTAACTTTGTTCTCACTTGTCTTACTCACTGTGCTCTTCAAGCTTAATGATTTTGAATTAAGCATAATTCTTTAGCTAGGCCCTTACCACTGTAATGGGTGGGGAGCGTGTTACAGTTTTACTTCGTTATCAAACTAGGTTAACACGCAAATATATCCAGAGGATGATGGGGAAAGAAAAAACAAAACCAAAAAATCACACCAGCTTTCTGCCTCTCTCCTGGAGCAGCTTTAGTCTACAGAGTCCAGTTCAGAAGGAGATAAAGCATCGTCCACTCGTTTCCTCATTTTTTCTCTGTCTACCCTAAAAGTCTCAGTTCTGCTTCTTCCTCTCTGGTCTGAGGTGCCCTTCATTTTTATCCCCCAAAGCATCTGGTTCTCCCTTGGAAGTGGTGTCAAGTTGTTATCAAACCAGGTTCATTTGCCCAATGCTCAGCAACTCAAAAGTCCAAGATGCCAAGGTTTACAGCAAAGGAAGGGTTTATTCAAAAGGCAGCCAAGTGGGAAGATGGAAGGGCAAGTCTCAGATGCAGGCAAGGGGCTTGAGATATTTATGGGATAAAGAAGCAGGGTGGGGGACTTCCCTGGTGGTCCAGTGGTTAAGAACCCACCTTCTGATGCTGGAGACAAAGATTCGATCCCTGGTCAGGGAAGTAAGATTCCAAATACCTCAGGGCAACTAAAGCCACGCACCACAGCTAGAGAAGACCACACACTGCAAAGAAGACCCAGAGAGTCAAAAAAAAAAAAAAAAAAGAAGAGGAAGAAGAAGCAGGGTGGTCTTAAGCATGGGGAAAGATAATGGGAAAAGTGAGGTAATTAGTATACTATACAGTGAAGTGAAGTGAAGTCGCTCAGTCGTGCCCGACTCTTTGGGACCCCAAGGATAGTAGCCTGCACCAAGCTCCTCCGTCCATGGGATTTTCAAGGCAAGAAGTACTGGAGTGGGTTGACATTTCCTTCTCCAGGGAATCTTCCCAACCCAGGGATCGAACCCAGGTCTCTCACATTGTAGACAGATGCTTTACCGTCTGAGCCACCAGGGAAGTCCAGTATACTATACAGGCATATCTGAATTACCTGCTTCTTCATGGGATGGATGGTCATAATTGGGGGTGCTTAGCAGGATTTGAGGGTGGAGTTTTTGACCCTCTGAAGTCAAAAGGTCATTCATCGGACACCTGAGCTGGTCCAGTTTTACGGTGAGTGGTCCCAACCAGTGTTGACCAGCTCCAGATCACTAGACGCAGCTGACTCCAAAATCCTGGAAAACAACTTAAGCAAACATCTTATTGTTTTGGCGACATGAGCCTTGGAGGACATGCAAGCGGCAAGAAAATAGTTAAAGCGGGCTAGCTCAGTGAAGGCAGAGGATATGCAGAGTTTTAATAAGCTGTAAGAAAAGCTCAAGACTTTCTGTTACTCAGGAGTTTTTGTAGCTTTTATTAACCCTAATGGGTATGGTTTCAAAGTCACAAGCAGATAATAAAGGAATGAAGGGAAGGGATCTTTTGAGATTCAGATTGTTGCTGGTAAGACTTACCATATTGTAGCTGAATTCTTCAGTGTTAACCTTTGTCTTGTAGAGAATTCCCTTCTTTCATTTATTTATTTTTAGAATGAGGCAAGGCCCCCAGATGAGGTAGACTTGTATCCTCCCACAGGGAGAGGATGAAAAAGGAGAAAATCTCCTCCATGGGTATCTGAATAAATGTAAAATCTTTAATTCTAGCAGGTAGGAGATTTCTTCAGGTAGCCAGATGTACTTGAAAAAGACAAAATCATGTTTCAGAAGATAAACTGCCAAGTGGGAAAAATAAAATATGCTAAAAAGTGTGAGGACAACAATTACAAATTGATCATGAATAAAAAAAAAACTTTGTCATTTTGATGAGCAGAAAAATTAAATTTTATTATTGTTTTAAACTGCATTTCTTGCAGGCTGATCATTTTTCCACTCGTCTGTTGCATTTCCTCTTTTGTGGTGTGTCTGTTCATGACTTTTCTCACTTAGAGTTTATATGTATGTGGCTGTTCCACTTAACTGTGTTAGTAACTTTTAAAGGAGACATTTGAAACTGCCTAAGGACACATATTGTCACCCTGCTTATTTAACTTATATGAAGAGTACATCATGAGAAACGCTGGGCTGGAAGAAGCACAAGCTGGAATCAAAATTGCTGGGAGAAATATCAATCACCTCAGATATGCAGATGACACCACCCTTAGGGCAGAAAGTGAAGAGGAACTAAAAAGCCTCCTGATGAAAGTGAAAGAGAGTGAAAAAGTTGGCTTAAAGCTCAACATTCAGAAAACTAAGATCATGGCATCTGGTCCCATCACTTCATGGGAAATAGATGGGGAAACAGTGGAAACAGTGTCAGACTTTATTTTGGGGAGCTCCAAAATCACTGCAGATGGTGACTGTAGCCATGAAATTAAAAGACGCTTACTCCTTGGAAGGAAAGTTATGACCAACCTAGATAGCATATTCAAAAGCAGAGACATTACTTTGCCAACAAAGGTCCGTCTAGTCAAGGCTATGGTTTTTCCAGTGGTCATGTATGGATGTGAGAGTTGGACTGTGAAGAAGGCTGAGTGCCAAAGAATTGATGCTTTTGAACTGTGGTGTTGGAGAAGACTCTTGAGAGTCCCTTGGACTGCAAGGAGATCCAACCAGTCCATTCTGAAGGAGATCAGTCCTGGGTGTTCATTGGAAGGAATGATGCTGAGGCTGAAACTCCAGTACTTTGGCCACCTCATGTGAAGAGTTGACTCATTGGAAAAGACCCTGATGCTGGGAGGGACTGGGGGCAGGAGGAGAAGGGGACGCCAGAGGATGAGATGGCTGGGCATGACCAAGTGACTAGCACATACAAGGATCTCTTAGGAGGAATGTTTAAATAAATCTTGGTATATAATTAACAGTGGCATTTTGTGTGACCATTACTGGTTTTGTGTTTGTTTTGTTATCCTTTTAAGACTGTAGACAAACAGAATTTAGTGGCCTTTGTGCATGAGACATAAGAGACTCAGGTTTGATTACTGGGTCAGGAAGATCCCCTAGAGGAGGGCAGGGCAACCTACTCCAGTATTCTTGCCTGGAGAATCTCATGGACAGAGGAGCTTGGAGGTCTACAGTCTGCTGCTGCTGCTGCTAAGTCGCTTCAGTCATATCTGACTCTGTGCGACCCCATAGACGGCAGCCCACCAGGCTCCCCCGTCCCTGGGATTCTCCAGGCAAGAACACTGGAGTGGGTTGCCATTTCCTTCTCCAATGCATGAAAGTGAAAAGTGAAAGTGAAGCTGCTCAGTTGTGCCGACTCTTAGCGACCCCATGGGCTGCAGCCTACCAGGTTTCTCTGTCCATGGGATTTTCCAGGCAAGAGTGCTGGAGTGGGGTGCCATTGCCTTCTCCGGTCTACAGTCCATAGGGTTGTAAAGAGCAGGACATGACTGAAGTGACTTAGCACACACGCACAGTTAATTTACACTGTTGTGTTAGTTTCAAGAGTACAGCAAAGTGATCCAGTTACACACACACACACACACATATTCTTTTTCAGATTATTTTCCATTATAAGATATTGAGTATATTTCCCTGTGCTATGCCATAGTAGGCCCTTGTTTTTTTTATTTTATATTTAAATAAAATATTTAAATATTAATATTTAAAATATTTAAATATTTTATATTTAATAGTGTATATATGTTAATCTCAAACTCCAAATTTATCTCCCCAACTCCTCTTGGGGTAATACAATCTGGGAAAGATTGAAGGCAGGAGGAGAAGGGGACTGCAGAGAATGAGATGGTTGGATGACATCACTGACTTGATGGACATGAGTTTGAGCAAGCTCTGGGAGTTGGTGATGGACAGGGAAGCTTGGTGTGCTACAGTCCATGGGGTTGCAAAAAGTCAGACATAACTGAGCGACTGAACTGAACTGAGTAATACATCAATGTATGTGTGTGTGTGTGTGTGTGTGTGTAATCACATCTTCTTTATTCTTCATCTGCCCATGGATATTTACATTGCTGCAGCACATTTTTTGAACCCTGCAAATCTGGCTGGGGGCAAGAAATTATAGTAATTAGCAGCATGGCAATAATTTAGTTTTGAGAAGAACATAGGCCCTTCTAATGTTAAGGAAAAAGTGGAGTCAAAACAGAGCATTGCCTTCTAAAATTAAGGGAAAATCACTGAAAAGTCATCAGTGTATAATGAATGAGAAGTTGACCAAGAGAGGATATCTGAATTTTAAAAAGAGAGCTTGTGCCTATTGAAATCTTGAAGCCAGGCCTAACTGAGCAGTAGGTACCCTCTCCTAATTTCATTAACTGCTCTCGCATCATGATTGGGGGTAGCTGGCATTCCTTGATGTTTGGGGAATATGACCAGTTTATTCTAATTCTGTCCTGCTGGAGATTCTCTACAAACAAGTTCTGAAAAACTTCAATTTCCTTCTTCCAGTGAACAGTTTACGATCTGTGCTTTGATGTGTATATGAGACAACCCATGCTGTCAGTTGAACAGAGTTTGTGGGAAGGACAAGAGCTTGTAAAACTTGACATTGACCTGTGTTCAGAAAATAACAAATCTTCTAGGAAGAAGAGATTGCTTTCCTCTTCAGTGAAAGTCATCACACCTGCCTCTAAGCATCTCTACCTCAGCTTGCAAAACTGTCACAGCCTCTAAAAACATAGTTACCCGACCTGAGACCTGGTGTAGGTCAAGAGAGACACAGAATCCAATCATAAAATAGGAACATAATTCAGAAAAAAATCAGGTGGGAAATGAGGTGAGTGGTAGAATCCATGGGGCTTCCCAGGTGATGCTAGTGGTAAAGAACCTGCTTGCCAATGCCGGAGACGTAAGCGATGAGGGTTTGATCCCTGGATTGGGAAGGTCCCCTGAGGAGGGCATGGCAACCCACTCCGGTATTCTTGCCTAGACAGTCCCATGGACAGAGGAGCCTGGTGGTCTATAGTCCATAGGGGCACAAAGAGTTGGACACGACTAAAGTGATTTAGTACACACAGACAGTAGAAACCAGGTCAAGAGGCGGAAAATCCCAAGCGATGCAAATTTCCATCTCCTCAAAGAAGGAGGCAGTAATAAGTATGGGAGGACTTGAATCCAAGGAAGTGGACTGCAGAGGATGAGTCCCTGTTGCAGCAGTGACTTTGAAAGGAGCTGGGTCATCCACTGGAGACATCGACGGGTTTGCCTCCAGCCCTAGATCTAGTGTCCTGCTTAAACTTTCTGGCCAATGAGCAATCCCGCAGCACGTAGACATTGTCCTCTTTTCTCTCATCATGGCAGCTCCAGCAGGGTCTGCAGCGAAGGGTACCAAACTCAAGTCACCACCATATCTGTCAGCTTTTAACCTGTCATAATTAATTTATTCCCACCCCAAACAGCTGCTCTGGATTCCACTTTATACTCCTGTTCCCCACCTGCTGCCCCTCTGCTTCCCAAAGGTATTCTTTTAAATAAGCACGAGACTATATTTGTTATCAGCTCCTGTGTAACAAACCACCCCCAGACACGGTTCACATGAATGACATTATTTTGCTCACAAGCCTGCAAGTTCACAGTGTTTGCCAAGAACAGGTCATCTTCGTTAAAGCAGCCTAAAGACTATGAGCTGGAAGTGAAAGTGAAAGGGTTAGTCGCTCAGTCGTGTCCAACTCTTTGCAACCCCATGGACTGTAGCCTGATAGGTTCCTCTGTTCATGGAGTTTTTCCAAGCTGGAAGACTTGAGTTGGTTGCCATTTCCTTCTCCAGGTGATCTTCCCGACCCAGGGATCAAACCTTGGTCTCCCATATTGCAGGCAGATTCTTTACCATCTGATCCATCGAAATCTTTCTCAGTTAGATGTCTGGTGCCTAGGCTGGGAAGATAAGAACAGTTCATCTGAGGCTCCCTGGGCATTGCCTCCTCCATGTCTGTTCAGTCTTTCTACACTATGGCTTCAGACAGCTCCCCTTCAAACATGTCAGCTCAGGGCTTCCAAGTTGTATGTCCTCAAGGGGAGAGCCCAGCGGAGGCTGTATTGCTTTTATAACTTAGTCCTTGAAGTCACATAACATCACTTCCTATGTATCCAATCAGAGACCCCAAAGTATCAAAGATCACATTGTAATTAGGATTGTAGATTGTTGCAGCCATCTCTGGAAAATACACTCTGCTGCAAAAAATTAAGGTAGGTTACTGGAATGGCCCAGATGTAGCTTTATGAAGGCTTGCTTCCTCACCCTGGCATGTTCAAGAAAGGCTTCACTGTGCATTGTTGTAGCTTAGTCCCTAGATCACGTCAGACTCTTTGAGACCCAATGGACTGTAGCCTGCCAGGCTCCTCTCCCCGTGGGGTTTTTCATCATATGCCACCAGATCAGCTAATTAGGGGCTTGTAATCAGTGTGTGATGCTCCAGGTAATTTTGCCTTCCTTGTTCTTCCTTTTTCACTTGTCTGGACTGTCCACACTGTCTGACAAGGAAGGCCAAGTTACCATGTGGTGGGCAATGTTCTGCCTGGACTGGTCAATGTGGGAATACAGTCCTTTGCAGCCTAGCTGATTACAGGGTGAACTTCCTATTAGACTTCCTATTTTATGTGGTCACAGGGGCTTTCGCTTTTCTCTTCCTCTCTCCAGAAGGTCCCCAAAATGAAAATTCAATATTTTTAAGGTGAATAACTGTTCTCGGATCAAAAGAAGCTTGTCTTTATTTGTACCCCTGGGATCCTGATTTCCCTTCATTGTAGGCTTGGTAATTCCTTACTGTCTTGTCTGTTATTTGATTATTTTAAGATATATTATTAAAATTCTCCAAGCTTCCGCAATATGTGAATCGTGAACTTCCTGATGTTCAAGCTGGTTTTAGAAAAGGCAGAGGAACCAGAGATCAATTGCCAACATCCGCTGGATCATGGAAAAAGGAAGAGAGATCCAGAAAAACATCTACTTCTGCTTTATTGACTATGCAAAAGCCTTTGACTGTGTGGATCACAATAAACTGTGGAAAATTCTGAAAGAGATAGGAATAGCAGACCACCTGACCTGCCTCTTGAGAAATCTGCATGTAGATCAGGAAGCAACAGTTAGAATTGGACATGGAACAACGGACTGGTTCCAAATAGGAAAAGGAGTACGTCAAGGCTGTATATTGTCACCCTGCTTATTTAACTTCTATGCAGAGTACATCATGAGAAATGCTGGGCTGGAAGAAGCACAAGCTGGAATCAAGATTGCAGGGAGAAATATCAATAACCTCAGATATGCAGATGACACCACCCTTATGGCAGAAAGTGAAGAGGAACTAAAGAGCCTCTTGATGAAAGTGAAAGAGGAGAGTGAAAAAGTTGGCTTAAAACTCAACATTCAGAAAACGAAGATCATGGCATCCAGTCCCATCACTTCATGGGAAATAGATGGGGAAACAGTGGAAACAGTGTCAGACTTTATTTTTTGGGGCTCCAAAATCACTGCAGATGGTGACTGCAGCCATGAAATTAAAAGACGCTTCCTCCTTGGAAGAAAAGTTATGACTAACCTAGGTAGCATATTCAAAAGCAGAGACATTAATTTGCCAACAAAGGTCCGTCTAGTTAAGGCTATGGATTTTCCTGTGGTCATGTATGGATGTGAGAGTTGGACTGTGAAGAAGGCTAAGCGCCAAAGAATTGATGCTTTTGAACTGTGGTGTTGGAGAGGACTCTTGAGAGTCCCTTGGACTGCAAGGAGATCCAACCAGCCCATTCTGAAGGAGATCAGCCCTGGGATTTCTTTGGAAGGAATGATGCTGAAGCTGAAACTCCAGTACTTTGGCCACCTCATGCAAAGAATTGACTCATTGAAAAAGACTGATGCTGGGAGGGATTGGGGCAGGAGGAGAAGGGGACGACAGAGGATGAGATGGCTGGATGGCATCACTGACTCGATGGACATGAGTCTGAATGAACTCCGAGAGTTGGTGCTGGACAGGGAGGCCTGGCATGCTGCGATTCATGGGGTCGCAAAGAGTCGGACACGACTGAGCAACTGAACTGAACTTAACCGAAGATGTATTATATACATATTAGGACTTCCTAGGTGGTACTAGGGGGGAAAAAAAAAACCCACCTGCAAATGCAGGAGATTTAAGAGACATGGGTTTGATCCCTGAGTCGAGAAGTTCCCCTGGAGGAGGGCATGGCAACCCACTCTAGTATTCTTGCCTGGAGAATCTCCTGGACAGAAAAGTTTGGTGGGCTACCATCCAGTTCAGTTCAGTTCAGTCACTCAGTCATGGCCAATTCTTTGCGACCCCATGGACGGCAGCGTGCCAGGCTTCCTGGTCCATCACCAACTCCCAGAGCTTGCTCAAACTCATGTCCATTGAGGCGATGATGCCATCCAATCATCTCATCCTCTGTTGTCCCCTTCTCCTCCTGCCTTCAATCTTTCCCAGCATCAGGGTCTTTTCAAATGAGTCAGTTCTTCACATCAGGTGGCCAAAGTATTGGAGTTTCAGCTTCAGCATTAGTCCTTCCAATGAATATTCAAGGTTGATTTCCTTTAGGATTGACTGGTTGGATCTCTTTGTAGCCCAAGAGACTCTCAAGAGTCTTCTCCAACAAGACAGTTCAAAAGCTTCAATTCTTCAATGCTTAGCTTTTTTTATAGTCCAACTCTCACATCCATACATGACTACTGGTAAACCATAGCCTTGACTAGACGGACCTTTGTTGGTAAAGTGATGTATCTGCTTTTTAATATGCTGTCTAGGTTGGTCATAACTTCCAAGGAGCAAGCATCTTTTAATTTCATGATTGCAGTCACCATCTGCAGTGATTTTGGAGCCCCCAAAAATAAAGTCTGTCACTGCTTCCACTGTTTCCCCATCTATTTCTCATGAAGTGATGGGACCAGATGCCATGATCTTGGTTTTCTGAATGCTGAGTTTTAAATCAACTTTTTCACTCTCCTCTTTCACTTTCATCAAGAGGCTTTTTAGTTCTTCGCTTTCTTCCATAAGGATGGTGTCATCTGCATATCTGAGATTACTGATATTTCTCCTGGCAATCTTGATTCTAGCTTGTGCTTCAGCCAGCCCAGCATTTCTCATGATGTACTCTGCATAGAAGTTAAATAAGCAGGGTGACAATATATAGCCTTGACGTACTCCATTACCAATTTGGAACCAGTCCGTTGTTCCATGTCCAGTTCTAACTGTTGCTTCTTGACCTGCAGACAGATTTCTCAGGAGGCAGGTCAGGTGGTCTGCTATTCCCATCTCTTGAAGAATTTTCCACAGTTTATTGTGATCCACACAGTCAAAGGCTTTTGCATAGTCAATAAAGCAGAAGTAGATGTTTTTCTGGAACTCTCTTGCTTTTTCTATGATCCAGTGGATGCTGGCAATTTGATCTCTGGTTCCTCTGCCTCTTCTAAATCCAGCTTGAACATCTGAGTTCACAGTTCACATATTGCTGAAGCCTGGCTTGGAGAATTTTAAGCATTACTTTACTAGCGTGTGAGATGAGTGCAATTGTGTGGTAGTTTGAGCATTCTTTGGCATTGCCTTTCTTTGGGATTGGAATGAAAACTGACCTTTTCCAGCCCTGTGGCCACTGCTGTGTTTTCCAAATTTGCTGGCATATTTAGTGCAGCACTTTCATAGCATCATCTTTTAGGATTTGAAATAGCTCAACTGGAATTCCATCACCACCACTAGCTTTGTTCTGAGTAATGCTTCCTAAGGCTCACCTGACTTTGCATTCCAGGTTGTCTGGCTCTAGGTGAGTGATCACACCATCATAGTTATCTGGGTCATGAAGATCTTTTTGGTACAGTTCTTCTGTGTATTCTTGCCACCTCTTCTTAATATCTTCTGCTTCTGTTAGGTCCATACCATTTCTGTCCTTTATCGAGCCCATCTTTGCATGAAATGTTCCCTTGGTGTCTCTAATTTTCTTGAAGAGATCCCTAGTCTTTCCCATTCTATTGTTTTCTTCTATTTCTTTGCATTGATCGCTGAGGAAGGCTTTCTTATCTCTTCTTGCTATTCTTTGGAACTCTGCATTCAAATGGGTATATATTTCCTTTTCTCCTTTGCCTTTCACTTCTCTTCTTTTCTCAGCTATTTGTAAGGCCTCCCCAGACAACCATTTTGCTCTTTTGCTACCATCCATGGAGTTGCAAAAGAGTCATACAGGACTTAGCAACTAAACAACAAATATACATATTATCTACACTTATTTCTACTTTATCCCATAAAAAAATAAGTTTTTACAAGGGTCTTTGGCCTGAGTAACTTAACTCAGCATTTCAGAAAATGGGCTAAGCTTTGTTAAGAGAGTAGATGTCACGCAACCTACACACTGTGGACAAAGAGAATCTCTTTATTATTTATCTCTCTGGCTTTACTTCCTCTGAGGTCAGCAGGAATGGATTTTAATCTCATCAGAAGTAGTAAATTCAGAAATACGAATGTTGTTTTTCTGAGTCTGTGTGTGCGGTATAGGATAACTGAATAATTAATAGATATTGTCATTCTTTCATTACTTGTGTCCTTGAGATTCAGATTTCTCATTACAGGATAAAGAAGATGCATACAGATGTAATAGAGAAGTGGTTAAAAGCTTTGCAGGACTAAACTTGAAGTGAAAGTGTCACTGTGAACTCAGGAGTCATTTTTCCTTCCTTTTTCTTTTAAAAATTGCATATATCTCTGAAGAGGCATAGAAACAATAACCAAGCCAGTAGCAAAGAGGATTGTTAGTGCCCACTGATATAATTTCTTAGAGCTATGATGAATTGCATCTTTGTGGCAGGAAATGTATGAGGTAACTCTGAAACATTCATTACACCAAGACAGTGGCAATGCTCTTTAAGAGTAGCAATATCATCAGGACTTAGGGGACTTTCTTGGTGGTGCAGTGGTAAAGAATCTGCCTTCTGATGCAGGAGACGCAGGTTCTATCCTTGGTCAGGGAACTAAGATCCCACATACTGCATCTAAGTCCTGATGCAGCCATAAATAAAGAAATATCAAAAAAAAAAATTAAATGAGAAAGACTTAGGAGTCAACTCAAAGAAAAGCCCATTGGCCGAACATAGGACAACTTGAACTTCTCATAGCAAAGCCTCAGCTAATGGAGTATCTTAATTGGTGTAGACCAGCTTAGCAGAGTCCTGCATGGAGCAGGGCTTTCCCTGGCATTCTCTTCTAGCTTTCTTTCTCTCAGTAGAGCCTCGCTTTGCTAGGGGAGGCTGATCTGAGTCTAGGGCTGAGTTTCCCAGGTCCCTGGTTTGATAATAATAGCCTGCCCCACCTGAATTAATACCAATACTTCATCTGCTCCCCATCAACACTGGTATCCCAAGAGATACTTCTTTAGAAGAAATGCCCCTCTGATGACTTGTCTCAAGTATGACACAATTTTTGCTCTATGCCATCTAATCTCTTACTCTTGTCTAGTCTTTTCTCGCATATTTGGCAGCTAACACTGAAGTGCTCTGCTTACATTATTTTCCCTCAATTTCCCAAACAGCTTGATATACAACACTCAGATATTACTAGTTCTAATTCCTGGGTAAAATGTTTTTTTTTTTTTTTTTTCCTTTTTGTGTGAAAAGAATAAAACAGGTAGTTGGGAGCTGGACTGCTGGCAGGAACTCAGTCTATCCTTAGGTTATTTATTGTACAAAGACATATAGAAAACTTATTCTGAGCCAGGTCCTGTTCTGGGCACTGGGATCCATGGAGAATAAAAACCTGAACCCCAATCTTAAGGAACATGTGATTTAGAGAGGAAAACGGATACCAACCTACTGATCACATAAGTGAATTATTAACGCTGGACATTGTCCAGTGCTACGTTTAGTATACGCTGTTGATCTGTGATTAGAGCTATGAGGGCAAAGTATAAGGTGCCATGTAAGCGTTTAACAGGGCTATCTGACCTAGGGGTGAGAGAAGCTTCCTCCAACATGTAGTGGCTGAGGTGAGATCCAAAGGGCAGATGGACATGAGCTCGAAGAAAGGGAGTGGGTCTGGAGCCCTGGGAGTGAGTGGAGAGTGTTATGAAATAATTCTGGAGGGTGTTAGGGGCCAGATTACACAGGACTAAGGAAATCATGTTAAGGATTGTTGTACTTGGACTTAACAGAAAGAGAAGGGCATTGAGTCAGTATGTGTGTGTGTGTGTGTGTGTGTGTGTGTGTGTGTGTGTGTAAGGGCTGCTCTTGCAGCTATGTTTAAGGTAAAGAATTAGATGCATGAGCTATCTTGTGAAATGCTATATGGAGTAAGACATTTGTGGCCAATTAGTGAAGAGATGCTACTGTAAGAATATTCCTTTCACAAGACTTTTCAGGAACACGGGTCTGGCTGGGGAGAAGGCACTTTTAGTTTTGACATTTCTAACCTGCTTTTCATCAGGGGATACATCGTTTCAGTAATAGTGACTTGGCCAAAAAGTTCGTTTGGGTTTTTCTGTACTTACATAGGGTTTTCTGGTTTAGTCCAATACACTTTCTTCCTTCTCCAAAACATTTGTTACCTCAACCGTGTTGGTTGGTGTTGTATGGCCTCCCTTTCCTACTGTACAAGTATTCCTGGAGAAGATTTCTGAGTAATTAGTCGTTCTCAAAGTTAGCCTGCAAATTCTGTTCCAAGTGGCATCTGCTAAGTTGCTTCAGTCGTGTCCGACTCTGTGCGACCCCATAGACTGCAGCCCACCAGGCTCCCCCGTCCCTGGGATTCTCCAGGTAAGAACACTGGAGTGGGTTGCCATTTCCTTCTCCAATGCATGAAAGTGAAAAGTGAAGGTGAAGTCCCTCAGTCGTGTCCGACCCTCAGCGACCCCATGGACTGCAGCCCACCAGGCTCCTCCGCAGCCCACCAGGCTCCTCCGTCCATGGGATTTTCCAGGCAAGAGTACTGGAGTGGGGTGCCATTGCCTTCTCCCCAAGTGGCATCTAGTACCTCTATTCGTCGACGCCAGGTCACCTTTTCCATTTGATGGTCAAGAGCGCCCCCTACTGGGAGAAACAGGTCAACGACACAAAGGCCCCACAAAGGGCCAGTGTTTCTAACATTCAGTGCTTTTGTGTGTATGCGGTTTACCATCCAACATTAAATGCAATTTCTGTGCACCAGCTAAGAAACCTACTCATTACCTTCGCCATCACTCTGACATATAATTACAAATGATTAGCTTCTAATTCGGTGCATTTTCCAATGATTCTGAATTGAAGAGTCATTGTAACAATACAAATCACAAATTTATACAATTAATTTATACAATTCATTAACAATTCTTACAAATCACCGAGGAGCCTGGTGTGCTGCAGTCCTTGGGGAGTCACAAAGAGTCAGACATGACCTAGTGACTGAACAACAATAACAGACATATAGTGTTGGAAAATCTGGAATTAATGTCCAGAAATGATTTGTTCCAGTCTCCTGCTTCAAGAACATCTGAACTCTTCAGGATACTGAGTACTCTGTTCTGTTCTAAAAATTTCTGGAGAAGGACAAATCTCAATAGCATCAAATACCAATTTCTGTGTTTTTAGCAATTTACTGGGTTCATACATTTGATAAAGAACATCTCTTTTAAAATAATCTTAATTTAGAATGGTAGGGAGTTAGGTGGCTCAGTTGGTAAAGAATCCATCTGCAATGCACGAGTCCTGGGTTCAGTACCTGGGCTAGGAAGGTCCCCTGGAGAAGGAAATGGCAACCCACTCCAGTATTGTTGCCTGGAGAATTGCAAGGACAGAGGAGCCAGGCAGGTTGCAATCCATGGAGTCACAAAGAGACAAAGCTGTGCGACTAAACCACCGAAACCGCCACCACCACCACCAGACTCGGAGGAAAGTTGGATAGTATGGAGAGTGCCTGTTGCCCCTCACTTCGTTTTCCCTGTCGTTAAGATCTGACATCACCCTGGTACATTTGTCACAGTTAAAGTCAACACTGGTATATTGCTATGAACTAAACTCCAGCCTGTATTTTTTTTTTTTTTTTCTTTCGGAGTTTTTCCCTAATGTCTTTTTTTGTCCCAGGATCCCATCCCAGATACTACATGTCATCATCATGCCTTCTTAAGCCCCTCTGATCTCTGAGAGTTTTTGTGACTTAGTTTTTGATGATCTTGACAGCTTTTAAAATAATTTTATTTACTTAACTTTTGGCTCTGCTGGGTCTTCATTGCTTTGTGTGGGCTTTCTCTAGTTGCAATGAGTGGGTGCTCTTCTTCCTTGCAGCCTGTGGGCTTCTCGTCGTGGTGGCTTCTCTTGTGGAACACAGACTCTAGTCTCTAGGCTTCTGAAGTTGAAGCTCACAGGCTTAGAGAGCGGGCTCAGTAGCTGTGGCACACGGGCATAGTTGCTCCGAGGCATGTGGAACCTTCTTGGACCAGGGATCGAACTCGTGTCCCCTGCATTGACAGGTGGATTCTTTACCATGGAGCCACCAGGGAAGTCTGATTTTGATAGTATTGGTCATTGATTTGGTAGGAGGGTTTTGGGAGGAAGATCACAGAGGTGAAGTAACACTCACATCACATCTTACACGGGGACACACTAGCAATATGACTTATCACTGTGGAAGTCAGCTTTGATCACAGTGACATCTCTCCACTGAAAAACAAAGTTACCTTGTTTAAATCTCTTCTCTTGTGTGTTGTAGAGCTCGAGAAACTTGCCAGGCTCTCCATTCAGAAGAGGGGAGGCAATGTAATGTGGTGAAGAACAGCTTTTATGAGCCAGAAAGACTTGGGTGTGTGAGCAGTTTTGCCACTTAGCACCTGAGTGATCCTGGATAGATCCAACCAGTCCATCCTAAAGGAAATCAGTCCTGAGTATTCATCGGAAGGACTGATACTGATGCTGAAACTCCAGTACTTTGGCCACCTGACGTGAAGAGCTGACTCATGAAAAGACACTGATGCTGGGAAAGATTGAGGGCAGGAGGAGAAGGGAACAACAGAGGATGAGATGGTTGGATGGCATCACTGACTCCATGGACATGGATTTGGGTGAACTCCATGAGTTGGTGATGGACAGGGAGGCCTGGCACGCTGCAGTCCATGGAGTTGCAAAGAGTCAGACACGACTGAGCGACTGAACTGAACTGAACTGCTCCTGGGTATGTTACCTCCTAAGCTTCACTATGAGAACTTATAAAACGGGCATAATGACAGCACTTTCTTCACTCACTAGGTGTTGGACGCACCATATGGTGTCTGTAGGCCCTGACACTAGCTGAATGCCTGGTGCAGGAACATGCAACCTAGTCTGACACTCAAGTCCTCACCGTCGATCGTAAACAGTATGTATTTCTTGAAGGTCACTGTGGGCTTAGTTTTTCGGAGTCAGAAGCAGCAATTTCTCAGAATGCTATGTGTTGCATTAATAATGCTGGCCTGGACTAGGGTCTTTGGGCTAAAGGGTTGTGCTCTTTGGGTACAGCGCCCCCTAGTCGGGAGACGTGGTACTTCTGCTTTGGGCCTTTCTCTACTGCGAGCCACGACAGACCAGTCATTAGTTAACTGTGCCTTGAACTCCTCCTGGGTCCTGAGGCTACATGGTTGAGCCAGGGACAGACGCCACGTGGCTGTGGCCCTGCTAGTCAGGTGGAGATTGTCCATATCCTTTGGAACTTGGTTTGTTAGGATTTCTTTGCAGCCTGAGTTTAAGACTGTTTCTCCAAGGACAATATGAGTTTGATTCTACCAAATACTTAGTGCAACTATCAGTCTGGGCCAATTTATTTTATTATTTTTAAAATGTTCATTTATGTACTTTTGGCCCCACTGGGTCTTCGTTTGTGCCCACAGGCTTTCTCTAGCTGTGGTGAGCTCTCTTGGTTGCTCTGTACGGGTTTCTCACTGCGGTGGCTTCTCGTGCTGCAGAGCACAGGCTCTGTCTAGGCATGCAGACTTCCGGAGCTGTGGCACACCAACTCAGTAGTTTAGGCTCCATGGCAGGTGGAATCTTCCCAGATCAGGGATTGAACCCTGTCTTCTGCATTGGCAGGCAGATTCTTATCCACTCCACTACTAGGTAAGTCCCTTTATTTTTATTTTATTATTTTAAAATTGAAGTAGAGTTGATTTACAATATTATATTAGTTTTAGATGTATAGCACAGTGATCCAGTATTGTTGCAGATTATATTCCATTATAGGTTATTACAAGATAATGGGTATAATTCCCTGTGCTATCCAGTATATTCTTGTTGCTTATCTATTTTATATGTAGTAGTTTGTATTTCTTAATCCCATAGTGCTAATTTGTCCCTTCCTGCCGAGTCAGACACGACTGAAGCGACTTAGCAGCAGCAGCAGCAGCCTTCCCTCTCCCCTTGGTAACCAACAGCTAATTTTCTATATTCATGAGTCTGTTTCTATTTGTATATACATTTATTTGTATATATCCAGAAAAAGTGAGAATGCTGATTTGAAAAGATATACGCAGCCCAGTGTTCATAGCAGCACCATTTACTATGGCTTACTCAAGGGAACAATCCAAGTGTCCATCAACGGACGAATGGATAAAGAAGATGTGGGGTGTATACACACACACACATATACACACTACATCTTCTTTATCCATTGTATATATATATACATACATATATACATTTATAAAATTATTTATAAAATATATATAATGGAATATTACTCAGCTGTAAAAAATGAAATATTACCATTTGAAGCAACATGGACAGATCTAAAGAATATTATGCCTAGTGAAATAAATCAGGCAGAGAAAGAAAAATACTATATATCACTTATATGTGTAATTTTCAGTTCAGTTTAGTCACTCAGTCGTGTCTGACTCTTTGCAACTCCATGAATTGCAGCACACCAGGCCTCCCTGTCCATCACCAACTCCTGGAGTTCACTCAGACTCACGTCCATCGAGTAGGTGATGCCATCCAGCCATCTCATCCTCTGTCGTCCCTTTCTCCTCCTGCCCCCAATCCCTCCCAGCATCAGAGTCTTTTCCAATGAGTCAACTCTTCACACGAGGTGGCCAAAGTACTGGAGTTTCAACCTTAGCATCATTCCTTCAGAAGAAATCCCAGGGCTGATCTCCTTCAGAATGGACTGGTGGGATCTTCTTGCAGTCCAAGGGACTCCCAAGAGTCTTCTCCAACACCACAGTTCAAAAGCATCAATTCTTTGGTGCTCAGCTTTCTTCACAGTCCAATTCTCACATCCATACATGACCACAGGAAAAACCATAGCCTTGACTAGATGGACCTTTGTTGGCAAAGTAATGTCTCTGCTTTTCAATATGCTATCTAGATTGGTCATAACTTTTCTTCCAAGGAGTAAGCGTCTTTTAATTTCATGGCTGCAGTCACCATCTGCAGTGATTTTGGAGCCCCCCAAAATAAAGTCTGACACTGTTTCCACTGTTTCCCCATCTATTTCCCATAAAGTGATGGAATCAGATGCCATGATCTTTGTTTTCTGAATGTTGAGCTTTAAGCCAACTTTTTCACTCTCCACTTTCACTTTCATCAAGAGGCTTTTTAGTTCCTCTTCACTTTCTGCCATAAGGGTGGTGTCATCTGCATATCTGCCGCTGCTGCTAAGTCACTTCAGTCGTGTCCGACTCTGTGTGACCCCATAGACGGCAGCCCACCAGGCTCCCCCATCCCTGAGATTCTCCAGGAAAGAACACTGGAGTGGGTTGCCATTTCCTTCTCCAATGCATGAAAGTGAAAAGTGAAAGGGAAGTTGCTCAGCCGTGTCCGACTCTTAGTGACCCCATGGACCACAGCCCATCAGGCTCCTGAGGTTATTGATATTTCTCCCGGCAATCTTGATTCCAGCTTGTGTTTCTTCCAGTCCAGCGTTTCTCATGAAGTACTCTGCATATAAGTTAAATAAGCAGGGTGACAATATACAGCCTTGACGTACTCCTTTTCCTATTTGGAACCAGTCTGTTGTTCCATGTCCAGTTCTAACTGCTGCTTCCTGACCTGCATATAGGTTTCTCAAGAGGCAGGTCAGGTGGTCTGGTATTCCTATCTCTTTCAGGATTTTCCACAGTTGGTTGTGATCCACACAGTCAAAGGCTTTGGCACAGTAAATAAAGCAGAAATATATGTTTTTCTGGAACTCTCATGCATAATTTTAAAATAGCATAAATGAATATATATATTCATACCTGGATTCTGGTCCTGGGCTCACTAGAGGGCTTGCCTGTGGTTAGGGCATCTGAGATGACAAGTGGGGTGGGAGGATGGGTACTCTAGAGTTTCTCTTCTTTATCTGGAACCAAGTCCTCCGCTGGTAAACACCTGTCCCGACTCCTTCTGCAGGCATGTTTTTCCAGTTTACCCACTGAGGTTTTCCTAGTGTATCTGCCACTGTGGGTGCTGATTTGGGGTCATGGTCTCTGATTCTGAACTTTGTCCCTGTCCCCTTCAGGAGAAACACAAACCTTTCCTGTGGGCTGCTTTTGTGTCCTTGAGCTAAGGACAGTTTTTAACCTTTTAAAAGGGTTGTTAAAACAACAATGAAAGAAAGTGACAAAAGTCATATGTGACTCACAAAGCCTGAAATATTGACCTGGCCCTTCACAGAAGAGAATTTGTGGATCCCTGTACCAACAGGGGTCAGCACATAGCCCAGGGGAACCTCTGGGTCTGGAGTTCCACTTTCCCCTCTGGGTAGTATTTTCTTATAAATTCTGGCTTTCAAGAAGTTTTCTTACTTTCCACCAATTTAGCTACTCATCAAAGAAGGGCTTCCCTTGTGGCTCAGCTGGTAAAGAATCCCCCTGCAATGCAGGAGACCTGGGTTCGATCCCTGGGTGGGGAAGATTCCCTGGAGAAGGGAAGGCCTATCCACTCCAATATCCTGGCCTGGAGAAATCCATGGACTATATAGTCCATGGGGTCGCAAAGAGTCAGACATGACTGAGCAACTTTCACTTCACTTCAAAGAAGATTTTAAAATATTTTGTCCAATGTTTTTAAGTATTCTGTAGTTTGGAGATTTTCTTTGGATATCTGATTTCTCATAATATATGGGAAAGACAATCCACTCCTCTGCTTCCTGTTAAGCAAGTCTCGGTGTTGTAGAACTATAAGAATGGCACATTGTTGACTATGAGTCAGTTTTGGAAGGTACAGCACCATAACAAATTTCACTTTTTAATTTTTTAAAAATAATTTTACTTTATTTTTGCCTGCACTGGGTCTTTTTTAAAATACATTTGTTTATTTTAATTGGAGGCTAATTACTTTACAATAGTGTAGTGGTTTGGCCATACTTTGACATGAATCCACCACGGGTGTACATGTGTTCCCCATCCTGAGCCCCCCTCCCACCTCCCTCCCCATCCCATCTCTGCACAAGTTTTCTCTAGTTGGGATGCTCAGGCTTCTCTTTGCCATGGCTTCAGTGGCTGTGGAGCACAGGCTCTGGTCCATGGGCTGCAGTAGCTGCAGCTCATGGGCTCTAGAGCGTCTGCTCAATAGTTGGTGCACAGGCTTAGTTACTCCGTGCATGTGGAATCTTCCCGTCCAGGGATTGAACCCGCGTTCTCTGCATTGGCAGGCAGATTCTTCTTATCCACTGTGCCACCAGCAAAGTCTGTAACTAATTTTATTTTGAAAGAATGAGCGTAGAGCCTAATACCTCACACTGGGATCTTAAGGCAAGGTGCTTTCTCTCATAACTAAAATGAGGCAACATTCCCTGGGACCCACCTTGTGGATGGTGTGTGTGTGTTTGCACATGTTCCTGCTTGGAGACTATGGTTGCATCCATCCTATTTCTGTCTCCAGATTAAAACTGTTCCTGTTCAAGGAGTGTTCCCTGAGTAAACAGCGATCTTCCTATCAATCTAATAATATTCAACTTTCAGGGGTTTTTTTTGCTTTCCATTCCTGAGATTTTTGAGCAGGCTGGAGATGCCTGCCCATTTATGGAAGCAGCCCCAGGGTTTCTGGCAAAGGAGTTGGGAAACCCAACCTTGTCAGCCCAAACTCTGGCCCTAAATAATATCCTCCCTTTTCTCCTCCTCCTCATTCCAAAAAAGACAGAAAAAGAAAGTAATATGAGGCAAACGGACCACATCTAATTTTCTCGATTGTTCGGGAAAGGCTATGTGTTGTTAGGTGCACAGGGGTTTTGCTGGTGTAACACCAGGCCTGGGCCCAATCTTATTCCCAGGTCTAACTCTGTTGTGTTCTTGTATTCTGTAATTAACTTCTCTGAGCTCACATTTATTTATAGATATTGATGTTATTCCAAAGTCCTGAATTTTTTTTTTTTTTCCTTAGAGATGTGAGACCCTTGGCTCCCGTTAGATCTATAATACCGATGACAGCTGTGTTGTGTGTACAGCGCTCATAGCAACCAAGGGCTATGCCCGCCAATGAAAACTGGCTCTGGTTTCTCCCCCGACTATTTAGTGAATGATCCTTAAGAACAAAGAAGGCAGGAACGTTGGAGCGAGGCACAGAATGCGGGCCTAGGTTGTGGGGGGAGGGGCATCATGACTACCATCTGACCTTCTGGATGTTTCCACAGGGGACAGAGTGGGAATGTCTTCCACAAAAGAAAGGTCTGAGGGCTTGGGCGAGTCTCATTGTTAACGTCTACGCGTGTGTGCTTAGTCCCTCAGTCGTGCCCGACTCTTTGCAACCCTGTGGACTACAGCCCACCAGGCTCCACTGACCGTGGAATCTCCAGGCAAGAATTCTGGAGTGGGCTGCCATGCCCTCCTCCAGGGGCTCTTCCCAACCCAGGGATCGAACCCAGGTCTCCTGCATAGCAGGCAGATTCTGTATCGACTGAGCCACCAGGGACCTGCCAGCAAATACGGGCTCCCCTCACACGCACGCCCCTCCCCGCCCCCCACCCACCGTTGGAGACTTTGGTGGTATTCTGCCTGTGCTAGGGTATGCGACTGCAGATGGATGAAGGGACGTCTAAGCATTTTTTTTTTTAAGTCTTTATTGAATTTGTTGCAATACTACTTCTGCTTTGTGTTTTGGTTTTTTTTTTGGCCCCAAGTCATGTGGGATCGAACCGTCTCCTGGTCTTTGATGGAGCAGAAAAGTCTCTTAATTTTTTTTAGTTGGTTGACCACCACTAAGTATGCATCTCTAGGAGATGTGTTCTCCTAGAGGAAAGTGGTTGTAGGCTTATGGGGTGGGGCGGGGCGGGGGGGAGGGAAGGGAGACAGTTTAAAAGATATTTTTATTTATTTGACTGCACCACCTCTTTGTTGCATCTAGTTCCCTGACCAGGAATCAAACCAGGGCCCCCTGCATTGGGAGCGAGGAGTTTTAGCCACTGGATCACCAGGGAAGTCCCTCCCTGTCCCTTATGCTTACTGCCAAGAACAGAGAATCACTGTGAGACCTGAGGGTGACTCTACCAACCAGTGGGATGAAATACTGTGCAAACTAATTTCTGTTGTTGGATCCCTAAGAATGATGGAACCATGGTTCTAAAACATCTCAGAAATAATGAAACCTGTCTAGGTACTGAATTTCTTGTCAGTTGGTACCCTCACTTTATGTATAGTAATTATCACAGAGCAAAAATAACCTACTTCTTCCCCTATCAGGCCTGTTTCCCCAATCTGGTGGAATGAATCATTCAACCAAGGCGAGGAGATGAGTGGGAATGCTGACATTGGCATAGAAAGGATCGTGAGACTTAGAAAAGAACTCAACACATATTCTTTCTTATTTGTTTGGCTGCACCGGGTCTTGTGTGGCATGCAGGATATTTAGCTGTGGCATGCAAACTCAGTTGCAGCATGTGGGATCTAGTTCCCTGACCAGGGATCGAACCCTAGCCCCCTGTATTGGGACCTACTGGACCACGAGGGAAGTCCCTAAACACATTTTCCTATGTTTTGAATAGCGGTTTAGCATCTAGTACTCCAAATAAGGGCATTAACAGTCTAGGAAACTGGGTGGTCAAGTTGGCTCAGCTGGCTTATTACAAAGCACTGTGGAGTTTTGCATTCTCCATTCTTGAAACGATGAGTATACTGCATGGCTTCTTAAAAGCCCATGAAGTGGAGTGTCTAAAAGGGCAGCGCCTCTACTTCCTGAATGGGGAATGGTAAATAAGCCATGTGGTCACCCCTGCCTGCTCCCTGACACACAGGTGACTCTGAGGGACCCTGGTGACCTGTGTCCCAGGACATCTCTGCTCCAGGGAAGTGGGCACCAGGCTGGCGGTGCAGGCTGTGCACGTGGCCCTTTTCCTGTTACAGCTGGAGCAGGGACAGCGCTCTGAAGTGGGAAACAAGGTCCAGCAGCTTTATTCTACCTCAAAAACCTACACATTCTCTGCAAGTGGTCTCATCTAGCACAGTGTTGAAAACTACGATCCTTGACAGAGAGGAACAGTGATGACTTAGTGAAGACCTGCTTGGAAGTTGTTAATGTGTTTTGTACGAAGCCTTGTTCCAGTGGAGTTGCCCTTGGGACTTGGCTGCTGAAGTTCCTAGCATAGTGAGAATGGGTCCCACTGAACACATTTGGAAGGACCATGGACGACGGAGTCAGGAGGGATGGCTTCCAGATCTTGGGTAATAGCTTCCACCCCAGATGGCAGCTTTGTTGGTGATCACAGGTGCTTGGGGAGATCAACCTTGTGATCGTGGAGGCATGAGCAAAATGGAGAGTGCCTCCCAATGTGGCACAGGCACAGTTACCAATAATCTCCTTCAAATGTCCTCTGACCTAGGAATGAAGCATGGATTGGCCTCTGATGCTTTCCAGCCATTCACAGAGCAGTGGTCACTTGGGCAGGAAGCAGCTCTGGGAGGCCAGGGCATCCAACATGGCTTGCTTGGCTTTTGCCAGCAAATAGTGTAGTGTTCACAGCCCCTGGAGGTGGGCCAGGCCAGGTGGAAGGCCTCCGTCACAAGCTGAACCACGCCAGGCACGTACGACTTGCCTGCCTCGAGGTAACACACTGGCATCTTGGATGGGCCGGACCCAGAGGCTCTGAGCCACACCAGGGCCTGCCTGGTGGGTGATAACAAATAGGGTACCGCTCCCCTTTTTCATCTTCCTTTCCTACTTCCTTAGGCTGGCATTCCCACCTTGCTAATGTGAACAAATTGCTGTTTAAAACCTGTTAGACGTGTACAAGTAAGTATAAATGAGGACTTGCTGCCCCGGCCCATCTGGTGGGCTCCGCAGTGTAACCTTCTTTACTCACTACCTATCTGCCCACTGGTAGCTCAGATCAAGTGTTCTGTTCCTACCCAACAACAGTTCAAGAGACTTCAGCAGCCGTTCTTCTCCTGAGCTGCTCGAAATATAGTTTTCAATTTTTAATTTTTGGCATGTGGGACCTTAGTTCTCCAACCAGGGATTGAACCCGCACCCTCTGCATTGGAAGCACAGAGTCTTAACCATTGGACCTCCAGGGAACTCCCTCAAAATCTTTTTAATTACTTCACTTAGAGCCACAGAGCTAAGAGGAGGTCTACCTGGCATTTGACTTACCCGAGAGAGATAAAGAAGTTATTAAAATCTCTAGTTCTTTGAACACAATCATGACAGCGATAAATATGGATGTTTTCTCACCCACAGTGCCACCATGGAATCCCAGATGAGGTTACAGTTAGGGAAAGGATGACACAAACATACGCCTCAGGTTCCATTTTATTAAAAAACAAAACCAAACAAAATTTTGCAATGGAATTTCCTGGAATTCACAATCCTTTTCAAATTTTCATAACTGCATGTTTTTTGAACTTTACAGAAGAACACGATTGCACTTATTTACATGATAGTCTTCTATATAATAAAAAGAGCCGTGTTGTATGATTGAATAATTCCAATTATTATCCTTAATATCTTATCATTAGCCCGTATGAGACAACAGCTTCTGCTCTCCAAGCACATAGAGAATAGAATAAATCAAAATAAAAGTTGTGTCTTCTAATAGAAGACAATTCCTGTTAAAGATGGTTTCTTTTAAACTTCTGTGTATTTCAAGAGGGATATAAAGTGCTTTAGAAGAAGTAAGGTAAGTGCCTGAGGTGGGGAAGAAGAAAAAGAGATTTATACAGAAAAAAACAAAATGAAACTCAATAACTACACCATCTGAACTAATCATTTAAATATGCCTGTGACTTGTATAGAAGATAATGTTTGGGTAGAACAGCTACATAATTCACTACTGAAATTTTGTTTTTTTTAACAATTAAGAACAAACCAAAGTCCAAATAAGAAGTTACTGGTGAAAATGCCGTGGGGAGTAACTTTGGTGATTTTGAGTCACGTGGCAAATAAAACAAGGAACAGTCTCATAATCTGAGTATCGTGAGAATGAGTTAGGGACCATTACACGTGGATCTTCAGACCTCAGGGGGCCGCTGAGTAAAACTCTAACAGTGACGTCATTCGTTTTACAATGAAAGCACTTAATCTGTGTTGGCAGGGGGTGGGGGGTGGGTAATAAATCCACTGAATTTTTTTCTTGTTAGTAGGAAGGGACTAGACATTAACTTAAAATGTCATGTCTGAACTATTTCTGAATGGTAAATTCATTCTTTGTAGGAGATTTTTTCCCCCCTATGGAAATAATAATATCCTACCTAAAGAGGTTAAAATAAGTTGGTTTTTCTTTCCTTTTCACATTGCGGAGCTGTCAGTTGCTGGTCTTGATCTGCAGTCCACAGAATCAGTGTCTTGTATATACTGCTTGGGAGGCTCTTCCCAGAAACTGGAATAATCATCCTTCCAGCTTGTGAACATTTAAAAGAATAACACCCATTATTTTTTCAAGAAATGAATGGAATGTAACTTTTCACAAGTACAAAATTACTTCAAGTTTTCTAAATATAAGGGACTTCTCACTATAAAAATAACAACCCCTCCCTCCCCTCCCCCACCTCGACATCTCTTTCTAATTATAAAATGGTACAACCATTTCAGATTACTAATGTGAAAGCAGGAAGTAAATATATTATGTACACGTACAAAACACGTCAGTATCTCACACCATTTACATTCATATGAAAGAAATCTGTTTATTGATCTTCCTTTGCAATTTGACAAGAAAAAAGTTGAGATAACGTTACAAAACAATCAGGCCCTTGTCTTAGAACTCTGTACAAACATTCCAGCCAGAGGCATCTCCTTTGCAAACAGAGCAAACAATATTCTTTCAACGTTTTCTGGAAGAAGGGGGCTGCTGACAGAGAGATGTTCCACGGGGCCCTCCTCCAGTTTTCAGAGTTTGTGACATTCCTCCCTATTCTGACAAAAGTGGATCAAATTCTCAACTACCGAGGAAACTACAAGAAAAGGCAAATCACTACCAGTTGTTGAGGAAATGGTGACTCTCGTCAGATGAGCTGGCCGAAAGGATAATGGCGAGGATTCCAGCAGAGGGCGCCCTGCTCCCTTGCAATAACATCCCGTTTAACACTAAGTACCGTAGACGCCAACGCAAACACAGACTGAAGAGTCCTTAAGTTAATAGTCCTGCCATTGATTCACGATCTATCACTACAGGCAAAGTTTGGTATTTTCTTCAAAAGAGCAGGATATGCTATAATTAACTAGCTCTTATACACGAAAATTCTTTGGCTATTTAAAGTCTTCACATTCTCAAAGAGAACAATATTCTGAGTTCAACAAAGCGCTCGATTTGTCTGAAACTTCTGAGGGAAAAGGAGACTAAGCACTCGACTGTCAGAATGGTGCAGTACTAAGGCCATGATGCTTTTTTTTTTTTTTTTTTTTTTAGATTTCTGGATATCATAAGAGAAATCCAGCCTGCAAGAGAAACCCCCCTAAGATTTCATTCACAGTTTCATTCAACCAAGTGAACCAACTTCACTTTTATTTATGAGCACATTGGGAAAAAGTTACACTAGCCACTGGAAGAAACATGTGTCCATTGGGAGGGTGGACACGTGTTTGGATGGTCTTTGGTTTATACAGTACACATGGTCCCCACCTGATGTTCTCTGCTTCTCCAAGTCTTTCACTTCAGTAAGGAGGACAAGACCACTGATGTCCTGCCAAGCAACGACTTTCGGTGACTCAGAATGAGCTACCTTCTCCATGGGTTTTCTCCCTCCCTCTCTTCAGACCCACAGAGCCTCTGGAGAGATGCATGTTTTTGACTTATTATCCTCAACAAATATTTGTCCAGTGGCTAGAGACAGAATGGCTTGGTGGTAAATGCAAATGTTAACAGTAGCACAAGGAAAAGAAGGTCTTTAATCACGGAGATTTCTGGAGAAGCCACTTGATCATGAAGCACTCAAGGCATGCATCATTTAGAGGACAGTATAGAGAGATGTAAATAACCTCAGCAGCTCCTTTGCAGAATGAGAGGGGTTTGCAATTAAAGGACTTGATAATGAAGAGTCTACATCCAGGACCTGGATGCATTGCTTGAGTTTTGGGATGATTAATTTAGTGACACCCAAAGGTCAAAGAGCACAGTGTGGCTACTCATCTGTGGGTCTTTATAAATTACAAGGGGCCTGGAGTCATGAGATGGGGAGGGGAGGGCAGGAAGGTAAGAGGTAAGTGATGAGAAATGCACACCTGCTTCTCAGAATTAATTTATTTTTCAGATAATCCCAACCTTCTTTGCAATCAGGAGTGTTTAACTCACAAGCGTTAAACTCCTTAAGATGAACACAAGGCCTCATAGAGGTCTTGTGGAGGATTTTAGTTTTAAATCCTCTGATTTAAAACTGATTCAGGAAGAGCATCCATGCACTTTCCCTGCCATCTTCTTTCCTAACTCCCTGTGGGTAAAAGCATCTCTGTGCATGAGTGCTTAGTTACTCAGTCGTGCCCAACTCTTTGCGACCCTCTGAACTATAGCCCAGCAGGCTCCTCTGTCCATGGGATTTTTCAGGCAAGAATGCTGGAGTGGGTTGCCATTTCCTCTTCCAGGGAATCTTCCCGACCCAGGAATTGAACTGGCATCTCCCACGTTTCCTGCATTGCAGGAGGATTCCTTACCCGCTGAGTCATCAGGAAGCTGTATCCTCACCACCTTTTAATTGCCCTTATCAAAAGTACTGTTCAGTTCTGGCCATGCAAATAACACAGAGGGAGTTCTGTGATGCAGGGCACCTCACAAGGAACTATGCATCCCTAACTTTGGGTGAATGGTTTCTTTTTGCTTCTTTTTCAGTTTCAAGGAAGAAGTGGCCTCTCAGATCACTTACAAAGAGCAAGTTCTTGTGCCAAGATGTTAAGAAGCAGGAGTGGACATCGGATACGGTACAGCCCATGTGTTTTTCCAAGAAATCCTAACCCTGGGGGCCTGTGGTGAACTGAGAAGGTCACAGATGCTGGGGGTAGAAGATAACAGATTAGACAGCCTTCTGGAATTGTTACCTTGCCATTATTTGCCTCGGAGACTTTGCTGGAAAGGAAGTCTTTTTTTTTTTTTTTTTTTTAAGGCAATAGCTAGAGGTGGTCTGTGATAAAATTAGTGACATGAGAAGTGAAAATGAGGCAAACTCCACTACAGAGGAAGTTAATTTGCTTTTATAGTCAACTGGTTTTCCTCATCAGAAGTGCAGAGATAGATTCTGCCACACAATAAAAAGAAGAAAAACATCAACAACAGGAAGGACGGTAATCACAATAATAACACCTCTTCAGATCCACTAAGGTTTTTCTGTCCTAAAAGATGGGAAAAGGATTCATGTGGGGGTGTGCAGACAAGGAAAGAGATAGGCAGTCAGAGAGCCAGAGAGAGACACACCCAGACAAAAAAGGAAAGAAATCTAAATGAAAGTATTATTAAAAAATGCTACCAGAAATGGCCTCAGAGGCTCTATTACCACAGAGGGTTGGAGCCTCCCTCCACAGAGGGTGTGACTCTCTCTGTGGTTTTCTGAAAGGGTTTTGCTTTGATGAGGTTTCTTTGTTTTCAGTCCAGGTGATGCCTTCAACAGACAACTAAATGCTCTGCAAGAATTTTCATCTCGACTAGATGAACGTGATGGTAGTAAGAGTCCAAGACAGGCTGTCTGTCATCGTTTTTGGTTCTGAAAGGATGTCAGCTTCAGGAATGTCAGAGCACTAGCAGAACTAGCCTGGGTACCATTGGTTGGGATGACCGAATCCAGACCCAGGAGCATGCAGGATGTTTCCAGCAGAATGAGGGAAAACAAAACAGAGAAACCTCTTTGACCTGTGACTGATTCATGTTGCTGTATGGCAGAGGCTAACACAATATTGTAAAGCAATTATCCCCCAATTAAAAGCAAAACAAAAAAACACCCTCTTTGCCTCCATGGTCATGATCATTACTCAGTGACGTCAGAAAAGGTAGATGCCTTTGCTACTTTTAACTTTCTACCTTCTCCAAGCTCTCCATCACTCCCTGCCAGGATGACAGAGTTGACACTTTAGGGGTGATCCAAACCTAGAGATGAAATCAAAATATCGATGCTCTATTCATGATCGAAGTTCAGTTCTGCCCAAAGGGACCAGCCACACAGGATACAGCAATTCCTAGAGGGGACTCTAAATTACACTGAGGGAATGGGGATGCCCGTTTTCTTGCCCACCTCCTTGGGGCCGAAGGGGGATGCTTACTTCTGAGTTGAGAGCTGGTTTCTGAGTTTCAGGGCATCATAATTCACAACTTGAGGCTGGAAAGTCACAAGCTCCTAAGACTTCTCCTGTATTGAGAAGGCCACACAGAGTCTCGTGTTTGGAGCCTGTATGTACCTTGCCACTTTTTCCTCCCAAATCCATGCATTTTAGCCAAAGTGATGGGGCTAGGGGCCACTGGGACTAGGAAAAGACCATCTGCAGGGGGACCAGGGGTGGAAGTAAATCTGCATTACTAGAATATGGAATTCTGTTTGGCTCCTGAATGCCACACATCCGTCCAAGGGTGGACGTGAAGGATATAATTTTGTCTCAGCACCAAACCAACATGCTTTGTGTGATTTCTTTAAAAAACAAACAAACAAACAAAAAAAAAACTGGTCAAGGAAGTAATGGCAAATGGTCATGGACAATTGTGGTAAGGTTAAACAGGCCCAGCAAAAATTTCAGGAAGGATGTTCTGAATATTTATCCATTATAAGACAAGTGGGTCTCTGGGCCTCTCATTAGGTGACCTGGGTGGGATCCAGTTCTCTCTAGTGGTAATTAGGTTTTACCCCCTTTTATTTGTAAGGGTCAGGGAATCTTGGGAGAACATTGGAGAAGCTCTAGTCCTGTGTTCTCCAAGGTGACGATGAACCACGTGTGGCTGCTGAGGACTGGAGCATCAGCCAGTCCAAATGGACAGCTGAGTGACTGTCAAACACACGCTGCCTTTAGTAGACCTAGTATGAAAAAGAATGTCAAGTATTTCATGAATACTTTTTATACTAATTACCTGTGGAAACAGTAACGTTGGAACAAAGAAGTATATTATGGAAATTACTCTTACCTGTTTTCTTTCGCTTTTTAAAAATGTGGCCGGTAGGAAATTTGCAATTACATGTGGGACTTCTACTATATTTCTATTGGAGAGTACTCATCTAGACCCTATGGAAAAATGCACATCAAGTCTGCAGATGCTTCAAGAGGGTTCCCATGTCCTTTGATACTTTCTACGAGCCACGGGGGGCCCAGGTCAGGGTTTATTCTTTGGGGGGACGATCTGTGTGGGAATGGTTCTTTCCATTTTTTTTTAACCCTTCCATGCCAGTTTTTTTTTTTTTTTTTCTTAAAATTAACAAAGTCATGGGAAAATTCTTCAGAAACACGTCTTTGGTAAAGGAGAACCTTCTAGACTCACAGAGCTTGCAGCAGAACTTTCCTAGGGTCAGGTCCACAGACTCAGCTCTGCCACCTGGGCTTGTCATCACCTAGGCAGCATCTTTTAGGGGCTGCTGGGCTACGGCACACATAAGCAACCAATTCCTGATCTACCTGGTCACTGGCAGGAAGAGAGAACACCCACCAATCCTAAAGGCATTTTCTCTCTGGGCATGGGATCCAATTTATGTAATTATCCTCTTCATTCCCTTTGACTTAATACCAAACTTTGTTTTGGACAAAGTGGACTGAAGGAGGGGTAGATGGTACAGGCCTTTGCTGACCTAGAAAAAGAAATATCTTGAGATGAAGAATTCCACACTGAGAACGAGGATTTGAAGGTATCCAGAGACTGCAGACTCTGTGACTAAGTGTGGCTTTTTAAAGCAAGGCAAAATAAAGCAACTCCTCCTTGGCCTTAGAACTTCCATTATTTAGACAGTCAGTCTCAGCCACACAGGCGTGCTGAGTCTCAAAAAGCTGTTGTTATATGTTACATGTCAAGTAACTCTGCCTGCCCAAGGTAGAAAGTCTGCTGCGTGTCATCACTCACCGCTAAAAATGGGTCCCCCTGGCAAAATGCTCATTAGTGGTCCTAAGACCGGCAGGAGCCTTGGGCATCATCTTGTTAAACACCTTCTCTTTACAGATGCTGAAGCCGAGGCCCAGCAAGCACGCGGCTCATCTCCGCCTCCTGACTCCGGATTCAGCACTGCCTTTATTCTTCCCTGCCTTGGACACCCTGAATTTCAAGACAGGACTCCTACAGTGATGTGACATTTCTGAAGGTGGTGACCATTTTCTCTGCCTTTGCTGCCTACTTAGAAAGTATCAAATAGGAAATCGTTAAAGGTAGAGAAAAAAGAGCCTTCAAGGGTCTCCCTTGACATCTACACCGTGTTCCAGCAGGCAGCCCAGTTTTACAGCAGAACCAAACTCTGTTTTTGCACGAGGATGAGTGTGGCAAGGCAGAAGGGCCTCATCACATACGTAAATAACTCGATGAGAGAAACGTTCTTTCCCAGGTAACCCATGCCCAGCAGCCTGGCCTTTCACAGATGTCGAGGTGATCCATCTAATAGTCCAGAGAAACAGTGTACACTGCCTTAGTCATCCATGCATCTGGAGAGTCTTGAATGTATTACAAAATTGCCCACTGAAAAAATAGCACATCTCTGTCATAGTTACAAAAAAAGAATAAAAACATAAAGAATTTAAAAACATCAGGTGGATTTTCAGAATTCATTTTGATACCTCGTTTCCTCTCCCTCTGACTTTGTCTCTCAGTCAGGAGAAACTTGATTTTAACAATTCCCACTCTGTACTTTTTAGATCGAGTGTTCTATTACACTCCACCTCCCACCTCCCACTTGGTATCTAGACGCACTCGGGGGAGCCCTGGGAAGCAGTTTCCTAAGGATTCACCTAAATCCTTCCTCGAGGTCTGGTGAGATTGAACAGAAGTGTACTGGAATTAAAGTAAGACCTGGATGCTCTGTGTTGGATCCAAAGATGCTTGGATCTTTTCTAAAGCTTCCATCTCCTGCAGGACCCACTTGTGGAGGTAACAGGAGATTGTCCCAGCCTTGGGGAAACCAATGCAACAGATGGTTCACTTTCAGGAAGGGTATGTGGTATCTGGTTTGAAAATTAGGCTTGTTGTCCCAGCGACGGACAAGCCCTACAGCCACTTGGAATGGCACTAATGCCCCGAGAGGGAAATTGTGATTTCAGCATTTCAGTCAAAGACTGCTAAGACCCAGAAGGATTGACGTGCCTCCCTAGAGCTTCCTCCTCAAGTCACGTGGGTCCTTAACAGAGCTGGGCAAGTGGAAGCCAGGGTGTGTAGCTGAAAAACATGAGCAGTGGCCTCCGCAGATTCAGAGCTCGGTGCTGGGCTCTCTGGCAGCTGGGAGTTTTAAGACCCACTTAAAGAACTTAGATTCTAAACGAAAGCTGGCCTTAGACTGTTTCAAGGTGCCGAGGCACTTCCCAAAGCCATGCACACTTCATGCTGAGAGGTCAAGGCCATTAATCTCAGAGATGGAATACAAACTGGTCAGAGCAGGAACTGATGCTTCTAAACAGAACTCAGTACGAAAGCTGGAGTGAATCAAAGGAAACACAAAGGAGTAAACATAACATACACTACACATAGTCCTTAAAAAGAAACTGCAGAAGAAATCAACCACATTCCCCAAACAGGAAAACAAGACCCCGGGAAAAACTGAAATGAAACCAAGAAGCCCTAAGAGTGTCCTTTCAGTCTGTTTTGGGAACTTCTGAAGTGTGTGTTTACAAGGACATGGGAGAGAAAATCAGCTTTCAGCTTCCCAGGTGCCAAGGCCAGGGTCTGCTGCAGAGACGGAGAAACTGCATCCTGATGAACGTGACTTTGGATATTGCTTTGCGGTACCATTCTTGAGTGGAGCGCCCTGGAGTTGCCAAGGTGTTCTGGAGATGTGAGTGCCGGGTCCAATCTTGGGGCACTCCTCCCTTCCTTCCCCTCGCATCCTACCATCCCTTTTTTCTCTATTTGCCGTTTCAAGATTTCACCTCTTCGCAGTCTTGGTCGGTGGAGAGTTCTACATCAGACAGTCCAACCTCCATCGCCATGATCAGTGAGATATCAGAATCACTGCTTATAGCTGGCTCCTGCTCACCTGAGGGGGAAACAAAGTTCATGGTGAACACTGAGCTACGTCTTCAGAGGCTTAATACGGTTGCCTTTAATAAGTAACATTTCATTGGTGCCAAAGTCTTGGTGGTACAGTGGCTAGCATAGCTGCCTTCCCTTTCACTGAAGCTCAAGAGAAGGTATCAGGAAAATTGCCTAGTTTGTAAAAAATAAATACATAAGAAAAAAGTCTAGTTATCTTATGCTAAGGGCATGTGTGGTAAGTCACATCAATTTGTGATCCCACAGACTGTAGCCCACGAGGCTCCTCTGTCCATGGGATTCTCCAGGCAAGAATACTGGTGTGGGTTGCCATGCGCTCCTCCAGGGAATCTTCCTGACCCAGGGATCAAACCCGCATCTCTTATGTCTCCTGCAGGGGCAGGTGGGTTCTTTACTGCCAGTGCCAACTGGGAAGCCCTTCTCATACTATGAAAAGATGTATAAGTATATATCTAAGGAGGAAAAAATACACTGAATATCTCTAAGTAGGGAAACAAATTCTATATGGAAAAACAGTTGAACAATTCACAGATGAAACGACTGAAAAATGTGTATAAAATTTTTCAGAATACTAAAAACATGAACAATAAGATCAAAGGTATATGTCACCCTGCGGAACTTCCCTGGTGGTCTAGTGGTTAAGACTTTGCACTTCCATTACAGGAGGCACTGGTTTGATTCCTAGTCAGGGAACTAAGATCCTGCATGCTGCATGGTGGCCAGAAAAAAAAAGTATTATGTCATGCTGGGAAAATTTGTAAAAAATTCACTGAGGGTTGTATTCTTAATGTACAGAGAACTTTTAAATAAATAAGAAAAACTAAGAGTCCAACAGAAAAAATGGGTAAAGGTTACTGTTATACAATTCACAAAAGAATGCAATACAATTGACCAATAAATATCAGGGAAAAAGGAGCTACTCCTTTTTGTTTTGAAATCTTCACTCTTTAAAAAAGACTGTATTACACACATTTCGGTAGATATTTTGATCAACTGCATTCAGAACTGTGAAATTTTCACCCTGTAATTTCATTTTCACAGTATATTACAGAAAAATAATCAGAGATGCAAAAATATCCATTTAAGCATTATTTATAGCAGCAAAACATTGCAAGTAACAAAGCCTAACAATAAAAAATTTCTAAGTAAACTATGTTACTTCTAAAAGACAATCTTCTTGTTATAATTATTAAAGTGATATTTCCAAAGAGTCTGTATTTACAGAAGAAAATGCTCCCAGTAAATGAAAACAGAAATATTCAAAGCTTTATGTGCAGTGAAGTCAACAGAGAAAGTTAACTGGAAGTAAGAAAGCCAACAATATTAATAAGAGTTGTCTCAAATTTGGGGATTTATAATTATTTTCTTTTCTTTAAAAAATTTAGCTTTACTCCTAAACATGCTTCAGTGAACATATATCATTCATTCACTCAACATGTAATTGAGTCCCTACTATATGCTAAGAATTGTGCTAGCTGTAGGGATATAGGGGTGAAAATGAGGGCAATTTCAGTCCTCAAGGAGCTTACTGTCCAGTAGGCAGGCAGACCATTGACTTGTCAATTACCCCAACATGATAAGCTCTTTGTTGTAAGATGTACCTGGTGTTATAGGAAGTAAGGGTGCTACGTAACCATTTGCTGAGTCTAAGAAAGCTTTCCACTGGCTACCATGTCTAAACTGAGTCCTATAGGATAACTTGTATTTCAGCCAGATGAATGAGAAGGATGAATCTTTTTTAAGCAATAGCAATAGCATGTACAGACGGTTGGAGTTGATAGACAGTTTTGTGCAGACATCAGACTGTATTTAAATATGACTGGGATGCAAAGGTAAGCTAGGGAGTATGAACAGGGGAGGCTGGAGAGCTCAGCTGCCTATAATTGAAAGTGTTAGTTGCTCACTTGTGTCTGACTCTTTGTGACCCAATAGACTATAGCCCACCAGGCTCCTCTGTCCATGGGATTCTCCCAGGCAAGAATACTGGAGTGGGTTGCCATTCCCTCTCCAGGGGATCTTCCTGATCCAGGGATTGAACCCAGGTCTCCTGCGTTGCAGGCAGATTCTTCACCATCTGAACCACCAGGGAAGCCTATCAATTCAGTTCAGTCGCTCAGTCGTGTCCGACTCTTTGCGACCCCATGAATCGCAGCCTATAAGGCAGCTTTAAAACCAGAAGATCTTGTATGTTCCATTACCCTACAGAAGAAACATGCAATTAAAAGACCAACAAAATATCTAAGTACTAAAGAATGCAGATGGTTATAATACTTTTGCTCTCATAATCACTGATATAATTTCTTCATGTTGAGGTACAGTTAAGAAAAAATAAATATGAGTTTCATGAAGGGCAGTGAATTTTCAAATGTTTACAAGGAGACAAATAGAGAACTGACACAGAGTTATGGTCTTAAGAATCAGTTTTAGAGAAATAAAGTGTCTCACAGGGGTGTAGCCAACCTAAAGACTGAGATCTATAATGTTTCCTAGACCCAAAAGTGCATGAGGTTCACATAACTATAGACAGATCAATGGGTAGAATAAAACTTTGGAAACAGATCTTGGGTAGAAGTATTTAGCTTTGTCAATGGTGGCATTTAACAAATTTTCAGGGGACTTCCCTAGTGGTCCACTGGTTAACAATCTGCCTTGCAATGCAGGGGACACAGGCTTGATCCTTTGTTGTGGAACTAGGATCCCACATGCCAGGGAGCAACTCAGCCTGAGCGCTGCAACTAGAGAGTCCGTGAGCTGCAACGAAAGATCCCACGTGTCACAACTAAGACGGGACTCAGCCATATAAATAAGTAAACATAAAAAAAACACACTCACACAAATATTCAATAAAATTATTCATGCAGAAAAAAGAGGAAATTGGATTCTTGCCTCACATCATATACATTCTAGGCTGGCTAAATATCTATATCTACATCCATTGATATATCTGTATCTACATCTATATCTATACCTATGCTGTGCTGTGCTTAGTCGCTCTGTTGTGTCCAACTCTTTGTGACCCCCTGGACTGTAGCCCGCCAGGTTCCTCTGTCTATGGGATTCTCCAGGCAAGGATACTGGAGTGGATTGCCATGCCCTCCTCCAGGGGATTTTCCCAACCCAGGGATCCACCTGTGTTTCCTGCATTGCAGGTGGATTCTTTACCAGCTGACCTGCCAGGGAAGCCCATCTATACCTACACCTGTACCTATGGTCCATCTTTATTTCGCATGTGTTACTTCCTTCTCATTTATCCTCTTCTCCAGAGCTATCTGGTGCCTTGCATCCCTGACCTTTGGGGAATTCTTTGATGCAAACTGGGGTGGTCCTCCTCTTCCTCATGTCTGCTTAGCACTTGTTTTCTCCGCATGGTTATGCGCTCGGCACCACCTGGTGGAAGCTTTCACTCTGCAATTGTAGTGAGCAGCGGGCAATGGATTTGGGCAGACACAATCTGCACAGCTAGACACAGAGGATTGCTCTGATTTTTAGGTCCACTAAGTCACTGACGATTTATTCATTTCCTCCCAGTTGCCCAAATTTTTCCAGGGTTTCTTCTTACACTTTCCCTGTCCATGTTGGAAAATCCCTTTGCTACAGCTTTTGTGGGGTTTTAGGAGTGCCTAGAAGTAATTTCACATGTTCAATGCATACTTTTTACTCAGTGTTCTCCACAAACATCACTTTTACAATGAGAAAACTATATGGGTTTCCCTAGTGGTTCATACAGTAAAGAATCTGTCTGCAATGCGGGAGACCTGCGATCAATCCTAGGGTTAGGAAGATCCCCTGGAGAAGGGAATGGTTACCCACTCCAGCATTCTTGCCTGGAGAATTCCATGGACAGAGGAGCCTGGCGGGTTACAATCCAAGGGTCACAAAGAGTTGGACATGACAGAACAAGTAACACTTAAAATTACAGCTATGAGAGCTGGGATCCTATCTTACTTTAGGAGACTGTAGTCTCAGCTGTAAGTAATTATACATGTTACTCTGTATAAGTCACTTTCTCCTCTGGGGCTAAAGCTTTAAAATCTATAAAATGAGAGTTTGTACTAGGTATATTAGATGTCTTTCCAGTTGTTACAGTTTACTTGTGTATATGTTGATGCAAGTCTAGCACAGTGCCTCAGACATGGTGGGTGCTCAATACATAATTATTTAATAAAATTACCAGTGATAAAGAGTTGTAAGTTTTTCTTTTGCCATAACTCTTCAACATGTTGTTTTCTACTAAAAACTTTTCTCTTAACAAAGAAGAAAGCCTGCAATTGTATATTTAGTACAAGTATGCACTAAATGTGAGAATTCACTACTCTGAGGTACAAAGAAAATGGGAATATTCTTATTCCTGGAGATAAAAAATGAGGGCTAAGGATATGGAAGCAATGTAAGTGTCCAAGATAGATGGACGGATAAAGAAGATGTGGTATGCATATACAATGGACTACTGCTCGGTCATAAAAAAGAACACTCTATTGCCATATGCAGCAACGTAGACAGACTGGGAGGGTGTTATGCTAAGTGAAATAAGTCAGATGGAAAAAGGCAAATATTGTATAATAACACTTATATGTGGAACCCAGAAAACACAACAAACTAGTAAATACAAGAGAAAAGAAGCAAATACACAGATACAGAGAACAAACTATGGTTACCAGTGGGATGAGGGGCTAGATAGGGCTGGGGGACTGGGAGGCACAAACTAACGTAAGACAGGCTACAAGGATGTAGTACAATACAGGGAATATAGCCAATATTTTGTAATAACTGTGAATGGAGTGTAACCATTAAAAATGGTGTAAAAATTTAAAAAAATTAAAATGAGGTCTACGTTGTAGAGATATATCCTCCCCCCTCCCACCGCTTCCCCTTTTGCATCTGTCTCCTCCTCCTCCTTGTTCTTTTGGGCAAAAGTCCATGAATCAATTCAGCTCATAAGAAGCCAAATATTGTAGCTCACAAGTAAACTACAAGTCAACCAAAGAGCTCATCACTGAGTGATTCTATGGCTTTCAATAGAGCAAGCACAAAAACAAAGCACAGATAAGAGCTGACTGGTACACAGAGAGCTCACTGTTCCTGCAGCTTCCCACCTTCACGCCTGTCTTCTCAGCCACCGGCCTCAGCAGATTTCATGGCTTCATTCTCACTATGGTGCTTTCTAAGCTGGAATGTGTGAATTGAAAGAAAAAAGGGCCGTGTGGACTGCTATAACTATTGGCTGTTGAATTTATGATGCTATTTTGGAAACTGACTGTCCTGCACAGCTCTAGGCAAAGATAAATTCAAATCAATACAAACAGATTTGCCAAAAGATGGTTCAATTTTCATGATGAGACATTTCGTCACCCACAGTATCTAATCATTTTTCATTCCAAAACTGTAAAAAATGATCTGAAGACATCTGAAATTATTCTTTAGTCTGTGCTATGTTTTTAATTGGACTTGGTTTGTTCCATAATTTTTGAAAACAGAATTTTTTTCTTGAATTGAAAGAAGAAAGAAAATATTAGTCACTCAGTCATGTCTGACTCTGTGACCCCATGGACCGTATCCTGCCAGGCTCCTCTCCCATGGGATTTCCCAGGCAAGAATACTGAAGTGGGTTGCCATTTCCTTCTCCAGGGGATCTTTTCCCCCAGGGATCAAACCTGGGTCTCCTGAATTCCAGGCAGATTCCTTACTATCTGAGCCTCCAGGGAAGGCTCTCTTTAATCAAAGCAGATGTTTTAATTTGAGACCATAATAGTACAAATAAAAATGCGGACACTAAAACATTTAGAAAGTTCTCTGTAGGTGGAACTAATTGAGGAGTATGAAATAACTGTTAACTATCAAAATGTTCACTGAATTTTACCTTCTCTCTTGTGGAAGTTAATATAAAATGAATACAAAAATAGCATTGGTCTTTACTGATTTCTCACAACAACCCTTTGATGTGTGGGTATTATTATTTCTATTTCACAGATGAAAAAACATTTAGTCCATTTGACACAGTTGCCCAATACTACTAGACACTCTTCCTTTCTTCTTTTTGTTTCATTCATTTTAAGGACATTGAGAGAATTTAAACAGGGAGTAATATGACCTGCTTAATATTTTAAAAGATCACTCTTGCAGTTAAGTGAAGAATAGATTGGTAGGTCAAGGGTGGAGGTAATCCAGCAAAAACCACTGCAGCAAAACAGATGAAACACGGGGATGGTTTGTTATAATATGAACAGAGGTCAGATGTTATATTAAAGTAATATTTTATTTTTTTACTACTTTAAAATTTTTATACAACTTTAAAGGTTGTATAATTTCCATTATAGTTATTACAAAATATTAGCTATATTCCTGTGTTGTACAATTCATCCTTGAGCCAGTCTTAGACCCAATAGTTTGTGTCTTTTAATTTCCCACCCCTAAATTACTTCTTACCCCATCCCCACTGATAACCCCTAGTTTGCTCTCTATGAGTCTGCTTCTTTTATGTTATATTCACTTCAGCACAGAGAAAGTATTTTGGTGGATTTAAGAATTGATCCCAAGTATCTAGCACTCCATCTTGAATCTCTTAGACGGTAAGCAGAAAACATGGCTTTAAATGGCGCTCTGTGACCTGTTTTGTTGACTCATAACTACTACTTGCATATATTAGCACATTTAATTCTAAGTAAAATCCATCAGTAGGCTAACTGTGGTTAACCAAAAAATTCTTAGTGGCGGGATTTGTTTTTATTAATTCCATTTAGTCCATAAATTATTCATATGGACTTTGGTTTCTTTGTTTCCTCTTTAATACAAAGAATGTTACCTAAAGAATTCAGTTCAGTTCAGTTGTTCAGTCGTGTCTGACTCTTTGCGACCCCATGAACCGCAGCATGCCAGGCCTCCCTATCCATCACCAACTCCCAGAGTTTACCCAAACTCATGTCCATTGAGTCAGTGATGCCATCTAACCATCTCATCCTCTGTCGTCCCCTTCTCCTCCTGCCTTCAAACTTTCCCAACATCAGGGTCTTTTCAAATGAGTCAGGTCTTCACATCAGGTGGCCAAAATATTGGGAGTTTCAGCTTCACCATCAGTCCTTCCAATGAACACCCAGAACTGATTTCCTTTAGAAAGGACTGGTTGGATTTCCTTGCAGTCCAAGGGACTCTCAAGAGTCTTCTTCAACACCACAGTTCAAAAGCATCAATTCTTCGGCGCTCAGCTTTCTTTATATCCAACTCTCACAGGTTTCCTTTTGGGAAACAGACACTGCAGCTGTAGTTTTGCTGTGGGTTTGCTATAACTATCTCTATAACAGTGGGCCTGGACGACATAACGTTCCTCCCAACCTGAGATGTGGCCTGTCCTGTCTTGGGCAGGATGGGGTCTGTCTCACTTAACAGGCTCTGGCCCATCCATTGTCAACATTCCCAACCCTCCATAAATAGGAGGCACTTGGTGAAATTGAATTTCCTCTCTGGACATAGGGTGTCAAAGGGTGATGCATAGGGTGTCAAGTTTTATGTTTTATTAACTAACAACCATAGAGTGCTTATTGACAACTTAGCATTAATATATGCCAGAGACTATCTATCTAAGTACTTTAGATTGTACAATTGAATATTCACAATTAACCTGTGACAAAGGAAAAATTATTATTTCTGTTTTCAAGTGTTAAAACTAAGGCTCAGAAAAGTAAAAAACTTCCTGGGTTTACACAACAGTAAGAGTCAGATTCAGAATTCACACCGAGGCCTCTCTGACACCAGAGTTCATGAACATGACTGCATTTATACTTCAGAGTTGAGAGTCTTAGTCTGAGGATGTCCCAGGCAAGAATGCTGGAGTGGGTAGCCATTTCCTTCTCTAGGGGATCTTCTTGACTCAGGAATTGAACCCATGTCTCCTGCATTGGCAGGAGGATTCTTCACCACTGAGCCACCAGGGAAGGCCTAAGCACCAGGAGCAATGCCCAGAAGATGTTGACTTTCAGGGGAGTCTGCGTATCCACAGTTACATTCACGCCTATATGGTTATGTGCTGCTGCTGCTGCTAAGTCACTTCAGTCCTGTCCGACTCTGTGCGACCCCATAGACAGCAGCCCACTAGGCTCCTCTGTCCCTGGGATTCTCCAGGCAAGAATACTGGTGTGGGTTGCCATTTCCTTCTCCAATGCATGAAAGTGAAAAGTCAAAGTGAAGTCGCTCAGTCGTGTCAGACTCTTAGCGACCCCATGGACTGCAGCCTACCAGGCTCCTCCATCCATGGGATTTTCCAGGCAAGAGTACTGGAGTGGGATGCCATTGCCTTCTCTGATATGTGCAGATATGCATTTTTCTGGGGAGAGGGTTGCTTTTACTAGAGTCTCACAGAAATGATAAAAGTCTCAGAAGCATGCATCTAAGAGGTTTTGTGCCTAGCATAAGTTGTTCTTTTTTTTAGGCTGTGTCATGCATCATGTGTGATCTTAGTTTCCTGACCAGGGATCGAACCTGTACTCACTGCAGTGGAAGCACAGAATGTTAATCTCTGGACCACCAGGAAGTTACCAGGGTAAGTTGAAGAAAACACTGTTGTCTGTAACCAAGAATGGCTTGGCTTTTTAATTTTTTTTAAATGCATTTTTTGGTTTACATTTCACTAACTGTGTGTTTCATTAACTTGATGGGACACTTTTCATCTGAAATCTCTGCTTTCCTACTCGATTGTTTCTAAATGATGGTTATTCAAAGCTAGAGCAGAAAATGAGCCATCCCAGAATGCGTTTGATATTTACTCCACTGCCTGAGCTATGAAAGGAGGCACAGAGCAGTAGTGGCTGGAATAAATCCTCCTCTGTTGGGAATTAACAAACGTCGCCCGCATAATGTGGTCTCTGTGTTGAGAGAAAGTAAGGGGTTGACGAATACCAACCCCCAGGTATTTTGATTCTCCGGTAAGTTTGATGTTCACATGTTCTGCACCACATAAAAGCTTATTTCCCCCCACCATGTACTTGAAAAATAAGTTTTCAAAGAAATTAGCATCCTTCTGGACATTAATTTGGATTCTGAGGCCTTCCCAGGTGGCTCTGTGGTAAAGAATCTGCCTGCCAGTGCAGGAGACATGGGTTTGATCCCTAGGTCAGGAAGATCCCCTGGAGAAGGAAATGGCAAGCCACTCCAGTATTCTTGCCTGGGAAATCCCACGGACAGAGGAGCCTGGCAGGCTACAGTTAACGGGGTCGCAAAAGAGCTGGACATGACTTAACAACTAAACAACAAACACTGCTTATGTATATATTCCCTGTTGTAATCTTAGTGGGAAAGTTGCTTCAATTCCAAATGCAGAGTATTTTCAGTAAGGAAATGTGTCTCTTTTACGTGTATTCCTTGCTTTTTTCTCTTTTGCTTAATAAGAATTTTTGAGAAGATAAACTTCTGATTTGGTTTAAATTTTCTGTGTTATGAGTAGATTCTTCTGTGGAGATGGTGAATCTTTGGGTCACTTTCTTCAGAGGCTGTGCAACAATATTAACAATAATTCCAGGCATTGCTCTAAGCAATTACATGTTACGTATGTCATCCTCACAAAGATGCTATGGAGTAGATGAATGATTACCCCAATGACTGCTTCACATTTTACAGGTGAAGTCAACTTGTCTAAGGTCAAGAACAGAAAGAGGCAGAAATGGAATCCCAACCCAAGAGCCAGTGGTGTCGACGGCTATGCTATTGTGCAATGGCAGTGGCATAGCTGCTAGATTTCTATCTGGCTGCTGTGGTTTAGCCGCTCAGTCATGTCTGACTCTCCACGACCCCATGGACTGCAGCCCGCCAGGATCCTCTGTCCATGGGATTTCCCAGGCAACAATACTGGAGTGGCTTGCCATTCCCTTCTCTAAGGGATCTTCCGGACCCAGGGATCAAACTCTCGTCTCCTGCATTGGCAGGTGGATTCTTTCCCAACGAGCCACCTGGGAAGCCCTAGGTTATTCCCAAAGATGATACTTGGCCACCTTGGAGAACCAAACATTCCAGGCTTACAATATAAATTCACCCATTTTAGCCAAGTGACTCCTAAAAATTGTTCAGATATAACAGGGGAACTTTTGCCTTTTTAAATGTTTGCTCTATAATCATAAATGTAAATATGGTGAGCTCAAATCAGGAAAATTCTTTCTCACCTGGGGACATTTACAGCATTGTTTTTTATTCTGACTTAGTATAAGAGAACTCCCTGAAGTTTGGATATCAAATTAGATCACAAGTTAGGATTTAACTCTTTGCTTTTATCTCTTTGTCATTGGTTTTCTTTCCCTGTGACCCTTCACCTAGCAGAGGAAGATTTTCTCCAATTGCTCAAATTCCTTTTGATTTCATTAAAAATTCATTCATTGAGTAATTCCTTACTGAGTGCCAAGAGAAGGCAGAAGATGACTTTTGCATTAGTTGTACATTAGTTTTTACAGGAAAGAAAGCAAAATCTAGTGAACATTTATGCTGTTAATAGCTATTTTACAATTCCTGGTTAGTACTACCTACAGGAAACCTTCAGCATTAAGCATAATATCTGGTATACGGAATGCTCTTGGTAATTGTGACTATGATTGGAATGAAAAAAGAGTAAAAGAGGGAAGGTTACCAGACAGGTTTAGAGAGACAGGTAGATATCATGCAGATATTAATTTCTTCAATTATAAAATTATATTTTATAATAAAATCATAAATTACATTAATTTATATTGCAAGTAGAAAATTATATATAGGCTTCATGTATTCATTCATCAATTTATCACTTATTCATCCAATAGGAATTTATTGAACACTTCTTAGGTACACAGCACTGTTGATGACCTTTGGAGGAAATAAAGATGAACTAAACACAAGCTCTGCTATTAACTTGAAAGCAATCTAGTAAAAGAAATCATATTTGTGTCCATATACATCTAATACTGGAGAAGGAAATGGCAACCCACTCCAGTATTCTTGCCTAGAGAATTCCATGGACAGAGGAGCCTGGCAGGCTACAGTCCATAGGGTCACAAAGAGTTGGACACAGCTGAAGCAACTTAGCACACATGTATGCATATCAAATATAAGATGATATATGCTAAAAGAGAGGTATAAATAAATGCTAGAGAAACAGAAAGGTAAGGAAAACTTCACCTCCAGCTGGGTAACCCTCATGAAGTAGGTTACATGTAAACCAGTGGTGAGAGCTGACTAGTGCTGGGAAGTATGGAGATGAGGAAGACGGCATTTGTTTTAAGAGATATAAGTACCTGTTATATCTGAACAATTTTAGGAGGCACTTGGCTAAATGGATGAATTTACACTGTAAGCCTGGAATGGTTGGTTCTCTAAGATGGCCAAGCATTGTCTACAGGAAGATGGCTTTTATTTTAGGAGAACCTACCTGACTAACCATCATCAGAGCGAATGTCAAGGCATGCGGATGGTTGATTCAGCTGTAGCTTAGGATATGGAGAACCATAGCAAAGTACCAGATCAAGCCCATAGACACTCTGCCCTCTTCTTTCCCTCTGTGCTTTCCCATTCTATAGGGAGCCAGAAGACTGGGAACTACATTTCCCAGCTTCCTTTGGCAGTTGGCTTTCTCTTAGGTCCTGCCAAGGAGATTGGAAGGTGGGAGGAGGCCCTTGCGCTTCTAGTTCAGGCTGGTCCCTGTGGGCTCCAGAAGTGTTGGCCGTGCCTTCAACAGAATCAGAGAGCGAAGGATCCTGACTGCCTACTCAGAGCTGGTGGTCTCCCCAGCATAAGCCAGACAGTTCTGGCAACATCAGAATAGTGGAAGTGTGCTCAGGATCTCGGGATATCTCGCTCTTCCAGTCTTCCAAACTGGTTTTGTTTTTGATAAATCTACTTTAATGAAGCATGATTTTGATGAGTTTTGATGGATGTGATGGATGTAAGTATTCGATTTCTATTTCCCCCAGAGTTTTGTCTTCTCTCTTTATGGTCATTTCCTCCCTCTGTCCCTGGTCTCAGCTTATATCTGATCTGCTTTTTTTTTAATTTAAATTTATTTATTTTAATTGGAGGCTAATTACTTTACAATATTGTATTGGTTTTGCCATACATTAACATGAATCTGCCATGGGTGTACACGTGTTCCCCATCCTGAACCCCTCTTCCACCTCCCTCCCAGTACCATCCCTCTGGGTCATCCCAGTGCACCAGCCCTGAGCACCCTGTATCCTGCATCGAACCCGGACTGGCGATTAGTTCCTTATATGATATTATACATGTTTCAATGCGTTTCTCCCAAATCATCCCACCCTCTCCCTCTCCCACAGAGTCCAAAAGACTGTTCTATACATCTGTGTCTCTTTTGCTGTCTCGCATATAGGGTTATCATTACCATCTTTCTAAATTTCATATGTATGCGTTAGTATACTGTATTGGTGTTTTTCTTTCTGGCTTACTTCACTCTGTATAATAGGCTCCAGTTTCATCCACCTCATTAGAACTGATTCAAATGTATTCTTTTTAATGGCTGAGTAATACTCCATTGTGTATATGTACTGATATGCTTTCTTTTTTATAACTCTTTTTCAGGGTTTGTCAACACTGGCACAACTGATACATGGGGCTGGAGAATTCTTTGTTGTCATGGGAATGTGCTGGGAATTGCAGGACATTTTACAGCATTCTTGGTCTCTACCCATTGATGCCATTAGCACCACCCCCTCCCCAGTTATGACAATCAAAAACTCTCCAGTCATTGGCAAATGCTCTCTGAGAGACAAAATCACCCCTAGTGGGTAACCATGGCTCGAGATAAATGTATATTTTCTGTAATTTTACATACCTGCAATTTTATAGTATGCACTCTTGTGTCTGGTTTCTTTCACTCATTATACTCATTGTGAAATCCACTAATGATGTCACATATATCAATAGTTCACACCTTTTTATTGCTGAATAGTGATTCACTGTATGGATATATCACATTTTGCTTATCCATTCATAAACTGACGAACCTTTGAATTATTTCCAGTTGTTTGGCTACTGTAAACAAAGCTTCTCTGAACATTTATGTGCAAGTCTTTTTGAGGGCATGCATTTTCATTTGTCTTGAGTAAACGCCCAGAAGCACATTGCTGGGTCCATCTGGTGGGTCTATGTATCTACAAGAGAAACTGCCAAGCTTTTGTGTGTGTGTGTAGCAAAAAATCACAGTGCATTAAATTCACTCTCAAAACAACTTCCAAGTATACAGTACAATACTGTCGGCCACATGCACATTGTCGTACAACAGATGTCCAGGACACCACCATCCTGCATGATTCTTGCAAGATAAGGGTCCAACTTCTTTCTTTTGCTCATGCATTTCCAGTTTTCTCAGCACCATTTGTTGAGAAGATTATCCTTCCCCACTGTGTAGTCTTGGCATCCTCGTCACAGAGAATTTGACCATATATGTGAGGGTATATTTTCGGGTTTTCTCTTTGCTTTCCTTGGCCCATATGTTTTTATGCCAGTTCTACACTGTTTTGATTATGGTAGCTTTGTAAGATACTTTGAAATCAGGAAGTGTGAGCCCCCTAGCTTTGTTCTCAGAGAATCATTTTGGCTGTTCAGGGTCTTTTGAGATTCCATATAAATTTAAGGATTTTTTTCAACTTCTGCAAAACACGACATTGGGATTTTGATAGAGGTTGCATTGAATCCACAGATTGCTCTGCCTAGTATGAACAGTTCAACAATATTAAGTCTCCCAATCCACAAATAGGGGATGGCTTTCTATTTATTTGCATCTTTTATATTTTTTCAGCAATGTTTTCCAGTTTTTAGTGTACAAGTCTTTCATCTCCTTAGTTAAGTTTACTCCTAAATACTGTATTCTTTTTGATGCTACTGTATGAGATTGTTTCCTTAATTTTCTTTTCAGGTTATTCATCCTTAGTGTATGGAAAAGCAACTGGTTTCTGTGTGTTTTGTCAAATGCTTTTTATGAATCAATTGAGATGACCTTGTTATTTTTATCCTTTGTTCTACTAAATTGGTGCATCACGTGCAGAGATCTATAACACATTTCAAGTTAATTTTGTGTATGGTGGAAGATAAAGGCTGGCGTTCAGTTTCTCCTGACACTTTTGTAATCAATTTCTTGTATTGCATTCCCCTATTTTGAAATACCTAGAGCATTTTCCACTTTCCTGACTGGTCTCACTGAATACAGCAAAGGGGTTGGAAAGATAGGCTGTGCTAAAACTGAAGAGTGATTTGAGTGCCAGGCTGAAGTGTCATGACATTAACATACCTGGATTATATCATGTTTGCGCATAAAAGTACTTGCTTAAATGGGTGAAAATAAACAACCTCAGTTTCCTTATCAGTGAAATAGTGACAATAATATTTTTGTAGTCTATAACAAGATCTGGTCTCTGTGTGTATGTGTGTGTGTGTGTGTGTAAACACACCGACATAGGGCTTCACTTCACAGTGTCTGGCACATGCTGTGCCAGATAAGAGGCAGCTATTATTGTATTTAGTACATGTACTGAGAACCTGCTTTATTCCTGTCCCATTAAGCCTCTTGGCTTCCTTCTTTGTCTATCAAGATCCTGATGGACAAAGGGTGCCCTTTCTTTCTCTGGCCACTACCCCACTGTTTCTGTAATGCTCTATTTCTTCAGTGTGATCAGATGTAGGTTAATGCATCAACATTTCATAAAGAGCTCATTTGCCATGTGACAGCCTTATCCCTCTTGCTGGTACAAGTGTCGCTCTGTTACAAGATAGTCCAACATAAGAGCCAGAAGAAACTAGAGAACAGGCTCTGATGGAAATACAAGATCTAGTTTAAAGGTCAAGCTGCAGAACACAGCAAAGTAGGGGATCCTTCACATCTCTCTAGAAGGGGCTGGGGAGGGGAGGACAGACACAGGAGCACAGTTTCTGACACGTATTTTTATTTTTAAAGAATGAAGCAATTTAAATAGCGAAACTGTTGAGATCAAGTCCTCAAAAAAAGCTTAAGCAAATTATAGGCAGATAAATAGCCAAGTTTCCCTGATGGCTTAGATGGTAAAAAATCTGTCTGCAATGCAGGAGACCTGGGTTTGATCCCTGGGTCAGGAAGATCCCCTGGAGAAGACAATAGCTACCCACTCCAGGGTTCTTGCCTGAAGAATTCCATGGACAGAGGAGCCTGATGGGCTTTTTTCCAAACAGCTCAGCATTAAACTAGAGATGCAACACTGCCATGAGCACACTGGAGTCTCCCTAACAGGCATCATTTTACAGCAACCTGTTTTACTATCACAATTGATTTAAGGTTTTTTTTTAAAATAATTATTAATTTGGCTACAGTGGGTCTTAGCTGTGGTACGCAGCATCTAGTTCCCTGACCATGGATTGAACTCAGGCCCCTTGCATTGGGAGTATGGAGTCTTAGTCTCTGGATCACCAGGAAGTCCCCTTGATTTAAGGTTTTTAATATAGTTGTTGTTTCTGACCTTTCTGACCACACACTTCTCTATAAAACACATGGAGAAGCCTGTTTAGAAAATGTCAAGACTGCAAGTCATTTGTTTAGAAGAACTCAGACTGCCTCCTCCTCCGATAAATACTACATAATTCACCTTTGGCTGGTTTGAGAACAGGTCACAACCTGGTGTTTGGGGGCAGGAGGGGTGGGCTCAAAGTGGTGACAATACTAAGCCCTCAAGAACTGATATACACACTATTAGAAAAAGGGTCCTGATGTTTTGACCCAGAGCCTGAGTTAGTATTGCAGCAATAAATGACTGAGATTCACCTAGTTGGATGTGTTTACACACCTTCCTGGAAAACCTAATGGATTCTATCTTCACCTTCTTGCAAGAGCAGTGGGCCAGTCATGCATAAAATCTGATCACAACCAAACCCATTCCTCTGGCTCACAGGATGCAATTTCTAGCTCTTTGTATCTAGAACAAAACCCAGACTTTTAATCAATATTTGGCCATGCAGTGGGAATCCCTTGGCATGAGTTTAGGGTGAGAATAAAGGTGATACAAATGAGGAGAGCTGTTCAACAAGGACAAGTAAAAGGGCAGAGGGCATACGGGGAACATTAAGCTGACCAGACATGCATATGGCAGGGGACAACAAAGCGGGGGAGTGTGCGTGGGTAACGGCACTGTTAGGAAATAGCCGGGAAACGGCTGAACCTGGGACTCGAACTCAGCTCTTCAGTTCCTGTTCTGAAGGTGTTCATGGTGCTCCATGACACCCTAGGGTTCTGCAGTGAGGGAATTGGGGAGACCGAACAGCAGAGGAAGATGGTGGTGATGACCACAAAGGTGACGACAGCAGCTAGGTCAAGGACAGCTGAGGCAGGTCCCCCCAAACCCATCACTCCCTGCTCCTCCCCTAGTATTCAGTGTAGCAATATTCAGAGGCAGACGACTAATTAACAGTGCAATGAATCTTTACTGAAATCACTTCATTAATCTGATCTTCATTGCCTTTGCTCATCTGATCTTTATTTCCTGGGAAGCCAAAACAAATCTGGTAGTTACAGTTCACTTCACCAAAATGCCTCTTTTTAAGATGATCCAATGAGGGAGGGGAAAGGGCCTAAACTTCACTAGACTCTGTGCTGGGCACTTTTCACTTATTTGCTTGAAAAACCAAAGATTTTAAACTTCCATGTTTACTGCATCTGAATTGTACACCCATATTGAATTATACATATGAAAGGGTTTGGCTACTAAAAACCCAAGTAAAAAGAAGGGTGTGGCTAAGTTCACCCTTCCCCACAATGGCATTTGCATCCTAACTTGGTCTCTCACAGGTGGAGTAGAAGCTCTGGATGACTCTGCTCCTGGTCCCCACTGATTCCTTCCCATCAGGGAGGGGTGTGGTCAGAGGTTGGAGGGTACCGTTGCCCACTGCAATCCCCCTTTTTTCTGAAGAACACCTGTAACCCACAACATGCCTGATACCTGATTAACAGCATTGCCATATGTCACTGTTTAAATAGATATTCCACCCATGGATGATTTTCTCTTACCTAGAGCAGACTGTTCGCTCTAAGAGGGCTGGAGCTTATTTTGCATAGCCACTACCAAACCTCTATCTCCTACACTATCCAAATAAAAGAAACACAATGGTTATCAACTAAATGAACTGAAAAAATGAGTGGGAAGATCGGAAGAAATCATATTAGTTTTTTAAAGGCTAAAAACATTGGGGAGGGAGATTCCTATTCTTCTGATTTAATTGTGAAGTTGAATACATTACACCAAGGCATCAGGCGAGCCCATAGAATAGGCTGAGGAAAACTCGAGATTAACATACACATACTACTATATATAAATGAGATAACAAGGACCTACTGTATAGCACAGGGAACTCTACTCAATATTCTGTAATAACCTATATTGGAAAAAATCTGAAAAAGAATAAATATATGTATGTACATATTAAGTCACTTCAGTTGCGTCTCTTTACAATCCTATGGACTGTAGCCTGCCAGGCTCCTCTGTCCATGGGATTTTCCAGTCAAGAATACTGGAGTGGGTTTCCATGGCTTCCTCTGGGAGATCTTCCCAACCCAGGGATGGAACCCTTGTCTCTTACATCTCTTGCATTGGCAGGTAGGTTTTTTTTTTACCACTAGCGCTACCTGGAAAGCCTCAACATACATAACTGAATCACTTTGCTCTACACCTGAAACTAACACACCATTGTAAATAAACTATACTCCAATAAAATTTAAAAAAATAAAAATACAAAAAATACAAAAAACCCCAGATCTACACCTCACAGTAAGTGGCTTATTTGTATGTATGAGCCAGGAATTTTACTTTTGCTCTTTCGAAGTCCTGCACCTTAGTAGGTATCTTCTATCTTCTATTTCTGGCTTCTTATTTCTCTTTAACGGTTTCAGAATTATTCTCAGCACCTCCTTGAGAAAAGGGGCCCCCTGTTTGGAATTCTGTCCCTGGAATAGGTGTGGGTGTGGCCAAGCCAGGTGGGGGTGTGACCAAGTCAGTAGCTTGTTAAGCTTGAAAATGTGAATTGGAAAGGTACCACTTATAGTTGGATGACCGTGACTGGGGAAACATATCAACGATAAACACAGAATTGAAAATGACTATAAACCCAGCAATGTTTCAGTAGAAGGATGAAAAAATCTGAGGCAGAAGTATTGCAGCCTAATATTCTTGAATATGTGTTTGAAGGCCAAGTGCCTTGAACAAGCCTGATGGGAGTTTCTGGAATTTAACGTAGGGGTTAAGGTCTTAGTGTTTTCTGCACCAGCCCAAGAGCGATCATTCCTCCTTCTCTTTTGTAAACTAACGAAAGCTATACAAATCCCTTATGTAGACAAAGCCTTTAGCAGATCTGGCAAATGATACCTATTTTTTAAAAAGAGCACTTGGCAAAGTAACTTCTACTTTGTACACATCTGTTTTACATCTGTTAGAATCTAAATTTTTTAGAGAAGGGGCAATTTTATCCAAGCTCAAAATAGGCATTAATAAATACTATTCTAAATCACTACCATCGTTGGCAAATGGTTTCATTTAATTAATAAAACAGACTTTGAGATTAACCTCTGGTAAGGTCTTCGAGATATTTTAAGAATATTTTACAATGTCTTTTCTCCCTAGTTATTCTTAATATTTGCGATTTTGGATAATTGAAAGTCATTCCAACATATGGCCCATGTAGAGTCTGAATTTTTAAGAAATGAATCATGCTTCTGCTTTTTGGAATGATTATTGATGTTTATAGTATATGTCCAGTCCCTCTCTCTCTCTCTCTTTTTTTTTACTCCATGGTTGATTTACAAATTTTGTCTGGGACAGTGCTCCTGCCTAACTTTGATTGCTCCATACTGTGTTTATCATTTTGCCAATGTTTTCCAGTAGCACACGACCAGTGAACATTTTGAACTTGCATTTTCAAAGAATCTGCAGCCAGATAACAAATAGGAGGTGCTATATTGCTAGAGAGATCTTACCATGTTCATTTCAATGTCCATTTTTTTTCCCGTGCTTTTCCTCCTTGAAAATATTTTATATTTCTTTGTCATAGAAGACCAGCTGCCTGAGACTATTTGTAAAGTCTCCTGCAATGTAGGATGCTTTATCAATAATGGTAAATATGGTGTTAAAAATTAGTAAATCCACAAATAACATGCAACATACTCATCTGATGCTAAGTCTCCATGGATACCACGGAAGCATCTTCAATTCCAGAGATGTCCCAGGGAGAGCAGATTACCTCTGGGATCTGCAAGCCCTGGGATCTGGCAAAAGCAGTGAGGGTCCTTGAGAACTTTATCTTTACTGGTTCTGTTTCTGAACCTACTAGGCTGCCTTCAATTTTCCTCCATTCTCTCTAAGGAAAATAAAACTCATGGAGAGAGACCAGGAGGTGTGAACAGAGTGAGAGCTGGTTGAAATTTCTGAGACTCCTTGAACATTCTCCCTCAAAAAGTTGACTGTAATTCCAGTATGGGGGCAAATACATTTTTCCTTTTTATGGCTGCAATTTTAGAGACGGGGTGTTTCTAGGAGGAAGGATACACATGTAAGCACCGAGAGAACCCTGGAGGTAGAAGATGGACAGATGATGAGCACAGACATGCATCACCATAAAAGCAAGTCCCATCAAACTGTCTTGGAGGATAAAAACTCTAAGAAATGAGCTATATACATTATGAGGATTAAGCCATGATTCTATATATCCCATAACTGCCACTGTCATCAAGACAGAAAAATAAAAGCAAAGAAAGACAGTTCCTACCATTATTACCTCTTTCCAAGTGCTGTGTGTGTGTGTGTGTGTGTGTGCTGTCGCTCAGTCGTGTCTGACTCTTGGCAACCCCATGGACTGTAGCCTGCCAGGCTCCTTGGTCCATGGGATTTTCCAGGCAAGAGTACTGGAGTGGGGTGCCATCGCCTTCTCTGTCCAAGCGTTAAGTTCCTCAAATATATTTTCAACACTATATCTTTGGTAGAAATTAATGCTGTGCAACCACTACCAACTAATTAGAACAATTTTGCAGGTCTGAGCTGCCAAGAACATAAAGGAACTATAAGATGTAACGTTGTTGCCTTATCCTTTTCTATTTAGCAGTTAATTTGATGACACTAAAGACCTCTTTTCTCAGCAAAATTACATATTTGAGAAAAATCAACTGCAATTCTTTCCAAACTCATCTTTTGCTCTGTTGGATCAAGGACTTGCTTTAGTATCTCAGATTGTTACAGGCTGCTTCTCTACAGAAAACAATTGCTTTTACCCTAGGTGATTCTGGAGTTAATGGTTCTGCTCACAATGTAATTGAATGCCTGCATCAGCACATAGGTTATACATCAGGTGTGCAGTGTTTCATGAGCAAAGGAGCAATTATAACAATAAAAAGACAGTGTCCTCTGCCCCATATAGCAATGTTGGCTGCCAGGATTAAGCCTCCATCAAGATCATAATCAAGGCAGGCTGAATAAAAATGTACTTGTATTTTCCATGGAGTTTCCTTTGGCATTGGGATCAGTATCACAGGGACCAGTGATGGTCTTCATCACAGGCATGGATAGACGGGGAGGGGGGTGTCTATGAAGAAGGATCCACCCAAGGACCAATCACACAAAACCACACTATTGTGGTCCGTCGGAAAATTTACAAAGCTGAGTCAACAAAGAAGGAGGTAACCTTAGTTGGGTTGAAGAGAATGTTCCAACTCCAGTGCCCCTGAATGCAATTACTATGGGAATAGATACAGACCACATTTAAATGGGCCCTAAGGATAAGATGGGCTTCCCTGATGGCTCAGCAGGTAAAGAATATGCCTGCAATGCAGGAGATGCAGAAGACCTGAGTTCGATCCTTGGGTTGGTAAGATACCCTGGAGAAGGCAACCTACTCCAGCCACTGTTGCCGGGAAAATCCCTGGACAGAGGCATGCAGCAGGCTGCTGTTCGTACGGTCGAAAACAGTCGGACCCAACTTAGCGACCGAGCAGCACACAAGGATAACGCTATGAACGTGAGTCATTCAGGTTCTGTCCTCCTTGGGCGCGCATTCTGGGGTAGAGGCATACATTTCCAAACTCTGGTTTTAGAAAGAATCACATGGGAAGTTTGGTAAGAATGACCGTTCTCAGCTCATCCATGGAAATTGTGATTTAGCAGATCTGGAGCGGAAGCTGGGGTCTGCACTGTAATTATAGCCTAGGCAGGTATTCAGACCACACTTGAGAAGCTCCAGTGTGAGACGAGACCCTGGGGTGTGGAGAAGGACAAGAGCTCTCATGCCAGCCTTCCACCTACTCGACGTAGGACTTCTGGTGAGGTTCCCAACTGCTCTCCACTTCAGTGTCTTGTATGTAAAGGAGTGACAGCAATTGTGAAGGTTAACTAAAATATGTAAAAACATTCTCTACAAGATCCTTGGCACATAGTATATGCTTAATAATGTCTGAGTTCCTTCTACCTCTTCTCTGAGAGATAATACAAACATGTTTTTTTGCTTTTTAACTTTGTATTGGCTTCCCTGGTGGCTCAGATGGTAAGAATCTGCCTGCAATGCAGGAGACAGGGGTTCGATCCCCGGGGTTGGGAAGATCCCCTGGAGAAGGGAAAGGCTACCCAGTTCAGTATTCTGGCCTGGAGAATCCTCATGGATAGAGGAACCTGGAGGACTACAGTCCACGGGGTTGCAAAGAGTCGGACACGACTGAGCAACTAAACACATATTGTATGGGGTACAGCCGACTAACCATGCTGTGATAGCTTCAGGTGGACAGCAAAGGGACTCAGCCATACATATACACGTATCCATTCTCCCCAAACTTCCCTCCCATCCAGGCTGCCACATAACATCAAGCAGAGTTCCATGTGCTATGCAGTAGGCTCTTGCAGAGAACACATTTTGAACACCCTTAATGCACCAAGTGCTTTTCTAACGCATTTTCATTACACTTAATCCCATGAGGTAGATGTTTTTCTTACTCTATTTTACAGGTGAGAAACAAAGATGCAGAAAAGTTAAGCAATTAACCCCCAGTTGCCCAATCAGCAGGTGACAGGGCCGGCCTTGACTTAGCTCTACTGCTGAGAACTTAAATTATCTGCAGAGGTGTCAATTAGGGATGGGAAATGTTAAAACCTCTCCATGCTGTCTCATAAAGGCCCACCCTCTGCTTCCCAGAAGCTTTGCCATCTGGCCATGTCCCCGATGCCTCACCAGCTGAGGATGACACGCTCAGTGTGGACACAAGCACATACAGCTGTGATCTGGCTGTAAAGTCTATCATAGGGCACAGGTGCTGGGAATCACTGTACCTTAAACTAGGAACTGTCTTACTTGTAGGGCTGTCTTTCCTTTGTTCAGATATTGGAGCCTTTAGATCTATTTATGGTCTTTCCTGATGGCTTAGATGGTAAAGAATCTGCCTGCAATGCAGGTGGCCTGGGTTTGATCCGTGGGTCAGGAAGATCCCCTGGAGAAGGGAATGGCAACCCACTCTAGTATTCTTGCCTGGAGAATCCCATGGACAGAGGAGCCTGGTGGGCTACAGTCCATGGGATTGCAAAGAGTTGGGACATGACTGAGTGACTAACACACAGATCTATTAAAGAAACAAAATCCTAATATAAATTTGGAGAGCTGTTCCCTTTCTAACTAGCTAAACTGGAAGCACAGTTTCACTCCTAGGAGGAGCAAATTGACAGGCATGACCAGAAACCCCAATTACCCCTACTGAGATGTAGTTAGCTACCGGGACACAAAGTTGTTGATCTTGGGTTGTATTTATGTCCACCTGTATGCCATCTAAACACAGAGACTACGGGTGTGTGTAAACACTGTTTGAGGCACTCCAAAAACTACATATAATATGCAGTTATGAACGTGTGTATACACATGTGATTGTGTGTATAAATAGGTGTTGCTGTGTTCCTGCTATACACATGTGCCTACACGTGAATGCTTCTACATATAACATGTATGCGCCCACACATGTGAGGGCTTATTTATCCTCCTGCATAGATTTTCTTCATCTCCATGACAGGGAAGACATGCCTTTGAATCCATTGTGTTTCTGCTTGGTTTGACTTCCAGATCCATTTTTCTAATTGACGACTTATTTAAATAACAGTTGAGGTATTATGCTGGCATTATTTTTTCTGAAAAAATTCATTCTACTGTTCTCGTTGCACAGCAGGAGTTTAATGCAGCCAATACTTTCTGGTGCTGACAGCTCTGATTAAGGCAGAAGTATTTAGATAAATAAGAATGATTGGTTTGACAAAGAAGAAATTCAATGGCACTTGAGTACAAATCTAGTAATCGCTCCTCCCTGCTGGGAACATTAGTTAGCAGTGAGTTTTAACTGTGTAATGGTTGCTTAAGTGACATACACAGTGGCTCTGCATGATTTTACCAGTAGGTATTACTTTAAGGAGACCCAATAGGACAATTCAAAACACTGACTGTCCCTGAGACATCAGTGCATATGGAGGAAGTATTCTGACCCTGAGACAATCCCTACATTTGGGGTTCAGAGGCGTGGTGAACTGCAGAGCACACGCCCTGTCTTGGGGCTGCTGCAACTCAGATCCAGCCAGTTGCCACCATCAGGGAATGAGACCCAGGATTGCTGTTGCTTCCAACATTTTCAGGTTGCCAATTCAGATCGGTACGGAAAGCTTTGCTGTATTTAAATGTTGGCTACTCACTGAACATAGGGCTTCTCAGGAGGCATAAGTGGTAAAGAACCCACCTGCCAACACAGGAGACATAAGAGATGTGCATAGATCCCTGGGTAGGGAAGATCCCCTGGAGGAGGGCATGGCTACCACGCCCGTATTCTTGCCTGGAGAATCCCATGGATGGAGAAGCCTGGTGGGTTACAGTCCATGGGGGTCGCAAAGACCCCCATGAACTGATCATGTTCAGTGAATGCGACTTAGCATGCATGCACTCACTGAACATGATCAGAAATTCTCAGGGCTAAGTCCAGCCCATCTGCAGGCAGGAGGAGTCAGATGGGACTTCGCTTTGCTCCCTCTGCCTAGAACATCTGGGAACCTCTAGAGATCTGTTTCCTCATGGTTTGGGATGATGAGCGAACACCCGGTGACCAGTGGTGGTGGTGGTGTGTGAAGTGCGCATGCATGCATGCCTGTGTGAGCACATGTGTATACCTGTGTGTATATGTCTGTGTGCATGGAACCTGGCTTGATTCTCACCCTGGTGCCCCAGTGTGTGCCCCACCAGAAACCTCTGGAGGAAGAAGGAAGGACAGTTCCCTACCGACCTGGCATCCTAACTTATCCACACCTAATTGATCACCAGCTGTGTCTTGGATAGAGCTGGAGAAAAGAGTTTGGCTCAATCCCTTAACCACAATATATTTTCTTTTCTTCAGAAGTTTCTCAGCAAGTTTTTCCCCCAAAGGGAGGAAGTGCAGCAAGGACCACCCCTGCTGAAGCCAATGAGTTCAAGATACTTCTATATTTTAACAGATCTCCTACTGGACTTTCTCGGTGATGGTGCGGGGCCCAAGTGCTGACAACTTGGAGGCTTATATCAATGGGTACATCCAAAATTTTTGCTCTGAGTCATTCCCTGAGATTTCACTTACAAATGCACAAAGGGCATTGTGTATGTGCGTGTGCTCAGTTGTGTCCGACTTTGGCCCCATGGACTGTAGCCCGCCAGGCTCCTCTGCCCAGGGAATTTTCCAGCAAGAATACTGGAGCGGGTTGCCATTTCCTCCTCCAAAGGATCTTCCCGACCCAGAGATGGAACCTGCGTCTCCTGCGTTGGCAGGTGGATTCTTTACCACTAGTGCCACCTGGGAAGCCCCAAAAGAACATCAAGACTTGGCAAATCTAAAATTACTAGTTTATCTTTTATTTAAGGCATCGGAATGATTTAGATCTGTTCTATAAAATATGTGACTTAAGAAAATAAAATAAACCAGTATAATTAAAAAAAATAAAACTACTGGTTTATCTACAGATCATTCCTCTGTCAGTCTGTATGCTCAAAACACTCTCTAAGATTAGTGGGAGGGCTGCTGTCTGTTGAATATAACCAAACACAAAGTCATACGTAGAAAGACATAATTATGACTTTCTAGGAATGACACTAATGGGTTGTTGATTGATAGATGGGCTGCCTAGTGATGTTGCTGATAACCTGAGAGGTTTCTCTGTAAATGGTATTATAAGGACAGTCATTATTTTATATGAGATCATGGTAATAAAGATTGCTGTTTATAATTCAGTAGTCCTCAAGTGATCAATTAATGGAAACGATAAATAACTAAAAGAGAGCATGCAGTTCTGGCTCAGGAAGTAAAGTAATTCTGTTAACTGAAGAAGAACAAGGTGATTTTTTTTCCATCTTCACAGGCAACCTAGAGCTATTGGGCCTTGGAATCTATCTGAGAAAGGTGGTTTACAGATATTGGTATAAGGACATTTCTATTGTGTTAATAGGTACCTGCGATGTGTCTGTCCAACGTGTGTCCTCGTGGGGAGGTGATGTGGAGGGTGGGGGGCAGAGGTAATGTTTGTGATTGAGTGCCAGGCACTGAGTCAGCAGCTGTCTATACACTGATTCATTTCATGCTCACAACATACTTGCAGGGTGGATTTTATTTGAACAATTATTTTTTTGGCCAAGCCACTGTAGCAGGTGGGATCTTAGTTCCCTGACCAGGGATCAAACCTGCACCCTCTGCATTGAGAAGTGAAGTCTTAACCACTGGACTTCTAGGAAATTCCCTGGTCAGTTTTAAAGATGAGGAAATTGAGGCCCGGGGACGTTATTTGTTGACCATAGCTATTTAGTCAGAGGCCAGCCAGTGTTTGGGCCCAGAACTGCCCAGTGCCAAAGATAACTGATTTCTCCAAGTCTATATTACTCTGGGTAGGCTCATCTCCACCCATCGTTGTTGTTGTTGTTCAGTCGCTAAGTCATATCCGACTCTTTGTGACCCCATGGACTGCACCACGCCAGGCTCTCCTGTCCTTCACTATCTCCTGGAGTTTGCTCAAACTCATGTCCATTGATTCTATGATGCTGTCTAACCATCTCTTCCTCTGTTGCCCACTTCTCCTCCTGCCCTCAGTCTTTCCCAGCATCAGAGTCTTTCCTAAACATCAGCTCTTCACATCAGGTGGCCAAAGTATTGGAGCTTCAGTTTCAGCATCAGTCCTTCCAAAGAATATTCAGGGTTGATTTCCTTTGGGATTGACTGGTTTAATCTCCTTGCAATCACTCATCATGGGTTAATAGGAAGTAGGAAGAGGGGTGTTGATGGTGCAAAACAAAAGATGAAGAGCATTTGAGCTACACTGGCCCCTGGGCTCTTAGTTTGAATGACATTCTCAGGGCATTTGCAGAAAGGGAGGCACAGTCAGGCAGGAGAGTCTTTGCCATCACATTTTCTTTTGCCACATTTTCTGCCACTTTGTCTCTCTCCACTGCTTTCAATCCCTTGTTTCTTCTGTGTAGTCCCATATCAATAATGATTAATAGTAAGTCATTAACCCATTTCTACAAGGCATTAATCTCCCTCCTTCCTTGTGATGGGGGACTAGTTTAGCATCTGTGCTCCTGTCACAGGGGTCTAGGGTCCCAGTGTCATCCTAGAGGAACAGGCTATAGGCAGAATCATTTGCTGGTGTCTTGGTCCAGTTTTGAATGTCCTTGGAAGACCACATACCTATTCTTTTCAAACACCAATATGTGTTGCAACATAGACTCTTCCAGTTCAAACTACTGCTATCGTTGCTTTCCTTTAACATTCAACACATCCATTCATTTATCTACTAATGTTATTGAGTCTGTGTGCATGCTTAGTCCCTTCAGTCATGTCCAACTTTTTGCAACCCCACGGACTGTAGCCCACCAGGCTCCTCTGTCTATGGGACTTTCCCGGCAAGAATCCTGGAGTGGATTGCCATGCCCTCCTCCAGGGGATCTTCCTGACCCAGTGATTGAACCCACGTCTCTTGCATTTCCAGCATTGCAAGCAGATTCTTCACCACTGAGCCACCGGGGAAGCCTGTTATTGAATCTAACCGTAGCCATAACTTGTGCTGGGTTTCAGAACATGATGGTGTAAAGCCAGAGTCCAAGCTCTGCAACCTGCAAGTTCAGTGGGGCAACAGATGATTCCTGAAGAAATAATAACAGAGATAATGGTTTGAAAGGAGATATTTTAGAACGATCATTAGATTCTTCTCAGAGTAACAGAGAAGGCATCTCAGAGAATACAGCAGATTAGACGTGCCTGAAGGATATGCAAGACTTAGCACCTACAGGGAGGAGAGCTGGGGCAGCCAGTCTGGAACCACTTACATATGCTTCCCTATAAAGCTCACCACTGGGAGTGGCAAAAAAAATCATGGAGAGCTATGCAGAAGCCAAATGCTTAATGATTTGTTTAGATTAGCCAGCTTGAGATCTTAACCCAGAGGGGATAAACATGTCTTGAAGATTTCTATAGATGATTATTTAGGCAGTGCAGGAATGCAGACAGACTTGGAGGATGGTAAGACTAGAAACAGGGAGAGTGAAACGGCAGCCACGGCAAAAACCAAGGTTAGAGATGCTAAGGTCTCTAATTATAGCCATGAGGAAGAAAACGGGACATGGAGAGAGATCTAAAAGGCACAATGAACATGGTTGGTGATTATTTGACTATGGAAGGCAGTAGAGTGAGAGAAACAGAGATAATCCAAACTTTACTGGCTCGAACACTGGAGAATAATTTCACTGTAAAAACTGAAGTCACTAATTTGTAAAATAAACCTATACACTTAAATCTTGAAAAGATAACACACATGTAGCATACTAAAAGGAAATGCTCTTAAAAATTTGCTACCAAACACATTTTCTGAAGCCAAGGAGGCCAGCCAAGAAGCTGTGATTCTTCACTGTAGTAAAAAGACATTATCAGGGTGGAATGCTAACTCAAAACATGTGTTGAAAAAGTGGATGAATTCTTCAATGGCATGTCAACTGACCCTTTTTGTTTTTCCTTAGTTTTATACTTAATTTTTAAATCAAATTAACTTTTTTCCAATTTTTATTTCATATCAAGAACATAGTTTAACAAGACAAATGTTATTTCATCTTTCAATTATTCTGTGAGAATTTTCACTCTGATATATGTTTTAAAATTATTTTTTAATTTTCAAGATCTCCTTCTCATTCTCAAAAAAATTCCTATCATCTGCTTCTTTTCCATAAATGTAATATTATCCCATATCTCTAGGATACAAATAATAGTTTATAGAATTTTGTGATATGAATTATTTTGGTTTCCTTGGTGTTTATTTTCATTTGTTACATCTCTCTCTCTCTTAGATTTCATGACTTTTTGCAATTCTCGAGCCATCCTTGCCCTCCATTCATATTTGCAATGAGGCACTACGATTAAGTGTGATGGGTGGGACACGTTGACTAGGGAAGGGACTTCAATAAGAGTCCGAGGCAACGACCAGGCAGCTCAGAATGGGAGACACAATCTGGGAGACATAAATGCTCTTTACACAGTATTTCACCTAATTTTCTTTTGAGCATCACTGCATACCACAGTCCTTCTGGGTATCTGGTGCCCTATACCCTGAGCTAGCTGCAAAACTCCTAGCTTCTCACTGGCTTCTCCCTTAGAGGACACTAAGAATTCAACCTTCCCCACTTCACTAAGTGAGTTTCCACTTATTTGTCTTCCAAAATTTGTTGTAATCTTTGCTCTAGCAGGTTTATACCTTTTATGAATGCTTTGGTGGGACTCTGGGGGGTAGCAGAGATAAACCTGTGGGCTCAGTCTGCCATGTACAGCCAGAAATCTTGAGCTGATTCTAGATGATTCATTTACCAAGAAGACCAGTGCTGATGCCTTGATTTAAAAATCATTCTCTGGGACTTCCTTGCTGGCTCAGTGGTAAAGAGTCCATCTGCCAATGCAGGAGACTCGAGTTTGATCCCGGATCTGTGAAGATCCCACAAGCCATGGAGCAGCTAAGCCTGTGTACCACAGCTGCTGAGCCTGTGCTCTCGAGCCTGGGAGCTGCAACTGCTGAGCCTCTGTGCCACAGCTACCGAAGCCTGCATGCCTAGAGCCATGCTCTGCAGCAAGAGAAGATGCTGCAGTGAGGAGTCTGCACATCCCAACTGGAGAGTAGTTCCCGCTAGCCACAATTCGAGAGAAAGCCTGCAAAGTAACGAAGACCCAACACAGCTACAAATAAACAAGCACAAGTTATATTAAAAATATTAGAAAAATGAAAATCATTCTCGGGACTTCCCTGGCCATCTAGTAGTTAACACTTCACCTTCCAATGAGAGGGTGTGGGTTCTATCCTTGATCAAGGAGCGAAGATCCCACAGGTCTCTTGGCCAAAGAGCGAAACATAAAAAACGGAAACAATATTGTAAAAATTCAGTGAAGATTTTAAAAAATGGTCCACATCAAAAAGCCTGCAAAAAAATAAATAAAAATCATTCTCCTGTGGGCATGCTTTGATTTAGTTTCTAACTCTATACTATCAGCATGGAAAAAGTGAGCTTTCTTTATAGGGAACCACTTAAACCACGTGATGGAATATTGGAAAAATAATTAGGCTGGGGCCAGAACTCGATTTAGCCCCTCTCCTTCTGTTTTTCTTCCTGGGATAGATGTTACTGTTTCTACTGTGCAGGAATGTTAGGAAGACAGAACAAGGTATTTGGGTGAAGCACACTTTGAGATGGTAGGAAGAATGATCAGTCAGTGAATTTAAGGTATTTCTTGGACTTCCCTGGTGGTCCAGGGGCTGAGGACTCCGAGCTCCCAACGCAGGGGGCCCCGGTTTGATCCCTGGTCAGGGAACTAGACCCCACATGCTGCAACTAAGACCTACTGCAGTAAAATAAATAAATGTTTTTTGAAAAAAGCCTTTTCTTTCTGCCAGAAGAGAGCAAGTCTCAAATCCCTGAAAGATGATATTAAGATTTTTTATTCTTGCAGCTTTAAGGATGGATGGACATGAATTATTAACACTTTTCTGCATCATAATTTCAGAGGCACAAAGAAAGAGAGAAATTCACTTTTTAGTATTCAACTTGTTAAACAGTTCAACTAAATCCTTAATAAAGCATCTGGAGCTTAAATATTTTAGTGACATGTAAAACAGTTAAGTTATAAAATATTTAGATGGATTGGAGCTATTCTTAGATGATTGCTAGTTTCCTTTAAAATTATGGGACAGATACATGAATGGATTCATACATAGTATAGACTACCCTGGAAATGGAGTCCAGTGAGAGAGGTTTTCTTCCTTAATTTCAGCAACAATGACTCTTTGCCACTCCATGGACTGTCCATGGAATTTGCCAGCCCAGAATACTGGAGTGGGTAGCCTTTCCATTCTCCAGGGGATCTTCCCAATCCAGGGATCTAACCCAAGTCTCCTGCATTGCAGGTGGATTCTTTACCAGCTGAGCCACAAGGGAAGCCCAAGAATACTGGAGTGGGTAGCCTATCCCTTCTCCAGCAGATATTCCCGACCCAGGAATTGAATCAGGGTCTCCTGCATTACAGGTGGATTCTTTACCAACTGAGATATCAGGGAAGCCCCCTGAATGGGATACTTGTGCCTTAATATCCTCATTTGTGAAGTGGAGATAATATCCATTCCAAATGAAGTCTTTTTTTTTTTTTTAACTAATTCCCTGAGAAAAGAAAATGAGACAACATATGTGGTATTTACTGTAAAAAAAAAAAAAAGAAAGCACTATACACATGCAAAAAAAAAATTCTATGTGTAGATGTGGGAGTAAATATCAAACTGTGTATTTGCATACATATGAATACATAAACAGACAAACACTGAAACCACTATCTATTGAAAAAAATAAAATGATTTTTTTCTAAATATTGCTTTCCCATTGTCTAGCATTACTATTAAAACAGAAGTAAGACAGTTGCTCTGTATACTCTTTTGGTTTATATGACTTGCCATTTACTTGCTGATGTCATCCCGATAGCTGTTATTGCTAAAATCAACACTAAACACTGTGTGTGTGTGTGTGTGTGCATACACGTGTGTGTTAATTGCTCAGTTCAGTTCAGTTCAGTCGCTCAGTCGTGTCCGACTCTTTGCGACCCCATGAATCGCAGCATGCCAGGCCTCCCTGTCCATCACCAACTCCCAGGGTTCACTCAGACTCACCTCCATCGAGTCAGTGATGCCATCCAGCCATTTCATCCTCTGGCGTCCCCTTCTCCTTCTGCCCCCAATCCCTCCCAGCATCAGAGTCTTTTCCAATGAATCAACTCTTCGCATGAGGTGGCCAAAGTATTGGAGTTTCAGCTTCAGCATCATTCCTTCCAATGAACATCCAGGACTGATCTCCTTTAGAATGGACTGGTTGGATCTCCTTGCAGTCCAAGGGACTCTCAAGAGTCTTCTCCAACACCACAGTTCAAAAGCATCAATTCTTCAGTGCTCAGCTTTCTTCACAGTCCAACTCTCACATCCATACATGACCACAGGAAAAACCATAGCCTTGACTAGGCAGACCTTTGTTGGCAAAGTAATGTCTCTGCTTTTGAACATGCTATCAGGTTGGTCATAACTTTTCTTCCAAGGAGTAAGTGTCTTTTAATTTCATGGCTGCAGTCACCATCTGCAGTGATTTTGGAGCCCCCAAAATAAAGTCTGATACCGTTTCCCCATCTATTTCCCATGAACTGATGGGACCAGATGCCATGATCTTAGTTTTCTGAATGTTGAGCTTTAAGCCAACTTTTTCACTCTCCTCTTTTACTTTCAAGAGGCTTTTTAGTTCCTCTTCACTTTCTGCCATAAGGGTGGTGTCATCTGCATATCTGAGGTTATTGATATTTCTCCTGGCAATCTTGATTCCGGCTTATGCTTCTTTCAGCCCAGCGTTTCTCATGATGGACTCTGCATATAAGTTAAATAAGCAGGGTGACAATATACAGCCTTGACGAACTCCTTTTCCTATTTGGAACCAGTCTATTGTTCCATGTCCAGTTCTAACTGTTGCCTCCTGACCTGCATACAGATTTCTCACGAGGCAGGTCAGGTGGTCTGCTATTCCCATCTCTTTCAGAATTTTCCACAGTTTATTGTGATCCACACAGTCAAAGGCTTTGGCATAGTCAATAAAGCAGAAATAGATGTTTTTCTGGATCTCTCTTCCTTTTTCCATGATCCAGTGGATGTTGGCAACTTGATCTCTGGTTCCTCTGCCTTTTCTAAAAGCAGCTCGAACATCTGGAAGTTCACGGTTCACGTATTGCTGAAACCTAGCTTGGAGAATTGCTCAGTCATGTCCAACTCTTTGAGACCCCATGAACTGTAGCCTGCCAGGCTCCTCTGTCCATGGAATTTTCGAGGCAAGTATACTGAAATGGGCACCCATTCCCTTCTGCAGGGAATTTCCTGACCCAGGGATGGAACCCGAGTCTCCTGCATTGCAGGCAGATTCTTTACTGTCTGAGCCACCAGGGAAGCCCATATATAATACTGGTTCAGACTTACTAGATTGATTTAATGACCCACAATTTGAAAAACAATTGATCTAGGCATATGATTTTGGAATCTATAAAATGGGGATGACACTCTCATAAGATTGTTATGATGGTCAAATAAGACATTCTATGTAGAGGACACAGAGCTTGTGTTCAATGAAAGGTAACAGTTAATAACTGTCTTTAAAAACAAAGAAAATGAACACTGTCTGAGTCTGGGCATAGCCAGCATCCCAGTGGCCCAGGTAAGTGCTGCTTGAGAGTCTTTTTTGAGCAGAAGGCTGTGACGGTCTGAGTACAGGGTTTACGGCACCAGGGGATCCTAAGAGGAATCCAGGTTAGAGTCATGTTGCTCTTCCAGTCCCTGACACTCGTCTGTCTTCTCTCCCATTCATTTTACAGGAAGATATACAGAAAATGTGATCTATAAAAGACTGGGCAGAAACTGCCATCTCATAGCGACCCTCTAAAGTTTCAGAGGATGCTGCAGCGGGGAGAGCGCCGAGCACAGAGCTCCTTGCTAGGATGACTTGATGGGACTGGAAGGAGAGAGGGATCAGGAAGGGCTTGTAAGTGATGATGCAAAGTCTTGACTGAGCCTCTCCTGGCAAAACTTGGAGGGACATCAAGAGAGGGAGTCTAATGTTAATCATAGAATTATGGAACCGGTCTTAGGAGTCAACTGCTGGTAAAAGTGCCTCATTCGACAACGGAGAAAACAAAAGCACAGAAAGGATAGGTGACTCACACGAGGTCACACAGCTAACTGGAGGCCACATCACACCTATGGCCCCACTTTTTTGTTTCTGACTAGTGGTGTTTCCATTATAATATCTGACTTCAAGTAGCTCCAGTGATGTTCTGACACTTTTTTTTTTTGGTCCTGAACCACTGAATTTCATTTCCAAAATATTTTGAGTTGTGGAACCCTGACTCTGAATTTTAAGAGCCAGTTCTTATGTCAGCTAAAGGATATTTTCAGCGCTTCCCTGCCTTCTTAATCTCTGAATGGTGGAACATGCCCCCTCTGCCACGTGCTTTAGAATTGAAAAGCAGAGAGAAACGTTATCTTACTTACACTTGATGCTGTTTCACCACTGAAAAGGGGCTTGACCTGCCAATTATGTTTCTTGCCATTGGATGCCACGTCCCTGCTGCAATCCATGCTCAGTGTGTCAATATCTGGTAGAATTCAGGTCTGCTCAACAGCTGTTTCCTAGCTCACTTTTGGAGTGTGTACTGAAAGGGAGACAGCACTGGGAGAAATTAATCAAACTGGAGATGGTGCTGCTGCTTAGTCACTTCAGTCGTGTCCAACTCTGTGCGACCCCATGGACTATAGCCCGTGAGGCTCCTCCGTCCATGGAATTCTCCAGGCAAGAGTGCTGGAGTGAGTTTGCCATGCCCTCCTCCAGGGGATCTTCCCAACCCAGGGATCGAACCTGGGTCTCCTGCAGTGCAGGGAGATTCTTTACTGTCTGTGCCACCAGGGAAGCCTGGATATGGTGCTATCAATAACTCAGAATATTTGAGACACTCTCCAAGCAATGGAAGGATTTTGCCTGCTTGCTGGGCCATTTCATTTTAAGAGGGCAGTGTCTCCCAAGTCAATGGCGTGTATCATACCTAGGCTGAGTGCTCCCAGCAGCAATGTATCTGTGGTCTAAACTGATGAACTCTCTCACAGGAAGCTTGTACATCTCCAGATCCTCCACACACTCGTGGCCAAGGCACCAGACACAGGACAGAAAAGTCCTGGGAGTCTGGCCCCGAGTGGGCTTTCTTAGGTTGGCAAATGCTTTCAATTGCAGAGGAATGTTGTTATAAAAAAAATCTAGTGGCTTGTGGATTGTCTGGTTGTCATTTGGGAAACTTGATGAAAGCACATGCATATCACAAAGATCTCTGCTCTTCAGAACAGTTGCTCCTCTCTGGAAGCCTTGATTGAGCTGGTGAGCTGGAGGGCTCAGAAACAAGGCGGGGACAAGACTCCATGGACCTGGCACAATCTGAGCTATCGAGATGAGTGGGGAGAGCAGTATCACTGTCTGCAAATGCTTCATTTTGTATAGAAGTAATTCACCATGGCTGAAATATTTCCTGAAGGGCAGAGAATAGTGAGGTCTAAAATCTTACCCAGTTGGCTGATTCTGTTGTCTGCCACAATGGAAGAGGCTCACAAATCAAAGCAGTCATCTTTCCAGGGCTAATGGGAATCTTATGGGTACCAAGGGACATCATTCTCGTTGATCATTCCAGCCGGCATATTTATCCACAGTCAAGGGGAGCTACTTTGACAGTTCAGGCCTATCTGATGCAAGTCAAAAAAGCAGAGGTGGCTATTCAGTCTTGTCCTTTCTAATCAAGGCTGGAATGCTTTCTCTAGAGGTGTTTATTTCTGGATGCACCAGCATATTTTGCAGTCACATTAAAACCTGGAGATTGCAGCTTTGCAAATGTAGCAAAATGTAGTTGCCCATTTGGAACAGAAATAGGATGTTCATGCCAAGCCTCCCTTTTGCTCTCAGTTGCCTTGACCCAGAGATTCAAAACTGAGTTCTCGGGAAAAGTCATAAATATTCTCTCTCTTTAAATTTTTACTGGAGGATAGTTGATTAACAGTGTTGTGTTAGTTTCAGGTATATAGCAAAGTGAAATGGTTATACATATATCTACTCTTTTTTAGATTCTTTTCTCATATAGGCCATTACAGAGCACTGAGTAGAGTTCTCCCTGGTGGTCTGGTGGTTAAGACTGCACTTTCACAGCAAGGGCGCATGGGTCTGATCCCTGGTTGGGGAACTAAGGCAGTACTAGTGGTAAAGAACCGCCTACCAAACCAAGAGACATGGGTTTGATCCCTGGGTTGAGAAGATCCCCTGAAGGAGGGCCTGGCAACCCACTCCAGTATTCTTGCCTGGAGAATCCCTTGGACAGAGGAGCCTGGCAGTCTATATTCCATAGGGTCGCAAAGAGCTGGACATGACTGAAATGACCTAGCATGCGCATGGGGGACTAAGATCCTCAAGCTGTGGCCTAAAAAAAAAAAAAAAAAAGTCACTCTTGTGTTTGTATTCAGCTTGTGGTTGGAGCAAGTCTGGGGGCATTTACAACTTTTGAATGTAGATATTCTGATGCTTCTTCTATGGCTCCCAAAATAATAAACATAAAACTTAAAAAAAGTTAAGAACGAACATCTTTTCTGGCCTCATTTTTAGAGAATGTGTTTTTAGGAATGAAGACTCCCTAGAGAGGTTCCTATTGAGTTCCTCAAAGAAGAGAAAACGGATCCTTCCAGAAATTACAAAGCACAAGTCTCTGAATGAACTCTTTGGGAGTTCTTTCCATAATTAGTATCTCATCTGTGTTCCTGCAGAGCCCTCAGCGCTTACAGTGATAGCTGGTAAATACGTTTGCTGAAAATGACTTTTTGCTGGGCTGCAGTTTCAGCTTTGCTGTAACGATTACTTTTTGTATCATGAGTATATTTTGAAGAGTGTGTGTTTGTGTGTTTTTTCTCTCTGCAAATGAACTGTAGTTCAGTTCCTGTGTGTGTGCGTGCATATGCATGTGTGTGTATGTTAGTCGGTCAGTCGTGTCTGACTCTTTGCAACCCCATGGACTGTAGCCCACCAGGTTCCTCTGTCCATGGGATTCTCCAGGCAAGAATACTGGAGTGGGTTGCCATGCCCTCCTCCAGGAAATCTTTTGGATCCAGAGATCAAACCCGGGTCTCCCATATCAGCTAGAAAGGTGCCCTCTGGTGAAGCCCATGGAGACATTTAGGGACTAACTCTTCTGCACTTGTGGGGCTCCTCCTGCCTCAGTTCCTACTGAAGAGCTACTGGCAACAAAGAACTCGGAGACAGCCTTTCCCACCTCCCCCAGCCCCTGGACCGCCCATACCACTGCTGGATGGAGTAGATGTGAAGGGCACCTGTTCGATGACTCTGGACCTCATTACCCAGTTAATGACAGTAACAAGGGGGGAGAGGGAGAGAAACGCGGGTAAATTGGAAAAGAGCTTAGCCAAGGAGCCAGCGTTGACTCGCTGAATCCCACTCCTCTAGAAGGGGTGGGGAGGGGCTACTGCCCAGGACCACGCCCACTGAGGGGTTCCTGTAAGAGAAACTCCACCCCCTCTACCACAAGGAGATTCTGAACTCTGCTTCATGTAGGTGGGACTCAGGGAGAACAAACTCAGGCCTTAGAGAAGCTAAAGCTTCTCTTCTTCAGGGACTTCCCTGGTGGTCCAGTGGTTAAGACTCTGAGCTTCCAATGTAGGGGACCTGGGTTCAATCCCTGGTCAGGGAATTAAGATCCCACATGCCTTGTGGCACAGCCAAAAGGTTAAAAAATGAAACAAAACAGAGTGTGGACTCAGGTCTCCTGTCTGCCTGGAGTCTGGAGGGAGGAGGCTGATGGTCTGTGTGGGGTCAGAGGATGGGAACAGGGCTGTACTGGAGAGGGCTGTCAGGACAGATGATGTGTGAGGTCCCAGAGGTGACCACCCGGGGAGTGAGAGGACTGGGCTCAGCTTGGACAGTCAGAGACTGAGCAGACAGAGGCCAGATGTGCAGGCGTTGCAGGAGGCCTTATGGGTAAGCAGTGGAGGCCCATCTGTCCACAGTGATGGGTCTCACAAGGGGAAAGGCCCACAGAATAAAAAAAAAAAATCCTTTTGTCCATGTTTGGGACATAAAGGGACTCTTGAAACTGTCGGTTACCTATAGGTGAGCAGAAAATTCCTGCTGGAACTTTCCTCCCCGAGCAGGGTCTATTATACCAGCTCCATATAGCAGGAAGTTTCCCAAAGGAAACCCACACCACGTTTCAATTCAGCTGGTCGAGTCTGAACCTGTTAGCCTGTATAAGGATTTATGTGGACTGCTTCCTTCTGTGAAGTCTGAAGACCAGGTCTCCTGACCAAACTCACTATGTCACGTGCTCATCGGAACATACAGGGGCGAATCTGGGAGAAATGGACACTGTCTATCTCCTCCCTTTCTAGCTCCCAGCTCCCTCCACCCCTTCCACCCTCCACCTGCCACCCCAGGGCTGACTGCTGATTCCTTCTAGCTTGAGTTGGAAGGAGTGGCAAGTGGGTAATGATCTGGAGGCAGCTAGAAGACGCCGGTAGTGACTCAATACAAGAAGTGGATGGTGGTGTCAGCAACTTCATTGAAAAACAATGGGAAGGTCTCAGACCCTCTTGAGAAGTGTGGAGGGATGTGGGATGTTTTGGAGGAGTGATAGTGTCTTCTTTTCTGTGTGTCTTTCTCTAGCTTCTGTCTGGAGTCTCTAAACACACCAGGTCTTTTGTTTAGCTGTGTTTTCCTTTGGTCCTAAGGAACTTTTTCCCCTGCTGAAGCCAATCCAAGAAGCTACAGGCTCAGAGAGTCAGAAGGCAGGTACGGTGCAAACAGGAAAGCAGATAAAGACTGGTGAGTGGGGACTTTTCTGGTGGTCCAGTGGTTAAGAATCCGCCTGCTAATGCAGGGGACACCGGTTCGATCCCTAGTTCAGGAAGATTCCACACACCACGGAGCAACTAAGCCCGTGTGCCACAACTACTGAGCCTGTGCTCTAGACCCAGGGAACCGCAACTACTGAAGCCTGGGTGCCCTAAAGCCCATGCTTCCCGACAAGAGAAGCCACCACAAAGAGAAGCCTGCACATAGCAACGAAGACCCAGCACAGCCAAAAACAAACGTGAATCAATTAATTAATTAAAAAAAAAAGATTGGTGAGTGACATTTGTGCATGCATACAAATGACTCGCTGCACCAAAGTGGAAGAGAAACTGTGATTCGGTGCTGCCGTGTGAGGGATAAAAGCTGAAATGTCAGAAACATTAACAAGATGCATATGAGAATGTCCTTCTCTCAAATGTCAGACTGGCAACCAGTCTGGATTTCCTTTCCTTTGTAAATGTTTTTCTTCTTTTTCTTTTCCTGGGAACTGAAGGTGATCCTTTACTGCCACATTTTCCCATTTTCACTCTAAAGGCAATCTGTTCTACGCTGTTCCCCCCGAGGGCTGAAATGACTTCTACGTATATTTAATTGACTCTAAACCAAAACTGTTTGTCAGGAAAGGAAGAATGGAGGTAGGGATGAGAAGGCAAGTTGAAACTAAACGCACTTTTGAACTTTCAGAGATTTAGAAAACTGGAGGAAGAGAGTAAAAAAAAAAAATGAAGTGAGCACCATGTTCATTTTCTCCCCTTTCTCATCCTGCGAACATAGCTAGGCATGCTCCTCAAGAGTCAGCTGGTCCTGAGAATTCCAGCTCCACCTGTCCCTAGCTTATGACCTCAGGCCAGTTACTTTAATCTCTCGGTGCTGCTATTTCTGCATCAGTAAAATGAGGTTAAAAATAATATTTACCTCATAGAGTTGTTGTAAGCTAATACACATAGATAATGTGAAAGGATGCCTGGTACTGAGTTGGTGTTAGGTATTTGTTAGCTACTGTTACTTCTTCATTTTCTGTAATTTTCTAGTCAGTGTCTGGATCTTTAGCGATGTGAGGTAGGAAAGGATAAGGGAGGAAAAAAAGGTCAGGTCCAACCTCCAGTGGGTTATTTGTGGTCTGTAGCAGTATCACACCCCCACATCCCCTCCTTTCACCATCTGTGTTTTTTTTGATAGCGTTAGGGAGTTGGTTACGTGGATGAGAGCTTGAATCTTTCTGCTCATTTATTCATGCATCTGTGTTTGGTCCTTTATTGATTATGCGACTTAGGGCACTATGCAATGTGCAATCTGTATAGAGAGAATTTTCCCTTAAGGAATCTACAGCCATTTAGTTAGTGGTATAAATCATTAACATCTAATCAGGCTCACAAGGGAGGGGATATATGTATACCTATAGCTGATTCACACTGTTGTACACCAGAAACCACCCCATCATTGTAAAGCAATTGTCCTCCAATTAAAAAATCTAATCAGAAAAATTATGTTTGGGATATTCTGTTAAATCCCAATAAAGAAAACTACTCAGAAATGGTCTAAAATATCATATGATATCACCAATATATGGGATCTAAAAAATGACACAAAAATAAACAAAGGACACAAATGAACTTATTTATGAAAGAGAAATAGACTCAAAGGGACAGAATACAGACTTACAGCTACCAAAGGGGAAATGAGGATAAACTGGGATTAATAGATACACATTTGTGTGTGTGTGTGACTCTTTGTGACCCCATGGACTGTAGCCCATCAGGGAATTCTCCAGGCAAGAATACTGGAGAGGATTGCCATTTCCTTCTCCAGGGGACCTACCCAACCCAGGGATCGAACCCATGTCTCTTGCATTAGCAGGAAGATTCTTTACCACTGCACTGCCTAGGAAGCCCAACAGATTACACATTAGCATGTATAAAACAGATAAACAACAAGGAATTAATATATAGCACAGGGAACTATATTCAATATCTTGTAATACTCTATAATGGAAAAAAATCTGAAAAAGAATACATAGTAATAAAACTAAATCACTTTGCTGTATACATAAAGTATTATAACATTATAAATCAGCTATACTTCGATTAAGAAAAGAAATGGCCTAGGAAAAGTATTTTGTGAGAACAATTCAGTTTCTGCACTAAGAGGCTGTATCTTTAGCCATATTGACATATGGCATTGGTCTTCAGACTACAGATGTGGTCTCTTGTCTCTTCATCTCTACCAAGACCTTCCTTTGAAATTACCTGGCATTTTTCCTTCTGTTGTGAACATAAGCTCCCTGTTCAAGTTTAGATCAAACATTTTTCACTTCGAGTCATTCAGTGAATAGCTACTGAATGCCCGGTATGAACTTAAACACTCTGAGTCCGTTTTAGCCAAAACCGTTGGAGATTATGAATTATCTGGATACAGACTTTAATTTCCTATTTCATTTTTGGTTGTATTTTCACTCATAAACTATGCCTTTTCATTTGTCATCTGGGCTTTACTGAGATGAAGTATGTGGCCACTTTTCAAAATCAGGAATCTAACAGACGACACACTTTCTCTTGAAAGTCGATCAATCATTTCACTGCAAGAAATAGAATCCATTTTTAATTTGATTCTTTTTATAGGCTCAAAAGGGATTCCCAGTTGGTATAGTGGTAAAGAATCTGCCTGCCAATGCAGGAGAGACAGGAGACACGGGTTTGATTCCTGGGCTGGGAAGATTCCCTGGAAGAGGAAATGGTAACCCACTCCAGTATTCCTGCCTGGAGAATTCCAAGGACAGAGGAGCCTGGAGGGCTATAGTCCATGGGGTCCCAGAGTCAGACACGACTGAGTGCAGCACAGCCTCAGCATGGGCTCAAAAAAGGTTCATGCGTTAAGTGTTTTTGAACTGCTAGCAAAATTTTATCAGGTCTTCCAAAATATTATACTTCACTTAGACCACTAATGGTGATATGCTTGATGGTAACTAACATGTCCAATAAATGAAAAATTAGGGGGTAATGTTGTACTTTGCAAAAAGAACTTAATATTTGATCTGAGTCAGTCACTTGCTTACTCCTCTGTTCAATTTTCCTATGGTGAAAACCAGAAGTTTATCACGGTTAAGATTAAATGACCTTTAAAGTTCTTAGATCCCTAAATTACTAGGATTCTAAGTCTGTGTTCTCCAATATGGTAGCCGGTGGCCACACATGGCTTCTGAGCACTTGAAATGGAGCTAGTCTAAATTGAGATGTGCTCTAAGTATAAAATACACACCAGGTTTTGAAGAGTTAGTATAAAATGAAGTACGTAAAACAGTTTGGCTACATTGGGTTAAATAAAATATTTTATTAAAATCAACCCTACCAACTTGTTTTTATTTAGTATGGTTATAAAAAGTTCAAAACTGCTTTTGTACCATTTTAGACCTTCAAAACAAAGGGATCATAATCTATCTTTAGGGACTTCTTAATGTGTAATGGTTAATGCTTCAGTATTGAGATCCTCATGCCTCTAAAAGTCAATTCAAAACTCATATCTATCCAAAACTAATACACCCTGCATGGGCAGATATTTAGCACCTAGTAACTCTTAAAAAAAAAAATTATTTGTGTGCATCAGGTTTTGGTTGAAACACATGGATCTTTTAGTTGCAGCATACAGGATCTTTTGTTGTGGCATGGGAACTCTTACTTGAGGCATGTGGGATCTAGTTCCCTGACCAGGGATGGAACCGGGGCCCCCTGCATTAGGAGTGCAGAGTCTTAGCCACTGGACTACCAGGGAGTCCCATCACCCAGTAACTCTTAGTTACTCTCCATGGGGTCCATGCAGTCCATGGGGTTGCAAAGAGTCAGACATGACTGAGCAACTGAATTGAACTCTCCGTTGAGGTCTTGTGAAAATTCTGTGGTTACAATAATGAACGTTCACCCCACGCTTATTGTCTCAACTATATCAAAAGATTATCAGGAAAGACACCAAAATGTTAACAGTGATCATTTCTGGGTAGTGGGGTATTGATTCATTTTTTGATTTTTTTCGTTATCTTTCAGGCTTTCAACAAACAATGAGGGCTGTTATGCTTCTTCATCAGAAAAATTTATCTTTAAATTTCAGTGTGAATGAGCTCCTGAAGTGTATAAACATCCTGAATATGTAAAAAAGAGGTCAATTTAAGAGGAAATATTTCAACATGCTTTCATCTGCTTTGCTTCATTTCCAAATTTTCTATAGTGAATAGGCTGCTTCTACCAAGGGAAAGAGTACACCTCATTTAAAAACTGCACTATCCACCTACCCTTTTAACCTTAAACCTAAGTTAATTTGAATGATGGTTTCCTTAGAACTGACACTTCTCTCTCTGCTGTATTAGACTGTAGAAGAAATACTTGAGGTTTTAGCTTCAGTCATATGCCAGAATAGCTATTTAAATATTTTTATACCTTACTGTCCACCAGAACAGCATTTAGTTTGTCTATGCAGGAGATGGGGAGGAAGCTCTAAGGATATTTGAATATGTCACCATGTAAGTGGTTTAGGTTTTACTGCAAGAACGTTCATGTAAAGGAGTGCCATTTGCATGAGTCTTGCAGCCAGAGCAAGGATAACACTCCTATGTGCTGTCCAGACCAGTTCAGACTGCCATGGACATGCACACTCAGGAGGGCTCTAGCTTCAGTACACACACACACACACACACGCATGTGTGGTGAGCCCCATCCCAGTCCCACTACCCATCCCCTGCAGTTGCTTTTCTCCCTTGCCTTCCACTCTTAGAGGTCAGACCCACTGCCCAGCTTGCTTCTGCTACCACGGGGTGTGTGCAGGGCTGTGGCATCCGTGTGTGGGTGAGCAAGACCCATGCCAGCTCTGCTGTCTGCCCTGCTGCATCAGGAGTGAGCTGGGCTTCTCAAGGACTGCCAGGTGTGACGGGTTAGCCTGGCAACGTTCTACTCATTTAATTTCTTTTCTTTCTTCTTGAAGACAAGTGCCTCTTTCCAGTTCTCACGAGGTGACAGCCTTTGGGAATAAGGGCACTTGGTGTGTGCACGGCAGAACTTACTGTTGGTGGTAAAGATGATCTCTCCCTCCTGAGGGGCGGGGTCTGGGTCCTGGACGACCTGCAGGGCTCCCACAGTCCGGACAGCAGGGTCCAAAGTGACCGAGCTTTCGTTTACGGTCGTGTCACTTGCGCCTGTGATCTGGTTGGTGGGCGGACCTCCCAGAGATCCCTCGTAGTCGGTGGGCAAGTCGTCTAGGCAGTCGGCGTTGGGCTGACAGGAGCAGAAAAGGACCTGTTCTTAGTGGACATCATCAAGTTAGGGATGAGATGTCTACAGCCTCAATATTTTGTCCTGCCGGAAACTAAGTCTTTTACTGTTTCTTCCTGAATCACTTTATTTAAAGACATTCCACAATATAGTTCCTGTAATTACCATGAAAACATCTTCCAAAATTTTCTTTCCAAAGTCTCTGTTTAGATCTAGAGACAAGGTTTTAATTCCAGGAGTAGTAATCTCCATACATTAATAAAATTAGTTAAGGGGAATAATATGACATTTATTTATAATAATAGCTCTTCCTTATATATAGTGTTTACTTCTCATAATAGGAAGTAGATGACAGCCTGATAATTTGCCCCAAAGACCCACATGTTGTTTGCAAATGAACTAATGGCATGAGAGGAGAGACAGAATAAGACTCATTGTGAATTGTTTATAAGAGACACACACATATACACACACACACACACACACACACACACAAGCACAAGCATTTGTTGTTAGCATAAGCCAAAAAACCAGCTGGAGAAAAAAGTCCTATTTGTAGAACATACAATTGATCACATATTTATCAAATTCTCTAAATTAAAATCTTAAAATTATAAAACAAGGGTGAGACCACCCAGTGTAATTACCCACTCACTACAGGACTCTTGCCCCCCTAATCCTTCACAGCTCCACTTGAAACATATAGAAATGGGGGGCTCCCTATTTGGTAAGGCAGCCTGTGTCACCAGCTTTGTAAACTATTTTCTTACTGGACTATCTTACAGTCTCACTCTGGTTATAGTTCTGCTGGCTGAAGTGGTATTGAATATATGACTATCTCCTCCGTATGACTATGACTATATGAATATATATATATATTCAACTATATATTGAATATATGACTATGCTCTTCCATAAGCAGCTTTTGAAAAATGATTTTCAATTGTTCTGCCCCTGCCCAAACTCATAAAAATTATTTTTAAAGGCTGGGGGGGGGTAGAGAGATATGATCTTGAGAAGTAGTAGGAATAACTACTTATCATTTTTTTTGCATCAGTCTGAACAGCAACATTGCCTTGAGTGATGACAATGACACGGCTTTGTATCCTTAAAGGCTTAGATAAGGAGAATCCTGGGTTGACACTGATTGAATTAACATCACAAAGACCAGATTGGGTGCAAAGTTTAAAGAGAAAATCTACAACTCATGGACTCACTGGGAGCACAAAGCAAGGAATTCAACCTGCTAGACTCCTGTGCGGGATTTCCATTCTGAAACCACGTCTCCTGAGCTCCATACCTGCGTTTCCAGCAGTTGGCTGGAAATCTCCATCATCCCACAAACCCTCAAATTCAGCTCCATTCCCTCATCCCTGTGTTCTCTTTTCTTTCTGCTTTCTCCATTTCCATTGGCAGTGAGTCAATTCATTGAAATTCGACTGGTCAAAAGTCAACTCACAGAATTGACCTACTGAGATGACTGGACACGAGCAGGTATGTTCTGAACACTTTTCACCCCATTACCAGTCTCCCCATCTCCCTACAGTTTCTTCCACAGTATGCTCCATTCTCCACTTTCTCACCAGAGTACTTAAAAAAAACCATAGGTATGATTTTTTTTTTTATCCCCTAAAGAATGAATGATAAGCTCCTTACTATAGCAAACAGGCAGTGTACAGTCTGGCCCTAGCCTACTTTTCTGGCCTTACCTTCAGCCTTTGGAATATATCCACTATTTCAGTGCCTTAGCATGTGCTGTTCCTCTACTCAGGATGACGTTTATCGCAACCATCCCCTTCCCCTCGCCCAGGCCAAGGGTCAAGCTTACCCTGGTGAACTCCTACTCACCCCTCAAATCCCAGGCCAAAATGCGTCTTTGCTGAGTGGTGCTCCCTCCCAAGTAGTCACCTTTGCTACGGTAACTTTTCACATTTCTCCAACTCTGTTGAACTCATCTGTTACTGTGTTTGTCTCACTCTACTAGTCTACAAGCTTTTTGTTTTTTAATTCCAATTTTATGGAGATATAATTGGCATGGAATATTGTATTAAAGTTGTACAACGATTTGATACACGTACATATTGCAAAATGATCACCACAATAAGTTTAGTTAATATCCACTGCCTCACACAGTTACAAATTTTTTATTCTTCTGATGAGAACTTTTAGAATCTACTCTCTTAGCAACTTTAAAAAATACAACACAGTGTTGTGAACTAGGGTCACCAAGCTGAACATTATATCCCCAGGTACTATTTTATAACTGGAGGTTTGTACCTCCTGACCCCCCTCACCCAATTTCACCACTCCCCACCTCCCACCTCTGGCAATCACCAGTCTGTTTTCTGTTTTTATTCCATGCGGATTCCACATACAAGTGAGACATAAGCTTCTTAAAGTGAATCAACTACACTGATCTTGAATTCTAAGCCCTCACATAGTGCCTGACAATTATTAAGTGCTTGATAAATGTCAATTGGGAAATTTTATGTAAGTCTCAGTTTTTTGCTCTGAAAACCTGGGAATATTAGTATCTGCCCAGATCTTAGATCAATGAAGGGAAGATTTGAGAAAATACTTAAAAAAATTCAATTTTTGTGCAAAGCTAAAGTATACCTTTGAAGGGTAGCAGAATGTGCAACCCCAAAGTATGCTACTTTGGCAAAAAGATTGTTTTTCGTAGAAACAATTGAGAAGTAGGTAAAGAAAGGCTCTCCCCACCTCTTGTCTAAAAGCAGAACATAAATTTGTAAGGGTGTCTCTCTCTTCTACTAGGAAGAGGACATTTTCATCATCAGCTGCTGGGTGATTTTGACACCAAAATGGAACACACAACAAACCTGACTGACATGCCCTTATCTGCCATTGGCTCCCCCATATACTTAACTTTCCACAATTTGCTGCCCTAGAAACTCAAAGTCCTTTCCTTTTGTCTCATCACTTCTCTAAAAATTTCTTGCTCTTTTTTTTTTTTTGGCTGTGTGGCATGGCATGTGGGATCTTAGTTCCCTGAGCAGGGATGGAATCCATGCCCTGTGTGTGGGAAGGGTGGAGTCTTAATCACTGGACTGCAGGGAAGTCCCTATTGCTGCTTTTTGAAAATGCTATATAAGCTGAAGTTCTAACCAGCTCTGGGAGTCGCTCATCACCAAGTGCTGCTGTGGCTACTCATGGCTCATATACTGTTTGATTTTCTCTTGCTAATCTGTCATTTATAAGTCTCATTTATAGGGACCAGCTGGTAAATCTAGAAGAAAAAATGACTTTTTTCCCTCCCCTATTCTATGTAAAGATGCTCGTGGGCATGTCCCGTTGTGTAGGGGTAGCAGGGAGGAGTTCCCGGTAAGGATACTGTGCCGGTTGGTCTTCCAGCCATAAACGTCTGAATGTGACCATAGATGCAATAACAACTGATATATTTTTCAAAATGTTGACTTTGCTTGCTGATCACGTTCCTGCTTTCTTTCTTTTTTTCTTTTTATGAAATTATTTTTATTAATTTTGATGCAGCATGTTCACTTTTACTTTGTGGGCTAGGAGGAACAGTGTTATGTTTTTAAGAGAAGGGACTAGAGGAAAAGAGAAACAGTGGATTAGCTCAGGGAGACTGTTAGTGAGAGCAGGCATGAATAATTTGGCTTAGCTATAGTATTAATATTTAACAGACCAACCTTACAGAACCTCACGGTTTATATCAGCTCAAAATGGTTCATCAAAATAGAGTTATATTTTGAAAAGAAAACCACTTTATACACCACTAAGAGAAATTACAGTCATAATGTTTAGTAAGAGATGTCAAAAGCCATCTGTAAGTGAACAGCATATAGGTATTCAAATTCAGGTTAGCAGGGAAACTCCTCAAATAAACCAACTGCTAAATAGTTAGGGACTAGTGAACACAGCAACTCCATGGGACTGTCTATTCATTAACAATCATCCTTCATACCAGGATAATAGTGAGGGAGACAGTGCTTGCTGGGATAAAAAAGGCCTGTGTTATATGGTGCCTTACCAGAGTGCTTAGTGATGTGTTCTGTCATTCTGCAAAGACACCCCTAAACCTGACTGGAGAGAAAGGAGGATGAAGCTCTTGAATGTAGATAAAGGGATGAAAATGCTCTGACAATAAAGGACTCCCCCACCCACCCCTTTCAGTTCAGTCTTTTATTTCTCTTGGCAAAAAATAATGGGAAAAGATACCATTGTGATGGGAATTTCACAATCCATGAGCCTCGCTCTCATTCTTTAGCTCGTTTTAGAGAACCTCTTACAAAAATGAACACGTCCCCAGCCCTAAGCTTCCCACTTGTATTTATTTGCCTTAGCGCACAGCAGACACAAGACTACTCAGTTAAAAACAACAAAAGAAAGACCCAAATCAAACACAAAACCCTATATTTGGACGATCCAGCGGATCAGGATTATAGCCAAGTCTTTGGTGAATGGACATTCCTCAAAGGAGAATCAGGGTGAATTTCATAAACACCCCTCTGTGACTGGCAGCCTTCCCACTCTGAAGGCCTACAAAGCCACAAACATTTACTGAGCTCTAAGCACGTGTAAGGGATCCAGAGATGAAGGACCAACAGGCACCAATTATCAGAGAGGCTGACAGGCTCTTTTCAATTTTCTTTGATGAGGAAGAAATGGAGCACAAGGAGTTTAAAAAAAATTATAGAACAAATTCTTTGAGCTGCATGAAAAGGGTTTCAGTTAGCTATAGGAAGTTTTTCCTAATTGAGAAGGCTGTGAGCCTGTCCATTTACACGATGAGTTCTAAGAATGGAGTGAAAACATCCTCTCTTTGGTATAATGTAAGCATGGTACTACCATGCTTAAAGGTTTGGAGAACAGCATCCCAAATTGGTCCCTGATCCAGACTTCAGTACCATCCTCCAGGACAAAGCACCAGGGAGGCATGGGGGCAGCCATATGCCTCTGTGCTGCATGAGAGGCAGCCTGCATGCCTGCCTTCTTCTTCATAGAGGACGTTCTGTTCTCTGGGGCCAGCTTGGGTGGTGTCATGTTCCTGTTTGACTGGCCTTTAAGAATCCTTGGCAAAATCCAAAGATGCTACTGACTTTTACTTTTTTGCAAGTGTGCTGAGTAAAATCCTATCCAGACTGGACAAGAAACAAACTGTGGCCAGGATGCCAGACTGCTAAAAGTTAAAATGTTATTCGATTCTGGAAAGAAGCCCAAAGGCCACCCAATAATTCCCTTTTAAAAACAATGATTAGCTGTATTCTTGAAGCATTTACAATTCTCAGATATTTACAAGGCCTGCAGAAGTTATACTTTCCCAGAAAAAGTCTGGAGTGGCATGCTATTTAGTATGAACTGTAACCACTGGGGGTGGTTTGGTTTCATTGTCCTGACTGAGAAGCCCTGGGGTTGAAAACTGGGAGCTTAGAAGATATCCTTAAGCAACAAGCCCTAGGTTAAACGATGTAACTGTCTACCTTTAACTGCGAACATGTTAAAGATTTTAGAACCCAAAGACACACATACACACATGTAAATACACACATACATACATTTCCCTCCTCCCTGGTAAAAACCAGTTAGAGCCAGATATGTGAAACATGCAAACAGAGAGTTAAATTTTCTAAGTCATTAGTATCTGATAGAGATGCTGGTTTTTTTGCTCATAGTTCATGTTCACTGTCATTGATTTTCACCTTGAATTTATTATGCATTGACAACACTGGTCTGAAAATTTAATGCATTGCCTTTTAAAATCTAACTCAAAGCTACAGTCACACAAGTTGATTTGTGTTTGGTGTACTGAGTGTAAGAAAAAAAAAATCAGCATACAGCTGGCAGAGGCAGCTGGTACAGGGCAGAAAATTCAGCCAGTTCATGACCTCATGATGCTTCAGGTGTACTCTGTGCAACAGTCACTCTGATCTTCCTGGGATAATTAGCCTTTTGGCATTAAATAAAGCCTTTGATATCTGAGCTGATCCTTTCTTCTTCAGTGACATCTTGGGACTTTAAAAATTCTATTTCTTCTCTGCCATGAGTAGTGAGGAGTGATGAGAGGCAGGCTGCAGCAAAGCGGAGGGGGTGAGAGGGAAGAGGGTCTCTGTATCCTGCTGGTCTAGCTTCTCTTAGACGGCACCTATGCCGTTCTCACATCTCTCCGCGCCCTTAGGTCTGGTGGCCTGGCTTGCTTCCCGCCCTCGTGACAGCAGCTGGTGTCTCACAGCCACCAGCCCGTGGCCTTCACTCGATATGAGCCCAGGAAAGTCCTTCCCTGGAGCATCAAGCCAGCCTGCTGGGGGATGTTGTGTGCACTGGGTGAGAGACTGAGTTTGCTAAAACATGTAACTGAGGGAGCCAGCTTGATGGGAGTGGGGGAATTTAGGGCTTCTGGCTCTGGTTTCCTGCTCTCTCAAGCTCTTGCAGAGATGTGAGTTTAGCAGAGGCCGCCGAGCCAGATGCCCAGAGGCTGACCTCTCTGCCCCTTGTCCGGAAGAGCTTGTCTCCTCTGGAAGCTGGGCGATGGAGGGAGAAGCGTGGCGGCTGGGTCTGCATGAGGACGGTGCAGGTAAATGACAAGAGAGTGTCATCAGCGTAGCCCTGGCCTCTGCTGGGGTCCGACCCGCCGTCACCCACTGCAGCCCAGAGGAGGAGCCCGTGAGCTGCTCAGGCAACATCTCGACTCACAGACAAAACAACAAACTCGGTGGGAGGGTCACGATGTTCTCAGATGGAGACAAAGGGAGAGGAGAAATGTGTCCAGATGGGAAAGTGCTCCCAGGGCCTCATCACGTGACACCGCTGCTCTGGGGTCGAGGGGACACAGACAACCCGGGGCGCTGTTTTCTCCCTGCTGAGTGGGAAATGTGGAGAGACAGACACGATGAGGCTGTAGGCTGTACTGTGCTTACCGGGATCCCTAGGGCTTTAAGAATGTTCATCTTGCACATGGGGCAGGTGCGATGGTCTAGGAGCCAGGGGTCAACACAGGACTTGTGGAAAAGATGCCTGCAATGAGAACCATACATCTTAGCGTGGCGGTAACTGCGGAGAGCACCGCGTCCACTCCAGCCCGGAGACTCGTCCAGAGTCATGCACCGCTCAGCGGCAGAGCCAAGACTCCGGGACCTCCATCTCCGAACACCCGGGCCGATAATGCTCTCTGTTACATCTGTGGTCATACAGTGAGCATCTGTCTGGCTCCCGGGAGGGTCATCTACGAATTGCAGCCAAGACTTCCAAGTTTCAGAAAAGACAGAGAACGTAGAAACAGAGAGATGTTTCTGGATAGAGAGACCCTTGAATGGAAAGAAGGCAAATAGGTGAAACTTGCACAGACCCTTCTGGGATAACTTGACAGTGGCTACTTTTAAATCAATCCCAAATGTCTTGTCCCACCATCAGAAGAAAACCACAAAACAGAGCCTCATTTCCATTGATATTAGGGCAACTCACAAAAGGCAGAAGAGCTCTTGGAAGCAACTCACAGCACAGGTGAGATTTTAAGCTGTTATGACCGGTGGCTGTTAGGTCAGAAACCAGGTGAGCGGTACCATAAGCTTTACTGTTCAGCCTCACGTGCCCACCCTCAGGAGCCTTCCTCTGTGTGGCAGGATAAGGGGGTGGCATTTAATAGGTATGGGGGTAGAGGCTCCTAACTTCCTCTCAACTTGGCTCACAGGAGCCCACTCAGAGATATCAGGGGCTGTCTTCTCATGGAAGTCTCACGAGACTCCAGACCACAGGCAGAAGTAGTCAGAATTTCCTGCCTGGGGCAAGAAGAGAGAGAACCATCTGTGTTAAGTATGCGGGCATCCTTAGGACACACCACCCATGCTTGACTCCTCAACCTTGCACCATTCCTGGAATCCTTCCAGACGCTTCCCTCATTCTTGTGAGCTATTGTTCTAATGATCCTAAGAGTTTTGTGTCGGAATGCTTTAGGCTCAAATGCTTACAAAGGACCTCTCAAATCAGAGAAGAAGCACTGCTTCTGAAAGTGACATGGAGAAGAACCCATGTGCCATGGCTGGGACTGGCAGTGTACAGGAAATGATCAAACTGGGGATTAGGAAACAGAGAGGAGCCTTGTTTAGATGCCCTACAGATTCCCTGATTAGAAGAAAACACATCACATTCATTCATTGCTTTATCCGTGCATCCATCTGACAAGTAACATCTGCTAAGAACTGTGTCCTCGCTGGGAAATCTGCATGATAGTGATTTGGTTCCTTTTCTTTTGAGAGTGTAACAGGAGAGGCAGACACTAGTAAGATAGAAATAAGCTACTTCATGAAGACAGTGCTATATACCTCATTAGAAGAACATGGTGTTAGCAGAGGGTGGGGGGAGCTTGTAACTGGAGATGGTGGATGCACATAGAAAGTTTCCCTGATGACGTGCTGAAGCTCAGACCTGAAGGTTTACACAGACATGGTCCACGTGAAGGGGAGGGGGGAGGAAGAAGGGTCTTCTAGGCAAAACGAATGGCTTGTACAGAAGCCCCGACCTGGGCACAGGAATGCACTGCATGTCCCAGTGCAGCAGTGGAATGAAGGGGCTGATGCTGGACAAAGCATCCTGTACCCCCCACACCTGGGTTCGATCCCCGGGTTGGGAAGGTCCTGTGGAGAAGGGCATGGCTACCCACTCCAGTATTCTGGCCTGGAGAATTCCATGGACAGAGGAGCCTGGCAGGCTACAGTCCATGGGGTTGCAAAGAGTCAGACACGACTGAGCGACTAACACACTCACACTTTCTGTACCCCTCACCCAAAGCAATGATCAGCCTCTCTACGTGCAGGCTCTACATTCAGAAAACAAGTTCCTAATCTAATTGTGCTCACTCACTGGTGGTGTTCCTGGTAAAACGGCAGATATTCTGGTCTCTTTGACTGTCCCTGGGAGGACAGGCTCTGTGGTGTTTCCTGCACGTATGCTGGAGACAGAAAGACAGCAGGGCCAGTTAGCTGTTTTAAGTCCCCAAGTCTCCTCTGCCTCATCTGTAAGATGAAGATATCCCTATTCCTCCCTGAGTCTGCCAGACACAGGAGCCAGTACTTACCACCCTAGGTGATTTCTCGCTCTGCACTGGTCATTCTTCCATCTCCTCTGGGAGGGTCAGTTTTATGTGTCAGATTGGTTCGGCTATAGTATCAGTTATTCAGTCAAACCCTAACTGAGGGTATTCTGCAGATGGGATTCATACCTACAATCTGACTTTATATACAGTAAGTCCCCTACATATGAGCCTTCCAGCTGCGAACTTTCAAAGATGAGGAAGTGCATTCCATCCACGTCAGGGGTGAGTGAAATTGCAGACTGCCCTCCATTTGCATTAGTTGAGTACCTAGGCTAGCTTCGTTGGACTTACGAACAAATTGGACTTAATAAACAGGCTCTTGGAACAGAACTTGTTTGTATGTAGAGGACTGATTTACTGTAAAGGAGATTATTCTAAATAATCCAGGTGGGCCTGAGCAATCAGTTGAAGAGCCTTAAGACCAAACAAAACTGGTTTCCCCGAGGAGGAAAAAACTGCCTCAAGATGGCAGCATCAGCCCCTGCTCAGCGTTTCCAGCCAGTAGACCTGGCCTTCAGATTTCAGGCTTCCCAGCCCTATAATCAGAAAAGCCAATTCCTTGGCTTTTATAGTGGGGTATAGTGGCCATCTGGAGAACTCTGACTGGTACATCCTAAAATGAGACTGTAAGCTCTCTGAGAGCAAAAACTTTCATTTGCCTAATTCACTGGTAGATCCCCAGCAACTAGCCCACGTTTTTGGCACACAGATGATGCGTCAGAAATATTTCCTACATGAATGGATATTTATCAAAAGGCTGGCCCTGCTCACTGCCTGCTCACGGCCATCAAGTCCATGAACGCTTTCTTTCTAAACCTTTCCCACCTTCATTGCCTCTTTTCTTCTCGCTGTGCTGCCCCCTCATTCGTGATCTCATTAATTGTTGTAACAACATCAGAACCGCTTGCCATGCCACCAGTCTTTCCCTGTTCCTTTCATCCCACTCATCCTTGCCAGATTTATCTTCCTAAAATAAAGTGTTAGCGACGTCACCCTCTTGTTCGCTCTGTTCTGGGCTAGGAGCTGGGTACCGAGATGAATAAGACAAGGTCTCTTCCTTCAAGGCAGTACCACAGTGCTGCAGAGGTTCCCTGGGAGTTGCATCAGAAAAGGTCATTGAAAGGCCACTCTCTGGGATCCACTGTTTTCTGGCTGTTTGATCTCAGGCAAGCCTTAGCTCTCCAAGACTTTAATCCTTTTCCCAATCAAATTTTATTTTATAGGTATGGAGTTTGTGAGTGATCGAGTCTGTGTGTGTGTATGAGAGAGAGAAGAAATAAATAACGCCCATGAAGCTTAAATCATTAAGTCCTGGCCCTCCTTAATTGTAAGCTACCATTCATCCTATTAATACCACTATTACATCTTGTTTTTAGATATTATGTTATCACTCTGATTTCTACTTTAAACTTTCTAATGCTAAAAGCAAGTAACTGCAAATTAAAAAAAAAAATCAAAGGGAGAACTAAGGGCAACAAAAACAGTGTTGAAATGATACACAGGGTGATCATGGTGGTTATTAATGAATACTCATTAACTAACGTTCATTTATTCCTGGTACCATATTTCTTGGGTTGGCCAGATAGGAAGACTATATTCTTATAATTGGGATTGCAAAACAATCTTTTTTTCCCTCTTATATGGAAAGAAAAATAGAAGTCACTAGACTAAATAAATAAAGGAATAGGGAGAAAATCTGGAGTTTAGCGAAATGCAGCAACAGTGTAATAAACATCTCTAAGGCAAAGTCTATCTCAGCTCATCCTGTCTGTAAGATTCACAGCAGGGCGCTGTCCCTTCCCATGCTTTAACAAAGACTGCATGAGAAAGTACACAGAAAGGAACAACAGGATGATAATCTGTCTCCTAACAATCCTGACAAATGAGAAGTACAACTGACAGTTGACCAAAACACCTCTTCTTCCTTATTCACCAAAGAGAAATGCACACTTTATAAAGAGGGCTTCAAAGCCCTGACGAAAGATGATGGCAACTGCATCACAATGCTGAGATGATTATGAATAAGATAATCATGTAAGTTCTCAATTTGGGGGCCAGTAATGACAAACCTTTGCTTAACTTGTTTCCACATCAATTGATTCTCTTTTAATTAATTTTTTTTATTAAAAATTGTTTTTATGGAGTATAGTTGATTTACAATATTGTGTTAGTTTTGGGTGTACAGCAAGGGTAATCGGTTAGACATACCCATATATCCACCCTTTTTTTAGATCCTGGGGCTTTCCTTTTGGCACCAATGCAAGCTGTTTCGTTCCCCTTGATGAAATAGTGCTCAGAGAATGCGAGTCACTCAGGGACCACAGAATCCCATTCTTCTAGGCAATGTGTTTAAATAAGATCTATCCAGTGGTTCTGTTGTTGCTGTTCAGTCACTAAGTCGTGTCCGACCCTTTTGCAACCCCATGGACTGGAACCGGCCGGGCTCCTCTGCCCATGAAATTTCACAGGCAAGAATACTGGAGCGGGTTGCCATTTCCTTCTCCAGAGGATCTTCCCCACCCATGATTCTATAGGGAGTTAAAATGTTTCTCCAGAGCTTCTGAATCTTCTTTGCAAAGTTGTTAATGAGTGAAGAGTCAGTGTTTAGTTAATAAACATGAATTTAATTAATAAACAATATCTACTGGTTACTGAAAGCTACCTAGCATATTATATATATTAATTCACAACAGCCCTATGAGGTAGAAATTACTATTCCCATTTTATGGAGGAGGAAGCTGAATCTGCTTAAAGTAAATTCTCCAAAGAGCTAATAAACTGCAGCTGCTGTTGCTGTTAAGTCACTCAGTCGTGTCCAACTCTGTGACCCTGTGGACTGTAACCTGCCAGGCTCCTCTGTCCCTGGGATTCTCCAGGCAAGAATACTGGACTGGGTTGCCATTCCTCTCTGCAGGGTAAACTGCAACACCAGGACTCAAACCCAGTCCTACTCTTCGTATATGGACCCAAATCTACACTCTATTATCCTTCCTCGCGGCACTGAATTGTCATGAGCAAGACAGGGGAGTTGGAGGAATTCAAAGTTTTATCCTTTCTCAGTGTATGTTTTGTGCTCCAGCTTCAAGAGGGCAGTAGCCCAGTTACAGACTGTTAGGGACTGAGCAAAACCAGTGGAAAAGTCATCTGCCTTACGTGTATTCACTTGGCTACAGCAGAGAAACGCTGTCAAATATTGGCTTCATCAGATCTACACTCAGCTATCAGTCTGCTTGAGTTTATTCAGGAAGATGGTAAAACTGGTCTCGAAATGTTCTGTTCTCCCTCATTCTCCATTGCCCAATAAATCTGGTAAATGTTATTTGGCAGCTCTGCACAAATTTTCAGATTCTTATCATGAAGCTCCACAGAAAGAAAGATCTACTTTTCCCGAGGCTCTTCCCAATGTGGTCTGGTTTCTCTTTCCAGCCTGAGGTTTCTAAAATACAAATATATCACTCCCCACACTGGAAATGCTTCAGCTACTCCACTGCCTACAACACAAAGTCACAGCACAGAAAGAAGGCTCACTCCGTCTGGTCCTTGTCACATCTTCTGCTCCACCCCCATGTTTCCCCCACATTTTCACCGTAACTCCGGAATGTCCTTCTCAATTAAAAATTTTTATTCTGGTATGGCAAACCTTGCTCATAATTCAAGCAAGTCACAGCTCAGATGTCCCTTCTCTTCCTTGAACATCCCACCCTTTTCCTCCAAACTCTGCCAAGGAGAGTTGGTTTCTTTTCTTTTTCTGCCTACTCTGTTTTCTTACGTATGCTGCTGCAGCCGAGTATATGTTCCAGTTTCAGGGACTGAAGAACCCTCCTTAGCTTTGTGATCTCTGGGAAGTAATTTAAGTTGCCTGTTATTCAGTTTCCTATGTTTTATGACAATGTCCTTTAACTGACAACACTCTGAAATAATAGTTCGCTATAACCCAACAGAAGGTTTTTACTATGAGAGAAGGACAAAGATCACAAACAGCAAATGAAGCTCAAAAGTTAGCAGAAGGAAAGAAATAATAAAGATTAGAGTGGAAACAAATGTTAAAAAGACAACAGAGAAGATCAATGAAACTAAGAGCTGGTTCTTCAAAAAGATAAACTGAATTCACAAGCTCTTAGCTAGATTCACCAAGCAACAATGAGAGAGAATCCAAAGAAATAAAATTAAAAATGTAGGAGGTGATGTTACCATTGATAACCTCAGAAGTACAAGTGATTATAAGAAAATATTGTAAACATTATATGCCAACAAATTGAATAACCTAGAAGAAATGAATAAATTTCTAGAAATGCAGTAACAGAATGAAGGATAAAAGTCAAATAATTGTCTCAATAAATGCAGAAAAAGCATCTGACAAAATACAACATGTATGAGAAAAACTCTTAACAAAGCAGTTATGGAGGGAAAGTATCTCAACATAATGAAGGCCAGACATTACAAATGCACAGCTAACATTATACGCAACAGTGAAAGCTGAAAGAATGTCCTCTAGCCACTTTTATTCAACATAGTATTGAAAGTATTAACCAGAGCATTTAGACAAGAAAAAGAAGACATCTAAATTGGAAAGGAGGAAATGTACTATTTGCAGATGACATGATATTATATATAAAGCACCCTAAAGACTCCTTCAAAAACTGTTAGAATGCATGAATTCAGTGAAGTTGCAAGATACAAAATCAATGTTCAAAAATATGTTGCATTTCTATACATGAATAACAAACTGTTGGATACAGAAATTAAGAAAATGATACCATCTACAACTGCATCAAAGAGAATAAAATATTTAGGAATAAATTTAACCAAGGAGATGAAAGACTGCATATTGAAAACCATAAGACACTACTGAAAGACCCTGAAGAAGACACAAATAAACGGAAAGATATTCCTTGCTTTGGACTGGAAGAGTCAGTATTGTTCAAATTGCTCTCTATAACCCAGAGCAAGTTATAGATTTAGTGCAATCTCTACCAAAATTCCAATGAAATTTTTCAAAGAAATAGAACAAACAATCCTAAAATCTTTATGAAGTCACCACTCCCCCTCAATTAGCCAAAGGAAGCACTGAGAAAGAACAAAGCTGGAGAACATGGCCTGATTTCAAACTATATTACAAAGATACAGTAATTAGAAAAGTATGGTGTTGGCATAAAAATAGACACATAGGTCAATACAACAGAACAGAGAGCTCAAAATAAATCCACATATATATGGCCAATTAACTTATGACAAAGGAGTCAGGAACATACAGGTGAAAAAGGACAGTTTCTTCAATAAATGCTGTTGGGAAGACTGGACAGTCACATGTAAAAGAATGAAACTCAACTATCTTATACCAGATACAAAAATGAACTCAAAGGAATTAAACCTGAATGTAAGATCTGAAACCCTAAAACTCGTAGAAGAAAATGTAAGTGATAAGCTCCTTAACAGGTCTTAGAGATAAGTTTTTAAAATCTGACAACAAAGCCAAAAGCAACAAAAGCCAAAATAGACAAGTGGGACTACATCAAATAAAAACGCTTCTGCGTAGCAAAGGAAACCATCAAAAAAAATAAATAAATAAAAAGAAAACTTTCTGAATAGGAGAAAATATTTGCAAATCAGGTATCCGATAAGGAGATAATATCCAAAGTATATATAGAGCTCATACAACTCAATAGTAAAAAGCTCCCAAATGGTCCAACCAAAGAATGGACAGAAGATCTGAATAGACATTTTTCCAAAGAAGACATTCAGATTGCCAACAGGCATATGAAAATATATTCAGCACTTTTAATCATCAGGAAAGTGCAAATCAATACAAAAATGAGACATCATCTCACACCTATCAGAATGGCTATTATCAAAAAGACAACAAATAATAACTGTCACTGAAGATGTAGAGAAAGGGAACCCTCATGCACTGCTGGTGGGAATGAAAATTAGTATAGCTGCTATGGAGAACAGTATGGAGGTTCCTCAAAAAATTAAAAATAGAACTACCATAAGATGCAGCAATTCTGTTATGTATTTGTCCAAAGAAAATGTAGATACTAACTCTAAAAGATATATGCACTCCCATGGTCGCTGCAGCATTATTTACAATAGTCAAACATGGAGACAACCATTGATAGATAAATGGATAATGAAATTGTGGTGTATATATACACAATGAAATATTATTTGACCATAAAAAAGGATGAAATCTTGCCATTTGTGAAGAAACCTTGAAGTCATTTTGTTAAATGGATAAGTCAGATAGGGAAAGACAAATACCACATGACCTCTCTCATATGTGAAATCTAAAAACAAACAAACACAAGCTCATAGATATAGGGAACAGATTGGTGGTTGCCAGAGGTGTGGGATGAGGAGTCAGAGAAATGGGCGAAGGGGGTTAAAAGGGAAAGAGAGAGACAAGTTTTGTTACTGATTAGCTAATGTCATTCCAGTGAATTGATAACCGTTGACTGCATGCTGATCTTATATCCAGAAAACCTGAAAATTATTTTGCCTGTTCTAATACATTTTTAATAGCAATTATTGTGTTGGTAAGAAATATTTCTTGCTAATTTTTTTGCTCAAACTCATTTTAAGACTTCAGATAAATGTGTTAAAACACTTGTAAAAACACTTCCTAACTAAAATCAGAAAAACGAAAATTATGCAAGATCATTCTTATTCATTCATAACTGGCATTTACTTTTAAATTCAATAATAGCTCACACTGGCAATGGTGTACACAGTCTTACATACTTCGGTGGGAATGTAAATTGATCGAACCTTTTGTGAGGGCAATATGCAGAGTGAAATCAATTTTGAAATGCATAACCTTCTTAATCTAGTTTAAAAAAAGGTTTCAGTTTATAGATTTATGTCTTCAAAGTGAAAATAAATATAAGTTGTTAAACAGAAAAGAGGACAAAAACACATTACCTGGCAATTAAGAAGCTGAAGTGTCATTATCTAATGAACAGTGATTGAATTCTTATTCCTTGCCAGTGAGTTATCTATAGTAGAGCTTACAAAGCACTTTCCTTAATTTTTATGGACTCTTAAAATATGAAAGAATCCTGCCTTCTTCTGGGGGCCTGATGAGGACATTATGGGGTTGGTGAGCCCATATTCTGCTCAGACTGTCTGGTCGACATCACACCAGGCCATTCCCCCCATGCAAATCTCATTTCAAGATCATCAATTTATGGATCTCGGCGCAGGCATTATCGAGGTCACTCAGTTAGAAAGACCAAATTGCACTGGTGATGACACTTATAGAATGTCAACTGAGCCCAGACAGTGTAATGAATATTGCTTAGGAGAAATGTCCCTGATTCCTACCCAGAGGAAGAAAATTTAAAGTGCCCTCATTGATTTTCTTTTTTTTTTTTTTTAATTTTATTTTATTTTTAAACTTAACATAATTGTATTAGTTTTGCCAAATATCAAAATGAATCCACCACAGGTATACTCATTGATTTTCTAAAGTAGGATTTCACTCCAACCATGCTCTTAAAATCAGGTCAATTCAATGAGAACTTCAGCAGAATCTTGACTGCCATAGCTTTGAAAAACACAGGGAAATCACTGACTACTTCTATGCATTATCTTTGTCTGGCCCAAATGCCATGCCTGTGTTCCAGTGACCAGTAACCCGAGCATTCAGTGTATCATGAAATTTCTCTGTTTTTTCTACTGTGCTGTACTATGCAAAGCAGTGGGTTTAATCTCCAACCTTGTTACGGAGAAAAGAGCCTTTCTGACGTGGTGGCACTTTAGCACAGTGTAGTATGGAATCTGGATTTCTAATTACACATGAGAGAGTCTGAAAAAGAGAGTTTCTGCATATTGTTAAAGAGATTCTAAAACTGATACTAGAACTCACTACTGGGAATGCTGAGTTCTGGGAAAAAAAGTAGGAAAATCAACACAGAATGACAATTCATTAATGTGTAACAGTTATGTGGTAGTACTTCCTGCAGAACATGGTGCTAGATGAATCAGGCATGCCTGCTATTATTTTTTAAGTCTTTTGAAAAATTTATTTATTTATTTATGACTATGGAGTCGGATGTGACTGAAGTGACTTAGCAGCAGCAGCAGCATGCTGGGTCTTTGTTGCTGCATGGGCTGCTCTCTAGTTGCGGTGAGTGAGCTTCTCACTGTGGTGGCTTCTCTTGTTGAGGAGCACAGGCTCTAGGCCACAGGGGCTTCGACAGTTGTGGCATGTGGGTTCAGCAGTTGCAGCTCCTGAGCTCTAGAACACAGGCTCAATAGCAGTGGTGCACGGGTGGGCTTAGTTGCTCCGCGGCACGTGGGATCTTCCTGGATCAGGGATCAAATCTGCGTCTCTTGCATTGGCAGGTGTATTCTTTACTGCTGAGCCACCAGGGAAGCCCTGGTGAAGTTTTTTAAATACAGAGTTGACAGGCTGATAGGAAGATGTACAACTGATACTGTGTAGAGCTTACAAACTCAGGCCTGGGGACAAAGCAGATTCCATTTTTAATCTTGGTTGACTATTTTGGAATAACCCTTTAACTTTTCCTAGCCTTAGCTTCTTCATTTACAAAATGAGGGTGATAATAGGACCTCTCTGAGGCACTCATGAACACTGTTCATCCCATCTGCCGGTTCTCCATCTTTAGGGACACAAGAAGAGTACAGGCTCTCACGGGCTATGGCCATGTGACTAATTCTGGTCAATACATTATGATGAGAAATAGCAGATTTCACTTCAGGCGATGGCATTTAATTACTGAGCTGTCAATGCACATTGTTCAAGATGGAAACAGCTTTGTTAGCCTAGATCAGCAGACTCTCCCTTCTGACACACGTAAAACATAAGAAAGATATCTTCATTGTATTAAGCCACTGAGAGTTGGGTGGTTTTGTCGTTATCGTTACTGCAGCAGGTCCTAGCCTGTCCTGACTAGCACCTTACAGGATTGTCCTAAGGATTCTACACTTGCTTGTGAAACGCTTAGTGTTCAGTGGGTAATAGTGACAGTATTTTAAATGATGTTAGTATAACATGCAAAGTGACAGATCATAAACACATACAAGCCAAAGTGCCACAGAATTCAAGGAAGGGAGAATTCTTGAATTCTGGGAAGAACTCTGAAGATTGGAGGAAAAAAATCCAAGGAGAAAGAATTTCCGTGAGAAAAGGCACAGCAGTGGTTTTGTGATACGTGTGAGAAGCGCAGCAGGATTGAAAGCTACACACACAGCCGACTCACTTTGTTGAAAAGCAGGAACTAACACAGCACTGCAAAACAATTATACTCCAATTAAAAAAGTGAAGAAAAAGTAGGAACAGTAAATAAAGTTGGAAAGTAAGTAAGGTCACTCAGTCGTGCCCGACTCTTTGCGACCCTGTGGACTGTAGCCCACTAGACTCCTCTGTCCATGGGATTCTCCAGGCAAGAATACTGGAGTGGGTTGCCATTTCCTTCTCCAGGGGAACTTCCCAACCCAGGGATCGAACCCAGGTCTCCTGCATTGCAGGCAGACACTTTAACCTCTGAGCCACCAGGTTGAGTCCAAATCAGTGCTCTGAAATCATCTAGATGGGCTGAGTAGGAGGCATGAACTACGAGGAAAATAATCATGGACTTGAGCCAGACTTGCCCTTATTCCTTATGATCATGAACTTCTTGACAAGTGACTTTCTTCAGTGGTGCCTCATCTTTCTATGTCTCCTATACAGAAAGTCCTTGCTGTGGTGACCATGCAGTATTACGGGGCCAGGTAAGTAGACGCCAGCCTCTCCCTATGATTAATTCCACCCAACCAGCCCAGTGCCTCTCTGTGGGGGTGATTCTGCTATTAGATTTGGTCTGAAATGTTTGGACCAATTTTGAGAAAATTCATTTCCCTGATTCCCCCTATTTAGTTTACATAAAAATCATTTTTAAAAAGGTGGGGGCAGAAAGAAAAAAAGGAAAGGACTTAAGACCTTTGACTCTATGAGTTAAGGTTCTCCTTAAATTACAGCCTTAATGGTCCGTGTGTGTGTGTGTGTGTGTGTGTGTGTGTGTGTGTTCAGTTGTACAACTCTTTGCGATGCCACGGACTGTAGCCTACCAGGATCCTCTTTCCATAGAATTTTTTCAGGCAAGAATACTGGAGTGGGTTGCCATGCCCTCCTCCAGGGGATCTTCCCGACCCAGGGATCAAAACTGCACCCGCGTCTCTTGGGTCTCCTGTGTTGGTAGGCAGATTCTTCACTACTACACCATTTGGGAAGCTCCAGTGGTCTCTACCCTAACTCTATTATAGGCTGTTTTAAGATGCAAAGTAGATAATATACGCAAAAGACCTTTGTAACCAGTAGCATGCTTTTCAAAGTCACATAGAACCAGTAGTAGCCATATTATGGCTGTTATAAACGGAATTGCTTTGTTTTGGCAAGCTCATCTGCTATGCTAGCAGTTTTACCTGGTGGAGAGGGAAAAAAAAGAAATAAAGTAAATTATGCAACAAAGTAAATAAAGCAATAAAGTAAATTATGGCTCACCTCACTAGCACAAACAGTGCCCTTCTGTGAAAAAGAGCTGCTCTGTTTTTAGGCCCACAATAACAAGCTTGGAATCATTGTGGAGAAAGCAAATTCCTTAAAGCGGGGCTAGATTTGATCTGGATTCCTTAGGGTTCTCAGACATTTGGCTTACTTAGAGTGAGATGGGGCTTCCTGAGGCAGACTTTCAGCCAAAACCACAGCCCCAGAGAGTTGAATGCACGGGAGAGTTACCTGGGGGCGGGGCGAGGAGGGGTTAAGTTGTCAATAGCTCTGCAGTGGTATCAGGACATTGGAAAGAGTACGGGCCCAGAAGTCAGAAGCCTAGTTGCACTCTGGACCCTATGATCCCACGAGTAAAGATTTTCTTTTAGTCAAATAAAGCAGTGTTAACAGGCCCTGCCCTAACTCTATTATAGGCTGTTGTGAGATGTAAAATAGACATTATATGTAAAAGACCTTTGTAAACAGTAGAATGTTTTTCAAAATATTATAATAAATGGCCACTTATTTCAGCCATTTGTCCATAGTTTGGAGTTTAAACAGCGTTAAAGAAAAACCAACAAAATTTAAAGAACCAAGAAGCCACATCAGATCCTCCTGCTACTGAAGAAACCAGTCTTTTGGGAATGCAATTTCAGAGGGAATTGCAGGATTGGCCTCTTACAGTGTGTCTCATTGCTTTGGGTTCTGGCAGAGGGAGGCTCTGTGCTTAAAACTTGACCCTGGTCTAATTATATTGTTTGGCTGGGGCAGCAGAGCTGGTTGGCATTCGTCCCGAGTGTCTAGTTGATGAATATAACTGGGGACCAGGACATTTGAAGTCAGAATGCCATATTTAACAAGGTTATTATGGTTCAAGACTGCTTTCTGAAGCATTTGCTCTGTTGAAAATAACAACAGAAAATAACACATCAGATATTTACCAATGTTGCTATCTCTTTCATGTTTCCTTCTTTTAATCCCCTAGATGAAGTGATGGCTAATTTTTGGCAGTTTATACACAAAAATCCAAAGTAATCAAAGAAAAATGATAAGAAAGCAACATTAGCAAACTCTGAATTTAAATTTTATGTAATTTTGACTAATGTACAAAGTTAATTTTTTTAAGTCCACAGCCTAGTTTTTTTGGTACTGTAAAATCTCTTTTATTATTTTATTTTATTTCATCTTATTTTGGCTGCGCTGTGTGGCTTTTTTCCTGACCAGGGACTGAACCCATGCCCTCTGCAGTGGAAGTGTAGTCCTAACCACTGGACAGCCAGGGAATTCCCCTTTCATTCTTTTAAATGAAGGCTTGCTGCTGCTGCTGCTGCTAAGTCGCTTCAGTAGTGTCCGACTCTGTGCGACCCCACAGACGGCAGCCCACCAGGCTCCCCCGTCCCTGGGATTCTCCAGGCAAGAACAGTGGAGTGGGTTGCCCTTTCCTTCTCCAATGCATGAAAGTGAAAAGTGAAAGTGAAGTCGCTCAGTCGTGTCCAACTCTGTGCGACCCCATAGACGGCAGCCCACCAGGCTCCTCTGCCCATGGGATTTTCAAGGCAAGAGTACTGGAGTGGGGTGCCATTGCCTTCTCCGAAATGAAGGCTTAATATACAGCAAAATGTGTAAATCTTAAGTACGCTGGATGATTTCTTAAGTAGGTATACATTTATGTACACACTACCCAGATGAAGATAAAGACTGTTTCTGTCACCTCAGAGTCCCCTCCTTCTCCTGACCAGACAATACCCACTCCCTGCCATGAATCTATCATTAGAATTTTTGTTACTGAAGATTAGTTTTGCCTGTGATTGAATTTCATTTAAATGGAATCATAAGTATAATAATTATTATCTTAAGTATCTATTTTTTTTTGCTTGGCTTTTTTGGTTCAACATAATGCTTTCAGATTCATCTGTGTTTTGATGTACATCCAATTGTTTGTTTCTTTTTACTGCTAAGTAATATTTTACTTTATGAATGTACCTTGATTGAACCATAGATTTTTCTGTTGTTAGACCTTGGGGTTAGTTTTTGGTTATTATGATGAAATTTGCTATGATGATCACTCTTGTACAAGTCTTTCTGTGACGGTATGCATTCATTTCTCTAGGGTATTATATCCACCAGTGAAATTGCTAGGTTAGAGAATAGAGAATAGGTTAACTTCAGTAGAAAGTGACAAATTCCCAAAGCACTTAGACCATTTTAAACTCCCACTGCTCTATATAACTTTTAATTTGGCAGAGTATGTAAAATTATGTTCTTGAAAGAATGAGTTTTTTTTTTTCTAGTTTTTTTTCCTCCAGTTTTATTGAGAAATAACTGACATACATCACTGTATAAGTTTGGGGTATACAGCATGATCTTTTGACTTACATATATTGTGAAACAGTAAGTTTAGTTAACATCCATTATCTCACTTTGATACAATAAGAAGAAAAGAGAAAAAAATTTGTCTTGTGAAGAGAACTCCTACAATCTACTCTCTTAACAGCCTTCCTATGTATCATCCAGCAGTGTTTTTTAAATAATGTTTTTCATAAATAATGAGTATGACTGGGATGCCCATATCAACATAAATTTCAGAGAAATCTGAAAAATGTACTAACTGCTCAGTTGTTTTACTGTATTTTGTTTTGGTAAAGAAAGACTAAAAGAAGGGGAGATAAAATTCATAAATTTTATAACTTTTTTCTATTAATCTAAAAGCATAAGACCAAAAATATTTAAATGAGAAAAAGCCCTATTTTCCAAAATATGAAAACAAAGTATTAAAAATAGTTAATATCACATTTTATCAGTTCTATGCCATATCATTTTCCTTTCCCACTTTAACATCTCTAAAATTAGGAAACATCTTACTACCAATGACGATTTATATTTACATTAGACATGCCAACTAAAAACTGTCTCTTGCTATCTGGTTGCACAAGAATGAAGTCAGTAGCCACTTGCTAACCTTCGACACTCCCCCAAAAGAAGTTCGAGGTTAAAGATCAGGAATGAAGTACTCTGTGTTCTGGGAAAAACTGGCAAAACAAGTCATCAGATAGTCTGATATTTTCAGAAGATTTTATGAGCCCAATTCCTTGCATCTTCTCATATATAGCAAAGCACTAAAATCATTAATGGAGACATCTGCTCTTCGTGGCTAGCATCAAACTTCTGCCAGAAGGTGTGCTTGCTGCATGTATCCCCTTCACCAAAATCACATGTACACTGACCCCTCCCTCCCCAACCTCTTCAGCATAGTTCCCTAGAGCCTTCTGTCTCCTGGGCTATGGTCTTCATTAAGCCCCAAATAAAGCTGAACTCACAACTCTCACACTGTGAAAACTCTTTCAGTTGATAGATATCATACATGAAGAGCTCTGTTTACTCAAGGGTAATATCTCAGAGAAATCAAAGGCACAGGAATTAAAGCTAAGTGCTACTGTGTATCTGGCTATTAGACGAGAAAGAGGGTTAAAAATGGTACCACTTCTTGATTCCAAAAGAACACTAATGCAAGCACATCCTGCTGGTGTGGGGTGTAAATCATAACCACTTTTCAGGAAAGCAGTTAGACAAAACTTATCAAGATCCTTTGTTAAGTACTTTTGACCCAGGAAGTTAACTTTTAGGAGTATATACTAAGGGATGAATATAGAAAAAAAAGATAAGTAAGGTCATGATTTTACAATGATGAACACTGGAGGCAGTTTAAATGGTGAACAATGTGGGAAGGGCAGTTAAATACACCCCAACAATGGACTATTATGCAACCACTAAATATTTTAAGATAATTTCTAAAGTTATAGGAAAATGCTTACTTTATAACTTTATTTACTTATTTACTTTATTTACTTACACTTTCTCAAAAGTAGAGAAAGTAGAATAAAAGCTGTATTAATGGCCTGACTCTATGTTTAATAACATACATGGGATGTTTATATATGCACATACATTATAAAAATTAAATACAGTCATATTAACAATGATTATTTCTGGATGGTGAGATTATTATTTTTCTTCTTTTTATTTTTCACCCTTTTCAAAATTTCTTACAATTAGCAAAGAAATGAATGTTTTCTCTGCTGTTTTATACTTTTAAAAAAACTTTCAAGGTTGTAACATGGGCATGAAAGGGTAAGTGAAATCTTATTAAAATCAGCCAGCATACATCACATTTTTAGAAAAACGAACATGGAAAAAGAAAATCTGTTTCTAGTCAAGCATATGGAACAGGCATGGCAGGGTAAAGTCAGGACAGGCCATTTCTGCCTGGCTAGAAAGCATCCCTGTTTTCCACTTCACGAGTTATAAGGCTCAGAGTCGGAATCCTGATCACATTACAGTGTTTTGCAAATTGTTTTTTACCCATAAAGAGTTTGGAATCTCCTGTTCACACAGACATTCAGTTCTTTGACTCATTCTTAAAATTAGATGGGTGGCTGGGGTTAGAAATCTTAAGGGGCCAGTGTTTATTTTTAATGCTTTGGAAAAACTTGTGATTTTTGAAGTTTTCAAACATTAAAATGATATTCATGTCTCAGTTCAGTCGCTCAGTCATGTCTGACACTTTGTGACCTCATGGATTGCAGCACGCCAGGCTTCCCTGTCCATCACCAACTCCTGGAGCTTGCTCAAACTCATGTCTATTGAGTCGGTGATGCCATCCAACCATCTCATCCTCTATCATCCCCTTCTCCTCCTGCCTTCAATCTTGCCCAGCATTGGTGATGCCATCCAACCATCGCACTCTCTGTCATCGCCTTTTCCTGCCTTCAATCTTGCCTGGCATCAGGGTCTTTTCCAATGAGCCAGTTCTTCGCATCAGGTGGCCAAAGTAGTGTAGCTTCAGCCTCAGCATCAGTCCTTCCAATGAATATTCAGCCCTGATTTCCTCTAGAGTTGACTGGTTTGATCTCCTTCCTGTCCCAGGGACTCTCAAGAGCTTTATCCAACATCAGACTTCAAAAGCATCAATTCTTCAGTGTTTAGCTTTCTTTATGGTTCAACTCTCACATCCATACATGACTACTGGGAAAACCATAGCTTTGACTAGACAGACCTTTGTCGGTAAAGGAATGTCTCTGCTTTTTAATATGTTATCTAGGTTGGTCATAGTTTTTCTTCCAAGGAGCAAGCATCTTTTAATTTTATGGCTGCAGTGACCATCTGCACTGATTCTGGAGCCCAAGAAAATAAAGTCTGTCACTGTTTCCATTATTTCCCCATCTATTTGCCATGAAGTGATGGGACCAGATGCCATGATCTTCGTTTTCTAAATGTTGAGTTTTAAGCCAACTTTTTCACTCTCCTTTATCACTTTCATCAAGAGGATCTTTAGTTCCTCTTCACTTTCTGCCATAAGGGTGGTGTCATCTGCATGTCTGAGGTTATTGATATTTCTCCTGGCAATCTTGATTCCAGCTTGTGCTTATTTCAGCCCAGCATTTCTCATGATGTACTCTGTACAGAAGTTAAATAAGCAGGGTGTCAATATACAGCCTTGATGTACTCCTTTTCCTATTTGGAACCAGTCTGTTGTTCCATGTCCAGTTCTAACTGTTGCTTCCTGACCTGAATACAGATTTCTCAGGAGGCAGGTCAGGTGGTCTGGTATTCCCATCTCTTTAAGAATTTCCCACAGTTTGTTGTGACACACAGTCAAAGGCTTTGGCATAGTCAATGAAGCAGAAGTAGATGTTTTTCTGGAACTCTCTTGATTTTTCTATGATCCAACAGATGTTGGCAATTTGATCTCTGGTTCCTCTGCCTTTTCTAAGCTTGAACATCTGGCAGTTCTTCGTTTATGTACTGTTGAAGCCTCACTTGGAGAATTTGAACATTACTTTGCTAGCATGTGAGATGAGTACTTTTGTGCAGTAGTTTGAACATTCTTTTGCATTGCCTTTCTTTGGGACTGGAATGAAAACTGACCTTTTCCAGTCTTGTGGCCACTGGTGAATTTTTCAAATTTGCTGGCATATCGAGTGCAGCACTTTCACAGCATCATCTTTTAGGATTTGTAATAGTTCAGCTGGAATTCCATCACCTCCACTAGCTTTGTTCATAGTGATGCTTCCTAATGCCCAATTGACTTTGCACTCCAGGATGTCTGGCTCTAGGTGAGTGATCACACCATGGTGGTTATCTGGGTTGTGAAGATCTTTTTTTCATAGTTCTTCTGTGTATTCTTGCCACCTCTTCTTAATATCTTCTGCTTCTGTTAGCTCCATACTGTTTGTCTTTTATTATGCCCATTTCTGCACGAAATGTTCCCTTGGTATCTTCTTTTCTTGAAGAGGTCTCTAGTCTTTCCCATTCTATTGTTTTCCCCTGTTTCTTTGTGTTGGTCACTTAGGAAGGCTTTCTTATCTCTCCTTGCTATTCTTTGGTACTCTGCATTCAGAGAGATATATCTTTCCTTTTCTCCTTTGTCTTTCACTTCTCTTCTTTTCTCAGCTATTTTCAAGGCCTCCTCTGACAACCATTTTCCCTTTTTTGCATTTCTTCTTCTTGGGGATGCCTTTGATCACTGCTTCCTGTACAATGTTATGAACCTCCATTCATAGTTCTTCAGGTACTCTATCAGATCTAATCCCTTGAATCTATTTGTTACTCTACTGTATAATTGTAAGGGATTTAATTTAGGTCATACCTGAATGTTCTAGTGGTTTTCCCTACTTTCTTCGATTTAAGTCCGAAGTTTTCAGTTAAGGAATTCATGATCTGAGCCACAGTCAGCTCCTGGTCTCGTTTTTGCTGACTGTATAGAAATTCTCCATCTTTGGGTGCAAAGAATATAATCAATCTGATTTCGGTGTTGACCATCTGGTGGTGTCCATGTGTAGAGTCTTCTCTTGTTTTGTTGGAAGAGGGTGTTTGCTATGACCAGTGTGTTCTGTTGGCAAAATTCTGTTGGCCTTTGCCCTGCTTCATTTTGTACTCCAAAGTCAAATTTGCCTATTTCTACAGGTATTTCTTGACTTCCTACTTTTGCATTCCAGTCCCCTCTGATGAAAAAGACATCTTTTTTTTGGGGGGGGTTAGTTCTAGAAGGTCTTGTACGTCTTCATAGAACTGTTCAACTTCAGCTTCTTTGCCATTACTGGTTGGGGCATAGACTTGGATTACTGTGATATTGAATGGTTTGCCGTGGACACAGAGATCATTCTGTTGTTTTTGAGACTGGACCCAAGTACTGCATTTCAAACTCTTGTTGACTATAAGGGCCACTCTATTTCTTCTAAGGGATTCTTGCCCACAGTAGTAGATATAATGGTCTTCTGCATTAAATTTGCCCATTCCAGTCCATTTTAGTTCACTGATTCCTAAAATGTCAATGTTCACTCTTGCCATCTCCTGTTTGACCACTTCCAATTTACCTTGATTCATGGGCCTAACATTCCAGGTTGCTATGCAATATTACTCTTTACGGCATCAGACTTTACTTCTACCACCAGTCTCATCCACAACTCCGTGTTGTTTTCACTTTGGCTCCACTTCTCTTTCTGGAGCTATTTCTCCACTCTTCTCTAGTAGCATATTGGGTATCTACTGATCTGGGGAATTCATCTTTAAGGATCCTATCTTTTTGCCTTTTCATACTGTTCATGGGGTTCTCAAGGCAAGAATACTGAAGTGGTTTGCCATTTCCTTCTCCAGTGGACCACGTTTTGTCAGAACTCTTCACCATGACCCATCTGTCTTGGGTGGTTCTACATGGCATGGCTCATAGTTCCATTGAGTTAAACAAGGCTGTGTTCCAAGTGATCAGTTTGGTTAGTTTTCTGTAATTATGGTTTCCACTCATGTCTACATCAAGTTATAATTCTTCTTTATATTACGTTCTGTGTTATGACCATGTTGTGTCTGGCAGGGAGACTGAATGAGAGCCCTAAGTTCAGAGATGAATACCAGAGTCCCAACTGTTCTGTTGCCTTAGGTTGTCATTAAAGAACCCAAGATCTGAGTCCCACATGAGAATTTCAGGGGAAGCAGGGGAGGCTATGAGCTGTCCAGGTGTGTTTGGTTGGAAGAATCCAAGAAGAACAAGGAAACTCTCTGGGACACAGTAAAAAAGGAGAGAGAGAGGCCCAGCAGATGCAAGCCACTGTTAGTCACACACTCCTCAGGCAGGCCTGGCACTGGCACCTACGTTAGCTCTGTAAATCTTACGAATTTGAACTTAAGGATGGTGGGCCTTTAGCCGGCAAGTCACTCTGGGAGCCTTAGGATTCACGTTTGTTCAGAAAGCTTTACAAGTGGATCCCTCTTCTGTTTGTCATGCATCTTTTTAAAAAAATTTATTTATTTATTTACTTGGCTGTGCCGGGTCTTATTGTGTGGCATGTGGGATCTGGTTCCCCTACCAGGGACTGAACCTGGGCCCTTTAGTGGTAAAGCTTGAAGTCTTAGCCACGGGACCACCAGGCGAGTCCGTGACATATACCTTTTTACTAGATCTTTCCCAGAGCTGTTTCTCTTGTAAAGGAAAACACCACATGTCCTTAGGGACAAGAGTTAATGAATTTACTATCTGAGGAGTCAATGATTAAATCCATGTTAAAAATATACATATGTCAGTCACATTAACTGAGAAAGGAAAGCAGTTGGTTGTTTAGGTAGACGGACAAAAATGAAGTATAAGCCTCTTGCCGATTCTAGACATGTGGTATGTAACAGACCTTCCGAGAATTCACTGCGTTAGAAGACCAAATCTAGGCCTTGACTTTTCAATAGCCTTCAGAAATTCTTTTTCCAAATCTCCAGGCTTACCCCTTTCAGTATTTCTCTGACTCAGAGGCTGGAATGTCATGAGAAATTCCTTTGCACATTGTGAATCTATTGCCCTGATTTGCGCATGTAAGCTTTATTACTCCTTCTCTATTAATTTGTTTTCTACTTTAACAATAACCATTTATTCTATTTGCACCTTTTAGCCTGGTATATTATTGTGTTTAAATCTCCATTTCATCTCTTTCAACACCAACGCTGTTAGTCATGTTCTGATCTTTGTAAAACTGTAGACTTAAGTTTCAAAGAAAAAGAAAAAAAGGAAACGGTATGATATATTCTTTGTTCTGAATTACTTAAGAGATCTCTTACACAGATACAATAGAAAATTAGGCTCATTTCTAAAGCAAAGAAATGAGAAAGAGAAAGGGTAGTGCAGCATTTACACACAGAATCTAACGACTGTCTATCCAAAATGGAACTTTGCCTAAATGGCCCAGTTACGGGATTGTTGCGGGATGAATAACTCAAAAGGAAATTTTAAAAAGATAAGCCAATGCTGGTCCTCAAGTGTTTTTTGTTTTGTTTTTGAGTGAGAAACAAAATCTGTTTAAACCTGTTTTGGTTCTTAAATGTTTCTTCTGTTACAGTATTTGAGTAGTAGTGAGCTAGCTGTTGGATTTTTTTCTATTGTTTAGAATCCAAATGGAAAGATATGAGCAGGTTTTAAATGAAAACAAATACAGATGTATCTATCAGTCACCATCTGACAGGGGCAGCTATTTTCAAGTATTCCAAATGGCTGACTCAGGCTAGGTTTACCTCCTGAATCTCCTCTGACTAGACTAGATCCTTCTCCCTACACGTCCAAATCCAGCACTCCAGTCAGGCCTCCAGCACTTCTTGCTTTGACTTTGCCATAGTCTTCTAACTGGCTCCTCTGACCCCTGTCAGATCCCTTTAAGCCTCACTCCACATGCTGCCAGTGTGCTGTTTATGAAACACAAATTGGACTCCTCAGCAGGTACCTCAGAAGTTGGCTTTAACCCTGGCTCCTCAGCATTCAGGTCCCAAGTGATCTGGACTGGCCTATCTCTCCACCATTATCCTGACATGGGTGTTGCATGTGTGTATGTGTGTGTCTGTATGTGTTTAGTTGCTCAGTCATTCACGTCCAGGTCTTTGTGACGCCAAGGACTGTAGCCCACTAGGCTTCTCTGTTCATGGAATTTTGAGGCAAGAATATCAACGTGGGTTCCATTTCCTACTCCAGGGGATATTCCCGACCCAGGGATTGAACCCATGTCTCCTGCATTGGCCGGCGAGTTCTTCACCACTGAGCCACGTGGCAAGGCTGACATGTGCATTATATTCTGACAATTCTAGGATATTACTTGGAGTAGTCTTCTTATCTTTGACTGACTGGAACATTCCTTCAGTACCACTTTCTGGAAAGCAACCAGGCAATTTGAATTTGTAACCTTAGAAACAAAGAAATGATCTGAAATGTAACTAAGGTCCACACACACATAGCTATTTATCACAGCCTTATTTGTAACAGCAAAAGAAGTACGTGGGTATGGAGGAGGAAATGACATAACTGTCCAAAAACAGTCAAATTACGGCACAGGGGATATTATATATCAATTAAAAATGACACTGAGAAAGTTTTAAACACATGGAAAATGTTTATTGTAGAAAGGACTTAAGGTGACTGGAGAGATGCAGATATCCAAAGGGATGCCGAAAAAAAAAAAAGCAGAAGAAAGAAAAATAAGAATAGAAACATAAAACAGACTCAGGAATGAAGCTAAAAAATCCCTTTTGGCTATGGGATGGACTACAGATTTGGCTGTTGGCTTTCTATCAACGAAACAGGGAAAAAAATCTGAAAAACAGCACAATTTTGTATCCACAGCATAAAAACTTTCTCCCATTCAGGAAAAAGGTAGGTATTATATGTGTGAACTGCTCTGGCGAGTCCTCACAATGAAATCAGAGTAGAAAATCCTAACAACAGCTACAATGGCAAAATTCCTAAGATTGCTTCTTACAGTAATTCCTGAAAAAATCAGTGGCAATTGCACTAGTTCACTCTCTTGTAAAAAGCGAATATGAGATAGTGTACCTTCTTAATTTTCTGTGAATTTACTTTGTTACAGAAGTCCTTTTGAGAGAAACAGAAGACAGAATTATACTTCAGTATAATTTTAAAGTCATACTTCTGATACACTTAATGAGTTTAAATTTGTACTCACTAAAAAAGTACCCAAGGTCCAGTTAATCTAGCTGGATAATAAAAAACAGACATCAGAATGAATGATTAAGGGGCAGGAGTAGAAGTAGGGAGATCAGGGAGAAGGCTATTGCAGAAAGCCAGAGAAGAATGGATGGTGGTAACGATGTCAGTAATAGTAAGAGGAACAGTAACAGTTCTAATAATAAGAGTAGCATCATATTAGTATTGTAATAATAGTAATAACGGGGCTTCCCAGGTGGTTCAGTGGTAAAGAATTTGCCTGCCAATGCAGGAGACACAAATTCAATCCCTGGGTTGGGAAGATCCTCTGGAGAAGGAAATAGCAACCCACCCCTGTATTCTTGCCTGGAGAATCCCATGGAGAAAGGAGCCTGGCGGGCTACATTCCATGGGGTCACAAAGAGTCAGACACAACTGAGCAACCAAACCACAACAAATAGCACTACTAACAATACCAGAAATACACAGAATTATCATTCACCATCCATTTTTGAATTGAATATATAAAAATCAATTTTTAGCTAAGCAACTTAAATTAGATTCTTGAGTCAAAATCTAATTTGTCCATGGACATTGTCTTCTGTTAATAAAAATCAAGCCTAAATTAAAACACACAGACACACACACACAACTCCAGACTGGGGGAATGGAGAGTTAATAATGTTATTAATGTTTAACGGCTACAGACTTTCAGTTTGGAAAGATGAAGTTCTTGTGGAGATGAATGTGCTGATGGCTGTGCTGTAATCCACTGAAATATAAACTTAAAAATGGTTCAAATGGTGGGGGAGGTTCAAGAGGGAGGTGACATAGGTGTACCTATGGCTGATTCATGTTGATATTTGGCAGAAAGCAACATAACACTGTAAAACAATTATCCTCCAAATATCCTCCTTTTAACTTATATCCACAATTATCCTCCTTTTTATTTATTTAAAAATAAATAAATCTCATTAAAAAATGGCTAAAATGATCAATTGTATGCTACATATATTTTACCACATGCACACATACACACTCCCTTCCAGAAATCTCTAACGGGTGAGCTTGTTCAGGACAAAACAATCCTATTGTGAAGACTGAGGAGTCCAACAAGCCATGGACCTGCAGAGCCGCTCACCGACTTCGTTCCCTGGCTTCAAAATACAAAGACCCTAGAAAAAGTGCTGGGAGTATTGACAACAGCGCCTCCTACAGAAGCCTCCAGGAAGCACCATCTACAAACCGTAACTACAGAAGGCAATCGGTAAGTACATTCTGTGTACGAACTGGTTAAATGCTTGAGGCGCAGCTATCTAAGATTATTAACTTGGGTTTTAGAGGATTTTATTTGTAATCCAACTGTGACAATAATAAGCCAGCAAGACACACAGCCTCCACGGGCCATTATTATCCAGACAAACTCTATTGTCTGTCTAGGCTAAACTGCTTTTCTCTCTCAGGGGCTGGGATGACGAGACATGAATAGCTCATCGATGGGTTACTAAGGAATGAGATGAAGGGAGTTAGGACACACTCAGGTTTTACCTCAGTGGACAATTCTGATGGGCCCACAAAGTGGCCCTGATTCTTGAGGAGTAAGAGCCAACATTCAGGGTGTTTGGTTGATTTATTCAACTCAGATTTTGATCAGCTTCTGCCTATGGAGTTGGAAGGTCAAAATGAGCCACAGAGAACTTAGTACTATTTCTAGCAAATTCTTTCAATGCTAAGTGAAAACAGCAGGATATTAAAAGAGAAAGTGAAAGTGAAAGTCGCTCAGTCGTGTTCGATTTTTTGCAGCCCCACAGACTATACAGCCCATGGAATTCTCCAGGCCAGGATGCTGGAGTGGGTAGCCTTTCCCTTCTCCAGGGGATCTTCCCAACCCAGGGATCAAACCCAGGTCTCCCACATTGCAGGTGGATTCTTTACCAGCTGAGCCACAAGGGAAGCACTGAAAGAGCAGGATATTAATTGCTGTTGACAGCAGTATGTCAAACTTGCACAAAACAGGCATAGGAAATAAAAGGAAATGATAAAAGTGTCAGCAGTGGATCCCTGTATGAGGAAGTTACACAGATGATTAAATATTTATCCTTTGACAAATTTTCTAAAATGAGGATGTAATGGGCAAAACAATCATGGTTAGAAAATATGAAGACATATTTGTTTCTGTGCTGTGCTGTGCTCAGTCGTGTCTGACTCTGTGCGACCCCATGGACTATATAGGAGACCCCACCAGTCTCCTCTGTCCATGGGATTCTTCAGGCGAGAATACTGGAGTGGGTTGCCGTTTCCTCCTCCAGGGGATCTTCCTAACCCAGGGATTGAACCCATGTCTCCTGCATTGCAGGTGGATTCTTTACTGACTGAGCCATCAGGGAAGCCCCTTTAAATCTACAGAGCCTTTCTTAACTTCCTGTGCCTGGTACTAGTTCCTCCAGATTTTTAATTTGTTTTATTATTATTGTTGTGTATATGATCCTCTGTGCTGTGACCAGTTAGTTAAATCCCCACCTCTCTCTCACTAGCCTGACTCCCTTTCAAGCAGGGACCATGCCATCCATCTTTTCATTTCTGGTACTTCACGCTATTCCTGGTAAACAGTTGCTACAAAAGAAATGTTTGTTGTTTCAAATAAAGCATTTAGGTACTAAAAAGAATATGGCAAGGGTCTGCTTATTGCCAAGGAGCTTTATAATTTTTCTTGAATTGTAGGGCAGAGTTTGCAAACAAAGGGAAAGACAGTAGATGAAACGAATATCTTCCCAAATTAGTGACAATGCTTTTAGCAGTAAAATAGCAATAGGAAAGGACTGTATAGGCAACTTAGAGAAAGCATGCGTACATTGCTTTGTTTTTATTTTTTATTTTTAATCTTTTTTTTTTTTTTTTGCCTTGCCTTGTGTGGGATCCTAGTTCCCTCACCAGGGCTTTAACCCTGCACTGGAAGGGTGGAGTCTTCGCCACTGGACCACAAGGGAAATTCTGCTTTGTTCTTTAAAAAACTGGCAAACAGGGACTTTTGCTCTGCCCAAGGAGATCATGCTCTTTCTGAAACACTGCATTTGCAATTGGGTAGTTAAATAGATTGAGATGAATAACCATTGAAGGACAGTTCAGACACCATAGGATAAAAGCCACGGAAGACTCAGAAAGCCCAGCTTATTCTCTGGACAAGAGAAGGCAACAGAACTTCAGTAAGATCTCCTTTGTGGCTAAAAATCATAACTGCAAGTTCAAACCTGAGTCACAAAAGCCAGCCTAAAAATACAGTGAATTGTATGCTTTGGCATAGGTATGCTACAGCAAAACTGGAGTTCCTTGGAAAATATCTTAGTGGTATATTAGGATCAACTCCAAACCTCAAAAGTTAGACCTGAGGTGTTCTGTGTGCGGCTGTGGGTCCCTCCCTCACATTAAATGTGTGTGTCTAGGCTCACCCCACGGATAGGCTTGCCTTCAAGCGCTAGAGAAGGACCCGACTTAGAAAGAACAAAGGGGAAGAAGTAGTCCATGAAGATGTGCACAATTTAACTTGAACAATTACCATGACTACAAAGAGGAAGAATCACTTATTAATTCATCCTAATTGTGCAAGTGCCTTTAAAAGAGACACAGTCAAGAGGATGATCTTGCAAAAGTCACGGCGCAAGTGATGCGTGATTTGGCAAGACTCCGTGCATGGTAACCATAGGGAAGAGGAGCCCAGCATGTCAGGAATTAGGAGGCCACGATAAAGAGGGGGAGAGAAGAGAGACAATATGCTGGAACATTTTTAAAACAGTTTTCATTCCAAGGAGATGCAAAGAATTCTGTGGATGAGTCAGCCTGGAAATAATGGGAAAGAGAGTCTACGAGGTTCATAGGAGCAAAGGCTTAATAATGCCCCAAAGGAAATTATCTAGCAAAAAGCAAATGCCAGTGCATTTGTTTGATAACATCCATTAGTGCAAACTGTCTGGCAGAGACCAGCAACAGGCATAAAAATATCTTGATTTTAAAAGCCGCATGGAAAAATTGCAAGAGCGCTTCAAAGAGTAGGACTGGGTGGCTCCTCTAAGATCAAACACTAACTATAACCTGCGTGTTTTTTTTTTTTTTTGTTATTTAAAGCAGGGCCCACAGGAAGGAATAAAGACAGATGGACAGTGAGGAACTTGAAGCAGAAAGAATCAAGGAATGAGCGGAGAAACAAATGATGACTCAATAAAGAGGAGCCTGAGGCCAAACTGAACTGATCTGGGGCAAGAACGTGAAAGAAAGAAAGTGAAGTCGCTCAGTCCTGTCTGACTCTTTGCGACCCCATGGACTGTAGCCCACCAAGCTCTTCCATCCATGGAATTTTCTAGGCAAGAGTACTGGAGTGGGCTGCCATTTCCTTCTCCAGGGGATCTTCCCGACTGAGGGATTGAACCCGGGTCTCCTGCATTGCAGGCGGATTCTTTACCCTGTGAGCCACCATGAATGTGCTGGAGCAAGAGCTAGCATAAACAAAATGAAAGTTCCTAAAGATTTGTGTGTGTGTGACAAATATTAAAGTGCTATTTTTGTCTTGGTTAATATTTCCACAAAAATCCTATAAAAGGAGATCTGGAAAAATATACTACAGCCATCTAAATACTGCTAAAGCAATGTAATTTGTCATAATTAAAAACTGAAATCAGCCAAATGGTCCACAACAGGAGGATGGTAAATTACACTGTGGTACATTTATGACCTGGATATTATGTAGCCTCTAGCAATTATATGCAGTCATATGAAATATACTCATGAAAGAGCCCTCAGTGAACAAGCTGTTTTATAAAATATGAATGACGGAGCTAAAGTAAGCCTAAAGATGTCCTTAAAACAGATTTTCTTAATTACATTTGTAAAGTTCTTTCGATATTCAGGGAAAAGATGACAGTGACCTTTAATTTTAGCTTTGGCTATTTTTTATTAGTAGGAGCCTCACAGGGCGCTAAGCCATCTCCAAAGGAAAGTAAAAGCAAGTACTTTCCTTGCCTATAGCTAGGAGGCTTTATAAAACTCCTAATAAAATACCGCAGAGAGGAACGATACTATCTGGAGAGGCTCTCTGCAGTTCACTTATCACCATTCTTGGCCAGCGTTTCAGAAATCACCAAGCAAATACCAAGTATAATGTCTAGGGAGAGAACTTATCTATAGTACCCTCATATGAAGGACGTTGCCAAGTATTGATGTATCCCAGTTTATGATTTGTTCTAGAGACGGTCAAGCATCTCTAAGAAAAGCGAATCCCGCTTGAAGGCTTCAGCTGGGGCCACCAGAGTGCACTTTCCACAGGCCTGTTTTCCTACCGATCAATTTGCGTGAGAGCACTTCAAGCCCATTCACTCCCCTTGGAGTGCGTGCATCTGTTTGAGTATCTTGTTCCTTTTTGTCACTTCTCTGTCATTTGGGGATTATTAAACTCATTCCTCTAAGGCATGATTTCTTTTGTGTTTTTAATAAATAGTTCTTAGCATTGCATTGTTTTATGACCAAATGAATTGTTTTATATCTTGGTGGTATCTGTTTTCTACTTTAGTTACTTAAATACTCTGAGAATTTTTAAAGGCAGGATTTCTAAGAGAAGAATATTTCTCTAAGGCAGAATTTAATTTATATTTTTAGGACACTTGCATAGATGCAAAAACACTAAAGAAGCTTTAAGCAACTTTAAGATATTTTGTCGAAGTATTTAAGTTTATTTAATTTGAATTGTATAAAAAGAATCTAGAGAAGGACTAGAGTTCTATGAGAATCACCCAGGCAGTTTTCCAACTACCTCTGTTGACATTCTACCCTAGATCCTAGAAGTGTGGGGGTTACTGTCACATTCTCTTTTTGTCAACAAAAAATAAAGGAAAAGGAAATCTGCCTTTGGCTTCCTGCCCACTCCTGACTATAGTCTGGTTGCTGATCCCTTCATGATCACCCAGAAGACATTTTTAAGAGTTTATTATTTTAATGAAATAGCACTGTAAAAGCGGGGATGATTTTGAGTATTACAGGTCTGCTGTTAAGAAAAACTTGAACTTGGAGCTACATGGTCCAACCGTGCATCATGAGGTTCTAGGTCACAGAGCCTTAGTTTGGTATGAAGAGGATGGGAAAACAGTGCTAATTTCACAAGACAGAATGTTTCCAAGGAGAAAGGTTATACGAAACGAATCAAGAGTGCTGGTTGTTTCTTCCTGAACCCCAGAAGTGTTTGGGCAGACTGACCTTGCAGGGCTAGGCCAAGCAGGTCGGAACCAGAGAGGCCAGCAGACACTCTCCACACAGGCCCCCGTCAGAAGCAGGCAGCTAGCCACTCACCGGCAGGGCAAGATCCGGACGATATCATTGGGCTTGTACCCCTCAATACAAACGGCACAGTTGTCAAAATCCGGCTCCATTTCCTGCAACACAGAAAGCACAGATGAGCCTGCTTTGCGAGCTTCAGCTTCTGTAAACACACAAGCAACAAGCCAAAGGAGAGCTTGCCTGGAGCAGGGCTTCTGACTCTCTCGAAGCTGGCTGTCTTAATCCATAATTTATTATGCACTGGTTCAGTTTCTAGTCCTTCCAACCTCCATTTTTTGTTTCCTGGTTCCACAGCAAGAGCTTTGACAAGGAAATCGTTTTTTAATGTACCGTTACTAATCATGCTACTTATTATAATCAGAGGTGACATAGCAAAGTCTCAAGGATGAGAGAAATGCTATTCATGGGGACTCATCAAAATGATATTTAATCTATCATTCCTCGGGAATCTAATGTATACAACTCTAAAATAGTGGTTCCAGCTTTCTTTTCAAATACTTAAATCTCTTTCAACACCCTGTAATACGTTACTTATGTAACAGTCCTTGTTCTTTTATTATTCCGTTTGAGGAGAAAACAAGTACTGAAAAAATATGCTTTAAATTTAGTGATGCTTTTAAAATGAATTTTATCCTATTAAGCTCAAAGGTATTTTTATATAGCTGAAAACCAGTAGCACCTAATTAGTGAGACAAATCAATTATTCACACTAGAGACAACACCTCAAATACAAGTAGAGCTGTGAATCTCTTACAGTGGCTCAAGGAGCCCCACATTCATGGACTGCAATCCACTGCTCTAAAATTTCTCCTGGGGGAAAAAATTCTCCTGGGGAGAACAGAGGTCTTTAGAGGTCTGTGGGCCCTGACCAGCTTGCATCGTGGTCCTTCCTTAGGACATGCTTCTGCTTTTGGCTTTATGTCATCATCCTACAGCTAGAGAGTTCTAGAATGACTGTCCTGGAATGAGTTCTGCTGTCATAACTTTGGGGTTCTGGAAACTCGGTTTCAGGGGGACTAAATATGCTTCTTGCACTTTTTTTATCGTTGTTTAGTTAGAGTCGGACACGACTGAAGCGACTTAGCAGCAACAGAAGTTGCTAAATCATGTCTGACTCTTTGTGACCCCAACTGTAGCCTGCCAGGCTCCTCTGTTCATGGAATTCTCCAGGCAAGAATACTGAAGTGAGTTGCCATTTCCTTCTCCAGTGGATCTTCCTGACCCAGGGACTGAGCCCACGTCTCCTGCATTGCGTTAGATTCTTTACCACTGAGCCATCAGCATTAACTGCAGACTTAAGTGGTATACATCACTTAGCACCTAAAAATGCTTTTCGTGCAAGGATTCATGGAAAAATTTTCTTAAGTCATAATTCCAGGAACAGGCATTTCATTTTTATCTAGTGGGACACTGGAATAAGGTACTCAGATTCGTTTGAATATTGAATATTTTCTCCTTTGCACTGGCTGCCAGAAAGCCCCAACCTAAATTTTGGACCCATGTCTGCTTTTCATTTCAGGTAATGAATCTGTGTACTATTTCATCCTGGTTTTATCTACTTTTCCTAAATTTACTTTTTAATTTCTCATATTTTTTCTCCAATGACTTTACGGTCCCATTGCATGCATTTTACAAACTGCCTTAAATTATATTTAATAACAGTGGGCATAATAACAGATGCTTATAGGAAAACTATTAGCATGTATTTCCCTTCCTCATCTTCTTATCTACATTGGTTGCTAGGAAACTCAGAAGCTTTAAATAGCTCCTCATCAAAAAGAAAAGACTTTGCCAACAAAGGTGCATATAGCCAAAGCTATGGTTTTTCCAGCAGTCATATACAGATGTGAGAGTTGGACCATAAAGAAGGCTGAGCACCAAAGAATTGACGCTTCTGAACTGTGGGGTTGGGGAACACTCTTGAGAGTCCCTTGGACTGCAAGAAGATCAAACATATCAGTCCCAAAGGAAATCCAACTCTGAATATTCACTGGAAGAACTGATGCTGAAACTGAAGCTCCAATACTTTGGCCACCTGATGCAAAGAGCCAACTCATTGGAAAAGACCCTGATGCTGGGAAAGATTGAGGGCAGGAGGAAAAGGGGGTGACAGAGGATGATCTGGTTGGACAGCATCACCATCAACTCAGTGGTCATGAGTTTGAGCAAACTCCGGGAGATAGTGAAGGACAGGGAAGCCTGGCATGCTGTAGTCCGCTGGGTCGCAAACAGTCAGACATGACTTTAGCAACTGAACAATAGCAACAACAAAAAGAAAAGAAGCTGTTACCTTGTCGCCCTTCTTAATGGTCCTGATCTGGAGCTTGCTGATTGCTTTCTTTGCTGCATCTCCCAGTCGACGCTGAAAAACCAAAAGCTGCTTGTTAGTAATAAAGACTTCTCATTCTTAACTTCGTGTCTGATAGCATTCAGTAAACCATGGCAGCTATCTCTGAAATCATGCACAAGTGGCAGGAATGTTAACGAAGATGGCTGGAGGAGATGGGGCAGTGACCTCTGTGCAGAGTGGCTTGGCTCACTGTGGTCTATTAAAGAGTTCAGTCATCGAGAGAAGCTCTTCATGCCTGATGTTAAGCAAACAGAAGATGACATGGGAAGATTCTGTCCCACAGCGACTCCAGTGCAGGTTGTATCCATGCAGAGAAGAAGAAAAGTTCCATAATCTGCCCCACTCTAGCCACTCAGTTTGTGACATGGAGATAGCCAGTCTGGAGTAGTTGGAATAGTTTTCATCTTTTGTTCAAAATCAGGGTTTATTGCTTTCATATTCCTTTCAATTTGGAATTTTAAGCAGTTTGCTTTGCTATATATATCTCCAACCTAGACTTATATTTGGTTTGTACTATTCTATCTAGCATCATCGACTCAACGGACATGAATCTGAGCAAACTCCGGGAGATAGTGAAAGACAGGGAAGCCTGGCGTGCTGCAGTCCATGGGGTCACAGAGTCAGACACGACTTAGTGACTGAACAACAACAAATTCTATCCCATCACTTTCTTACATGCCAATTTCATCTCCATTGTGTGTGTGAGTATACACATAGGAAGATACATAAAGCATACATACTCAGTTAGCTAATAATTATAAAGTGAACACCTGAGTAACTACCATCACTCATGTTAAGAAACAATGTATTAGGTATTCTTTTTTTTTTTTTTAATAGAGAAAGTTACTATCCTAATGACCCCTGCAGTAATGCAACGATAGAGCAATTTGGAAGAGTGGGAGAGGGAGAAGATGGAGGGAGAATTATGTTTTAATCTTTCAAGGAAAAAAATCAGTTTGCTTGTATGCTCGTGAATTTTCCACATATTGTTATCTTCTAGTTTGTGACAGATGTGCGTTTGCAGCAGTGAAACATACTTGAAGGACTAAGATAAATGGGGCAAACATTTAAACAGAATAATTACTTGTTTTCACTAACTTTATGCCTTTTGAAATAACACTCAAACTTCTCTCTTTTCTTTAAATTAGCACATACTACCCTGGTGACTCAGTGGTACAGAATCTGCCTGGCAAAGCAGGAAACATGGGTTCAATCCCTGGGTCAGGAAGATCCCCTGGAGGAGGAAATGGCTACCCACTCCAGGACTCTTGCCTGGGAAATCCCACGGACAGAGGAGCCTGGCAGGCTACAGTCTTCGGGGTTGCAAAGAGCCAGACACGACTGAGCAACTGAGCATGTGATGAACAGTTAACATATCCTAAGTACCATGCTAAAACTTTATATACAATATCAGCTTTCCCTTACAACAACCCCATGAGAAAAACATTATTTTATAGAATGAACTGGGACTTAAGTAAACTGTTTAATATCACAGAGTTAGGACAGGTAAGCAAAACTTACATATATGTCTTTTGAGGAGAAAAAGGATCATATTTCGGCAGAGATTGATGAAGGATATAAAGTCTGCACTTCGAAGGGGAAGAAGAGATGATCTAGACAGCTGGAAAATATGGAAAACCAGCTTCTGAGATATAGATGATAACTAAGGGACCTGGTAGAACTAGGCTTTGTTTTTTTTTTTTTTTTCTATAGGAGTTCTGGACTGACAAAATAAAAGGAAAAGTGCTGTAAAGTTTTAAAAAATGCTATGACCATTTGCAGGCAGCCAAACCTTGTCAATATAAGCATGTTTCCATTTCTTCTCAAGTGACATGAAAATCAGGAATACTGACTTCTGGATGAAAACCATTGTCTCATTTTCAACAATTTTCAAACAACTAGTTTGGATTTCTAAAATGCAAACTAATCAGAGAAAGACACAAACATTCTTAATAAAATGGCCCAAATAAGGCAGTTGTTACTTCTGCAGTTGATCTCTTAAATCTTTGGGTTTTTAACTGCACCGAGTATCAGTGAGTGGGAAGTCTATAGGCTGTGCTCAAAACAAGTCTTACACATAGTCTGAAGAGAGAATCTAGAGACTGGAACCCAAAGTCCATCACAAAACAGACTCTGTCCTTTGTGGTGCTCAGAAATGCAGTGATGTGATGCCAATAGATGGCGTAGGGACCACCTCAGGTCTGTGTGGGCCTTTTGTTTCAGGTAAGGATTACTCCCCCTTCTCCAGGGGGCTCCTACAGATTTTCTCTAGCCCAACCAGATTCAAATCATATTACACCTTTCATTAAAAACTGTCAGGAGTTGAGACATCTTGATAATTAGGTGCACTCATCATTTGATTGAAAAAGGTAAAAGAAAATATTTAGCAAGGTTATTAGTTCCTTGACAACAATGAAGATAAACAGCTTTATGGAAAATAAACACAGAACCATTTATTAGAAAACTAAAGTCTGACATAAATACCAACAAGGATGGTAAACAATGACAGACTCCAATTCAACTCAAGATGTGTAATTTAGCTAGCTCCTAAGTACTTAAGAAATCGAGAAAAATAAAGACATCCCCCTCTTGTCCTTCTCTGGATTATAAAGAGAAATGCAGTCAAGGTGAGAAAAAACTAGGAATAAGTATGCCAAACACAGCATTAAGTTGCACTTATGTTCCTCCTAGTTCATTGGGTTGAATAAATCGATCCTGTGCTTAGTCACTCAGTCATGTCTGACTTTGCAATTCCATGGACTGTAGCCCTCCAGGATCCTCTGTCCATGGAATCCCATAAGCAAGAATACTGGAGTGGGTTGCCATTCCCTTCTCCAGGAGATCTTCCTGACCTAGGGATCAAATCCAGGTGTCCTGCATTGCAGGCACATTCTTTACCATCTAAGCCACCAGGGAAACGCTAATTCTGTACCGTAACTGCCCCCCTTTTCTTCCCCGACAGCTATATTTTATAGTCATTGATTATTATCATCACCATCATAACCAAGCAGAAAAATAACTAGGTGTTTTCATGTTCTAGGTGAAGAGAGGGCATCATAGACCTAAACAGAATCGTCCCAGCCATGTGAAAGCTCACGTGGCCACGGCTGACTCTGACACTTCCTCACTTGCTCTCCTACGTAATAATGATCCTCCCAGGTCTGCTGGATGGGACAGAGATCATTGCACAGCCAGTCCAATCAATTTCTGTGATGTAGATCACCCCTCCATCCGTCTAGAAAGATGGATAAAAGATGCAGACTATTTTGGCGGCCATGGTGAACCACAAGGTGATGGCTTACAGTTGCTTATGCACATGTGGCACGGGATAAAATCATCATCACTTTTTAAAGTGAATTACTTAATTTTGGCTGTGCTGGGTCTTCATTGCTGCATGTGGGCTTTCTCTAGTTGTGGCCAGCAGGGGCTACTCTTCACTGTGGTGTGTGGGCTTCTTTCTGCAGTGGCTTCTCTTGTTGCAGAGCATGGACTCTAGAGCGCGAGGGCTTCAGTAGTTGTGGTGCATGGGCTTAGATGCCCATCGGCATGTGGAATCTTCCTGGATCAGGGATCGCATTGTGTCCCCTGCATCGGCATGAGGATTCTTAACCATTGGACAACCAGGGAAGTCCCAGGGTTCTTCTTTCTGGGAAGAGTTGTAGAGGAAATGGCAATGGTTGGGAGTTAGGAAACTCAGCTTTTGCTCCTGTTTCTGTTACTCACTGTGTGACTTAGGCCAAGTCACTTAAATAGTCCAGGCCTTAGTTCCCCTTATTAGTAACCTGCGGTATGTAAACTTATGCTGTTTCCAGCTTTATCAGCTCATCACTGTCATCCATACAGAACAGAACTGGGAGGCAAAGATCCCTTGAGACCTGAATTATGGAAACAGAGCAAACCAATGGCTAATGACCTCACCGAATACTCTGTGAATTGCTCTGTGTCCCCTGAGGGCTCTGAGCTTCCTCCAGCCAACATCAATCAGAGACCATTTTGGTTCCTGTTCTTTGGTTCCTGTTCCTTTATGAGACAGAAGCATCACCACCTACAGACCCTCCTTTGATGGCAGACACCTGGCCCACTTCTATCCCCTCCCCTTTCTCTTTCCTTGTGAAGTCCAAGTTTGTTTTAAATTCCACTACTTCTTTGGTTCCAACAAAACTTCAGCACTAATATGTGCAAAAGAAACCCAAGGGGCATGGACCATGCATATGCAAATAATAGAAGAAGCCATTCTCAGGGAGAGGGAGCTCTTTCAAGAAAGTTTGGCTGAATGCCATTACCTGATCTCAGGTAAAACAATACAACACACACACACACACACAAAAACAATACAACACAGGTTTGGTTTCCTTGGATTGGCCTCAGAGGCAATACTGCTTATTAAAAAAAACAAAAAAAGAACCTGATTCACTTTATCTGATCTGCCCATATCTGAAGAAGCTGTTATCTACTAGAAGTCCCTTGGTTCTCAGAATGCAGATCCAGTTCTTGTGTTAGAGGTGGGATATCCTCGGAGACAGTGAGACAAAGTCCCGGCACATGGCCCAAGGCAGGCTCACTGGCCACAAAGATGGCAGGAATGCTACCCACTGGCTTTGCTTTACCACCAGAGGGTTTCTATAAGGGGCTTCCCAGGTGGCGCTAGCAATAAAGAACCTGCTTGCCAATGCAGAAGACGTAAGAGACGTGGGTTCCATCTCTGGGTCGGGAAGATTCCTTGGAGGAGGGCATGGCGACCCACTCCAGCATTCTTGCCTGGAGAATCGCATGGACAGAGGCAGGCTACAGTCCACGGGGTTGCAAAAGAGTCGGACACGACTGAAGCAACTTAGCACACAGCACTCAGGATTTCTATTAGCAGGGTAAGAATGTGGATAGCAGCCAAAGTGGTGCACCTGGGAAATGAGGTACCCAGGGCTTCTTAACATCCTGGTGGAAGGGGAGGGCGGCCCATGGTGCATATTGGTGCTCATGATCAAGAGTATCAGATCTGGCTCCCCAGCTCAAGGTTCAAATAGAGGTCCCCGGACACAGAGGTCATTAGTGGGTAGAATGAAGAAGACCCCTTAGCATCCTCTGGGAAGCTCCCTGAGGTGGAGAATCTCAAAATAGATATGACAAAGGGCCTAGCAACTAATCTTTATTTCCAAAGCCCCAAAGGGCCAATCTTCACATAGTAGCATGGTTGGGCGTTCCTCAAGTTTCTGCTGTGACAGATGGAGGAGTGGGTGATCCTCCTTGTGGTTCAGGGCTCCTCAGGACCTGTATTGCGGAGGGAGCTTGGTCATTGGAAGCCACCCTGCCTTGAAATAAAAATCCTGCTTGTGTGCCCTTGGGGAAAACAAAATCACTTAACACCTCTTTTTCTCAAATTCATTACATCTAGTGTCCCCTTAAAATTCTAAATACTATGATTGGGAGTTTTGGATTGACATAGACATGTTGCTATATTTAAAATGGATAATCAATAAGGCCATAAGTATAGCACAGGGAACTCTGCTCAGTGTCATGTGGCAGCCTGGGTGGGAGGGGAGTTTGGGGGAGAATGGATCATGTATACATATGGCTGAGTCACTTCTCTGTTCACCTGAAACTATCACAACATTGTTAATCAGCTATCAGTTCAGTTCAGTTGCTCAGTCGTGTCCGACTCTTTGCGACCCCATGAATTGCAGCACGCCAGGCCTCACTGTCCATCACCAACTCCCAGAGTTCACTCAAACTCATGTCCATCGAGCTGGTGATGCCATCCAGCCATCTCATCCTCTGTCGTCCCCTTCTCCTCCTGCCCTCAATGCCTCCCAGCATCAGGGTCTTTTGCAATGAGTCAGCTCTTCGCATGAGGGGGCCAAAGTATTGGAGTTTCAGCCTTAGCATCAGTCCTTCCAATGAACATCCAGGACTGATCTCCTTCAGAATGGACTGGTTGGATCTCCTTGCAGTCCAAGGGACTCTCAAGAGTCTTCTCCAACACCACAGTTCAAAAGCATCAATTCTTCAGCGCTCAGCTTTCTTCACAGTCCAACTCTCACATCCATACATGACCACTGGAAAAACCATAGCCTTGACTAGACGGACCATTGTTGGCAAAGTAATGTCTCTGCTTTTGAATATGCTATGTAGTTTGGTCATAACTTTCCTTCCAAGGAGTAAGTGTCTTTTAGTTTCATGGCTGCAATCGCCATCTGCAGTGATTTTGGAGCCCAGAAAAATAAAGTCTGACACTGTTTCCACTGTTTCCCCATCTATTTCCCATGAAGTGATGGGACCAGATGCCATGATCTTCTTTTTCTGAATGTTGAGCTTTAAGCCAACTTTTTCACTCTCCACTTTCACTTTCATCAAAAGGCTTTTCAGTTCCTCTTCACTTTCTGCCATAAGGGTGGTGTCATCTGCATATCTGAGGTGATTGATATTTCTCCCGGCAATCTTGATTCCAGCTCGTGCTTTTCCAGCCCAGCGTTTCTCATCATGTACTCTGCATAGAAGTTAAATAAGTAGGGTGACAATATACAGCCTTGACGTATTCCTTTTCCCATTTGGAACCAGTCTGTTGGTCCATGTCCAGTTCTAACTGTTGCTTCCTGACCTGCACATAGGTTTCTCAAGAGGCAGGTCAGATGGTCTGGTATTCCTATCTCTTTCAGAATTTTCCACTATACCCCAATGCAAAATAAAAAGGTTTAAAAAAAAAAAAGGATAACCAACAAGGACCTACCACATAGCACCAGGAACTCTGTTCAGTATTGTATAATAACCTAAATGGGAAAGGAACTTGAAAAATAATAGATAACTGAGCCATGTTGCTGTATATCTACAACCAACACAACGTTGTTAATCAACTATATTCCAATATAAAATAAAAATAGAAACCATGATCCTGATATCAGGCAGTCAGTTCTCAAATAGATGAGTAGAAAGGCCAGATATCCAATGCCTCCAGTCCTCATACGTGTGGTTTCTCATCTGCAGCCTTTGTGGGAACCCGGGCTCTCAGGGCTGATCTGAGAGGTATCTGGGCAACACCGGGTACAAGTCCACCCTGGTGACATCAGGGTGCTACTTCCTTACAGTGCCAACCCAGGGCCATCATGAGGACTCGTGAGGAGACAGAGACGCATGGCCTAGCATTTAAAAATAGCCTTGGCATGTGCTAAACAGTAAGCAGATATTTCTTTTCATCATATAGAACCATTCATACTGTTCATGGGGTTCTCCATGTGTGAGAGTGGGCGGTGGGCTGCATCTCCCCTTCCCACACCATTGTGCCACCTTTACCCGAGTATCCTTGCACACTTTATAGGTCAGAGTGTGATGGAAAAGGCTTTGTGTGCCTCCGCACCATTTCCTCACTTCCTCTCACTTTGTTCTGCCCGGCGGGCTGGACCACTGTTCCTGTATCTGTGATTTAGATCCAGTTCCTGACTCCCAAGATTCCTAAGCTCTCCCTTCACTGGACTGTCCTTCTGTCTCATGACCCTGCCCTGCCCAAGTCTCTGATTCTACTTTGCTCCAAAACCAGAGTTAGATAGCAAACACTCTATTCATCCTTACAAGGTTCCAGCTCCTAACACATCAGCCTTGGTAGTATCCTAGATCCTCACTTAGCTGTCTGAGAGGGTCCCATTTATGTCTGGGTCTGTTTGATTATGTAGCAGAGAACTCTGGGCTTGGTCGGAGCTGAGACTCTGTTGGCTGGAATGTGACATTATGAAAAGCAGCCCACCTAAGGGTCCTGTGTGTGCTCTGAGCCAACCTGTACCCTAACACTTTCATGGGCTGCTTTCATGGGCTCTTCCGGGCCACAGGGTTTGTTCAGGACTGGAGTACAGGGGTCCAGCCACCTCCATGAACCTGAAATAGACACTGGACTCAGGCATCCACAGGCTGGCTGACGGCAAGGTCCCCAAGCAGCCTGGCCCTGGAGAAAAGAGGACAGAGCTTCATCAAAGATAAGCGATATGAGTGAAAGCCACAGCAGAGCAGTGACCCTGAGCCAAGGAGAACTGGATCCAGAGGGAGCATGAGGCTGTGGTCTCTGCTAACCAGCACCCTTGCTTCCACTCCATAAGAGAGCCTGTGGGCCAGGGGAAGGTACAGGGCAAGGAGGAAATGGTTTCAAACAGTGACAAGAACTGGGAAGAAAATAAAGCAAATAAAAGTAATATGATGGAGGGAGAAAGACTGGGGCACAAGTGTATACCCGGCTGTCTTCAGGCCTCTTCTCTGGATGCCCATTTCCAGGAGGCACTCACTTTGTTCTGACCATTTAAATGGCATCTCTGCACAGATAACTCTTACATTGCCACCTCCACCTCTTCTCTCCTAAATTTTCAGCTTGTATATCAAATACCTACCAGGCTTCTTTTTTCCAATGTTTATTTAGTATCTGCTTGTTTTTAAAAATTAAAGTATAGCTGATTTACAACGTTGTGTTGGCTTCTACAGTTTATTATCTCCATACCCCATTTCTGGCTTCTCTGGCCCTTCTGGGCCTCTTTTTCTGCTTTTGCTGTTTCAGTTAATGTTGCAGGAACTGACCTAATTGTACCCTTGATTCTTCGGTTTCCCTCACACATAAGATAACCATATGATTATTATCTAAACTGGAACACTTGTGAGAATAAATGGGTGGGTTATTAATAATTAGGTTAGTATGTGCGTGTGTGCCAAGTCGCTTCAGTCCTGTCTGACTCTTTGCAACCCTACGGACTGTTGCTCACCAGGCTCCTCTGTCCATGGGGTTCTCCAGGCAAGAATACTGGAGTGGTTGCCATATCCTCCTCCAGGGGCTCTTCCCCACCCAGGGCCTAAACCTATGTCTCTTCTGTATCCTGCATTGGCAGGTGGGATTTTTATCACTAGCACCATCTGGGAAGCACAAGGCTAGTATAGCAGGTATAAACTAGGATAACTGGTTTATATGCTACATCAAATCCACGGAATTTCAAAATATTGCCCTAATTTGATGCCCATCTGGCTTCTCCATCTCGCTTACTCTAGTCCGAACCCATCACCTGCTATCCTGATTCCTGCAGTCCTCCAAGTGGGCTCACATCTGTTTTTATGTGTATTCCTGTGATGTCCCTATAATATATTGCCATGTGAAGGCAGAGTCCTTGTGTATGTATAATAATAAATGTGGAAAGGAACTTTTCTTATTTATAGACACAGAAACTTCTGGAAGCATAGAAATGGAAGTGCTAAGGCTTGTTTCCTCTGGGGAGAGCTAGAGGGAGGGAAGTTGACAAAGAGTCTGGAGCGGGGGTGGCAAACACTTACTTTTAAATGAACACTTTTATTTTTGCCTTTTTCTAAAAACAGTGTACACAGTGTTATTGTGAATTAAAACACACTGTTGCATGGGAAGGTATTTTCCAAGAACGCCAGGTTTTTTTCTCTGTAGTCTATGGATATGTCCTCCTTTCCTCCTAACTCCGGAAAAATAATTCCATTTTATTTCAAACTGTGTCACCTGGGACGCAAAGCCCCTATCCAGACTTAACTATATGTGAGTTATGTAAGAACTTGTCTATTTAAATTTGGGAGGGAAATACTGTTTTCTAAGAGACGCTTTACTCATTAAAGACAACCCAGGTTGGGTTTTTTTTTGAGCATGAGCCACCCATTCTCCTTGACCGGCCCTGCAATAAATCTTTCTGTAGTCCAAAAAATGCAATCTTGTTAACAACTCTCTGATAACCTACATGCATTTTTTCATTGGGTCCTTGCATCAAGCCTGGGGGGATGACCTATGGTCATTCCCAGTTTACACGTGAGGAAATCTAGGCACAGAAAGGTAAGGACCCAAACAAGATCACACCACTAGAAACTGCCAAAGATTGCCGTCCAGACCCATCTGACTACAAAGCTGTGTCTTTAACTATCACCACACACTAGCACCATCTTGGTACAGTGTCTTTAGAAAACATGCCACACCAGTCAAGTCTCCCTCTCCATTTCAAGTCATGGCCCTAATCTTCCATGTCGTCATCTTAAAGACGCTGCAATGACACTACTACCATAACGAACACCTAGCAAATCTTACTCCATGGGACGCTATATTGCAATGATCTGAAAGGGCTAATGATCATGGAAGATGATGGTGACTTTCCTCTAAGTGTGACCTGCACCAAGCCAGGCAGAGACTGAGGTGTGCTGCTGGCCACTTCAAGTTCAGTCTCTTAATTACATACTGGAATGGCCAGATACTTCACCAATGTAACATTAATGCCTTTGATAGTCCATTTTAGACTGTGACTCAACTTCTAACCTGAGAGTTCCTCTTTTTGGAAGGGCCAATAATGCTTCAGGAAAAATAAATGACTTCAGTTTACCTGATGCTTACTAAAGCTATAGCTCAAACAGCTGTTAACTTTCTGTTGACTGGAACGAAGCACTCCCCATCAAAAGAGAAATATTTGTCTAAGGGAAATTATAGATCCTTATTTCATTCGTAAAAGGGCTAAAGTATGATGTCTATTTTGATCAAGAAATACTGTTTTCAGCATGATCCAAATTCACTGAGTGAACCAAAGGTAGCATCCTGTAATTCAAGGAAAGTTAATAAAGAGGGAGCAGAGTAAAAACTTAAACCTCATCCACTTCGTGCCATCCATTCTAATTTCCTTTTCACATATGTCACAGAGTTGCACATGTCAAGACAGAAATGCAATCTATATCTACCTGCACAAAGAGAACTGGCATTGGAAACAGTTACTCAACTGATTCAAGACTAAAAGTTTCATCCTTGCCTCAAATTCCCAAAGACTGCTTGGATTAGCTCTAGACTCAAAAAGATAGGGGTACCATCTCTATCATTGTTGGATCAGCTGGTAAGTATCTTTGTGATAACTGATTTATATTTGTACAGGTTCTTCAAATGTAACCTTGAGGAACCAGTGGAACTGAACTTATTTTTTGTTCCATATCTAGTTTCACTGCCTTGTGTCTAACCGGTAATGCATCCACTTAAATTCAAGAATATTCAGTAAAAGTATCAAAGTTGGAACTGTATGTAATGGTTATGCAATTTATATGATGGTAATAATGATACCATTCATTGAGAGCTCTGTAAGTGAGTAATTATGCTCAGGCATCTTAAAATATGAGACACTTTAAGCCATTTAATCCTCACTATAACTAAAAAAAGAAAGCATATTCCTCTTTAGAAATCTAAAGCATAAAATAACTTGCTCGCTTTAGGAGGTAGAACCCGACTACTATGTAGCTACTAAAAATCATGTTTTAAATATTACTTAATGATGGAGGAAATGCTCACCATTTAATAAAAAAAAACACACACAAATTTATATGTCTAACATGTGTGTCTGTATCTCACGCATCTATAACACACATATGACAACAATTTACTGAATATATGTATACATATGGAGTTAAAAGTCTGGAAGGTAATGTTCTTAATTGTTAACAAGTCAGTAGGGTGATGAGTGATTTGTTTTCTTTTAGTATTTTTCTGATTGCCAAAATTTTTAGAATAAACATGCATCATTTTGAGAGTCAAAAAAAGCAATAAAAATGTTCAAAAAATTGCTCCAGATTCTATAGAAAATTTAAACAGATGAGTTTTCATAAAATAAATAGAAAGTCAAAGAGTTGTCCTCCTAAAAAAACTTTGAATTTATTGGCTTACCAAAAAATCTAAAACACGTTAGTGAAGCAAAAGTCGCTCAGTTGTGTCCAACTCTTTGTGACCCCGTGGCCTATATAGTTCATGGAATTCTCCAGGCCAGAATACTGGAGTGGGTAGCTTTTCCCTTTTCCAGCTGGACCTTCCCAACCCAGGATCAAACCTAGGTCTCCTGCATTGCAGGTGGATTCTTTACCAGTTGAGCCACAAGGGAAGCCCAAGAATACTGGAGTGGGTAGTCTATCTCTTCTCCAGGGGATCTTCCCCAACCAGGAATCGAACCGGGGTCTCCTGCATTGCAGGCGGATTCTTTACCAACTATAATGGAAGCAAGCTCTATAATACATTAAGGGAAGTGAAGTGATGTCGCTCAGTCGTGTCCAACTCTTTGCGACCCCATGGACTGTAGCCCACCAGGCTCCTCCATCCGTGGGATTCTCCAGGCAAGAATATTGGAGTTGGTTGCCATTTCCTTCTCCAGGGGATCTTCCTGACCCAGGGATAGAACCCGGGTCTCCCACATTGCAGGAAGATGCTTTTAACCTAATTCCAACACTCTTTAAAAGGTTCTAGAATTAGGCCATCCTACAGGACTTTCCATGATGATGAAAATGTCCTATCTATGCCCTGCCATCCAGAAGCAACTGGAAATGTAGCTAGTATGACTGAGGAACACAATTTTAAATTTAATTTTATTACAATTAATTCAAATAGTCACACATGATTAGTGACTGCCATGTTGGACACTACAACCCAACTAAAGAAAATGGAACAAAATCTCCAAATTCTTCTTAAAAAACCAGTAGCACTATTGCCTAAACATGACAAAATGTAAATCGTGACTTCTCTGGTGGCGCAGTGGATAAGAATCCGCCTGCCAATGCAGGGCACACGGGTTCGATCCCTGGTTGGAAAGATCCCTTATGCCACGAAGCAACTAAGCCTGGACATCACAAATACTGAGCCAGTGCTCCAGAGCCCATGAGTTGCGACTATTGAGCTTGCCTGCTGCAACTGCTGAAGCCGGTGCTCCTAGAGCTGTGCTCCACGACAAGAGAAGCCACCACAGTGAGAAGCCTGCAGTGAGAGTGCTGCAACGAAGAGAAGCGCCCAACTAACTGCAATAGACAAAGTCCGCACACAGCAACGAAGCCCCGGCAGTCTCAAAGATACATACATAAATACAAATTTAAAAGGTAAACTACCGGCAAATTTCACATGCGAATATCAAGGTAAAAAGTAAATAATGTACTAAATAAGGTATGAACAAAACAATTCAGCACACATTAGAAGATTAGTTATGTACTGGAAATTCAAGACGGCTCAATATTAGGAAATCCGTTAATTTAAACTACTATTAATAGATCAAAAGAGAAAAGTCAGAACTATCGCTGTTGAAAGGCATTTGTTAAAAATACATTCCTGATTAAAACTCTGAATAAAATAGGACTATGTTTACATTTGCATAACATGTTAAATATATATCTCGACCTAGAAGACTGCATGGGGAAATAATAAAATTGAGAAATGATAAAAACAATCCATTAAACTCAGAATCGGAGAAGGCAATGGCACCCCACTCCAGTACTCTTGCCTGGAAAATCCCATGGACAGAGGAGCCTGGTAGGCTGCAGTCCATGGGGTCGATAAGAGTCAGACACAACTGAGCGACTTCTTTTACTTTCATGCATTGGAGAAGGAAATGGCAACCCACTCCAGTGTTCTTGCCTGGAGAATCCCAGGGATGGGGGAACCGGGTGGGCTGCCGTCTATGGGGTCGTACAGAGTTGGACTCGACTGAAGCGACTTAGCAGCAGCAGCAAACTCAGAATGCTCCCATAAATACTGATGCTCACTATTACCACTCACTATTACCACTATTACTTTAGTCGGTTCTAGAGACACAAGTCAGTGAAGTTAGACAATAGAAGAAAAAAGGAGGTTGAAAATTTGAAAGAAGTAATATATTATCATTCACTTCATATTATTAGTGTAATCCTGGTAGACTAATTCAAACAATTACAAACACTATAATGTACTGGTTAAGAGCATATGTTCTGAAGCTGTGATATTGGTTCAATTGCTGTCTCTATTAAATAATAACTAGCTGTGTGACCTTGGGCTAGTTATTTAAACTTTCTGTTTCCTTCTCTGTAAAACGGGGACAATAAAATTATCTACTATAAGGTTATTAAGAAGATTATGTATGTAAATATATTGAGAGCTCATATAACATGCCTGTATTTAATATATACTATATAATATCACTATTAAGATAATAAAATTTTAAATAATAAATTACTGAATACATGAATTATTAAATTATAGTAATGTGCAAAATAAACAAAAATCAAAAGTCTTCCCATATTAAAAAGATTTCATTTATAATTGCAATACACTGAACTAGGAATAAACATTTCTTATGTGCAAGAGTAAATGAGGATACTTAAAATGCTATTAGGGAATAAAAAGAATAGTTAAATAAAGGGAAAACATGTATCATTCTTAGATAGGAAGATTCAACATCATTAGGTTATAGATTCCTAAATTATTCTATAAATTAAAAAAACTAGCTTAAAGTGATTCTAAATTCATACAAAGATACACATGAAAAAAGCGAAGACAGAGCAATAAAAGAAGATGAGCATGAACAGATATGAGGCATAGTATGGTGCTAAAATATTCAAAAGAGTATGCTATCAGAATGTGAAAAGACAGATTAAAGCTACATTTTATAGAGCGTACAAACAGAACCACATATGCAGCTTTAATATATGCTAAATGGGGGAGGTTCTGCATATGAAAAGGAAAAGATTAATTATTCAATAAACACCAGTTACAAAAACCAGTAGGCAATCTGAAAAAAAAATAACGTTGGCTCTGTACTCGATTCTTTAAGTCAAAATAAGTTCTCTGTAGATTAGAGTTTTAATTGTCAAAGTGAAAAAAAAAAAGCAGTGGATGAAATACTGTTTTTCTATAATCTTGGACTATGGAAGATCTTATGATATAAAACTTGGGAGCTATAAAAAATTGGTAGATTCAGTTATGTAATACCCCCAAAGATACACCAGAGACAATGATAAGTTTAGAAGAAAAACATGGAATCTGGAGCAGTGCCACAAAGAGTTAACTACTCTGACCAGTAAAGAGCTTATACACATCAGTCAACGTGACCAACAACTCAACTGAAAAGCGGTCTAATAATATAAGCAGATACTTCAAAGAAAAACAACTTTTTCTATTTAATGGAACTTGTGATCAGAAACATGTGATGCCATTTTTATCTTATTAAATCACAAACAACGAAAAAAGCCGTAACATTTATACGGTGAGGATACTGGAAACAGTGCTTGTTATTAGTATATTGTTGTATATGTTAGTATTTGTTGTTTAGTCACTAAGTTGTGTCCGACTCTTTGTGACCCCATGCACTATAGCTTGTCAGGCTCCTTGTCCATGGGATTTTTCAGCCAAGAACGCTGAAATGGCTTGTCATTTCTTCTCCAGGGGATCTTCCTGACCCTGGGATCAAACCCACGTGTCCTTCATTGGCAGGGGATTCTTCATCTCTGAGCCACCAGGGAAGCCCCATATGTTAGGATAAGCAGTATTAATATCCTACTGGAGGAATGTTGTTTATATTAGTATCAGTATTACTATATTGCTGGTTCATGTATAAATTGGTTCAACCTTTCTGGCAGACAATTTGGCAGTATCCATTATAGTTTAAAGGCTTTCCTGGTGGCTCAGATGGTAAAGAATCCTCCTACAATGTTGGAGACCTGAATTTGATCCCTGGGTTGGGAAGATCCCCTGGAGAAGGGAATGGCAACCCAGCCCAGTATTCTTGCCTGGAGAATTCCACGGACAGAGGAGCCTGATGGGCTACAGTCCATGGGGTTGCAAAGAGTCGGACATGACTGAGCGACTAAGCACAGCACATTATAATGTAAAATACACATACTATTGCCCTAGCTATAACACTCAGAATTTACCATACAGATACACTCACAAACGCGCTGTGTCACATGTACATTTGTGTGTGTGTGTGTGCTCGGTTTTGTTTTTTGGTGAGGGAAAACACATTCATTGATAGGAGCTGGCTAAATAAATGTATTTGGAGAAGGAAATGGCAACCCACTCCACTGTTCTTGCCTGGAGAATCCCAGGGATGGCGGAACCTGGTGGGCTGCCGTCTATGGGGTTGCACAGAGTTGGACACGACTGAAGCGACTTAGCAGCAGCAGCAGCAACAAATAAATGTAGTATATGCAGAAAATAAAACATTATACAGGCATACCTCATTTTACTGTGCTTCACAGATGTTGTGTATTTTATAAATTGAGGGCTTGTGGCAACGCTGCATTGAGCAAGTCTATAGGTGCCATTTTCTGACAGCATTTGCTCTTTGTATCTCTGTGTCGTATTTTGGAAATTCTCACAATACTGCAAACATTTATTATTACTATATTTGTCATGGTGATATGTGGTCAGTGATCTTTGATGTTATTGCAAAAAGATTATGATGCGCTGAAGATTCAGATAATGGTTAGCATTTTAGGCAGTATTTAAAATTAAGGTATGTACACTTTTTTGGATATAATGTTATGACTACAGTATAGTGTAAACATAATTTTATGTGCATTGGGAAACCAAAAAATTCCTGTCGACTTGCTTTACTGAGATATTTGCTTCATTGCAGCGGTCAGGGATCAAACCCACAGTATCTCCAAAGTCTGCCTATACAGTCATTAGAAATGAGAAGACAGCTTGGATTGAGTGTTGATAGGAATTAATCTCTAGGATGACGTGAGAAATATTGGTACAGATTTATATGTGCTCTTATTGGTTTAGACACACACACACACACATACACACACACACAAGTATTTGTAAGCGCATAAAAAAATTCCTTGGGTGAGAAGATATTCCGGAGAGAAAAACTGCATAACTGAGGGACAGACATGGGAATGTAATTACTCTTCATTGTATACCATGTTGGGCTTCCCGGGTAGCTCAAATGTCAAAGAATCTGCCTGTGATGTGGGAGACCTGGGTTATACCTTTTGCATTTTATACTAAGAGTATGCTTTACCTGTTCCAAAATGTATTGCTTTCAAAATATATTTTATTTATTTATTTTTGTTTCTTTCTGTTCTCAAGGAGGAAATTCTGGCTCTTTCCATATTATACTGATACAATTAGCATAATCTTAGCTCTTGTCCTCTTTCCCCCTTTATTTGTGTCTGGTGGTTTAGTCGCTTAGTCATGTCTGATTCTTGCAACCCCATAGACTACAGCCAGCCAGACTCCTCTGTCCGTGGGATTTCCCAGGCAAGAATACTGCAGTGGGTTGCCACTTCCTTCTCCAGGGGCCTTCCTGACTGAGGGTTCGAACCCGGGGCTTCTTCATCGTAGGCTGATTCTTCACCAACTGAGGCACTGTCTAAATAGTAAATAACTGTCCCATGAATGAGCAATAGGAATGTGGGACAAAGCATGTCCATGTTACAGAACAATGTTAGCAAGACATTAAAATACGTATACCTGGAAAAGACCTGAAAACCTCTGCAGCAAATGTTAACAGTGTTTATCTTGAGTAGGGGCATCATAGGTAAGTTTGGTTTTGGTCATGGCATTTTCTGTGATCTCCAAAGTTTACACCATAATGTCTTACTGTGGTAATAATTTTTAAGTTTTTTTTTTTTCTTGTATAACTTTCTGCTACTCACCTGGTTCCTGTCCCTGGCATTTGCATATCGAAACCTCTGGATATAGTAGAAGACCAGCCAGGCAAGGGAAATGATCATGAGCACGATGAAGGAGATGGACACAAACACGACCGAGGTGCGGCTCACGTATTTCTGCAAGTTCCGGGTCCCGATGGTGATGTACATGGTCACAGTGATGTTTCTCTCCAGCAGGCTTACTATCTCCTTCCCCTTGGGCTCAGGGATCATGATTGCCACGATGTCTTCGACACCTGTTGTGAGAGGACAACAAGTGTAAGGGGATGAAAGAGAAGATCACCGGAAAGTGTGTGAACAGAATAACATGCATCAAATAATGGTACTTCTTTCAATGAGTCTGTGCCGGACCAGACAGCCAGGTCTAATTCCCAGCCAGAAATGGAGGTGAATTTTCCTTTCTTCAGCTACTATGGGATGCTGCTGTCTTACAGATGAGTAAAGAACCTAAAACAAATGCCTGTTTTTGGTACCAGCGAGGTCATGATCCTGCTCCTTTTCTAGCTCCCCAAGGTGGTGTTGGCCCTGGCCCAGGAAAGATGGACCCTCCCAACCAGCCCAGTTTACAGTTCTATGTTGCATTTCACAGTCACTCCACAGAGGGGAAAAGGTACTTTGCGCCCCATGGCAAAGGATAAAATACCCAAATTTACACCATCTGTCTGTGAGTTCTCTCCTTCCCCTTCACAGACACTAGGAGCACTCAGTCATAGACTTCTATTAATCATTTCCAAGACAGGCTTCTCCTACAATATCCAAAGCAATCACAAAGCAGATTTTTCTTTTTATTAAAGTATAGTTGATTTATAACATTGTTAATTTTAGGTACATAGCATCGTGAGTCAGAATTTTTGTAGCTTACATTCCATTGTGAGTTATTAAGATAATGGCTATAATTCCCTGTGTTACACTATATGTCTTTGCTGTTTATCTGCTTTATACATAATAATTAGTTAATCCCATACCCCTAATTTGTCCCTGCCCACTTCTGTCTCCCCTTTGATAACCACAAGTGTGTTTTCTATATCTGTGAATCTGTTTCTGCTAAACAAGTTTTCTTAACAAGCTCTAATATGACCTGCCAACATAAAATAACAGTCTCAGAATTATCTTCTGCTTATTTTACCTAATTCAATGTAAACATTTTGTGTATCCTCATGCCAAGCAAAGAGAGGAGAGAAACTGTACAGATAACTCCAGGATGGTTTCATCTCCACTCTCAAATACTCTTACTGCGGAGCCCCTGTTTATTGGACATTTTGAAGCAAAAGTGGTACCCTTCTTCAGTCTGAGATATCTGGGTCATTTTCCCTTCTCCTCATGGCACTCTGAGGCACAGCCTCTTGGTGAGGAGTTCAGAGGCCTCTGTAAGGGGTCTTTGGTAAAGATAATGATATCAGCTCCAAATGAGCCAACTCAACATGTCACTAGTGGCTGATGCTCAGATGAGAATAACAATCCCTAGGTTAGTTTTCAGGGAGTACCTCAACTCCAATCCATCCTACAATGTTCTTCATGGGCCCCGTTTCCACATGGAAATGCCCTATTACTTGAGGTCACTACAAATTAAACTGCAAACTTGCAATTAGGATGTAGGTTCTGGAGAGAATTAAACACCCCTTCAGCTGCTTAAAGCTGGCCTTATCCATGCACTGAGGTCAGTCAGTGAGACAGAATTACCAGATTATATTTGTTCAGGGTGTTGCAAGTTTCTTAGAAGCTATTTAGGGCTTTCCCTTGACCTTGATCTCTAGGCAGTTTTTCCATCCTAAATTCCTTGATGGTATTTCACTTAGGCCAAATGAATATTTTTAAAAGCCAGCTAGATACAAAGGTGTCTATGTATGAGACATCAACTATATGATTTTTTAAATTCCTGAAACCTTTGCACTGGCTCAACTGTAAAAATCACAGAACTACACAGTGTTTAGATTTGGCCGTTCTTTCTGGGAATTACTGAAACCGATGGCTTAGATTTCAACTCTGCAGAATTTACTGACAATCCTGATGCTCGTTCTCTCGTCATGTTTACTTTGGCTAATGGCTGTATGTGGTCTGAGGTTCTGTGAGGAATCAGAGCTTCTGGCAGGTTTTGGCTCTATAGAAATATGATCTTTGTATACTGGACTAATCTGGCCTGGTGAAGTTCACCCCGGTACTGGAGCCACACTGTAGATATTTAGTCAGTGATAGATCATAAGTTTTCACTTGATTTTTTTTTTTACTTTATATATTTTTCAAGTGAGTCTATTCAAGGTTCCAGAATGAGACCGTTTTTCTTTTTGGAGATGAGGTCTCGGGGTTATTTATATAAGACTTTGTATGCTCAGACTTTGGAGAATCCCATGGACAGAGGAGCCTGGTGGGCTACAGTCCATGGGGTCGCACAGAGTTGGACATGAGTGAAGCGACTTAGCACTCATGCATGCTCAGACTTAGACCAATTTCACTCTTTTTAGTAGTCAAATTTCATCAATATATTCCTTTATGACTTCTACTTTTGATTCTCTGTGAATGAAGCTCTTCTTCATCAAAGATGATAGAAATATTCATCTAAAATTTCTTTTAGCTGTACTTTAAATGTAGTTCTACTTTTTACATTTAAATCTTGAGCAATCTGAGTGCGGTTCAATAGAAACACCACATTTAATGTGATGGGCAGAGAGGAGACAGATAGGATGCAATTTGTTTTTTTCCTAAATTCTCAGACATACAGGGGTCTATTTTTGTTTTTTTTTTTTATTTTTATTGTAAGGTGGATCTATCTTTTGGCTCTTTTAGCTGTGGAGCTTTTAACATATTTACTATTTGGTAGCCTCTTTACTTAGTCATTTCTGTCCTTACAATATTCCTATTATCTATTTATATTAAGGGACCATTTATAAAAAAGAGATATCACAGAGCCTGATAGTGAAGGTTTGGGCTTTGAAACTGGACAGGTTTTTTTCCAAACTTCAGTTCAGCATGTTAAAAATAGGTAACCAAATTTTGGATATCTGAAGAGTTTTACATTACCCATCACCCACTTTCAGGACACAAGGAAACATCTTTTTTTCCTGTAAGGTATAATTTGCTATTTTAAAGCACTTATTTTAAACCTAAGTGCTCAGTTGTACTACCTGTGTTGTTTATCCCACTGCCGCACTTTCATGATATATGATATCTGCTCAAAAAGACTGAAAATGGAAATGGCGTGGTTCTTTTCATGTGGACCTCAACCTTATGCATTTTCAATGTTCATAATGAATTTCTAGGGCTAATGTTGGTAGAAAATAGATGGGATTCTGAGATATTTCTCCCTGTACTTTAGGCTACTTATTGTGCATGGTAAAAAGAGACACTGAAGGCATCCATTTATACCAACAGAAATAGTCATTAATAATCTTGGCATTTAGGGTGTCTAAAAATGGTACAAAGCAGACTTGTGAATTATTTCAGCAGTCTGATCGATGCACAAAATCTGCTATAGGACCTAATCTATTCAAATGAGATGTGTGCACCAATATGGGTTTCCAGAAAATTCCCAGATCTTTGCTTCATTTTGGAAGATGCAGCCAGTGTTCCAGAGAAGCTGGAAGATTCTCTCCAGTTAGCTTGGAGTGTAATTGCTTCTGAGGGTATGTGTGTGTTGGCGGGGGGGGGGGGGGGGTGCGGGGAGAAAGGGAGAACCAGGGGTGATGGGGGAGAGAGTGCTGAAAGCCCAGCTGAGTTCTCCTCGGAGGTAAGTGCTGCCCTAAGTATCAAATCTATGACACCCAGGAGGCTCTGAGTCTCAGGAGAGAGAAGTTAACAAAGCATATTTTATATGGGTAAAATCTACAAAGAGACCCCGCTATTGGGGCAATTTTATGTTTACTCTGGGACTTTCCAGGTGGCTCAGTGGTAAAGATTCCAACTGCCAAGCAGGAGATGGGAGTTCATCCCCTGGAGGAGGGCATGGCAACCCACTCCAGTATTCTTGCCAGGAGAATCCCATGGATAGAGGAGTCTGGAAGGGTACAGTCCGTGGGGTCTCAAAGAGTCAGACACAACTGCAGTGACTAAATAACAACAACAAATGTTTACTCTGATGCCCAGTCATTGTCATGTGCAGCTCCTCTTTTTGCAAATGATGTCAGCCTACCATCTATTTTCCTCCCAAAGGCACTCTACTTTTGAGTGATCACTGCTGTGTAATTATCGTGTATCCTGGAAAAGCTCTTCAGCCCTGTCCCGTGACCAGGACACAGATGACCCAGCTGCCAGACAAACAGCAGAAGCGGCCCAGAGTTTTCGTGCTTCCTTTTCCTGGGCGTGGGCTCAACTGTCATCTAATTTGGAGAAGGAAAAGCAACGCGCTCCAGTATTTTTGCCTGGAGAATCCGATGGACAGAGGAGCCTGGCGGGCTGCAGTCTGTAGGGTCGCACAGAGTTGGACACAACCAAAGCAACTTAGCACAATTTGGTACATGCAGATAAGTAAGGAATCAAAAGTTCAAAAAGCCAAATAATGTTGAATGTCAGGGAAATTCTTTACTTATGGATTCAAAACCAGGTTGTAAAAACTCTCTCAACAGAATGTTTAGAAAACCAGCAGAGGGCTAGATAGTTTACAGAGCTGGCAGTCCCATTCCTCCTCGTACATCCTGGAGAGTGATAAAATTCCTCGGAATTCATGCAAGCAAAAATCCTTTTTCAATTCTCTGTATCCTCTCTCTCCTCTAATTCTCATTTTAGTTTCATGGATTGTCCTTTAGAATTCAGTCAATACTAAGAGAAACCTGCAGTTTCCATTTGTAGATACTTTCTAACACTTCAGTTCAGTTGCTTAGACGTGTCCGACTCTTTGCGACCCCATGGATCGTAGCACACCAGGCCTCCCTGTCCATCACCAACTCCCGGAGTTCACTCAGACTCATGTCCATCGAGTCAGTGATGCCATCCAGCCATCTCATCCTCTGTCGTCCCCTTCTCCTCCTGCCCCAATTCCTCCCAGCATCAGGGTCTTTTCCAATGAGTCAACTCTTCGCATCAGGTGGCCAAAGTATTGGAGTTTCAGCTTCAGTATCAGTCCTTCCAATGAACACCCAGGACTGATCTCCTTTAGGATGGTCTGGTTAGATCTCCTTAAAGTCCAAGGGACTGTCCCGGCTTCTCCAACACCACAGTTCAAAAACATCAATTCTTCAGTGCTCAGCTTTCTTCACAGTCCAACTCTCATATCCATACATGACTACTGGAAGAACCATAGCCTTGACTAGATGGACCTTTGTTGGCAAAGTAATGTCTCTGTTTTTCTTTTTTTTTTTTATTTTTTTTATTTTTTATTTTTTATTTTTTTTTCTCTGATTTTATTTTATTTTTAAACTTTACATAATTGTATTAGTTTTGCCAAATATCAAAATGAATCCGCCACAGGTATACATGTGTTCCCCATCCCGAACCCTCCTCCCTCCTCCCTCCCCATACCATCCCTCTGGGCCGTCCCAGTGCACCAGCCCCAAGCATCCAGCATCATGCATGGAACCTGGACTGGCAACTCGTTTCCTACATGATATTTTACATGTTTCATTGCCATTCTCCCAAATCTTCCCACCCTCTCCCTCTCCCACAGAGTCCATAAGACTGTTCTATACATCAGTGTCTCTTTTGCTGTCTCGTACACCGGGTTATTGTTACCATCTTTCTAAATTCCATATATATGCGTTAGTATACTGTATTTATGTTTTTCCTTCTGGCTTACTTCACTCTGTATAATATGCTCCAGTTTCATCCACCTCATTAGAACTGATTCAAATGTATTCTTTTTAATGGCTGAGTAATACTCCATTGTGTATATGTACCACAGCTTTCTTATCCATTCATCTGCTGATGGACATCTAGGTTGCTTCCATGTCTTGGCTAATATAAACAGTGCTGCGATGAACATTGGGGTACACGTGTCTCTTTCCCTTCTGGTTTTCTCAGTGTGTATGCCCAGCAGTGGGGTTGCTGGATCATAAGGCAGTTCTATTTCCAGTTTTTTAAGGAATCTCCACACTGTTCTCCATAGTGGCTGTACTAGTTTGCATTCCCACCAACAGTGTAAGAGGGTTCCCTTTTCTCCACACCCTCTCCAGCATTTATTATTTGTAGACTTTTGGATCGCAGCCATTCTGACTGGTGTGAAATGGTACCTCATAGTGGTTTTGATTTGCATTTCTCTGATAATGAGTGATGTTGAGCATCTTTTCATGTGTTTGTTAGCCATCTGTATGTCTTTTTTGGAGAAATGTCTATTTAGTTCTTTGGCCCATTTTTTGATTGGGTCGTTTATTTTTCTGGAGTTGAGCTGTAGGAGTTGCTTGTATATTTTTGAGATTAGTTGTTTGTTGGTTGCTTCATTTGCTATTATTTTCTCCCATTCTGAAGGCTGTCTTTTCACCTTGCTAATAGTTTCCTTTGATGTGCAGAAGCTTTTAAGGTTAATTAGGTCCCATTTGTTTATTTTTGCTTTTATTTCCAATATTCTGGGAGGTGGGTCATAGAGGATCCTGCTGTGATGTATGTCGGAGAGTGTTTTGCCTATGTTCTCCTCTAGGAGTTTTATAGTTTCTGGTCTTACGTTGAGATCTTTAATCCATTTTGAGTTTATTTTTGTGTATGGTGTTAGAAAGTGGTCCAGTTTCATTCTTTTACAAGTGGTTGACCAGATTTCCCAGCACCACTTGTTAAAGAGATTGTCTTTAATCCATTGTATATTCTTGCCTCCTTTGTCGAAGATAAGGTGTCCATATGTGCGTGGATTTATCTCTGGGCTTTCTATTTTATTCCATTGATCAATATTTCTGTCTTTGTGCCAGTACCATACTGTCTTGATAACTGTGGCTTTGTAGTAGAGCCTGAAGTCAGGTAGGTTGATTCCTCCAGTTCCATTCTTCTTTCTCAAGATTGCTTTGGCTATTCGAGGTTTTTTGTATTTCCATACAAATTGTGAAATTATTTGTTCTAGCTCTGTGAAGAATACTGTTGGTAGCTTGATAGGGATTGCGTTGAATCTATAAATTGCTTTGGGTAGTATACTCATTTTCACTATATTGATTCTTCCAATCCATGAACATGGTATATTTCTCCATCTATTAATGTCCTCTTTGATTTCTTTCACCAGTGTTTTATAGTTTTCTATATATAGGTCTTTAGTTTCTTTAGGTAGATATATTCCTAAGTATTTTATTCTTTCCGTTGCAATGGTGAATGGAATTGTTTCCTTAATTTCTCTTTCTGTTTTCTCATTATTAGTGTATAGGAATGCAAGGGATTTCTGTGTGTTGATTTTATATCCTGCAACTTTACTGTAGTCATTGATTATTTCTAGTAATTTTCTGGTGGACTCTTTAGGGTTTTCTATGTAGAGGATCATGTCATCTGCAAATAGTGAGAGTTTTACTTCTTCTTTTCCAATTTGGATTCCTTTTATTTCTTTTTCTGCTCTGATTGCTGTGGCCAAAACTTCCAAAACTATGTTGAATAGTAATGGTGAAAGTGGGCACCCTTGTCTTGTTCCTGACTTTAGAGGAAATGCTTTCAATTTTTCACCATTGAGGATAATGTTTGCTGTGGGTTTGTCATATATAGCTTTTATTATGTTGAGGTATGTTCCTTCTATTCCTGCTTTCTGGAGAGTTTTTATCATAAATGGATGTTGAATTTTGTCAAAGGCTTTCTCTGCATCTATTGAGATAATCATATGGTTTTTATTTTTCAATTTGTTAATGTGGTGTATTACATTGATTGATTTGCGGATATTGAAGAATCCTTGCATCCCTGGGATAAAGCCCACTTGATCATGGTGTATGATCTTTTTAATGTGTTGTTGGATTCTGATTGCTAGAATTTTGTTAAGGATTTTTGCATCTATGTTCATCAGTGATATTGGCCTGTAGTTTTCTTTTTTTGTGGGATCTTTGTCAGGTTTTGGTATTAGGGTGATGGTGGCCTCATAGAATGAGTTTGGAAGTTTACCTTCCTCTGCAATTTTCTGGAAGAGTTTGAGCAGGATAGGTGTTAGCTCTTCTCTAAATGTCTCTGTTTTTCAACATGCTATCTAGGTTGGTCATAACTTTCCTTCCAAGGAGTGAGCGTCTTTTAATTTCATGGCTGCAATCACCATCTGCAGTGATATTGGAGCCCCAAAAATAAAGTCTGACACTGTTTCCACTGTTTCCCCATCTATTTCCCATGAAGTGATGGGACCAGATGCCATGATCTTCATTTTCTGAATGTTGAGCTTTAAGCCAACTTTTTCACTCTCCTCTTTCACTTTCATCAAGAGGCTCTTTAGTTCCTCTTCACTTTCTGCCATAAGGGTGGTGTCATCTGCATATCTGAGGTTATTGATATTTCTCCCGGCAATCTTGATTCCAGCTTGTGTTTCTTCCAGCCCAGCATTTCTCATGATGTACTCTGTGTATAAGTTAAATAAGCAGGCTGACAATATATAGCCTTGACGTACTCCTTTTCCTCTTTGGAACCAGTCTGTTGTTCCATGTCCAGTTCCAACTGTTGCTTCCTGACCTGCATACAAATTTCTCAAGAGGCAGATCAGGTGGTCTGGTATTCCCATCTCTTTCAGAATTTTCTACAGTTTATTGTGATCCACACAGTCAAAGGCTTTGCCATAGTCAATAAAGCAGAAATAGATGTTTTTTTGGAACTCTCTTGCTTTTTTCCATGATCCAGCGGATGTTGGCAATTTGATCTCTGGCTCCTCCGCCTTTTCTAAAACCAGCTTGAACATCTGGAAGTTCACAGTTCACATATTGCTGAAGCCTGGCTTGGAGAATTTTGAGCACTACTTTACTAGCGTGTGAGATGAGTGCGATTATACGGTAGTTTGAGCATTCTTTGGCATTGCCTTTCTTTGGGATTGGAATGAAAATGGACCTTTTCCAGTCCTGTGGCCACTGCTGAGTTTTCCAAATTTGCTGGCATATTGAGTGCAGCACTTTCACAGCATCATCTTTCAGGATTTGGAATGGCTCAACTGGAATTCCATCACCTCCACTAGCTTTGTTCGTAGTGATGCTTTCTAAGGCCCACTTGACTTCACATTCCAGGATGTCTGGCTCTAGGTCAGTGATCACACCATCTTGATTATCTCAGTCGTGAAGCTCTTTTTCATACAGTTCTTCTGTGTATTCTTGCCACCTCTTAATATCTTCTGCTTCTGTTAGGTCCATACCATTTCTGTCCTTTATTGAGCCCACCTTTGCATGAAATGTTCCCTTGGTATCTCTAATTTTCTTGAAGAGATCTCTAATCTTTCCCATTCTGTTGTTTTCCTCTACTTCTTTGCATTGATCGCTGAAGAAGGCTTTCTTATCTCTTTTTGCTATTCTTTGGAACTCTGCATTCAGATGCTTATATCTTTCCTTTTCTCCTTTGTTTTTTGCTTCTCTTCTTTTCACAGCTATTTGTAAGGCCTCCTCAGACAGCCATTTTGCTTTTTTGCATTTCTTTTCCATGGGGATGGTCTTGATCCCTGTCTCCTGTACAATGTCACAAACCTCTGTCCATAGTTCATCAGGCACTCTGTCGATCAGACCTAGTCCCTTAAATCTATTTCTCACTTCCACTGTATAATCATAAGGGATTTCATTTAGGTCATTCTACTTCATTATCATTTTTAAAAGAGTCAGCTCCGATTATCATGTATTCTCAACTGAGATAATGTATGTGAAAGGACTTACAAAAACTGCAGTGAACCATAGAAATGTGAAGCATTACCACCTTCTGCACTGATGTTTGTTATCTGTTTGGCTGCATTGGGTCTTAGGGCAGTGTTCATTGTGTCAGGTTGGATCTTTTGTTGCATGGATTCTCTGGTTGCTGCTTAGCTGCTTCGCAGCATGTGGCATCTTAGTTTTCAGACCAGGGATTAAACTTGGGTCCCCTGCATTGTAAAGGCAGACTCTTAACCACTGGACCACTCTGCATTAATTTAAAAATTATTTTTAACAAACACAGATGCAAAAAAAAAGCATTCACAAATGGATTCCAATCAAATAGAAAAAAATATTCATGATCCAAGAGGTTTATCCTAGGAAGGTGAGGGTGATGTAATATTGGAGAATGTGTTAATGCGTTTCAGTACATTAACAAATCAAAGGAGAGCAGCACATGGTTATCTGGTGTAGCTATCTGTTCTCCAGCATCTGCTGTCTTGCACTTCTGTGGTGTTAGTGTCTCAGATGGGCACAGGCTGTTGAGTGAAAAGCATTAATCATCAGCAACATTCCTTGAGGCTAGCTAGATGTAGCCATGTGATGAATATTTGGCCTTTGAGATGTTGAGTAGTGATGGTGTTTGCTACTCCAAGGTCATATCCATAAATGGCTGAGTATGTGCACTCCAGATCTTATCTCCCCCTTTCTCTGACTTCACATGGAGAGATGTCAAGCAGCCAGCTTCTTACAGAAGGAAGCCATATGTTGAGAATGGCACCCATTTCTCATTCTTATTAAGAGAAATACAAGGAAATTTACTTAATGTGATACAAAGCATCTCCTTGAAATAGTGCATTAAATGGAAGAAACAACATTAGAAGTTTTCAATTTAAATCATGAATAAGACAAGGATGAGCCAATATTTAGGACTTCCCAGGTGGCGCTAGTGGTAAAGAACCTGCCTGCCAATGCAGGAGACTTGAGACATGGCTTCCATTCCTATGTTGGGAAGATCCCCTGGAGGAGGGCACGGCAAGCCACTCCAGTATTCTGGCCTGGAGAATCCCATGGACAGAGGAGCCTGGGGGGCTAGAGTCTATAAGGGCACAAAGAGTCAGACTCAACTGAAGCAACTTAGCACACACACATGCACAAGCCAATGTTTAAAGTAGATGTTTGGCACAAAGAAACAGGAATTAGAATGGTAAGTCTAGGAAAGGAAGAGTACAGTTCAGTTCAGTTCAGTTCAGTCACTCAGTCATGTCTGAATCTTTGCGACCCCATGAATCACAGCATGCCAGGCCTCCCTGTCCATCACCAACTCCCAGAGTTCACTCAAACTCACATCCATTAAGTCGGTGATGCCATCCAGCCATCTCATCCTCTGTCGTCCCCTTCTCCTCCTGCCCCCAATTCCTCCCAGCATCAGAGTCTTTTCCAATGAGTCAACTCTTCGCAGGAGGTGGCCAAAGTACTGGAGTTTCAGCTTTAGCATCATTCCTTCCAAAGAACACCCAGGGTTGATCTCCTTTAGAATGGACTGGTTGGATCTCCTTGCAGTCCAAGGAACTCTTAAGAGTCTTCTCCACACCACAGTTCAAAAGCATCAATTCTTTGGTGCAAGGAAGAGTACAAATTGTCATTATTTGGGGGAATCACATGACCACCTAAAATGTCAAGATAATCTAGCTTTTAAAATTAGAAGAACGTTCAGTAAAAGACAAGATTCAAGATCCGCATACAAAAATTAGGAGGTTCCTATACACCAGTAATACCTAACCAGAATATGTAATGGAAAATGTGATCTATACTTATAACAACAGAAGTCATAAAATATCTAAGGAAAAGCCTAATAAACACTAGCCTTATATGAAGAAAACTATACAATAAAGTTTATTTGTATGACTTTGAAATCTGAAGAAGCAGATTTCATGCCAATGGAAAAGGTTATTTAGTACTATGCATTTAGTTTCCAAACATATGTGACCTTTAAAGTTAGCCATTTGTAATCACTATTATTGTTATTCTTTGCAGCCAAAGATGGAGAAGCTCTATACAGTCAGCAAAAACAAGACCAGGAGCTGACTGTGGCTCAGACCATGAACTCCTTATTGCCAAATTCAGACTTAAATTGAAGAAAGTAGGGAAAACCACTAGACCATTCAGGTATGACCTAAATCAAATCCCTTATGATTATACAATGGAAGTGAGAAATAGATTTAAGGGACTAGATCTGATAGATAGAGTGCCTGATGAACTATGGAATGAGGTTCGTGACATTGTACAGGAGACAGGGATCAAGACCATCCCCATGGAAAAGAAATGCAAAAAAGCAAAATGGCTGTCTGGGGAGGCCTTACAAATAGCTGTGAAAAGAAGAGAAGCAAAAAGCAAAGGAGAAAAGGAAAGATATAAGCATCTGAATGCAGAGTTCCAAAGAATAGCAAGAAGAGATAAGAAAGCCTTCTTCAGTGATCAATGCAAAGAAATAGAGGAAAACAACAGACTGGGAAAGACTAGGGATCTCTTCAAGAAAATCAGAGATACCAAAGGAACATTTCATGCAAAGATCAGCTCGATAAAGGACAGAAATGGTATGGACCTAACAGAAGCAGAAGATATTAAGAAGAGATGGCAAGAATACACAGAAGAACTGTATGAAAAAGAGCTTCATGACCCAGATAATCATGATGGTGTGATCACTGACCTAGAGCCAGACATCCTGGAATGTGAAGTCAAGTGGGCTTTAGAAAGCATCACTACGAACAAAGCTAGTGGAGGTGATGGAATTCCAGTTGAGCCATTCCAAATCCTGAAAGATGATGCTGTGAAAGTGCTGCACTCAATATGCCAGCAAATTCGGAAAACTCAGCAGTGGCCACAGGACTGGAAAAGGTCCATTTTCATTCCAATCCCAAAGAAAGGCAATGCCAAAGAATACTCAAACTACCGCACAATTGCACTCATCTCACACGCTAGTAAAGTAGTGCTCAAAATTCTCCAAGCCAGGCTTCAGCAGTATGTGAACCGTGAACTTCCTGATGTTCAAGCTGGTTTTAGAAAAGGCAGAGGAATCAGAGATCAAATTGCCAACATCCGCTGGATCATAGAAAAAGCAAGAGAGTTCCAGAAAAACATCTATTTTTGCCTTATTGACTATGGCAAAGCCTTTGACTGTGTGGATCACAATAAACTGTAGAAAATTCTGAAAGAGATGGGAATACCAGACCACCTGATCTGCCTCTTGAGAAATTTGTATGCAGGTCAGGAAGCAACAGTTGGAACTGGACATGGAACAACAGACTGGTTCCAAATGGGAAAAGGAGTTCGTCAAGGTTGTATATTGTCACCCTGTTTATTTAACTTATATGCAGAGTACATCATGAGAAACACTGGACTGGAAGAAACACTGGACTGGAAGAAACACAAGCTGGAATCAAGATTGCCGGGAGAAATATCAATCACCTCAGATATGCAGATGACACCACCCTTATGGCACAAAGTGAAGAAGAACTCAAAAGCCTCTTGATGAAAGTGAAAGTGGAGAGTGAAAAAGTTGGCTTAAAGCTCAACATTCAGAAAATGAAGATCATGGCATCTGGTCCCATCACTTCATGGGAAATAGATGGGGAAACAGTGGAAACAGTGTCAGACTTTATTTTTCTGGGCTCCAAAATCACTACAGATGGTGCCTGCAGCCATGAAATTAAAAGACACTTACTCCTTGGAAGGAAAGTTATGACCAACCTAGATAGCATATTCAAAAGCAGAGACATTACTTTGCCAACAAAGGTTCGTCTAGTCAAGGCTATGGTTTTTCCAGTGGTCATGTATGGATGTGAGAGTTGGACTGTGAAGAAGGCTGAGTGCCGAAGAATTGATGCTTTTGAACTGTGGTGTTGGAGAAGACTCTTGAGAGTCCCTTGGACTGCAAGGAGATCCAACCAGTCCATTCTGAAGGAGATCAGCCCTGGGATTTCTTTGGAAGAAATGATGTTAAAACTGAAATTCCAGTACTTTGGCCACCTCATGTGAAGAGTTGACTCACTGGAAAAGACTCTGATGCTGGGAGGGTTTGGGGGCAGGAGGAGAAGGGGACGACAGAGGATGAGATGGCTGGATGGCATCACCGACTCGATGGACATGAGTCTGAGTGAACTCCGGGAGTTGGTGATGGACCGGGAGGCCTGGCGTGCTGCGATTCATGGGGTCGCAAAGAGTCGGACACAACTGAGTGACTGATCTGATCTGATTATTGTTATTGTTGCATTATGGTCAAGGAACATTGTCTTGCTCTCTTTTTAACTTTTTATTTTGTACTGGGTTATAGCCAATTATCTCTCTTTGAGATTAAAGCCGATCTCAAAGATGCCACTTTCTTACTACCCATCAGCTTCCTCCTGGCTTCCCTTCTGTTCTCATTACCTAGATCACATGGCCCATAATTATAAGAACCCCTCTAAAAATACTCTTAACCCCCTTGCTCTTTCATTTCTCCAAAGAAAGTGCCCTACAAAGTTTGCTTTTTTTCTATGCCCCCACTTCATCATAGGAACACGGCTAAGAGAAAAACCTCACCAGTCATCTGTTTTCACTTTAAATTTATGATTCCTTTTTTCAAATGAACCCCTCGCCCTCGCTTTCCCCTTCCCAAATCCCTGATGTCCACTTATCTGTTCTCCATCTCTGTAATTTTGTCATTTCTAGAATGTTATATAAATGGAATCATGCAGTATGTAACCATTTTGAGATTGGTTTTTGGCTTAGTTTTTTCACTCAGCATAATGCAGACCATCCATTCTACTCTATTCTGGATCTGCTTTTCCTTTGTCTACGTGATGACCTCATGTCTTCATGTTTACATGCTCATATCTTTATGAGCTCATATCTTTATATACTTCAGTCATGTCCGACTCTTTGTGACCCTGTGGACTGCAGTCAGCCAGACTCCTCTGCCCAAGGGATTCTTTAGGCAAGAATACTGGAGTGGGTTGCCATGCCCTCCTCTCATATCTTTAATATCTCTCCTCATGCCTCCTATATGCTCTTTTCCACCCTCATTCTCTATTAGCAATCTTACTGTAGGATCACTGAGAAAAAATACACAGGGAAATATCCTGTCTGATTATTAAAGGAGGTAATTTATAGTGAAGAATGTTAGCACAGGGGCTGCCATATAAAACCACAATACAGACGGCAGGTTTTATCAGTGTCATTATTGTATTTCTCATTGGAAAAGACCCTGATGCTGGGAAAGATTGAAGGCGGGAGAAGAAGGGGATGACAGAGGATGAGAAGGTTGGATGGCATCACCAACTCCATGGACGTGAGTTTGAGCAAGCTCAGGGAGGTGGTGATGGACACAGAAGCCTAGTATGCTGCAGTCCATGGGGTCACAAAGAGTCGGACATGACTGAGCAACTGAACTGAACTGATTGTCTTACTACTGCCAAATATATCCTCAAACCCATGTATCCTTCCTGAAATTTGTGTTTCTACATTTGCTGGGAATGGGAAAGATGTTGTCTGGACCACAGTCTTAATCTGGACAATAAAAATTAGTTTTCAGGGGATAAAAACAAATTCACAGTAGGACAACTTTAGGAGTACAGAAATTGATTATTCAGGAACCAAAGTGATAACCTATAGTGCAAACTAGCTGATATGATTTCTCCAGAAGCCCTCTCAGTTAAAAATAGTAAAGGTTCATCCAAGTAGTTGAGTAGAAACTGGTCATTTGTGGTTCCTAATGCTTTGCTAACAACTTGAAATATGTCAAATGCTGGGAGTTACTAAAATGCACTTTATTTTTTTAAATGAAGCCAAAATCATAATTTATGAATTAACATATGCCAGTCATATGGACCAGGTAATCTTTCTTTTTTGAATGATTCTTTAATTTTATAGACCTTAACAATTTTTGGAAGTTTCACACACATGATTTCATATAATCACATAGTAACACTCTCCGCACCAACTCCCCCACCCCCGTACTGCCCCTCCTCCCTTCCCTCTCCCCATGGGTAATCACTAATTTGTTCTCTTTGCGAGTCTGCTTTTTTTTCCATTTAATTCTAAAGTGCACTTTAATTATGCACCGGATACCCTAAGTGGAGATTTGTCATTACACTTAGAGGGACTCCATAACAACTAACTTTTATGAAGTAAAAAAGAAATCTTTAAAGGAGATGCTAACGACAGCCAACTTTATTTTCTTTGGAAAAGCTCTAGTAATGAACTCACTGATGTTAGTTCCTCAGCTACATCTGAGATGATCAATGACTCGCATTTTTAAAATATTCATATTTTCCCCTAATTTAAAAGTGTGCAGAATTTTCTGTGAATTTGTAATAATTGTTGGGGGAGTGATGAATATAAAATAAGGTATTTTATTTATAGCCCACGTGTAAGTATTTTCATAGAACAGTCAGCACATCAGACTCAAAAATAACTTACTTCTAGTTTTTGTGAGAATTTTAAACAGTTAAAAATGCCAGAGTCCATGCTGACATAAAATAAATTGTAGAATACCAAATTGACTTATACAATAATTCAATTTTTATTGGAACCAGTAATAATGCTGAGAGAACCTTCTGTTTACATATAAAATGTTTTAAGTTCTAATTTTAGTTTGGACAAAAACCAATATACATATAAGTCTCATTAAGGAGCAGAATAATGGAATTAATTGCAGGAGAGGAGATTACAAGAGAAGAAAAGTCCCTAACATTATCTCTTCCTAGCAATCTAATCAATGAAATTAACTATCAGAATCATTTATTGTAACTCCTAGCTGGGTGACCTTGGAAGATTTACTAAATCTTCAAGCTTCAGGATTTCTCCAAGCCTCTAGTAGTAAATGTACCGAATCCAAATGGTTGAGTGAGAATTAAATGAGATAATGCATATAAAGAACCCAGAGTATAGTGTTTAATAAATATTTATAGTTATTATTATCATGAATACCATCTATCAAATAATTATTTTAAACATTTCAGATAGTTGCACTTAGACCAGAGGAGCTAAGTAGGCATGAGAAGGAACACACCAACTTTGGTTCGAGGCCCAGAAACAAAGAATGAGCTTCCGGACAACCTGGAGCCCCTGAATGCTACAGGGACCCCTCGACACAGCTGAGGGCCTCGTGCTGAGCAAAGTCCCATTTATGCAACGTGAAAGGATGAACTTTCCACCTCACATTGGTCAATGAAAGGAAACTACAGCATTTAAATAAAAAAATTAATCTTTGAAGGAAAAAGTGAACATACCTGGGTTAACAATTAGCAATTAATGGCCCAACTCATGTTGCTCTCTTAAAGTAGTAAAAAATAAAAATTGGATAATTTTTAGTTTGAAACTGTCACATAATCAATACAAACATGGATTTGTGTTTTGTTCTGCTGTGAACTACTGGGAAAAGTCACATCAATTATACCTCACTAGATAGCATATTAAAAAGCAGAGACGTTACTTTGCCAACAAAGGTCCATCTAGTCAAGGCTACGGTTTTTCCAGTGGTCATGTATGGATGTGAGAGTTGGACTGTGAAGAAAGCTGAGTGCCGAAGAATTGATGCTTCTGAACTGTGGTGTTGGAGAAGACTCTTGAGAGTCCCTTGGACTGCAAGGAGATCCAACCAGTCCATTCTGAAGGAGACCAGCCCTGGGTGTTCTTTGGAGGGAATGATGCTGAAGCTGAAACTCCAATACTTTGGCCACCTCATGTGAAGAGCTGACTTATTGGAAAAGACTCTGATGCTGGGAGGGATTGCGGGCAGGAGGAGAAGGGGACGACAGAGGATGAGATGGCTGGATGGCATCACTGACTCGATGGACGTGAGTCTGAGTGAACTCCGGGAGTTGGTGATGGACAGGGAGGCCTGGTGTGCTGCCATTCATGGGGTTGCAGAGTCGGACACGACTGAGCGACTGAACTGAACTGAACTGAGACTATTTTTAAAAATACACGGCCAGAACTTACAATTGAAAAACTATCATATTATCTTGGATCTACTGAACTTCTAGATATTTATTTTCTGAACTGCTACACAGAATAGAGAAATACACATGAATCATATCTTTTCATAATTTTTCATGTTTGGTAGAAATGACCTAGAATTCTCAATTCATTGCATAATTATGAAATCCCTCATTACTTTACTCGATTCATCTCTAGTTCCTTTTTAGTATCCTCCAAAGTTGTTTTCAGTAGTTTCTGAAAATTAGAAGTGAAAGTTTCCTTTATTAAAAGTTCATATTGGAAAACCCCTTGTGTAAGGGCAATTAAAGTTTATTAGTTTTGGTTTCTAGAAGCTGGGAGTCCCCACAGAGCTTTCCCTATGGTAAGATGACATGGACTACGAATTCAACAAATAATATTAATGTCAGTTAAAAGACCAATTATTAATATATTGAGAAAACATAAAAAATGGCAGAACTTGATGTTATACCTTGGTGGATAGTAAACAGCTTCTCATAGCCCAAGCTCCAAAATGGAAAACACTGCATATCCTTTGGCTGGACCCATAAATTCGAGCAACTTGTTGTGACAGACACTGGTATGAAATGATTCTAGACTAATAGGAAAGTCAGTCAAGTTTATAAGGCTCCTTGGTCTTTATGGCTGTATCGGTAGATCTCAGGACAGGGGGAACTGGGTACATTTAACATGATCTCAGGTCTAGGAAGGGGAAAAAGAGTTGGGAAATTCAGTATGAATTTTGAGACAGCTCCACATTATATTTTTGAGACATTCTACATTATAAGTCAGAATGTCTACAGCAGATGTTATCCATTACCCACCTGTATCCCCAGCCCGTACCATTTTAGTATACGCTGTCCTGATTTTCAACTGCCAGACTCAGGATTTCTTTGCATAAATGGCTTTCCTTGACCACTAGAGTCACTTGGACTGTGTGGGTAAGGAGAAGTACTATCTCTGGAGGGCAGTCTTGAACTAGTCACCGAGGATGCCGGTGCATAAATACCTCAGCTCCCTCCTTCCTATGCTGGTAGAAGTCTGTGGCATATTTCCAAGCCATTTCCCAGAGCTCCTCAGGGCGATCAGATTTCAGTGACTCAGGGTGGTAACTTGCTTAATAGCATACTATACTGGCTTCTTTCCCTCCCTCTTGCATCTCTCCATTCCCCAACTGGTATTTCCTGGAATCACCGCTCAAATAAATGGCTTGTACTTGAATACTTGCGTTAGGTCTGCTTCTGGGGAAACACAAACTAAGGCTGTCCCCAAATAATTTCTCTTCTTCTTTTCTTTCTTTATAATTCTCTGATATCCTAAATACTGTCTCTACTGGCTTGTACTTTAGTGATATATACTGCTTCATAAATATCCCTCTTCAGTAGGTTTACAGATAGAAAAACAATCCAAAGCAAAAACCTGAACTCCTCCCCACTTATTTTTTATTAAAAAAGTCATTTAGCAGAAGCAGCTCTTTCATACCTTCTCATGCCTACTTGCCCTCTTATAGTTGTAGTCAACGTATAGCTACTGAAGACTATCACTCAAACTACATATCTGAAGGGAGAATCAAGCACTCTTCTTTCCTATCTCTACCCTTAGGGAAAAAGAATATTCTTTGGATACTGAGTATCCGCTGAAATCATTTGAACACATACCGATCATTCTATAAGGCTTGCTGTCCAACATGGGAGCCACTAGCCACAGGCTGCCATTGAGTACTCGTAATGTACCTAGTATGGTTGAATTTCTAATGTTAATTAGTTTAAATTTTAATTTAAAACCATTACTCAGCTCAATTACTAGAAAACTAAGTATGTCTGAGATAACTTGTGTAGGACAATCTATTTTTTCAAGTGTTAAGTTTTATAAAATCTAAATACAGATCAAGTATGTCAGTGAAGATGTAGCATCCAGACTGAAATGTGCTTAAGTGTAGAATACACACTGGAATTTGAAGAACTGGCATTAAAAATATCATTAGAAATTATTAATATTTGATATTAATAATGGGATACTTCATGGTGATTAGATATTGAAAACATAGTTTAGATATATTGTTACATAAAATATACTAAATTTAATTTCTTCTGTTTTTCTTTTCTAATTTTCAAAATGTGGCTACTAGAAAGTTAAATTACATATGTGGTTCACATTATTTCTCTACTGGACAGCACTTCTTGGTCACCTTTACCCACAACTTACATTTGCTAGCCTAGTGGGTAAAATCACTGCTAAATAAAAAGATTAAGGCAAAAGAATAACATTCCCTTTTATTAAGAGGTTGGTATTTCAAAAGCAATGTCACAAGTTTGCTAATAATATTGAGGCCAAACTTAAGAGCAAAATAAAAAATAAAGATATATAAAACTTGCTCACTGACAGTAGCTGCTTTCAGACATGAATAGATTACTGATATTAAACTACAGAAAGCGATTTAAGGAACAATATTATCCTCGTTAAAAGCCTACAAAGCTTACTCTGCCTGAACAACGAAGTAAAGGCTTTGGCAATGTCAGCTTTTTAGAGTTGAATTGGATAAAATAATCAGGCAACAGGTTTGAGAAGGAAACTCATCATCCACCCTGACATCATCATCTCCTTCATTTTGCAAATAAGGGAAATATGATCTAACCAAGGTTAGGTGACTTTTTTAAAAGTTAGAAATGATTTTGCTCTTTCTCAAAGGAAAAGAAAGACATTCATTCTCAGATATAATTTAAGTTCCTATAAGTAAAACACTTTCCATCACTGCAAAGTTTATACACTGAAACCAGCGGTTCTCAGATGGGCCAACTCTTCTTGACACTTCTGCTCATATTTCCTTCCATATTTCTAAATATGTTGATACTAGTATTTCTTGGGTTATCAATTTTGGACATTTTCTATGGACATTCTGCCCAGGTAGATGACTTAACTCACACTCACTCTGCCATCCTTGTGTCTCCACTCAAGCCCTCACGTGTGTGTGTGCATGTGAATGCACACGCTTCAGTTGTGTCTGACTCTTTGCGAGACTAGAGCCCGCCAGGCTCCTCTGTCCACGGGATTCTCCAGGCAAAAATACTGGAGTGGCTTGCCATGCCCTCCTCCAGGGGATCTTCCCAACCCAGGGATTGAACCTGCGTCTCTTCCATCTCCTGCACTAGCAGGTGGTTCTTTACCACTAGTGCCACCTGGGAAGCCCCATGTCCCCAGAGAATGAATCAGGATTATTCAATGTAAATACTGTTCATTGTGTAGCCAGGTAGTATTTAAATTATTTTCATCATTTCTCCTGAAGTTAATGATTACATCATTCTTCCATTTGCCTGGTTTCCATATTTTTATTGTTCCTCCTGCCCCCCACGCTACTATCTCTGTCACATTTTCTAAAATCCTCAAACACGTTAGCTCTACTTGTCTTTTAAAGACTTTTTTTGATATGGATCAATTTAAAATCATTTTTGAATTAGTTGCAATATTGCTTTTGTTTTGGTTTGGTTTTTTGGCTGTGGCTCATGTGGGATCTTAACTCCTTGACTAGGGATCAAATCCACTGGAAGTTGAACCCATTGGAACACCTGCATTGGAAGCCGAACCACTGGACCTCCAGGAAGTCCCACTACTTTCTTTTAGACTGGGGCAGTTCCCTTATGGAACTCTCTGTTCTCCTGCTCCAATATGGCCTGAATGCTTTGAAGCTTGATCTGCAGCAATTATCTTATCTTACCCGACAACCTAAGGATGGGAAGATTTTACTTGATTTTTCACTTTTCAAGTCAACTGTAAAACTGTCTCTTATTTGTATTTTGTAGACATATATTAAATAAGAGCAAAACTGTTCTGCCACCACCACAGACAGCCCAACACTGCACACATTCAAAACAGTGACTGTGAGTTCTCATGAATATGTACAATGCAAAAGAGTGCCCTTATTTTAAGCACTTTGGTTTTTTGCTCCTATAGCAAATTCGCAAGCCATAGAAGTTTAGCCTCACTGCCGCCCAGAGCTGGTTGTTTCCAAAGTGGCCCTAAGGTATGGAGTACACAGGGGCTGGTGTCAGCGAGGTTTCCAGGGTGACTATCTATCACATCACTTTTGCAAAACAGCACCAAGAGGTTTTACGCTAAGGTAACGTGGATTTAGTTGGAATTTCAAGACAGGGCTTTATTATTGCGGTGGTGGTGGCATCTGGTTCCTGCTTGTTTAATTGCATCCAAAGCAAGTGCCGATTTTAAACTAGCTACCAAGGAGATGCTGATGTGGGCAGAGCTATGGAAAAGTGTTGTAGAACCACAAAGCTCTACTTCAGGGAGCCATCCAGAGACCACCTACAAGTTCAATCTCCGTATTTTGCAGGACAGAAAACGGAGGGCTAGGAGGCTTACCCAGACAAAAATGAGGCTGATGGCAGCTTCTAAGCAGGCTTTAAAAAATTCAGAAAGATGAAAGTAACTGACTGGTAATAGGTTAATTATGATCTTGCAGATGGAGCTTGTCATTTTGTGTAAGCTAAGCTTCCTCAAAGAAGCAAAATCATATAAATATTCATATCAATACTTCTAACTCTTGAACATTCACTTGCAATATTAACAAATTAAAATGTTAAACTGAAGCACAAATGGAAAATGTGTAAACTGAAGCAACGACTCACAATCTTTCTATCTTGTTGTTTTTTCCTAAACCACATGAAACACAAATCTTAAAGATATTATTTATCACCTGACTCTGGAGAAGACAATAGTTGAAGCAAGTTATAGATAAATCCTGACAGTCGGGCTGATTCTAGAAAGACCCAGACAGTCATAGGTTACCAAACAGAGAAATTAAGAGTCTTTCACTTCTTATTCAGAGAGAGCTTTGCCAAAATCCTTAGACATGGGAGTGAATTCGTTAACTTACTTGTATCCAGAGACAGTGGCCAGTAGCCATAAAAGAAAAAATGTTAAGAACTATGAACAAAATGAAAAAATAACTATTTTTGCTTTCTTCTGGATCTGTTTTTTATTTGAATTTTCCAAATTATAGCTAGATTATTCTAGACCAACCTATGAATGCACAGCAATTCTGGCATTTATAGTCACTTACATTCATGGCTTACACATGCCCACAGACTGTATTCTAAACATGAAGGAAGCGGGACTTCCCTGGCGGTCCAGTGGTTAAGACTTTGCCTTCCAGTGCAGAGCATGCAGGTTTGATCCCTGGTCAGGGACTTAAGATCCTACACGTCTCACAGCCAAAAAACCAAAACATAAAACAGAAACAATATAATAACAAATTCAGTAACGACTCTAAACATGGTCTACATAAAAAAGATTCTTAACAAAATAAACACGGAACCAAAGGCCTCTTTGGATACACATCACAAGCCTTCCATATGCTGCCTCCATGGTCAATACAGAGTGTTCATAATCTGGAGCTAATCGTTTCCTTTTGCTTATTCTAGAAATTACTACTTGTTTCTCTCTTGCAAACAACTCTGAAGTGAACAAAATGATAGCTTTCTTCACCATATGAACAACTTTCATTTGGAAAATCATTTGCAAATATTAGTTTCTGGAGCCTGAGAATCACTCTAACATTATAACTGTAAAACTTCATTTCCTCACTAGAAACATACCATTCTGAATGTCAAGACTTCAACCTTAAGTAAGATTCTAACTAAGGCAAAAGATAATTACATATTTGAGTTGCTGAGCAACCGATAAAGCATCTTTCCAAATCTGAAGCAAATAAATACATTTTAGGTGAAATTTAAGAACAATACATTACATGGGAATCATACTAACTAAAGGATAAATTTAGGGGGCAAAGATAAACATGGCTGACTGCCATGAATTTAGGAGACTCAGACTCTCTTTTCCCCTAACTGTAACCCTCTTCAATCTGAACTGGTCTTGGTGGCTCACTTGCAACAATGCTATTGAAGCAGAATGGCTGCTTCTTCTCTTCCGGGGCTGGCTCCGAAGAAGAGTCACAGCCTCAGTCTTGGTCACTTTGAGAATCTTCTCTTGAAATCCAGCTCCTATTCAGAGGGAACCCCAAGCCATATGAAAATTTCAAGCACTTTCGTAGACAGTTGCATATGAGTACCCACCCCTTTGAGTGACCCAAGAGTAAGTGCCAGTCTTTAAAAAATTTTTTAATTTTATTTTTGGCTGTGTTAGGTCTTTGTCGCTGTGCAGGCTTTTCCCTAGTTGCAGCGAGCGGGGGCTACTCTCCAGTTGCGGTGCGTGGGCTTCTCACTGTGCTGGCTTCTCTCGTTGTGAAACACAGACTCTACAGCATGGGGGCTTCAATAGCTGTGGCTCCCAGGCTCTAGGGCACAGCCTCAATCACTGTGTATGGGTTTAGTTGCTCTGTGGCATGTGGGATCTTCCCGGACCAGGGATCAGACCCGAGTCTCCTGCACTGGCAGGTGGATTCTTGACCACTGAGCCATCAGGAAAGCCCATGGATACCAGTCTTGAGAGTACAGACACCTTCCAACTTTTCTAGCCCCAGACATTTGAGTCTCCCTGAGATATTGGATACTGTGGTTTATCTGAATTCTTAAACCATATTTCTTGAAAGCATAAAAATGAAATTCATTTTATGCTATCAAGTTTAGAGTGGGTTTGTTTCAAAGTAATAAATGACCAAACCCTTCATAGTGCTATGAAGGCAGGCACTATTACTAATGGGCTTTAAGTAAATTGAGGCTCTTAAAGCTTGGTGAAAATAATAATGACCAGAAATATTTATTGAGCCCTTCAATGTGTCAGGAACTTTGTGCAGATCTCATTTAACCCAAATAAAACTCCATATAACCCACATAAATCACTTACAAAGTAAGTAATTTTTTTAAACCCAGCAAAAAGAGAGAAAAATTGTATCAACTGTAGAAAGACTGGAATCATGCTAATACTCTCATCTTCAGAGAGGGATCACCCTGAGAACTAAAATTCTTAAAATAATGCACAATGTTTTCTGTGGAGAGAAGGAAGAAGGAGAAGAGCATGGGATTAAACTGCTAGGTATAAAATAAGTAAACAACAGGATATATTGTATAATACAGGGAAATATAACTTATTTTGTAATAACTTTAAATGGAGTACAATCTATAAGAGTATAGAATCACTGTGCTGTACACCTAAAACTCATATTGTAAGTCAACTACAGTTGAATAAAAAAAGAATTAAGGAAAAAGATGACAAAGATATTCACTGGAGAAAAACTTATAAAGACCAAAAACTGGAAACAACTGAAATGTTTAACAACAAAAGAACGGGTAAATCATTTGTGGAATATACTTATCATGAAATACTAATATAAATAAAATATATGAACTACAGATTTTTCAACAAAAGATGAATTCACAAACAAAATATGGATGGTGATACTGCCTTTTTTTCCGGCTGGTTTGGCTGTCACTCTTCCCGGCTTTATTGGAGTATAACTAACAAATAAAAATTATATATATTTTTAAACACACACACACACAAAATGAAAAAACAAAATGTTTTCTGAAAGTATACTTAGTATAGTATATCTGGTTTGCTCCCAAGAGGAAGGGATTTTATTAATATGAAAAATCCTTCAAGGTCTTAGATTCCTTGGCCCAAAGGAATGTGCATAAAATAAATAAGCAATAAGGACATACTGTACAATACAGGGAAATACAGCCATTATTTTGTAATAACTTTCAATGGCACATAATCTATAAAGATACTGAATCACTGTGTTGTCCACTTGAAACTAAGCAGAGCGACAGGTGACCAGGCACTGTGGCATCCACTGTCCTCCCAAGAATCCATCAAAGGCAGAGCGGCTTCGGAGATGATGCCCCGGGGAGTGATCATCTTCCCTGCGGGTGTCAGAATCTCTCTTGGGGTTGTATTCATTTCCTTTCACTGCTGTGGCACATTACCACAAATGTAGCAACTTAAAAATAGTAATTCATTAACTTAACGGTTTTAGGCATCAGAAGTCTGAGATGGGTGCCACTGGGCTACTGTCAAGCTGTCTGCAGGGCTGTGCTTCCTTGGAGGCTCTTGGGGGAAGCCTATTTCCTTGGCTTTTCTGGCTTCTAGCAGTGGCTTGCATTCCTTGGCTTGTGGCCACATCACCCCAACCTTTGTTTCCCTTGTTACATCTCTCCCTCTCTCTGACCCTCATGCCTCCCTTTTATAAGATCCTTGTAGTTACAGTGGATAAGCCAGGATAATTTCCCTATCTCAAGTTCCTTAATCACGTCTTCATGATCCCTTCTGTCATGTAAGACAATGTATTCACAGCTTCTGGAGCCTAGAACATGGACCTCTTTGTTGGGGGGGCCAATAATTCCTGTCCACCACAGGGAGAGTGGCAGTAAAATGTAGTTTTGGAATAGGAAACCTATTCCAGGGGCATGCAGGTCTTCCCTAATCATAGTGAGAGCTCCTGATTTTTTCAGGGGTTTATGTGGCCTAGAGAAATTGTTTATGATTTTTCTAAGATCTTCATATTGCTTGAATAGATTGAATTCAGCCTGGTGCTGACTTCAATAAACACTGAAGTCATTATCTCTGAGTTGAGAAAGATAGTTATTCCTTCTCTGCTTTTTCCCCTCCCTCCCTACTTAGCTCCTACACCGCTCCCCCTTCAATGCCCCACTTCTTAAGTCCAAATCCCAGCCCCCCGGCAGGCATGCAGTCATGAGCAAGAACATGGGGGAGAGAATTCGAAGTAAGGCAGTGACAGTCACTTATCATAAAACACTGGCCCAGGAGGGATGACAGGCCTGGTCCATTCTGGCATGAATAAAAGTTGCCTGTGTGAGTGTTGTTGGCATAACAGTGGTGACTTGCCTCTTAGGATCTAAATATAGCTGCCACCAGCATCTGAGAATGGAAGAGTTTTCTAAATCATTACCCACTCCATCTCAGTTCCTCCAAACCTTTGCAAACCACATGGAGACATGCGTGCCTCTAGTTCCTCCAGGAGAACAGCTCGTGGAAAGGATCAAAACAAGAGCCGGCAGATTAACCATGTTTAGAGTGGAAATCCAAGGTCATGCCAGCTCCAAAATAGCCCTGCCAAATCCGGAAAGATTTTTAAGAGGGTAAAGTGTTGAAACCTGCAGCCAGATTAATGTCCCCCCTCCCTCAGTCCCCACAATTAGTTACCAAGTTGTCTTGAAGACAAAGACCCAAAGGATCCCATAGAGGCTACTCTAGAACCCAGTTGACCTGCATGCATATCAGACCAAGGGTGAGAGCCAGAGGTCAGAATAAGACTCATTGGGAAGTTTATTTATCCTAAATATCAGTATTGGTTGTGGAGTTGGTGCTCACACACTTAATCCACTGCCTGTGCAACCAGCCCTCACAAACTCAGGCCGGAAGCTAATATTCAACAGTGAGTGACCTCATTGTGGTGCCGGGTACTACCACAACAAAAACCACACTGAAAAAGCATCAAGACCAAAGCAAGGCCTGGGAGCGAGGAAACCCAGGCTATGCAAAAATGAAAAAAAGGTTCTTAGGTGACTTAGCATAGCATAGCGACTAAACAACCATCTGTAGCTCTTTATTATCATGTGCTCAGCACTGCTGCTGCTGCTGCTGCTAAGTCGCTTCAGTCGTGTCCGACTCTGTGCGACCCCATAGACGGCAGCCCACCAGGCTCCCCCGTCCCTGGGATTCTCCAGGCAAGAACACTGGAGTGGGTTGCCATTTCCTTCTCCAATGCATGAAAGGGAAAAGTGAAAGTGAAGTCGCTCAGTCGTGTCCGACTCTTAGCGACCCCATGGACTGCAGCCTACCAGGCTCCTCTGCCCATGGGATTTTCCAGGCAAGAGTACTGGAGTGGGGTGCCATTGCAAATGTTAAAAGAAAGCATGAGTCAGTGGAAAGGAAATGTGATTTAGAATAGTTAACACTGGATTAAAGTTCTGCCTTTACCATTTCATAGCTAGGTGACTTGGGCACTTAATCTCACTATATCTCAAATTCTTCACCTCTATGATGAAACAATAACAATACTAATTATATATTAATTAGATATCATACTAATACATTATTAAAATTTATGTAAATATGAACATCTTTTATCATTATTATTGCTATGGCTACTTCAAAACATAGAGGAAAGAATAAAATACAAAAGCAAAAATTCTTTTCTATCCTATTAAGTGTTATAAAAATTATATACTACTATTATAAAAGCAAAGTAAGTGTTGGTATTTTGCTAGGGAATCTAATTAGGGAAATAGTATACATACAAGAAATATTTGAAGAGAAAAATTATATTTAGCAAAGTGTTAGAGAGTCCTGTCTGTAAGTAGAGTTCATGATTCCTGTACAGAGGATCACTGCGTGGAACGAACCAAGAAAAAAAGTAAGAAAATGGTCATCAGGGAAAACTTCATGAAACAGAAGAGTCTGAGGTGGGGATAATGAAGCAAAAACAACCTGGGAGAACATTTCAGAGTACGAGATTTGTGAGTCAAATACACACAGATAACACAAAGCAAATCTGTGTAGTTTCTCTGCTTCCAGGAAACTGTCACATTTGAGATCCACTTACAACCCTCTCCCAGAAACCACGATGGGCAGTGATGTGAACGGACCTAGAGTCTGTCGTACAGAGTGCAGTAAGTCAGAAAGAGAAAAACAAATATTGTGAATATTAACGTACATATGTATAGATGAACCTATTTGCAGGGCAGGAATAGGGATGCAGACATAAAGGATGGGCAGGTAGGTACAGGGGAGGAAAGGGAGGGCGGGACAAGCTGGGAGAATAGCACTGACATAGACACTACCAGTGGAACACATTATACCAACACTGGTGTGTATACACTGACAACGGGAACAGTGAGAGACTTCATTTTTGGGGGCTCCAAAATCACTGCAGATGGTGACTGCAGCCATGAAATTAAAAGACACTTGCTCCTTGGAAAAAAAGCTATGACCAACCTAGACAACATATTAAAAAGCAGAGACATTACTTTGCCGACAAAGGTCCGTCTTAACCAAAGCTATGGTTCCCAGTGGTCATGTATGGATGTGAGAGTTGGACTATAAAGAAAAGTGAGCACTGAAGAATTAATGGTTTTGAGCTGTGGTGTTGGAGAAGACTCTTGAGAATCCCTTGGACTGCAAGGAGATCCAACCAGTCCATCCTAAAGGAGATCAGTCCTGAATATTCATTGGAAGGACCGATGCTGAAGCTGAAACTGCAATACTTTGGCCACTTGATGCAAAGAAACTGACTCATTAGTAAAGACCCTGAGGCTGGGCAAGACTGAAGGCAGGAGAAGGGGAAGACAGAGGATGAGATGGTTGGATGGCATCACTGATTCAATGGACATGGGTTTGAGCGAGCTCCAGGAGTTGTTGATGGACAGGGAAGCCTGGTGTGCTGCAATCCATGGGGTCACAAAGAGTCGGACATGACTGAGCGACTGAACTGACTGACATACACTACCATTATAAAAGAGCTAGTGGCTGCTGTATAGCACAGGGAGCTCAGCTCGGTGCTCTGTGATGACCTAGAGCGGTAGGGTTGGGGGGGGGGGGCTGGAGGGAGGGGATATATGAATACATATAGCTGATTCATGTTGTACAGCAGAAACTAACAACATTGTAAAACAACTACACTACAATTAAAAAGAAAAAAACAGGATAGGGAGCAATATGGTCATCTCCACCAAACCATAAATGTACACACCTTTAACAAATCTATTCCACTTTTAGGAACCTACCTAAGGAGGTATGTACATGAGTATACATATGTGAATAATATTTATAATCACTGCAGCCTCGTTTGTATATTTGATAGAGTTACAATTTAAAATCGAGAAATATAATCAAAGAGGTCAACAATAGAAGGAGATTGGTTAGAAAATTATGATATATCTACAATGAAGTATTTCACAGATTTTATGTGCTTCCTAGGCGCTAACCCATCTGCCAGTGCAGGAGACATAAGAGATGTGGGTTTGTTCCCTGAGTCGGGAAGATCTCCTGGAGGAGGGCATGGCAATCCATTCCAGTTATTCTTGCCTGGAGAATCCCATGGACAGAGGAGCCTGGCGGGCTACAGTCCTTAGGATTGCAAAGAGTTGGACACGACTGAAGTGACTCAGCATGCACACATGCACATATTTTATATTAATAGAAGGCAAACTATATAAATGTATTATTTTCACATGTACTATGTTAAATAATTGTCATGATTTATTGTTTAGTGAAAAAAGTAAAGTCTAAAACTGTGAGTATAATGTGCTAACATTTGTGTAAAAAAAAGTGACTACGTACAGATTGCCTATTAGTGCACAGACCACCTTATAAAAGTAAATAAGTCGCTATTAACAGATTAGGGTAGAGGAGTGAGAGAGACATACTTTTCACCATGTACCTTTTTGAGTTCCATACTACCGGATGTATCACTTGTTCAAATACTACTTTCAGAGTATGGTCCAGTGGCCCAGTGCTGTCAGAGACTCCAGATAAATTTGTACTCTGACTTCAATTTAGGAAGCCCAGATACATGTTCCTTAAAGAGCCTCTAATAGAAAAATTGCTTCCAGGTAGATAACAAGGTAAAATAAAGTTATCCAACCAAGAGTCTAGTCCAGTTCCCTGCGGATTTTATTTAATGGCTGAGTACTGTTATGGACTCAATTGTGCCCCCCAAATCATTGTTAGGGCCCTCACCCCCAAAGTGACTGTATTTGGAGATGGAGCTCTTAAGGAGGTAATTCGGGTTCACTGAGTTCATAAGCGTGGGACCCTGATCCTATAAGACAGTTGTCCTTACAGGAAGAGACATCAGACCTATCTCTCTCTCTCCACCATGTCAGGACACTGCAAGAAGACAGCCATCTACAAGCCAGGGAGAGAGTTCTCACCAGAAACCAGCCCTACTGGCATCTTGATCTTGGATTCCCAGCCCCCAGAATTGTAAGAAAATAAAATTCTGTTGTTTCAGCTACTTGTGCTCAGTTGCTCAGCCATGTCTGACTCTTTGCGACCCCATGGACCGTAACCAGCCAGGCTCCTCTGTCCATGGCATTTCCCAGGCAAGGATACTGGAGTGGGTTGCCATTTCCTTCTCCAGGGGATTTTTCTGACCCAGGGATCAAACACGAGTCTCCTGTATCTCCTGCATCGGCAGGCATATTCTTTACCACTGAGCCACCTGGGAAGCCTACTTGGTCTGTGGTATTTTGATATGCTGGCCCCAGCTGGCTAAGACGGGTAGCATCATGGACTCTTGGGGTGAGATCAGTGCTCAGGCCTTTAAGCCAGTGCTTATCCTCCAGCCAGAGAGAGCCAAGCTCAAGTGCTCACTGCAATGCCTGGCCTGCAGAGGAGCACCTCAGAAACACAACAGGGTGGTACTAGGTAAAACTGAGTGAAGGTGTGTAACAGCCCAGAGTCCTGGTTTCTGGATGGCCCTCCTGTCTGTGACCTCGAACTATTAGCCTCTACAAGATTTGTCTCAAGAATCTCTAAGTTCCTTCCAACCTGCGGGTTCCAAGATGTGTGACACACAGCAAAAATATGCTGCTGCCAAGAGTCAAGTTCGCTTCTAAAAATAGTGCAGTTTCATATTTGTGAGAGATAAATAGCAGCCCGTAACCCCAGAGTTCCCCATCAGTTAAGACAGATCTACTGGAGATGGCAAAGCCTTATGAAGCTGGCTGAAGCGGTAGCAGCTGCAGACACAGAATCTACCTACCCCCATCCAGTGCCCCTCACACCCACCCTGAGTATTATGGGCCTCCTTAAAGGTACGGAAGGTGGTGCAGATTCTACTCTGGGAATTAACTACTCCGAGAATCCACCTTTTCTGAAACCCTGACACTTCGAGGGACTTTCCTAGTGATCCACTGGTTAAGACTCCCTGCTCCCAATGCAGGGGGCATGGGTTCGATCCCTGGTAGGGGAACTAAGGTACCACGTGCCATGTGGTGTGGGCAAAAATAAATTAAATTAAAAAATAAACTAAACAAGTCTAGAAAGCCTCAGATATCTAAAAATGTAGGCAATTTGAGCTTTTTTAAAAAATTGAAAAAAGAAGAACTCTGACTTTTCAAAAAAAGGGCAGTAAAGAGGGCATTCTATTGCAAAAGCAGGCAAAAACTCTGACGATTCTTATTGTTATTAAAGTGATAAAGGTGGTATTGACTGAAACTCACATGGCTCAGCTATCAATAAGGAATTGACTCTGTTGATGTGTTGATTCAAATTCTGGAAAGAGAAAGATCCAGAAATACTCCTGTGGTTGAAACATACATCACAGTGAAACAGTAATATTGGAAAGTCTAACTGAAATGCTGATACTTTTTTTTCAGTTTAAGGTTTAAATTCTTATTATCAAGGGTATACATGACACAGCAACACCTAGGAATGGATATCCTCCTAGTGAGGACATAGATAACTTTTTTGCTGACAGTAAAGTTAGGGGAATAGCGTTGTTTGTGACAAACACTGAAGCATGTGGTTTCAAGAGAAAATTCAACTCAGAATTGTGGGTAACAATTTCAAGACTATTGAACTCATACTTAACTCTGAACAGAACACATGTCCACTGTATTCATCCCAAGCAAAGCTGAAGGAAGAGCTCTATCAGATGAGAACCTGAAATGGACTCGAAAATCAGTCCTGGAAGGCAAGTAAGCCTCTTAAAGGAAATCAATATAGAGAAATTCTGCCTCCATATCTCTTCTAGTAGATAGTCCTGAAGGTATGCCAAATTTTACTCACTTAAGTAGTTCAAAAATAAGAATGATAAGCTATTTAAACACATTCTTGATTTCTCAAGTCAGTATACATAAGGAAGAATCCTGGTTATAGTTCTTAATTTCTTAATCCTGGAAAATCTTTACAGCTCTGGGTGACATATGTTTACCTCTTGAATCCTTATTACAAACTGTAAGTATGCAAGATATTAATATATTGGTTTATCAACAAATATATTCAATTTTGAGCAACATCAAATTGCCAGGCAGCTATTAGACTAATAACTGTCAAAGTATTAAAAGTAAATGAAATTAAATTTTTATGCACAAATCAAAGGATGTTCAAATGATATCAACTTCAAGACAGATACAACTGCCTATGTGGATTTAAAATTTTTGACTTTGTTCTCACCACACACGTAGGTCAAGACAAAGGTACTAGGATTTGTTAAAAATTGGCTTCCCCACAGCCCTAATGAGATGTTGTCTAAAACGTTATATTTTAATTCAATTTTGTTTGGGAGGCTTCATAAATGTTAAACTCTCAAGATAGTCATCCTTATTCAAAAGTCATTTTAACTAGCTACAATTACAAATGGCACTGACTATAAATAACTACAACAATATGGAAACTTCTCAGTTGAGTTTTTCAAATCTTATGTCATAATAACTACCAGAGTGACTCATTCAGTACTAATTTATCTGTGGCCTTTTGCAACACAAAAAAGGAATTAGAAAAATTAGTCTGACTTTGCTTATAATTGAATAACTATGTTGGAAAATGTTGGAAATGCACAGACTTAAGATATAGAGCTAGAAAATTTCCTCTATCTACATTTGATCAAGTTTATGGAGAATTTTCAAGAGCTCATATTTCCACGTTGCCTATAGTCATAAAATGTAACCTACCTTTAAAAGCCAATTGAAAATCCTTCAAAATGAATTGAATTCTGTGTTATTCCATAAAAGCATAACTCTGGGAGTATATTCTGCCTCTTCTCTATAGATACTGCTTTACTGACTCTTCCCTTTTTCACCAGCTTCTCTCTTTTTTCCGTTTCTCCAATTCTTGCTCATTCTTGTAATACTTCCTCTTCATTTGTCTTTTCTACTCCCTTCTCTCCTGTTTTTTCAGTTTCAATGATTATTTAATAGAGATTTGTGTTTCCTACTCTTAACTGTAAAAGATGGAAGTAGTTTATATAATCTCTAATGAGGATTAAAAGTAAAACCAAATTTAATTTTTTTTTTTTTACTTTTCTTTTTATAATTTTCCATCAGTTTGTCTTCTGTTCTTTATAGACCTTCTTTTCCTACTTTTGGTTTAAAACAATATCCAAACTAACTCAATACATTTTTGTATTAAATGTATGCAAAAGAGTAAATATATTTAGTGAAGGAGGGTTACTGGAATTAGAGTATTCTTTTTTTTTTATTGGAAAAGACTTTCTTGAAAAATCAGGGTTTTCTTTTTTACAGGCATGGTCCAAAATTCTAAAGATAGTATCAGTAATTGAAATCTATTTAAATTTTGTTCAATGATTTACACATATTTGTTATTGGAAAAAAATTTTTAAGCTCTTTACAATACAACACACTTCGTTTTTATTTAAACTCACTCACTTGAGCTTTTGCTTTCATACAGATGAATAACATTTGTGAAATTATGGGTTTGATGTGGTTAATATATAAGTGTGTGTATGTTTCTATGCTATTGATGCCCATATCACCCGAGATCATTTCATGGTATAAGTTCCTACTTCAGTTGGAGGATCATCTCAGGTCTACTTAGAGAGAGCAAATGATTTTATTACAGATTATTACACAAAGCAAAGATTATTAGTCAAAGCTGCAGTAATTGAAGAGTTACAGTTCTAAGAATTAGTAATGCTTTTCATCAGAGGGTTTCTTGAACTTTTGTACTGTAAAAGCTGCCTGCACAACACAGCCTTTATTGTTTCATTAAGCTCATACCAGGACAGGTTATCTGATTCCTATCTTAGTTCTATCAACAGCCTCTCATTCTAAGAACAGATCTATGATGTCAGCCCTTAATCCACCTCCTTCCCCGAGCTCCTTCCTCTCCTCACTATCTTCAACTATGCCACACTGAATGATAAAGAGCTTGGGTCAAGATGCTGTGCTTACATAAACACCCACTATTTTTGTCTTAGGGAAATGCTTCCCCTGCAAGTTACTCAATATGTTTCTCAGCTCAGAGAATGCCTCTCCTCCCTCGACTTGCGTTGAAAATAATATGGCTTAGCTTAATCCCACTGACAAATTGCTAAACCTTTGAAGGAGGACTAATGCATGCGCCAAGTGACAAAACTAAGATCTGAACAGGGCTAGCAGCTCAGAACCAAGCCAGAGGTAGTGCAGAGTGAAAAGCTGCAGAGGGAGGGCAGACAGACCTGAGTTCTTGGTCTAATTTCAGCTCTGCCACCTTGGGCCATTCTCCTTCCCCATCCAGCCAGCGTTTCCTCAATGAGGAAGTCAGCTTTCATCATCTCCAAGGTTTTGCCCAGTTATGATGTTTAAGCTCTTCAAGGAGTGTGCTCTCAGTTCCACAGGGGATGGAAGTAAAGGGGCAGGTCGACCACTGCAGGAGGACAGGAAGCAGCCCCACAAGGCCTTCTGTGCCATCACGCAGCCTCCACAGCTAAGGACACCTGGCCCACTTGTGCCCAGCACTCTCTTTCCATTTAGTTCCCCTTACAGGTCTCATTCTCACCTTTCTTCTTTTCCAGCCCAGGTCTGAGTGGGCCTTTGATTTGTATACATTTTAAGTCGCTGCTAAGTTGTGCCCAGCTCTTCTGCGATCTCATGAACTACAGCCCATTGGGCTCCTCTGTCCATGGGATTCTCCAGGTAAGAATACTGGAGTGGGTAGTCATTTCCTTTTCCAGGGGATCTTCCCAACCCAGGGATCGAACCCGTGTCTCCTGCAGTGGCAGGCGGATTCTTAACCACTGAGCCACCTGGGAAGCTCCCGAGCTCTTGATTTATGCCATTAGAACACCACTCACTGGTTAAATCCCAGAATAGTCTGCAGATAGGGAAAGCCCATCAAGATCAGGGGTAAAAGGGCAGGTCTTTGAGTAAGAGGAAGGAATGGGGTTGTGTACCAGAAACAAATTAGAATTCTGAATTCAGTTTCTCAAAGACATGTTATACCTACAGTGGTTTGGTAGTTTTCAACCCATCCCTTCCATAGCATTCAACGAACATCTCTGAGCATTTACAAGATGTCACATGGAGATTAGGTAGTGCTACTGGTAAAGTACTTGCTTGCCAATACAGAAGACACAGAGATGTGAGTTCGACCCCTGGGCCAGGAAGATCACTGGAGAAGGGAATGGCAACCCACTTTAGTATTCTAGCCTGGAGAGTCCCATGGACAGAGGAACCTGGTGGTCTGGATCCATGGGGTCCTACAGTCCATGGGGTCAAAAAGAGTCAGACGTGACTGAGCACACACAAACAACAAAACAAAACAAAACACTGAGATCTGGGGCTGTAGTGATGGGGAACACAAAAACACATGTGTTCTGTATTTTCATGAGTTTAAAGTTTAGTTGAAGAGACAGATAAGAATTTGTAAAAATCTCCAACCATACATGTTCAGTTACAAACTGAGATGACCTTCAAGAAGAAAGGGAATGAGATTCTCTGGGAATGTTCTACAAAGGAGCCTGCCATAAGGGTAGGAGTCAGGACATGCTTTCTGGAGGCCTGACATTAAAGCTGAACTCTGGATAATGAGTTGGAAATTTTTCAGAACAGGTGGGAGAAGAAAAATGAGGAGGCATGAAATTATAACCTCCTTGGACTTTAAAGTCAAGACTATAATTTTCTACAGGACTTTGTACAGATATGGCTAATAGCATCATGTCTGAAAATTTTCTAAAAGACAGTTGTTTGTGAGAATACTCATGAGGTAAGAGGTTACAGACCCAAGGAATTACGGAGACAGGGTTCTTATTAATGACTCTTGTGTCATCAATTCTATGTCTTTTACTCACCCTTTTTTTTTGTATTTTGTAACTACACAGTTGTCCTTGTTGGATTGTTTTTTTTTAAGAAGCTGTCTTGAGACTTATGGACTTCAAAAGCGCTTGCCTTTGTAATAGAACCATTAATCCTGGTTGTCATAAGAAATTGCTCTCTACCTTGTATTTTACAGAAGAGCTTCAAAATTCTACCCTCTATGCTTCTTTCCTCCAGGCCTAAATGAGTCCACAGATAAGCAACTACTGCAGATGACTCCCTTCTTTAAAAAAATAAATGCTCAAGTGAGGGGACTCTGTTCTAACAGTACAAGCAAAGGCCCTGTGGAAACAAAGAACACAGAATGTTCAAAGAGTAATGGAGAGAAATGGATGAATTAGGAGGCAAAACCCGACAGATCGTGTAGAGACATGAATGTTGAGGGAGGGTTAGTGCTAAGAATGACCCTGAGATTTCTGATCTCCACACCTGGACAGATGGGACAGATCAGAGAAGGCAATGGCACCTCACTCCAGTACTCTTGCCTGGAAAATCCCATGGACAGAGGAGCCTGGTAGGCTGCAGTCCATGGGGTCGCTAAGAGTCGGACACGACTGAGCGACTTCACTTTCACTTTTCACTTTCATGCATTGGAGAAGGAAATGGCAACCCACTCCAGTGTTCTTGCCTGGAGAATCCCAGGGACAGAGGAGCCTGGTGGGCTGCCATCTATGGGGTTGCACAGAGTCGGACACGACTGACGCGTCTTAGCAGTAGCAGCAGCAACACCTGGACAGATGGGAGAGCTAGCCATTCTTTGAGCTGGGGAGACATGGAAGAAACCCAAATCTGAGAGAGAAGGCATGTTTTTGGATGTGTTTAATCTGAGGTGACTTTGAGAATTCCAAATGGAGAAACTGTGGCTAGATCTTGGAGAAGTTCAGGAGGGAAGATAAAAATTCAGAAGCTGTCAAAATGGACATGGTACCTGAAGCATGGCTGTGGATGAGGCTGAACTGGCAGATAGTATAAAGAGAAAACAGCAGGCAGCCTAAGGGTCAAGCATTGAGAATTCCACATTTAGTGCCGAGGAAAGGAGAAGAAGCATGCCAAAGAGTCAGGAAAGAAGCACCCAGAGACAGAGGAGAGAACCAGGTCTGACCAACACTGCAACCACGCCTGCTAAGAGAGGAAGTATTAACATTTTTTCAGAATCTGGAATTCTAGGATCAGTAGGCTTCTTTAACATGGTATGAGAGGGACTTCCCTGGTGGGCCAGTGGTTGAAACTCCAAACTTCCATTGCAGGGGCGTGGGGTCCAATCCCTGGAACTAAATTTCCACATGCTGAGTGGTGTGGCCGAAAGATAAAAAAGTTTTAAAATAATAAGTAAAATGGTATGTGAGCCTAAGCACTGTGCAAAATATTTTTACTGGAAAATTTACCCTGTATTGCAGGTGAGTGTATGAGAAAAGTAGCTACACCAAAATGAGTGTGAACCAAATAATATACATTAATTGTGGGATCACAACCCATTTGCAACTTGAGTACATCATGCACTATGATAGAAGGACTCATTTCATTTTAGTTACATCTTAAATATTTTGAGTGGATAGAATTCTTTTTTTTTAAGATTTTTTAATCGAAGGATAATTGCTTTACAATATTGGTTTGATTTCTGCCTTATACCAACATGAATTAGCCATAGATGTACATATGTCCCCTCCCTCTTGAACCTTCTTCCCACTTCCCATACTTTCCCACTCCATTTAGATTGTTACAGAGCCTCAGTTTGAGTTCCTTGAGTCATACAGCAAATTTCCATTAGCTATCTATTTTACATATGGTAGTATATAAGCTTTGATGCCACTCTCATTCATCTCACTAGAATTCTTAAAAATAGCACTTTAACCTTGGAATTTGCTATAATTTAAACTTCTAATTTTAAGAACTAGAAAGAAGAATAAAGAGAAATGAGACATACGTACATTTCTCCATTCTTTGTATATTTTTCTTTAGTTTCTGTGTGCCAGTTTAGCCACCAGTTCTATAGTTTGCTATAAACGAAACCCTGCCTTCTGTGTGGTAGCAGGAAGAACTGACCAAGAAGATCCTTGGTAAAGCGATGTCTGACAACCAGGAACTACAGAAGGGAACACAGCTAAAACCAGAGACAAGTGTCAAGTTTCTTTATATTTAATCCTCTCAATACAACTTGATTGACCTGGACACGGTTGATGACGCATAGGTGCTTGTTTGTTTCAGTTGACACGTGGAAATTTGAGGCTTTGGCTCTACTGAAATCCTTATCAGCTTTCCAGGGACAGGAAGGTACACTGATAAAGAGCAAGCTCTGGATTCCCAGCTGTGACGGGCCTTCACACCCAGTAGACTTTTCTAAATGTCAATAAATACTTTTGAGGTTAACAAATCTTTTTTTTTTTTTTTTTCCAGTTCTTATATCTGTATGTGTAAGTTTCAGAATGACTCTTCAAAGTGTAAAGCCTGGAGGAACCAACCGGATTTAGTTATTTCTTCCTAAAGCAAGTGCATATATACTTGAGTTTATATTGCACTGAGAATACATCTAGTCTAAAATATAGACATGTGTAAGAAAACTGCAGATGTCCGAGAAAGTTAGTTCTCAGTGGAAACCAAGAGTTCTGTGCACAAAGCTAGCTCTTAATAGGCATTCCAAGGTTTCGAATTTTGTCAATCAGTATATTACTTTTTGACTCTCAATATAATATACATTTTCATTTCCAAAGGCTGGAAAGGAATTGATGCACTAATCCACCCCACTTCCTCTTTTATAGTCTGTCTCCCAAATAGCCCACTGATTAATATCCATAGACCCAAAATACAGAAGAGCTGAAAGGCAGCTGGGGCCCATCCTTGGTTCAACGTAACAGAGATGTTCTGAACATTAAGCTGACCTACACGTGGGAGTGCGGTAGTGGCAATGACAGGCTCTCCGAAAACCCTCCTTCTGGAAAGTGAAAGGCTACCAGCAGAGATCTGGGGGACTTTAGGTTCAAGTCTTGCCTCTGCCCTTGTTAAACACATGATTTTGGCCTAGGAGTAGATGTCTCTAAAACACATCTTCTTCCTCTCTAACACACAGTGAGTGGACAGCACACGTTAACTTTTAAGACTTTTGCAAGATCTACAATCATACTTTTCTTATGTTTTGGTTGATCTGGGGTACCCTGAGTGCTCCTAATCTTCTTGGGTACTTGAAAGGCAGTCTGATTTGTTCTTTGTGTATTTAAATTTTCCTCTTGTTAAAAGTGAAATTGGATGTTGAATTAGAATTCCCCAATATTTCACCAACATAAAGATTGAAAGATTTTCTTTAACCAAAAGTAGATTCAAAAGTTGATCGAGTTACTTGGTGTAACAGGATGAATAGAGGTGGACTTTGTTTATAAACCTCTATTTCCTTTTGGGACTTAGAAAGAATGATGTGAGCTGAAATTCAGGTGAGGGTGTGAGGACGACCTTTTCATTTAGCTGCCAGAGGGCTGGCTTCATAGGTTTTAGTAGGTTTGGTACAAAATTAGGTTTGGCTAATTCCAAACCCCATCTTCCTTCTAATATATCACTTTGCTTCCAAGAAAGCCAGTTAAAGACTGGAAATTCCTTCAGTTATTAAAGGGAAAACAGCAGTCTATTACCTATTTATCCCCATTTCTTAACACAAAGCCGTGCTTTGTGTTGATATTAGGTATACAATGATTAATTTGGGAAGAGTCGGGGGTAACAAATTCCCATCATCAAAGTCCTAGCTTTATGTCATTTAACTTGTGGACCAGGGTACTGTATCAATTATAGCTCTTCTTTTATTAATAGACATCTTTGTAGATGTGGACCAAAATGACTACATCTTCATCTTGGGAATTGGAATGCTTGATGTTCTGATTCTGTATATTTCCGTTGCACAGCCTTCAGGATTTTTGTGGTGGGTGTCTGCGTGCGTGCATGCCCATATGCTTGAGCACATCTGACTAATTCCAGCGAGATATACAATCACCATTTCCATTCCCACCTCCAAACAGTAAGCATCTTCACAAGAGGGCTTCTTCAAGTTTTGAGAGCACAAGTATATTTTCACTTGCCCAAGGGAAGTGAATGAAGGTCCTCTGTGAAGTAAAAACCCAAGAGTAAGGAAGCCCGTGAATAAGAATAGAGAGACGTGTAGCTCCAGTCCTTAACACAAATTCCAGCAGTACTCAGCGATCACGGCCAGGTTCCAGATGCACTCAGAGGTTGCTACCTACTAAGCAGGTACTCCTATTAAAGATAAATATACTCTCTCTGTAGCTATGTGCCTTGGTGATTCAGATCCTTTGATTTTAGTACATAATTAAAGAACTGAATTTCAATGTTTGCTTGAAAACTCTATTAGCATCATTTCAATTTTTTTTGATATTTGTTATCCTCCTTCGTAAAGTGTCTAAACCATTTGCCAATTTTTAATTAGGTTGGCTGTCTTTTCCTTACTGATTGGTATGAGCTTTTTTTTTACCTCTAACTATAAGTCTTTTTTATTATATACATGTAATGCAAATATCTTCTACTGTGTGGTTGTCTTTTTATTCCCTTCAGTTCAGTTCAGTTCAGTTCAGTCACTCAGTCGTGTCCGACTCTTTGCGACCCCATGAATCGCAGCATGGCAGGCCTCCCTGTCCATCACCAACTCCCAGAGTCCATCGAGTCAGTGATGCCATCCAGCCATCTCATCCTCTGTCGTCCCCTTCTCCAATTGCCTCTCAATCCCTCCCAGCATCAGGGTCTTTTCCAGTGAGTCAACACTTCGCATGAAGTAGGCCAAGTATTGGAGTTTCAGCTTCAACATCAGACCTTGCAATGAACACCCAGGACTGATCTCCTTTAGGATGGACTGGTTGGACCTCCTTACAGTCCAAGGGACTCTCAAGAGTCTTCTCCAACACCACAGTTCAAAAACATCAATTCTTCAGTGCTCAGCCTTCTTCACAGTCCAACTCTCACATCCATACATGACCACTGGAAAAACCATAGCCTTGACTAGACGGACCTTTGTTGGCAAAGTAATGTCTCTGCTTTTGAATATGCTGTCTAGGTTGGTCATAACTTTCCTTCCAAGGAGTAAGCGTCTTTTCATTTCATGGCTGCAGTCACCATCTGCAGTGATTTTGGAGCCCAGAAAAATAAAGTCTGACACTGTTTCCATTGTTTCCCCATCTATTTCCCATGAAGTAATGGGACCAGATGCCATGATCTTAGTTTTCTGAATGTTGAGCTTTAGGCCAACCTTTTCACTCTCCTTTTTCACTTTCATCAAGAAGCTCTTTAGCTCCTCTTCACTTTCTGCCATAAGGGTGGTGTCATCTGCATATCTGAGGTGATTGATATTTCTCCCGGAAAGCTTGATTCCAGCTAGTGCTTCTTCCAGCCCAGTGTTTCTCATGATGGACTTTGCATATAAGTTAAATAAGCAGGGTGACAATACACAGCCTTGGTGTACTCCTTTTCCTATTTGGAACCAGTCTGTTGTTCCATGTCCAGTTCTAACTGTTGCTTCCTGACCTGCATAGAGGTTTCTCAAGAGGCAGGTCAGGTGGTCTGGTATTCCCATCTCTTGAAGAATTTTCCACAGTTTATTGTGATCTACACAGTCAAAGGCTTTGGCATAGTCAATAAAGCAGAAATAGATGTTTTTCTGGAACTCTCTTGCTTTTTCCATGATCCAGTGCATGTTGGCAATTTGATCTCCGGCTCCTCTGCCTTTTCTAAAACCAGCTTGAACATCTGGAATTTCACGGTTCATGTACTGCTGAAGCCTGGCTTGGAGAATTTTGAGCATTATTGTACTAGCGTGTGAGATGAACGCAATTGTGCAGTAGTTTGAGCATTCTTTGGCATTGATGAATATATATTCTTAATAATGTCCAATTAATCCATCTTTTTATGGTTGGTGCTTTTTATTTCCTATCTAAGAAATCTTTGTTCAACCCAAAATTATAAAGATATTCACCCATGTTTCTTCTAAAAAGAGGAAATTGTTTTATTGACTTGTGATCTATCTTAATTTTTTATGTCAGGAAGTAGGGTTCAAAGAACTTTTTCTTCTACACAGTTTTAACCGACTCGGAATCGTTTATTTAAAAGACCATCCTCAAAAAAAAAAAAAAAAGACCATCCTCTTTCCTCTATGTTGCAACGGAAACTGCTCAGATTAAGTGCTCCTAAATACTCTGGTCTGATTCTGCACTTGCCTTTGCTAGGCTGTTGTCCAACCTGTCTATCCTGGAACCAGTATCACACTGTCTTGTTTACTGCACTTTATTATAAGTCTTTATATTTACTAGTATAAGTTTCCGTACTTTGCTCTTCTTTAATACTGCTTCGGGTATGTCTAATCCCTTTGGATTTTTATATAAATTTAACATCAGTTTGTCAATTTATAGACACACACACACATACGTATATGTATGCATGATCTGCTTCAGATCTTAATTGTTTTACACTATCTATACACCCATTTGAGAGAATTATAGTTAATTAGAGAGACATTAAAATCACAATAGGATACCACTCCTTATCCAACAAAATGGCCAAAATTTACAAAAGGGAAAAAAATGTGATAATGCCAAATGTTTTCAAAGATGTGGAACAACCAGAACTCTTTTACATGGCTGGTGTCATACAAATTGATCCATTCACTTTGGAAAAATGTTTAACAACCCCTTTCAAAACTAAACATATTCTTACATTTTATGCAGTGATTTCACTCCAACCTTTCAGGCTGCTCCATGTCTGGCACACCTTCCTTCTATTATGTGTGGGATACCTTTCTCTCTACAGTATGTGGTTTACCACACAAGTCCTACAGGCAGACTGATTGCATCATATTCTCCACCTTACTGGCTGTGTGACTCTGGGTGAGTTATTTCATGTATCTCCCGTGAACAAACTGGTTAGAGTGTTTATACATTGTTTTATTATTTTGATCTTCAACTCAGGGATGGAGTGAATATACTTACCTACCCCATAGGGCTGTTTGTGCTGGGAGGACTAAATGATACATATAATCCACAAAGGAACAGTGCCTGGCAACTAGTAAGGGCTCAGTAAATGCTACCTATTATTATTATTTTCTCCCAATTATAAACCTATTTATTTTTCAATGCTTATCTAGTTCAAACTGCACCTCCTCCATGAAATTATTTTTAGACAAAGAGAAAGGAAATGTTAATTCTGAGAGACATTTAGTCTCTCCCTACACTTTGATTCTTCTTTTTTCATTCTCAGATCTGGCTTTGATTATGAATTGCTTCATTGGTGCTTGCCCTTCCAGACTGCGAGCATTTTCAAGGGGGAAATCTCTGCTCAGGTGAATGTCTCTCTAGATCTCTGCCTGTTGCTCTACTCCTAAGTGTTCAACAGACGCTCGTTACATTGCATCGAATGAAACCAAGGAAGGGAGCCTGCTAGGTTCTTTGAGTAATAATGATACTGGATGTGTTTGCTTCCCAAGAAGCTTGTCATTTGGAATTGTCCTTAAACAAATGGTTGAACTCAATGGACAGACAGTTTTTTAGTGATCTAAGAGCATGACAATGAGCCATCATGCTAATGTCCAAGAAAGTGTCTTGAATCCTGGCATGAAAATGTTTAGGCTGTCTAAAACAAATAATTGAGGTAAAATCTGTCTCTATTATGAAATGTAAAGATCATGGCAATTTCTCCTAATATAATCTCAAAAGTAGTAATTGCCTAAGAGGATATTAAGATACCTGTGTTTTAAAAAGAGAACTGGATTTTTCATGAACTGGGCTGAGTCTTGAGTTTGTACCTGGAGAACCTTGGGTTTTCAGTCCTGGAGTTTTTATTTACTCAGGTTGATTCTTAAGGTCAGTCTGTGCCAAAGGCTTTGATTTATTTTGCATTGAGTTTTACTTACAAAAATCTCTGAAGCACTTCAGTGAAAGAAGTGGTATTTCTCAGGCTGCTGACTGTTGCAGGAAGAAGTACATATTTACACCTCATACCACATGTGTAAATATGTACAAGGTATACAGTAAGGTTGTTATTGTTGAGTTGCTAAGTTGTGTCCAACTCTTTGCAACCCCATGGACTGTAGCCTGCCAGGCTCTTCGGTCCATGGGATCTCCCAGACAAGAATACTGAAGTGGGTTGCCATTTTCTTTTCCAGGAATCTTCCTAATCCAGTGATCAAACCCACGTCTCCTGCATTGGTAGGCAGGTTCTTTACCACTGAGCCACCAGGGAAGCATACATTAAGGTAATGAATTGCTAACAGAATATATTCTATCTTCCCACATTTATAATGACCTAAAAGCCACCCTCCAGAAGACGGACTTAGGAGAGAGTTGCTGGGTCCTGGTAGAGGGAGTTCTGGGATCCAGGAACTCTTGTCTGACACTGAGGGGAAAGAAAATTTGTTTTCTCTGTGTTGTCCTCCCTTGTATGGTAGGGAGGGTATGGTTTGAAGAAGACCCATATTAAACAAGGGTTTCCAATATCAGCCCCATAGCTGGGGTCTAGTCTGTCTAGTCAAGGCTATGGTTTTTCCTGTGGTCATGTATGGATGTGAGAGTTGGACTGTGAAGAAAGCTGAGCACTGAAGGATTGATGCTTTTGAACTGTGGTGTTGGAGAAGACTTTTGAGAGTCCCTTGGACTGCAAGGAGATCCAACCAGTCCATTCTAAAGGAGATAAGCCCTGGGTGTTCTTTGGAAGGAATGATGCTAAAGCTGAAACTCAAGTACTTTGGCCACCTCATGTGAAGAGTTTACTCATTGGAAAAGACTCTGATGTTGGGAGGGATTGGGGCAGGAGGAAAAGGGGACAACAGAGGATGAGATGGCTGGACGGCATCACTGACTCGATGGACGTGAGTCTGAGTGAACTCCGGGAATTGGTGATGGACAGGGAGGCCTGGCGTGCTGCGATTCATGGGGTCACAAAGAGTCGGACATGACTGAGTGACTGAACTGAACTGAAGAGCAGCACTGAAGCTACTTAAATAATACGCATCAAGATAACATATCTCAGAGCATTATTAAATGTTTATGTAGAGGCCCTCCTGCCATTCCTAATCACCAGTACTAGAGTGCTAAACAAAAATCTGTGTTACTTTTCTTTCCCCAACACTGAAAAGCCTTCAGCTTTAAAAAAAAAAAATGCATAGAAATGCTGAAACATAAGTAGTTACAAGAGAGCAAGCAAGCAATTTTACTTGGGCTTTGTTACCATCGTAATTTTGAAAGCCATGGACTTGGTGCCATTTTGATAATACATCGTTCAGACTAACTGAAAAAAAAAAGAAAATAATGTGAGATTTTCCTATAAAACCATGCCATCATGAGCCATCTGGCCAACTGGAGGATGTTATTGGTGAAGGCTCATCAGAAACTCTCTTCTCTGGCAATTTGAATTGAGTGGTCTAACCTCACTCTGCTTGGGCTTCCCTGGAGGCTCAGACGGTAAAGAATCTATCTGTAATGCAGGAGACCAGGGTTCGATCCCTGGGTTGGGAAGATCCCCTGGAGAAGGAAATGGCAACATACTCTAGTATTCTTGTTTGGAGAATCCCATGGACAGAGGAGCCTGGTGGGATGCAGTCCATGGGGTCTCAAAGAGTCAGACATAACTTGAGTGACTAAAACAAACACACACACACAACCCACTCAAGTTTCTGCATCTATGGGGGTCTACTCTTCTCTTGGAAACACAGACATTTGAACTTCAGATTTATTTGCTTACTCATTCTGAGAAAAAAAAAAAATGCTGTCATATAGTATTCGAGATGCCTTCCTGTCCAGGCAACATGTCTGAATAACTCAAAAAAAAAGCTTCCAGGTCACACAGATTTGATTTCCCTTTTAGCTCTGCTATTTCATCACTGTATGGCATGAGTGTGGGTAACACTACAAAGTTCACAAGCTATGAGGATTAGATGGAATCATTTCTATAAAAGGACTTGGCCCAGTGCTACGACATTCAATGAATGTTCACTATCTTCTCCTTTTTTCTCTATTTGTCTCCACTGTATTCAACTCAAATTTTTAAATCACCACAAAAGTAGATCCTTAATGACAAATTAGAACAAGTCTTGTTCTAATTTCATGTGTTCACTCTATGATTATAAATTCTGTATTAGAATGTATAAAATCAAAAGTCAGATTCACATGTGCAAAAGTCTTCTTAGAGTGGAAGGAATTTTGAAAGCTTATCAAGCAAGGAACCTGGTGGTTCGGAAGAACAAAGAACATGCTTGATATTAAATTGAGCTCCAAGACTTCATATTCTGAGGCTGTAGCTGCACTCACATTAACCTCACTCTTTTATTGAAAGAGCTTACAGCCACCTTTTAAGAAATTTCTTTGTCACTAATCACTGCCAATCATACGGGAGCTATTGCAAAATAAAGGATCTTTTCTTTCAAAAAGCCACAATTCAAATCATAACATGCAGCCCTACAAAGAGTTAGGAAAGTTCCCGAGATGGCTGCTTCTCCTGGAGATGTGCCCAGAAGCTACCTGCAAACAAGCTCAGAGTCTCACCTGTCCTTGGCTGCCCGGAGGGGTGGGGTGGGGCTGCTGATGCTGACTGAATTCCTATGAAGCCATAGAAATTCAATTTCCCTGACCTGAAATGTAATTGTTGGTTGTGCTTAAGTGACTTCAGTCCTGCCCAACTCTTTGCAGCTCTATGGACTGTAGCCTGCCAGGCCCCTTTGTCCATGGGATTCTCCAGGCAAGAATACTGGAGTGGGTTGCCATGCCCTGCTCTAGGGGGTCTTCCAGACCCAGGGATCAAACCCATGTCTCTTTTGTCTCCTGCACTGGCAGATGGGCTCTTTACCACTAGCACCACCAATTGTTGGCATCGCACAGGTAAATATGGGCTTCCCTGGTAGCTCAGATGGTAAAGAATCTGCCTGCAATGTAGGAGAACCAGATTTTCCAGGTCTGGAAGATCCCCTGGAGAAGGGCATGGCAATCCACTCCAGTAATCTTGCCTAAAGAATCCCATGGACAGAGGAGCCTGGAAGGCTACAGTCCATGGGGTCACAAAGAATCGGACACGACTGAGCAGCTAACTGTTTCACCTTCACTTTCATAGATAAATAAATTGGCTTTATTTCTTCTCACCTTTTACTTTGCAATACTGCAGTATTTTGAGTCTATGCATGTGTGTGTGCCATCCTGGCAAAATGCAAATATTCACACAAAAAATGGAAAATATGTACCCATATATGTGTCTGTTGTAACATTCTTTTTATATGTAAAATATGCTCTAACTTCTCTACTTAAAAAAAAAATCAGATCAAAGCTGCTTGTGACAGACAGACAGATGTTATATTTAAAGGGAATTGCGTGGGGACATATATTAATAAATTTCTGGTGTTTTTGTCTGCAAACAATTCAGGGCAACGTCTAACTGAGGCACTACTCCCCAAGCAGCCCTGGAATGGAAGCTTCCATTGGAAAAAAAAAATCAACTTTTAAGAGAAAAAGTAGTTCTTGCTGTTAGAAATATGCTAAAACAGTTTAAAACAGTTCTAAGAATGTATGAACTATATCACAACATCATCAGGGTTTCTAGGTTCTTTTTCTTTCACTGTGAAGAGTCTGAGCTACCAGTGAATGGAGGCAGCTGCTGGCAACCCACGGAGCTGGCAATCACACATGTATAGAAGCAAACAGCCAGGATAAGAGAGACCCCGATGGGCCTTCCAATCAGGAGCAAAGTTTTATTTTTCCCCCCAAAATTTAAGGATATTAAAAAGTGAGACCTTCTGATAGTGTAAATGTTCTGGTGAACTAAAGAAACAAAAAACATTAAAAAAAAAGAAAAGAAGGTGGATACCACACCTTCTTATCTCCGCATTATAAAACCATCTTCTGATGCTCTCATCCCTTCAGTCCATTGCCTTCTGCTTGTTTTCTTCCCTGACACCTGCTGTTTGCCCGGCTTTTGACAATGTTTGCTGACCCCACCACCTTTCTCAGAAATCAGCTTATTTTCCTAATAGTTTTACTCCTGTGAGGAGCATTTTTATTGCTATTATTTTAGTTATAGGCTTAAGATTTGGGGTCATCTTAGACCTTTTTTTCCCAATTAAATAGAATTTATTTTTCAGAACGGTTTTAAGTTCAAAGCAAACTGAGCAGCAAGTACGGTGTTCCCACAAGTGTCTCCCAAGCCTTCCAGTCTCCACCACCAGCACCCCTTCACCACCGTGGCACCTTGGTACGACTGATCAATGAACTTACACTGAAACATCAAATATCACTCAAAGCCCTTTGTCTATATCAGGATTCATCTTCGTGTTACATATTCTCTGGGTTTTGACACTTGGATATTGACATGCATTGACCATTACAGTATCATACAGATACTAAAAATCCTCTGTGCTCGCCTCTTCAACCCTCTCTCTCCACAAACCCATGGCAACATCTGATCTTTCTACTGTCTCCACTGTTTTGCCTTTTCCAGAATGTCATATAGTTGGGATCATACAGTCTGTAGCCTTTTGGGACTGACATCTCTCACTTAGTCACATGCATTTATGGCTCCTCCATGCCTTTTCCTGGCTTGGTGGTTCGTTTCTTGTTAGCACTGAACAACGTTCCGTTGTCTGCAAGTACCACAGTTGACGTACCCACTCACTGACTGAAGGACACCACGGTCGCTTTCAAGTTTTATTATGAGTAAAGCTGCTATAAACATATGCATGCAGATTTTTAACTCTTTGTTTTACTCCTCTATAAACCTCCAATAATAAATCCAATATAATAATAAATATATAATAGCCAGGACTAGGAAGCAACCTAAGTGTCCCTTGACAGAGGTGTGGTATATATACACAATGGAATATTACTCAGCCATAAAAAGAATGAAATAATGCCATCTGCAGCAACATGGATGGGCCTACAGATTATCATACTAAGTGAAGCGTGTCAGACAGGGAGTCAAATATTACATGATATCACTTACAGGTGGAATCTTAAAAACAGTACAAACGAGCTTATTTACAAAAGTGAAATGGACTCACAGACAAAAAACTTACGGTTACCAAAGAGGAAAGAGGGAGAGGTGTAAACTAGAAGTTTGGGATTAACATATATTCACCACTATACATAAAATAAACCGCAAGGTCCTACTGAATAGTACAGGGAACTATATTCAATATCTTGTAATAACCTACAATGGAAAAGAATCTGAAAAAGAATTTATATATACATATAACTGAATAACATACATCTGAAACTAACACAGCATTATAAATCAACTATACTTCACTTAAAAAATAAATAATCTTTCATAACACACTGCCAATAATAAAACACTGTATACTTCTTAGAGAATGTAAACATGTAAAACATACCATTTTGTGGGTTGCAGATACTATAATTTCCTAAAATATTCTGTTTTGTTGGATGCAGATATTATAATTTCCTAACTGCCAACACAGGATGGGGGGTGGGCAGGGCAGATGAGAAGCATGCATTTAAGGTGACACCGCGTGAAGGCGGACGCATGTAAACTTGAGCACAGCCTTTTCTCCTTAAGTGTCAGTCTTGTCCTTCCAACTTGCCAGGCCCTAATATTCTGCATCTTGAACCCTCCCTTTCCTTTTCATGTCAGCTCTCACCAGAGGGGTTCAGAAAGGGCCTCTCTGGCCTTTGCAAAGCCTCTCTCAGCGTTCTCCTATCCAGTTACACTCCTCTAGGTCCACCAGAGCCCTTCTCTGCTTCACCGCCAGGACCACATCATCCAGCGTCTTAATACCCTGAACCATCTCCTCCCTGCTTGTGAGACCTCAGGGTCTCTTCACTGCCGGCTGAATAAAGTTCAGAGGTCTCACTGTGGTACTCGGAGCCCTCCAGCCTGGGAGCCTGTGCCTCCCCCTGAACGTTGACATTCTATACATGAACAGGCATGGCAACACCCCTGGCCTTATCTAACTTCATCTAAGCCTTTGCCACTGAAATAAGCCTTCTGCCATGCAAATCCTCCCTACCTGGTTTTGGCACATGGCTTCCAGAGACAGACAGCATGAGAAGAGCGGCCAGAAAGGGTTCAGAGCTGCCAACTGCCTGCCAGGCGATCACAACAAGGATGGTAGAGAAGATGCCACAAGTCACTTTCCCAGCATCCTACAGTTGTATCCATACATGATTTTTTTTTTTTTAAGGGAAAATAGGGACTTCCTGCTTGGAGAGCTCAGATTCACATGCCTTGGGGCCAAAAAAAACCCAAAACATAAAACAGAAGCATTAGAGTAACAAATTCAATAAAGACTTAAAAAAAAAAAAGGGAAAATAAAATTGCCCCCAGAACTACTGATCTATTTTTTTTGACCCCATATTTTTTGACCCAAAGAAATAAAGATGGAAAAGGCAGTAGCTTCACTGAATATGGCACAGGACTTTTTCCTACGGGTTGTCCCAGTTATACGACACTGCCAGGCTTTTTTCCTATTTAGCTGTAGAGTTATCAAAAAACATCCAATGAAAGCAACTTGACAGCAAAGAAATATAAATATATATATATATATATATATAAAAGGAACTTTACCCAAGAAATGTTAATAGAGCAAATAAAATGAGTTCAGGATTTCCTGAAACATAATTTTTGATTTTGTATAGACCATATCAACATTTTAATCTTGTTTAACCAAAAGAGGCAAACACTTGGATTCAGAATGTAAATAAAAATCAATGGTCTAGAATGAAAAGATTCATGTCAAATGTAAAATACCTTATAATCATCAAGAAAATAATTTCAGGTATTTGTGGCTGGTGCCTCTTTAGTTCTATATAATTGATCTACAGCTCTATTCTCTACGTATGAAAAGAGATTTTTTGAAATATCACTGTCATGCTTGGTAGGAGTCCTAGAAAGACTATATTTAGTTCTTATTAGATGAAGAAAATCGACAATCAGATTGCTTTCATTCTAATGGGAATTTTACTGTAAAAATGTCTCAGAATGAGACACAGGGTTTTAAAGTGATTTCTCAAGTAAGCTGTGCTCAGGATTAGAAATATGCACTAAATTTTAAATTTTCATAATTATTAACATCACCTCTCCCGGGGTCCATGCCACACCCCCTCCCACTGCCCCCTCCCCACCGCCCCGTCAAATTTCTCAACATATGTTTATGAACTCAAGTGAGATTTAAATACCTTCCATCTGGAAATGCGTATGAAAACCTTAACATATCTCCAAGTCTGGTTAAGAGCAAATGTCTCTTTCACATGCATTTAATATTAACCAATTCAAATGGGTTTCTGAACAGCAGGTATTTAAAGTATAGAAGGTTCCCAACAGCAAGGTTATTTCCTTGGTCCTTTGATAGACCCTCTCAAGATAACACAGAAGAAAGCTTTCAATACACAAACTGACTAGGAGTTTATGGTTAGGCTCTAAATACAGCTTGTTAAGTCAAAATTAGCCTGGCAAACACCTTGAATCACCCATGAAGTATGATATAAATGCTAATATGTATACACTGTACCACCTGGTTGTATCCCCTCCTTTAACCTTCTGAAAATCACTGCTTCTCTAGATGTCCCAGCATTCAGCTGACTCATCCACAAAGCAGTCTCTTCTCAGCTCCTTGGCGACTGGAGACTTTTGTTGGCATGTTGGCTTGTTTTCGTTTTATTTTGTTTCATTGGTCGATGGCAAGAACAATCCTTAAACTCTCTTACACAGATATTTTGTAGGTTTCTCTAACTGTGTGACTGGTCCACGGCCTCTGGTACTTTGGCTGACTCTTGTTTAGTGGGAATTTTGAGAGCGAGTTTTTCATCTCCCTCTCTCCTCAACTCTCCGGTAGGCAAGAGTTTTATGGGTAATTTATATGCACAAGCGTTACAATTCTGTGCTGTAAGGTAAAGCCACTACAAAAGGCAGTACATGTTGGGAAACGGCTTTAGGCTGAGGAGCAAATGGGCTGGGATTCAGCCTAACCTCTGTGGCCCAATCCCTGTGCCTATGGAGTGGGGGCCTGCTCATGGAGATTTTCAGGTTTTCCCAGAGGTAATTTCTCAAGAGCCCTGGCTCTAAAAAAATACCGCTCGTCTGTCCTGTTTGCAATCCCTCTTTCTACTGCCCAGAGGACCAGAAGTTTGTGGGCATCTTTACGCCATTCTTTCAAAACAGGAGAACAGGACAAACTCTATAAACCGTGGCCAACCATCCAATTCCAAACTACTCAGCTCAGCTGACCAATTAGTCATTTGATGTATCATTTCATGCTGTGCCTTTTTTTTTTTTTTTTCTCAGAAGCTCTTCATGATCCGAGACGTTTCATTTGATTAGATTACTGAGTAAGATCCATGGAGGGTTGAGGAGGAGGTTCTGGCTAGACTGGACCCTTCACACTGCCCATGAAAATAAAAAAACACTGTGGTTAATCTGCATTGAGCAAATAAAACATTTTCTCATCCTCTTTTTCTGTTGTTGGTGGCGGGGGGCGGGGGGGGGCAGTTGCTGCACACTGAGAAACATCCCTGAGTAGCATCAGAAATCTTAGGGGTCAGGAGGTAACAGAAGAGGTGCATAATCATGAAATCTGGCTCTCCATGACTTTGGGGACTATTTTTTTTCCCTTCAGCTAACAATGGAGGTGACTGGGCAATTCCGTGCCTGCAAACTGGAATGCTAAACATACGGGTAACACGGGGAAGACATCTGATAAAAGTTACAGATAATTCCACTTCAAAGACAACTGAGCTTTCCACTTCCAAACGCTTTAATCATTTGGTCCATATGCCTGTTTCCCCAACATAGGCCCTTGGGGTAACAGATGTGTCTCACCGTTACAGGTAAAAGCCCAACACGTGGGAATCAGGTTTATCCGTAACACGCCCAAAAGCCACCGGTCTCTGGCGCCCTATACCCATACTCCACGCACGGAGAAACTGTGAATGAGATAGACTTCTGTGGCAGTGGGAGTCGAATAGGAAAGCATGAGACCTAGCTGAGTCACACAGCTTGTGAACTGCTCCTGTAACTCATAAACAGAGGAGAGTTTGCCCTGGAACTCACGCTGCATTCCTGATCTGAGCAGAATGCTGGGGCAGAAGCTGCACTGACTTACAGCAACTTGAGGCCCAGCAAATGTCCTAAAACATCGGTGTCCATTTCAGAGAATAAGGGTGACCAGAAAGAAGGGCAAAAATGATCTCTGGGGACAGTCAGCTGGTACACAACAGGCTCAGGATGCCTTGGCACTGGGGTTTATTCTGCAGGCTGGTGGAACAACAGCTCTCTGGAAGCCTCAGATATTTTAGACAAATATTTTATTTTACGATCCTCTTTCACAACGTTACTACTCTATCCTGCCCCTTAGAAAGAAAACATATGGACTTGGTTACAGCGGTAATGTGGGAGACCTGCATTCGATTCCTGGATTGGGAAGATCCCTTGGAGAAGAGAAAGGCTACCCACTCCAGTAATCTGGCCTGGAGAATTCCATGCACTGTATAGTCCATGGGGTCGCAAAGAGTCGGACACAACTGAGTGACTACCGCTTTCAATGTTTTCACTAATACAAGGCTTAATGGCTATATATAGATGGAAGTGAGGTGGTGCCTTTGTAAACTTTTCGTCTGACTGACTTGCCAGTTACAATTCATCTCTCAAGGTAAAGGCAAAATGCTATACAGTAATCAAGCAAGCTTCAAAATTCTGGAATGTAATAAATAATTTTTTCTACATCCCAGCAGAAGGCTAATTCAGGGAAGAGATTGGCTAAAATTTCAGAGAAGAAAATAATATCAAGTTGAGAAAGTTCTGATTGCATTCTTGAGATTCCTTAAGTCTTTTTCATGATATATTATGCCAAAATATTTCTACATCACCAAAACAAAGTGTGATGAAAATGTGGAAAATTATAGGGGTGTGTTGTTCTCCTCAGGCGATTGTCAAAAGCATTTATCTAAATTCATTTTCCTCAACTACTTTCCATCTAAATGTTCCACCTGGAGGGAACTGAATTCTATCCTCACCTCTTGCACTTCCTTCGATGGATGAATCTGATCCACAGTAAATCCAATATGGGAAGTGGTTTGCTGATATTGTGGGACTCATCTTTACAGCTCCATTTACAGCTCCAAAATCACTGTGGATGGTGGCTGAAGCCACGAAATTAAAAGACACTTGCTCCTTGGAAGAAAAGCTATGACAAACTTAGACAGTGGATTAAAAAGTGGAGCCATCACTTGGCACACAAAAGTCTGTATAGTCAAAGCTATGGTTTTTCCAGTAGTCATGTACGGATATGAGAGTTGGACCATAAAGAAGACTGAGTGTCAAAGAATTGGTGCTTTCGAACTATGGTGCTGGAGAAGACTCTTGAGAGTCCCTTGGACAACAAAGAGATCAGACCCAGTCAATCCCAAAGGAAATCAACCCTGAATATCCATTGGAAAGGTTGATACTGAAGCTGAAGGTCCAATACTTTGGCCACCTGATGCAAAGAGCCAACTCATTGGAAAAGACTCTGATGCTGGGAAAAATTGAGGGCAGGTTGAGAAGACAACACAGGATGAGATGGTTGGATGGCATCACTGACTTAATAGACATGAGTCTGAGCAAGCTCCAGGAGATAGTGAAGGACAGGGAAGCCTGGTATGCTGCAATCCCTGGTCATAGAGTCAGACATGACTTAGCGACTGAACAAAAAGTGTTTTTTTTGTTCAATTCATATTTATTGTGTATCTATAATGTACTCTAGTGTTGGTCAAGAGAAACAGGGGAGGTATAAATAAAATTTAAATGTGAAGGGGAAAGTGAAAGTTGCTCAGTCATGTCCAATTCTTTGCAACCCCATGGAATTCTCTAGGCCAGAATACTGGAGTGGGTAGCCTTTCCCTTCTCCAGGGGATTTTCCCAACTGAGGGATTGAACCCAAATGTAGCCACATTAACAGAGGTGATATTTAATATGTTTTACTCAATATATCCCAAGTATTACTTTAATAGATTATTAATATAAAATTTTATTAGAATATTTTACTTCCTTTTTAAATATTAAGTCCTCAAAATCTAGTCTGTATTTTACAACTTCAGCATGTGTCCACCACTATCCACATTTCAAGTGCTCCAAGCCACAGAGAGCTGCTGCTGCTGCTACTGCTAAGTCGCTTCAGCCACACAGAGCTAGCAACTTACAAAGTGGACAGCATTTCTCTAGACAAACTAAAAGATAACATACCGCCTTTGTGCTTTCCTGTCTCCCTTACTTGTTTGCTCCATTTCTTTGTGCCATAAAGTTTTTCTACTTTATCCATACATCCATTTACTCATTTTCCATGCAATAAACCTCAGTTTATGCCCATGTATAGTTAACTGGTAAATGTATTTCTTATGAAACCCTAAGAAATGCTTGCTAAAACATAACAGATATTCTTTGAAAAGCACTGCTAGGATTTTGAGCCCATGAGGAAAATTTGCAGAACCAAAAATTAGATAGGGTGGAGGTGGCGGTACCTGAATGGCCAATGGGTCATAGGCAACTGAAAAGTTAGACTTCTATTGTAACAAAAAACAAGATGTGCCAGATGCTCAAGACGTGAGTGGGAGTTGAGATCCATCTCTAGCAATGGAACTACAGAATGGAATTTGAAAACAATATAAAAAAAATGGACCTAAAGAAACAAGAATAGGGGCGGGAGGTGACTGGAGTTAAAACGTTCTAAGTTTCTTCTGAGAACAGGATACTTATTAGCTTTACAAATCATATACACATTAAAAATTTTAAGAGCAAAATAAAAGAACTTAAGTGTCTTTTAATCTTTAAAATATGTACAGAAAGAGGGGACAAAAGAAACCTGATCGTAACATTATGTGTCAGGCACTTTACTAGACTCTGCAACCCCTTAGCATGAACATACCAATCATCAAGGAAAGAAAACACACAGCTGATGACTAAGAAACATGGACAAATATTTATGACACATGGAGTAAAGCCACAAAGTGAGAGTATCCTGGAAGAAATTATTTGCTCTGCATAGAACGTTCATGGAAGAATTAACAAGGAATCCCACAGCTGCATAGAAATGTAATATGAGACATGTGTCAAGTGCATAGTAGTCCCGTGTGATCCGTGCTGACCACATTGGACCACACAAGTCAAAAGCAGCAGCTTCCAACTTGACGTTCTGTGTATCAGTGCCCAGGGACATTTAGGTGGGGTATGTGATACATTTTATGTGTTCCTAGGAGGAACACAATTAAACAAGAGTCTAAGCTGCAGAGCTTCTCAGAATCTTCAGAACATATATTCTCCCAAGAGGCGATATAGGATGCAGCATATAATCTTTCACAAATGTATTTGCTCATGTACTACTTTTTTGTCTGCCTCACAGCTGAAAATGCCTTCCAGAAAAATCTGCCATGGAATATCAGTGTGAGAAACTCTGGTTTCAGTCATAGGGAAAACTCAAAGGACTTGGCAAGATGGAAAGCTGGAAACACACAGGCAAACAGATCAGAACCTCATCCATTAGGCGAAGAAGTCAAGGTCTCACAATGATAAAGAGTATGGGACTTCCCTGGCAGTCTAGTGGTTCAGACTCTGAGCTCCCAATGCAGCGGGCATAGGTTTGATCCCTTGTTGGGGAAGATCCTGTATGCCATGTGGCACAACCACAAACAAAAAAACAAACAAAAAGCACGCAATCCTCAAGAAAAGGAAAAGGAATCATAAGGAATGTGAAGACCCGTAGGCATTTGAGCAGGGGAGTGAGAGGGAACGCCTCTGGGTCTCAAATGGGACCTGTAGAGCTATGATGCGCTGTGGCTGCCATTCTCCAGACCAAATTTGAGGTGGGGGGTAGTCCTTACAGTGACTTTTAGGGGCATGATTAGATGCGTTCCCCTAGTTCAACACAGACAAGGCTAACTCCTGTCTTATCACCTAATCACACAATCATTCCTTATTGGTGGGCCATACAACTGAGACAAGGGAAGGAAAAAAAATCCCCAAATTGAGGAATCCAGGTCATGGAGAGGTCTCCCCTGATTCTGGAACCAGTCTGGTTCAAAAGGAATTAGAGCATGTGCGTAAGCCATGATAAATGACAAAACCATCTGGAATACATGGTGTATAATTGAGGATAAGGGCCCCAAATGTTATATAGACAATGACTTTACTTCTTCTGAAAAGTGTCTTTTATTTTTGGAATAGGTTACATATTTACATTGTTCAAAGGACACAGAGACATACTCGGTTATACATTAAAGATGCCTCAGTTCTGCTCTTCTTCTTCTACCTGGCTCCCATCACTTCTACAACAGAGGCTGGGTAGCTAGCATCTCAACTTGCTTCTTCTGCACCTTGGCACACAAACTCCAATTCCCTGTCTCCCTCACGATTAGCTACAGCCATGGGATTAAGTCCTGGTCTGGGGCATATGAATCACCTCCCTGCCCGGACCACAACCACCTTCCACTTCCTTCTCTTTTCCCGACTGCTGGCTGAGCGTGGACACCCAGAGAAACCTTGGGAGCCATGGAAGGTGAGCTTCCATCAGCCTTGGTCCCCGAGTGATGGAATGGGGCAGAGCACACCTCCATAACCCCACTGTTTAGATTGTATGGACATATTCCAATTGTTTTAACAAGTATTGTTCAAGGACATTGGCTTAGACATGACTTTTTTTTTTTCTTATTTAAAAAAATTATTTATTTTAATTGGAGGATAGTTACTCTATGAAATTGTAATGGTTTCTGCCACATGTCAATATGAATTGGCCATAGGTATACGGGTGTGGCCTCCATCCTGAAGCCCCTCCACTATTCCTGCAGGTTGTCACAGAGCAGCTTTGGGTCCCTACATCATACATCAAACTCCCACTGGCCATCCACTTTACATATGGTGATGCATATGTTTCAATGCTATTCTCTCAAATCATCCCACCCTCTCCTTCTCCCAATGAGTCCAGAAGTCTCTTCTTTACGTCTGTGTCTCCCTTGCTGCCCTGCATGTAGGATCGTTGGTACCATCCTTCTAAATTCCATATATATGTGTTAATACATGGTATTTTTAGACATTGCTTTTTAATCTTTCCTGAACTGGCATTCTTCTCTCTCTTTTTTTTTTAATGGTAGTCTCTCTTTATTGATGTCTTCCTACCAAGTCATAAGCAAGCTTGAGTCTGAAGAGGTAATTGCTGTTCCCACAGAGTGAGTTGAAATTAGTATGATAGCTCTTCTTTCAAAAGAAAACCAATACTCTTTTAAACATTTATTAATTATTTTGTTTTAGTTCTTCATCCTTGCCCTAGTAATAGGAGCTTAGTTCAGAATTTTTTCTTCTTTTTATAAAAATTCCCAATCTACAATACTTTTTAACTTTTCTATATACCTTGACAAGAACCAGAACCATGACAAGTTCTTATCCAATAGAATGCAAGTCACCAGTTCTTTAAGAGTGCATTCTTAAAGATCATCAGCTAGTTCATGAGCTTAGAGTATGTTTTGGTCCACTCTTGCCTAATCAGGATGCGTATCTAGTGCAGAGTCACTCTGACAGGAACTGAAAGCTAGAGTAGAACAGACGATGGTGGCAGGGCTGAGCATGCTCTGCTACTGATGGACACCCTGTGGAAATCTCACTCTGCATACTGCGTGCACAGTGTCAGGACCAGCTGGAACCCCAAAGCTCCTCGGTGGGATTAATCACATGACTGTGTGGAGCGCTAGACAACTGCTGCATTCAAACGTCACTGATGTCATGTGAAAAAAAAAAATCCTGATGGGTTCACATGTGGCTTTCATTAAGAGGCAGTGGCTAGAACTACTCAGAGTCCTTGATGATTAATCTGTGATATGCATGGCTACAAATGGTGCTCGGTCACTCAGCCAGATGTTCCTCGTGGATTCTTCCGGAGGACTGGGGCATGTCTCTGAGATCATATGCTTAGTCATTTAACTAGAGCGCTTGCTTCTGCCAGCAGCTTGACAGTTTCAGAAAGAGTAAAAGCCTGTTCCCCACTGGAGATTTCTGGAATTTTGCCATAATCATTACATACGGTGCTCTTAGGAAATTCCAGCTTTATGGCTCTTTAGATAAATGGAGTGTGAATTTTACTGTCAGGAGAGAACCCTAAAAAACAAAGTAATAAAGCAACAATGCAGCACCATGCTCTTTAATCTCCTTCTTTAAAATTAAATATCGATTACAATCTTGCGATTTATTTTCAAGGAAGAATTGTTGAGTACTTGAGCCTCTGGACTTTAGGGCTGGTGTCGGGGTTATGGTGAAAATGAATGTTTCTTAATTTTAAAACACTACAAAATTCCCAAAGGTAATCTTGACTTTATTTCATGTTTTTTTAATAGTGAAAGTATCATTTCAAATTAAAAAATCCTTGCCAGTAGAGCTCATGTGCTAAAAGGCAACCAATTATTTATTGAACTTTATTTGATACAATGACATCAATTTAGAGAAGATTCAGAAATCAGTGATCAAAAATAACATTAAGGTTTATCAAAACTGATATCATTTATTAAAATATGCCATAATCATGAACAATAACTTGCTTTCTCCACAGGTGCTCAGGAAGCATTTGATCCTAAGAATGGGTGGCCTAGATATTTTCATAGTTTTTCTTGCAGTCACCCAAGAGTTAGCTGCATTTTAATGGAGAAGCCAGCTATATATAACTTGTGAACACACTGATATTCCCTTAGATGAAATGTTCTACAGAAACCACAGAATGCACATATTTCCTTAAAAAAACAGGCAAACATTTTCCCTGAATTCTATCCTGGTTACTTAGTATGTCATCTCCTTGATGATTTGTAGAAAGAAGCTCTATTCTCTTGCAATTCCAAGCAACTTGCAGATCATCTCTACTGATACAGCTTATATTTTCTCAAATACCATGGGAGAGGCCATACAGTACAAACCACACATCTCTCTTCACAAACTCAAGATCAGGCATATAAGACAGATGGCAAAACAAACTTTCTGTGCCAACTCTTCAGCTCCTGTTTAATTTGTGAAGAGCTTTAAATCAGAGCACCCTGTAACACTTTTCACATGAGAAGAGTTACAAGAAGAATGTAAAGTGAAGTGAAAGTCACTTAGTCATGTCCGACTCTTTGCCACCCCAAGGGACTACACAGTCCATGGAAATTCTCCAGGCCAGAATGCTGGAGTGGGTAGCCTTTCCCTTCTCCAGGAGATTGAACCAGGGATCGAACCCAGGTTTCCCGTATTGCAGGTGGATTCTTTATCAGCTGAGTCACAAGGGAAGCCCACAATAAAGATGGTAAGGTTTTTTGTTTTTTTTTCACATATAGTAGTTTTTATCTGTTAATCCCATACTCCTAATTTATCCTTGCCCCTTCCATATCCCCTTTGATAACCTTAAGTTTGTTTTCTATGTCTGTGAGTCTATTTCTGTTTTGTATATAGATTCCTTTGTCTTATTTTTTAGATTCCACATGTTAAGTGCTATCATATAATATCTGTCTTTGTCTGACTTCACTTAGTATAATAACCTCTATGTCCTTCCATGTTGCTGCCAATAGTAATATTTCATTCTTGATAAGTTTTTATTAAAGCTTTGGTGTAAAGAAAAGTTCAAAAACATTGCCCTTATTATTGCTATTGGTTTTATGGAAGCTAGATAACTTTAACAAAACACAGAACTGAATTCCCTAGTCAGTACTTATTTGGGCAGGAGAAATTACTGGTCATACATCAGCAAACCAAAGATAATTCCTTCACAAATAATATTAAAGCTAGTCCTATAAATCAATGGAGTGAAAAGGCAAACTACAGAATGGTAGAAAATATTTGCAAATCAAATATCAGATGAGTTAATACCCAGAATAAATAAGGAACTATAGTAACAAAAAAACAAATGACTCAATTGAAAAATGGACAAAGAACTTCAATAGACATTCCTCCAAAAAGGATACAGAAATGGCCAACAAGCATACGAAAAGATGCTAAACTTTACTAATCATTAGAGAAACGCAAATCAAAACCACATTTTCACCCTCATATCCACTAGGATGGCTACAATCAATAAAACAAAATAGAAAATAGCAACTGTTAGTGAGTATGTGAAGAAACTAATTCTTATGCACCAATGATGGGATTGCAAAATGGTGTAGTCACTTTGGAAAATAGTATGGCAGATTCTCAAAAATTAAAAACAGAATTATCATGTGATCCATTAATTCCAATTGTGGGTATATATCTAAAACAATTGGAAGCAGGATATTGATGAGATATTTGCACATCCATGTCCATAGCAGTATTATTCACAATAGCCAAAAGGTAGAAGAAACCCAAGCATCCATTGACATTTAAATGAATATATACAACACGTGTGTATGTGTGTATGTGCATGCACGCGTGCTAAGTCACTTCAGTTGTATCCAGTTCTGTGCAACCCTATGGACTGTAGCCTGCCAGGCTCCTCTGTCCATGGGATTTCCCAGATAAGAATACTGGAGTGGGTTGAAATTTCCTCCTCCAGGGGATCTTCCTGACCCAGGGATCGAACCCTGTCTTAACTGACTCATTTGAAAAGATCCTGATGCTGGGAAAGACTGAAGGTGGGAGGAGAAGGGGATGACAGAGGATGAGATGGTTGGATGGCATCACGGACTCAATGGACATGGGTTTGAGTAAACTCCGGGAGCTGCTGATGGATAGTGAGGCCTGGTGTGCTGCAGTCCATGGGTCGCAAAGAGTCGGACACGACTGAACAACTGAACTGAACTGAACTGAACGTTGGCAGGCGGGTTCTTTACCCTAGTGCCACCTATATACGTATAATACACACATATAATGGAATATAGTACTATTCAATCTTTTTTTAATATAAATTTATGTATTTTAATTGGAGGCTAATTACAATACTGAATTGGTTTTGCCATACATCAACATGAATCCACCACAGGTGTACATGTGTTCCCCATCCTGAACCCCCTCCCACCTCCCTCCCCGTACCATCCCTCTGGGTCATCCCAGTACTATTCAACCTTAAGAAGGAAGGAAATCCTGTGAAGCTCGAGGACATTATGCTAAGTCAAATAAGCCGGTCACAAAAAGTCAAATACTGTATGATTCCACTTGAATGATGTATCTAAAGTAATCAAATTCATAGGAACAGAAAGCAGAATGGTGACTTTTAGGAGCTGGGGCGAGGGGAAATGAGTTATTGTTTAATGAGTACAGAATAACGGTTTTGCAAGAAGAAAAAGTTCTAGAGATCACTTGCACAACAATGTAGATATATTAATGTTGTTCAATTGACACCTAAAAACTGTTCAGTTGGTAATTTTTTTTATAATTAAAAACTTAAAAAAATTATAAACAAAACAAAACATAGTTCTTTTGGCTGGTCTAGGAAACTAGTTATGAAAACTCCATTAGGGGATTTGCCTGGAGGTCCAGTGGTTAAGACTTTGCTTTCCAGTGCAGGGGGTGTGAATTCAATCCCCAGGAGCTAAAATCCCACATGCCTTGTGGCCAAAAACCAGAACATAAACAACAGAAGGTAACAAATTCAATAAAGACTTTAAAAATGGTCCATGTCAAAAAAAAAAAAAAAATGAAGAAAACTCCATTAGAACCCTATGGCTCTCAAAGGCAGGACTAGTTGCTCCTGATCTGACCAAAGCAACCTTAAGGTAATGACAGTTATCCTTTACTTTCAACAACACTTCACAATTTAATGCAAAAAGCCACAGTTCCAATATGTTTTTAGTAACTCTCAGGTTGTCAGGCACTTTTCCTTCCAAAGCTGAGTGAACAATAAAGGGACAAAACTGAAATTTGATGAGAGTGGAACTTAAATGTCCTCACCAAGAAACAAGTAATAAGGTGATGGATGTTTAATACCTAGATGGTGGGAATCTTTTCACAATGTATACCAAATCACCAAGATGTATACTTTAAACATCTTACAATTTTATATGTCAATTACACCTCAATGAAGCTGAAAATTTACAAAAAGGGACATGACTGAAAATGTTTCCTCTGAATTAGGTGTCCACTGTGGGGAATGGAGAAGCTGGCATTTGCCCACCTTAAGTGTCCTCTCGATGTGAGCCAGAATGCAAAAGGCTCCAAATCAGAGGTCCTTTCTGCTGCTGCTAACTGTTCACCTTCACAGCTGTCAAGGTCACAAACACCTGAGTCCTCATTACAGTTTAAGAAGAATGCCATTCAACGCTTAGTAGATGAATGGATATAAGGACACTCACAAAGTTAATTATGCACTTAATATCAATGGGGAAAGTGCATGTATCCCTAAGCCCCACGTGGTGAGACAAGTCTAAATCCCATAAAATGGCACTGTTGCTTCAGGAGACGATCCTTGTTATCAGAACACAGCATAACAAGGCAGTGACCCTCATTAATGACTCCACTCAAGGCTATACCCGCAATGATTCATGGGAGTCTAAGTCTGACCACATAAGACACTCATAATGAAGTATCAAATGGATGGCATTTGGTAGTATACAAATGAACATTTAAAGTAGAAATTAAAGGCAAGAGATAAATAAATACTAAATAGAAATAAACACTAAATATAAATGAATACAAATTTATATATAAGTATAAATTTAAAATGAAAGTATGGTGATTCCTTAAAAAGCTGGAAATAGAACTGCCATACAACCCAGCAATCCCACTTCTGGGAAATACACACCGAGGAAACCAGAACTGAAAGAGACACGTGTACCCCAATGTTCACCGCAGCACTGTTTACAATAGCCAGGACATGGAAGCAACCTGGATGTCCATCAGCAGATGAATGGATAAGAAAGCTGTGGTACATATACACAATGGAGTATTACTCAGACATTAAAAAGAATACATTTGAATCAGTTCTAGTGAGGTGGATGAAACTGGAGCCTATTATACAGAGTGAAGTCAGAAAGAAAAACACCAATACAGTATATTAACACATATATATGGAATTTAGAAAGATGGTAACGATGACCCTATATGTGAGACAGCAAAAGAGACACAGATGTATAGAACAGACTTTTTGGACTCGGTGGGAGAAGGCGAGGGTGGCATGATTTGAGAGAATAGCACTGAAACATGTTTATTGTCATATGTGAAACAGATCACCAGTCCAGGTTTGATGCATGATACAGGGTGCTCAGGGCTGGTGCACTGGGATGACCCTGAGGGATGGGATGGGGAGGGAGGTGGGAGGGAGGGTCAGGATGGGGAGCACGTGTACATCCATGGTGGATTCACGTCAATGTATGGCAAAACCAATACAATATTGTAAAGTAATTAGCCTCCAATTAAAATAAATAAATTAAAAAAAGAAATGTAACTTAGATATAAAAATATTAAAACAATGAAAGCAATGTATTTGGTGTGTACTATGAAAATAATTTTCAAGATGTTTTAATAATGCCACTTCATTTCACAAGTCCTCTTTTGTGTCTGTTATATGCAAAACACTGTACTAAGCCCTCAGTCAGGCCTGGGGAACCAGGAAAGCTACATAATGTAACACAATAGGGCCGTCAGAGGAAGAGCTTTATCGCTGGGTTATGTGTAAGTGAAAGTGAAGTCGCTCAGTCGTGCCCGACTCTATGCGACCCCATAGATGGCAGCCCACCAGGCTCCCCCGTCCCTGGGATTCTCCAGGCAAGAACACTGGAGTGGGGTGCCATTTCCTTCTCCAATGCACAAAAGTGAAAAGTGAAAGTGAAGTCACTGAGTCATGTCCGACCCTCAGCGATTCCATGAACTGTAGCCCACCAGGCTCCTCTGTCCATGGGATTTTCCAGGCAGGAGTACTGGAGTGGGGTGCCATTGCCTTCTCTGGGGTTATGTGTAATGAAGTCTTAAAAGATAAAAGGTCTAGAAAAATGAGACTTGAGAGGGAGGTGGAAAGCTGGGAGGGCTTTAGGACTAACAGAGTATCATAAACAAAGCTATGCTGCTGCTACTGCTGCTAAGTCGCTTCAGTCATGTCCGACTCTGTGCGACCCCATAGATGGCAGCCCACCAAAGCTATACAAGTACATAAATGTGAAGCGTGTATGGAGAATACTAAAGATCTATGGCAAAGCATTAGGAATCGAAACAAACATATAGTACCCCTTTCTGCTCTGGCAATATTTTATTTTAAATTTTGCAAGTGGGGCTGTGCTTGTATAAGTTTCTGGCATATAATGGGTGCTTGTAAAGATCTGTTGAATGGGTAAAGAAAGATGAAGCTAGAAAGATAGTGGAGGGGCCAGATCATGACTGCCCTCGACTGCTAGATTTAGTATGTGGGATGTATTCTGTGTGTGGTGAAAAATGGGTTATATAACATTTACTATCTTCACCATTTTTAAGTGTACTACTCAGTACATACACGCTGCTGTGTCACATCTCCAGAACTTTTCTGAGAAATTTGGAAGAAGACAAAAAATATGACCAATCTAATGAGACTATTGAAAGTGAAAGTGAAGTAGCTCAGTTGTATCCTCTTTGCGACCCCACGGACCATAGCTCACCAGGCTCCTCCGCCCATGGGACTTTCCAGGCAAGAGTACTGGAGTGGGGTGCCATTTCCTTCTCCAGGGGATCTTCCCAACCCAGGGACCGAATCCAGGTCTCCTGCATTGTAGGCAGACGCTTTTACCGTATGAGCCACCAGGGGAGTCCCAGTGAGACTATTAGACCTGCAGTTTTCTCTGAAGGAAATGAACAGTTCAAGGTTTGGAATTTCCAAATTACTTTGAGGAATGGAAACTCTGTACCACTGAACAACACGAGAACATGGATTCTGTTCTGTGAGCAATAATAAGTCTCTGCAAGTTTCTGAGAGAGACTCCTGCATTTGGGAACATAACCTGTAAGTAATGCTAATGGTGTGTTAGAGCCGCAGTCCCCAGCCTTTTTGGCATGAGGGACAGTTTTCGTGGAAGACAATTTTTCCACGAATCCAGAGTAGGGGGCTGGTTTGGGGATGATTCAAGGGCATTACACTTACTGTGCACTTTATTTCTATTATTATGACATCAGTTCTACCTCAGATCATCAGGTATTAGATCCCGGAGATCATTGGTTTCATGAAGGGAAAACCATGAGGTGGTTAGTGAATTTCTATAGTGAACTGGCCACACTTTATATTCCTATTTTGTTATGGAAAATCCTAAGTGCAACATTTTTGTTAGAATTGTTGATGTACAAATTTATCTGAAAAATACTGATAATGCTTACTCATGTCACATTTAATTTTTTTAAAAAAAGAAATTATTCAAAACAATATCCTAATACCAAACAGCACAGCACAAGATAAACGTATTCTTCATTATATCTTACTTAAAAGGCCCTCAGTGCAAAAGTACTACAGGTCATGGACAGCTGGTCTGAATGTATTTCTAACCACTCCATCAGCCTGAGTCCCAGCCTTTCGCCTTCCCCCGTGGTCTTGGCCCTGACCCATTATTTAGCACAGATGCATCAGCATTTCATTTATTTCCTGCATGCAATTCTTTAATACGATATAAGAAGAAATGCATATAGCGGTGGTTGTAGATGGAAATTATAGACTGGCTGGTTGTCCTTATTTACTCTAATGGAAACAGTATTCTATATTTTTCTAAAGTGACACTCCATTAAAGGTTTTTTTTTTTTTTTTAGTAAGCAAGATCACTTCTATCATTATCCTCCTACTAAATCACCATTTAGCTTTTTAGAAAGCATAAAAGCTAGTGACCATAAATGTACTGCATATCCCTCAAACAGCCAATGTAAATTAAACTACCCTACTTTAAGTCAATACTTAATCACTTATAAAGACTAAGAGACCAATGAAGAATGTTTACAGGGAAAACTTTAATGTGAGGATAAGCTAATAATAACAAGGGAAATCAATTTCTTTAGGAGAAATTTGGAAGAAGACAAAAAAAAAAAAAAACAGAACAAAACAGAAACAATTTGATGAGACTATTAGACCTGCATTTTCCTCCGAAGGAAATGAAACAGTTCAAGGTTTGGAATTTCCAAATTACTTTGCGAGCGTTTGGTCCCAGTTTCCCCCCAAAATAATATAATTTATTTTCTTTTCTCATCATATAAACAGAAGCCTGAACCATTTTTGCAATAAACTGTTAGATCAAAAATGCATTTTTCCCAAGATAGAAAGTTAAGGAGCTCAACGACAAGGACTAAATTGCTTCCAGCTGTAAAAGTTGATTTCATTTTTCCTGGGAAAGATGGTATTAGCTGAAGCCAATCTCATTTGTATAACGTTTAAGAAAGGACACATTAATAGAAGATTAACCATGTGAATGCTAGTGGGCCCCATGTACACAGTCTTAAAAAAAAATTTTAAGTTCCCACCTTAGATATACCTATTTAGAGGAACTGATCTTTCAAAACAGCCAAAATGAAAACAAGCATATATACTAACAATCTGAAATATATATTTTGCTAAGTGAAAGTACTTATAGTTTATAGAATTTATATTATACTTGTAGCACAAGCAGAGAAAGGGCACTCAACTTTGGAGCCCCATCCTTAGAAATCTGGGACGTCAGGCTAGTCCTTATGGAGATTCAGGTAAAAAGAATGCTTGACGGCTTCTCAGGTCCCAGAATAAAGCCCCCAAAGAGGTGGAGGTGAAGACCTCTCTCCATTCTGGGAGACACACTGGAGACAGCTGGCGGGGCATGCTGAACTTTGGAATATTCCTTAGAACAAGACCTTTGGTGGTACCACTTCAGTATCTTCCAACCTGTTCAGAGGACTCAGTCCAAGAAATCAAAAAAGAAGGCTGGAAAGTCCACAGAGCTGGCAGCTTCTTTTTGTGCTCAGGTCTGAATATTTGTGTTTCCCCCAAAACTCACACCTTGGAATACTAACACCCAGTGTGACAGTTAGGAGGCGGGGCCTTTGGGAGGGGTAGAATACAACCCTCTCTTGTATTCGACTAGAGACCCACGGAGCTCCCCAGCCCCTTCTACCAACTGAGGATACAAGACGTCAGTGCCCCCTTCCAGCCATGCTGGCACCCTGATCTAGGACGTCCAGCCTGTGAGAACTGAATTTCTATTGTTTATCATTTACCCAGCCTGCGGTATTTTGTTATAGCAGCCCCAGTGCCTTGACATTTGGGGACCTAACAATAGCTTTAAAAGGAAAATCTTCCCGTTTGATGACTGCAGGAGCAGAAAAATGACTTAAAACAGCAGGAGATGGTAAGAGGCGTGTAGAGAAGCAGAGACAACGGCCCATGAAAGCAGAAAGAATAAGCGGGAGTGGAGGTCACCTTTACTCATTATAGGCTGAGGGTCTCAGATGAGACACCCTCAAAACAGAGAAACACAGAGGCAAAAGCAAGGCTCTGGGGGAGAAGGGAGGAGGCTCTGGGAGGTGATTTGAAGCTCCATGTGGATGACAGATGAGGGTTCATGATGTTGAGGCCCCATGATTGAGGCCCCACCCAAGATGCTGTCTACCTTTGGGAAGGATGCAAAAGCCCAAGGGGCATCTGTATGGTACCGGGAGTCAGGGGACAAAATGTGGGAGTAATGTTTACAGAAAACAACTCAGAAGCACCTGGGAAAACTCACTGTACTTCTCCAGCTTATGGTCTGGGAATCGGTATCGATGGAAGACGTCCCTCCAGAGTTTGTTTAGTGAAAAGTAGGTGAAATCCAAACAGGGAGCACCACATTCTAGACAATGGTATGGAGCAAGAGAGGGAGAGGATAAGGTGGCTCAGCGGTAAAGAATCTGGCTGCCAATGCAAGAGACACGGCTTTGATCCCTGGGTCGGGAAGATCCCCTGGGGAAGGAAATGGCAACCCACTCCAATATTCTTGCCTGTGAAATCCCACAGACAGAGGAGCTTGGCGGGCTACAGTCCACAGGGTCGTGGAAAGTCAGACATGACTGAGCGTGCATGCATGCACTCATATGGAGCAAGAGATAACTTGAGACCAGTTTAACCGGTTAAAGTTAGTGAGTAATTTGCTCAGCAGGGGAGAAAGGGAGAGTAAGTGCAAATCAAGAACAGAGGAATAGCACAGACGAACTGCACGCAAAAATAATCAAACCCACGATACAAAAAATTATTGTTGTTTAGTCACTAAGTCATGTCCGACTCTTTCTGACCCTATGGTCTGAGGCCCACCAGGCTCCTCTGTCCATGGGATTTCCCAGGCAAGAATACTGGAGCTGGTTGCCATTTCCCTTCCCCAGGGGATCATCTCATCCCAAGGATCAAGCCCGAGTCTCTTGCGTCTCCTGCACTGCAGGTGGATTCTTTACCAATAAGCCATCAGGGAAACCCCACAAAAAAATCATACTTCTCACATAAATATAGAGCTGCACCTGGCCTATAGTCCCCCAGATACCAAGATTCTGTAAAATACAATCTGAAGCCTCTGACTAGGAGAATAATTTTTCAAATATATTTCTTTTGTGGGCTGTTTTAACATAAAGAAAGTTCCATGGATTACTTTTGCTTGCCACTGGGAAGAAAAATGAAGAAAAAGAAAACTACCATAGAATGAATGGAAGATGCCAATAAGATGATATTTGCTTTATATCAACTATAATGCAAGAAAACAGAAAAGAACTGAACAAAGTTTTCAGATGTCCATTATGTAGAGGAATATTGTAAGTAATATTTAACATTAAGTCTTGGACCATCTGCAAACACCACCATGAACTATGACTCAAGAAGCAACTCTGATAAGTGCATTTCATTCTTGGGAATGACAGGCCCCCACAGATAAGACCTAATTTATTTTCAAAGAATGTTTCATGAAGGTATATCTTGATAACTAAAAAATTATGTACATAATTATAGGTCTCAATGGGGCTCATACGAGAAAGAATCTACTTTCTCTCTGAAAAGTTAGTGATTCAAGAATATGAAATCATCAGTAAAAATTAAACAGGTATTTATTGGTCATGTTCTGGCAGCTGACATTTTCAGCTTACCTACCTATAATAAAATGAGGAGGAAAATCAATAAAACCCAACAACTCCTAGTGAATCAGAGAAATTCAATTTACTTAATAGCATCCTGAAGGAATCACTGTGCATCAGGAGGCTATTAGTCTTATTGCATAAAATGTGAGCCTCATTCTACCTAAAGAATTAAATTGCTCAAGACAAAATTTTAAATCAATCAGATTAAATAAAGGCCAATTCAACACTTCCAGGTCTCTCAACTTTGACATCAAATACCCACGACATTATTATGAAAGAACAAACTATTTCAAAGTTCTGAGGCATTTCAAAAAATGGATACTTTCTCAAAGTTCAGCTAGTTTCATTTGAGTTGGTTTTCTTTCCTTGAGGCTCTTTCTATGCAAGAATGAGATGAGTCTGAAAAAATGCAATTTGGCTCCATGACTACACTCTTGATTTTTCACTATGTGAGTGAGTGAGTGATAGTCGCTCAGTTGTGTCCAACTCTTTGTGATCCCATGGACTGTAGCCTGCTGGGCTCCTCTGTCCATGGAATCCTCCAGGCAAGAATACTGGAGTGAGCTGCCATTTCCTTTACTATGTACAAAGCAAACAGATCCTAAAAGCTCTAGGATGACAAAAGATACCAGCAATTGCTACCAGTATGAAACAGAAAATTGAATACCGGAATATATAAACTGAAAAATAAAAATCAGAAGTAATTAGCAATTTCTGTTGAAGGTGAAAGTGAAGTCACTTGGTCGTGTCTGACTCTTTGTGACCCCATGGACTGTAGCCTATGAGGCTCCTCCGTCCATGGGATTTTCCAGGCAAGAGTGCTGGAGTGAATCGCCATTTCCTTCTCCAGGGGATCTTCCCGAATCAGGAATCGAACCCGGGTCTCCCACATTGCGGGCAGTGATCCCTATTTCCTGTACAGATGTTCAACTTGCATTTTGAACGCAATATGCATTCAACTTGTATTCATATATTCATTCTCTTCCCCTCCATCCCAACTCCCTCCCTCTATGTGTGCTGGGGGTGATGGGGCTGGTAGTGTCTGTCCTTTCTTCCTTATATCCTCAACAAAAAGCACACGCAGAGAGAATCAGGGAAGGTTCTGAAGTCCTTGAAGTCTGTCCTCAGCATCCTCTTCCAGGTAAACTGAGAGGAGCAGTAAATATTCCAGGAAAGACTTTGGTAGAATTGTATGACAATCTTTTCTCAGACTGAAAATGTGCTTGCTCTGACTTTTTATTGGAAATATAGTCTGAGTACTGGTATGTAAAAAAAACAAAAAAATTCAAATCTAGTTTCTCTGTGGGCAGTGAGCCTGCAAATAAATAACAAGAGACTCATTTGGAAAGGAAAACTAGAAATCTTCCTAAGAGCTAGGGAGGTAATTAGCGAAGGAGAGAGTGGGATTTTAAGACACACAAAACTTGGTGTGTCTGTGAAAAACAGGGGTAAGCCACCTGTAGAACTGACTTCTGAAACTGTCTCATAAATGTTAGATGCCAGTCTATACCTAAATGACAGCAAAGAAGAGTTTCTAGAAGTTTACTGCTACTAATAATATGACAATGGGTCACTTTTTTAATGCAAAAATTCATCAAGTATTCATTTCTGCTACAAACAGCTGAACAAAAACATCTGTTCCGAAACGCTCAGTAATGCTAGAAGGAGGAAGCCTGATTCTAGGCATTCCTGGTCAAACTCACATGATACTTGAGGTTTAACATCTTGTCTACAGAAGTTCTATGTAAGGAGACTAACCATATGTAAATGCTTTCTTCCTACCAATACATTCTTGGCATCTGACTCCAGGTTTGGACATCTGATCTTGTACTGTTAACCAGATTAGCCATGGGTGAGCATGCAGAATTAACTTATTTTAGGAGGGTAGAAAATTGGAGGTTAGCATAAAGGGAAGGGAAGCCACTTTGATAGGTTTGGGTGTAAGGTCAGTGTTTGGGTGGCTCAATTAACAGCCAGTTTCTGACTCCAAGGAACACAATGGTTTAATTGTAATCATTCCTTTCTGTACTATGGAAGAAAGTCAAAGAGGTCATCCTGCAAGTGGAAGTATATGCAGAAGTAAAAATACTACTCAGGATTCATGGACGACAACCTTGATTTCAGGCCCCTAAAATAATCTCCCCACCCTCAACACACATACAACAGCATTAAGGTTACCTGGAAGGATCAGCGTGTGTGTATGCATGCTCAGTCGCTTCGGTCGTGTTCGACTCTTTGCGATCCCATGGACTGTAGCATGCTAGGCTCCTCCATCAATGGGATTTCCCAGGCAAGAATAATGAAATGGATAGCCTATCCCCCCTTCACGGGATCTTCCCGCCCCAAAGATCGAACTCACGTTTCCTGCATTGGCAGATGGCTTCTTTACCACTGAGCTACCTGGGAATCCCTCTGGAAGGATCAGGGAGACTCCAAAACAACCAACATCTAAGAAGCACCGAGGTTATTTACATTATCTCATTGAAATCTCAGAATATCCTTGTGGGGTATGTAGTGGGTTTGAAGTCAATATATTCTATTGATATCTATCAACATTTCCTTCTCTTCTTTATGCAAATTAAACATACATATGCAAAGTAACACTGCTACTGCTGCTGCTGCTGCTGCTAAGTTGCTTCAGTCGTGTCTGACTCTGTGCGACCCTATAGATGGCAGCCCACCAGGCTCCGCCATCCCTGGGACTCTCCAGGCAAGAACACTATATTTTTAAAAGATGCATGCATGATTAAGGTGACAGATCAAACACATCATCAGATCAGATTAGATCAGTCGCTCAGTCGTGTCCGACTCTTTGCGACCCCATGAATCACACATGCCAGGCCTCCCTGTCCATCACCAACTCCCGGAGTTCACTCAGACTCACGTCCATCGAGTCAGTGATGCCATCCAGCCATCTCATCCTCTGTCGTCCCCTTCTCCTCTTGCCTCCAATCCCTCCCAGCATCAGAGTCTTTTCCAATGAGTCAACTCTTCTCATGAGGTGGCCAAAGTACTGGAGTTTCAGCTTTAGCATCATTCCTTCCAAAGAAATCCCAGGGCTGATCTCCTTCAGAATGGACTGGTTGGATCTCCTTGCAGTCCAAGGGACTCTCAAGAGTCTTCTCCAACACCACAGTTCAAAAGCATCAATTCTTTGGTGCTCAGCCTTCTTCACAGTCCAACTCTCACATCCATACATGACCACTGGAAAAACCATAGCCTTGACTAGATGAGCCTTTGTTGGCAAAGTAATGTCTCTGCTTTTGAATATGCTATCTAGGTTGGTCATAACTTTCCTTCCAAGGAGTAAGCATCTTAGAGGATGGCTTTTGGAAGGGGGAAGGAGTGCATATAATATATGTTAGCAAAATGCTTTATTAATGATTATGAAGTCCACCCCAATAGAATCCCCATTTTATAGAAAAGAGAACTGGCAGCTTTGAGAGGTTGAGAAACTTGTACAAAAGCATTTGGCTAAAAAGTGTTGATTCCAGTAATGCAAGCCATGTCCTGACTCACTATGCTTTACTGAAACTCCCAACACTGATGTACTGGACTAGAATACGCTTTTAAATCAAAACAGGAGATTTCACAGAAGCATCTTGTTAAACGGAAAGTCACAACAGCCCTTTCACTCTCCAATGTGTGTGTGCCAGAGAAACTGGATAAGCACTGCCAAAATAATTATCTTCAATACAACAAACCCTAAATTAAGCTCAGTGAACCCTTATTAGGGCCTGACTCCATTTAAAATATTCTGCTTTGTATCTTGGGCTCTAAACATTTATGTCAATGATGTGCCTGATTTCAAGCAATTATGCTGATACAGTAACCTATGAAGTGTAGGGATCTATTTTTATTTACACACATATCCTGATCAATTATTATTATAATCATTTTTAGATAAATAATATCACTAAAGGGTTCTCTTAGTCCTCAAGTATAAATATCTATACAATACATTTTATTGGAGAAGGCAATGGCACCCCACTCCAGTACTCTTGCCTGGAAAATCCCATGGACAGACGAGCCTGGTAGGCTGCAGTCCATGGGGTCGTGAAGAGTCAGACACGACTGAGCGACTTCACTTTCACTTTTCACTTTCATGCACTGGAGAAGGAAATGGCAACCCACTCCAGTGTTCTTGCCTGGAGAATCCCAGGGACAGGGGAGCCTGGTGGGCTGCCATCTATGGGGTTGCACAGAGTCATTCAGATACACCATATTTCTTGGTCAAGGTCTCTACATGGAAGGTTGAGTTGAAATAAATTACAAAGGGAAAGGGAAAATGGTTTAACAGGAAAGCCAAAGAGAAGGGTTAGGAGATACAGGAGATGGGATAGAAATGGGAACATCTTAAAATTACAGAAATGCTGGAATTAATTAAGATCCTAAGATGGGATTCAGTACAACAGGCAAAAGGTTGTCAAGTATCAACTTGGTCTGATTGATAGTTGATAACGTTTTCTCTCTCTCATAACTTTGGATGGGCTGGAGGAGCTATTTTTCTACAAAGCTTTCAAACGTTGTTTCCTACCTGAACAGATACCAACACTCCTCTTTAAATAGAAAGCATTCTTTTCTGTTACTCACATTCATGACTGGACTAGAGTCTATTCTTTGGTTGCCAAAGCTTGGACCATTTATATAAACTTGTTATTGAAGCATTCTAGGAAATACACAACCACAAGTCTGGGAGGAAGCTGCAGAGTAGACTTTGCTTTCACAAAACTGTAATTTACTGACACCCACCAGGGCCAAAATTGAAGTTCACACTTGATGAGTCACTGGTTCCGTATCTCTGGAAGCATGGTGTATGAAGAATTCTTTTTAAACTGCGTCCTCGGCTTCCGAACATCTGTGTTGCTCTGTTCCCATGACCATTTTTATTTTGTTTTTTTTGCCAGCTGAAGATTAATCCAAATCAAAAGGCAATTCATCATGCTCAGTTTTCTCCACGCTTCGTCCACTGGTAAGGGAATTACTGCCAGACAGTACAGTCTTGTGGCCTCATAATTCGTGGGTCTAAGGTAAGAGGAGGTATGTTTGTTATTCCTTATAAACAGATATAAGGATGTAAGGAGATATCTTTTTTGTTTCACCTGGTTTGCAGTACATTTTTGGATCTTATCGTTTTGTTTGCCTTTTAAATCCTAACTTTTCCTAGTCACCAATTTTTAAAAATCACCCCTCTCCCCTGCAGAATTAAAAGAAAACACACACAAAAAAACACTCAAACATAGTCCAGTCCAGATCTTTCCAGGCTCATGGGAGCACAGGGTGTGTGTGTTTCCCTGCTTTAATATTTCACAGCTTGCCTAAATCTGAAAAAAGTTGAAGAAACATGCGTGGGGGGTTGGTTTTTTAAAGTTGCTAGTTTGACCTATGTCAAAACATACACGACAGTACTCTGAACACGTCATATGCCTTCAACCTTCCCTGCAGAAGGAATTTTGACCTCTTTCTGTACCCCCACAGTTCTCCACTGTCAACTGGGGTTTTATTTGTAGCAGAGAAAGGCAGAGGTTGGTCCCGATCCAGGATTTGGGCTTGGAAACTCTGAGCACATTCCCAGAACTGATCAAAGACAGATGCACACAAAGTGGGTGACTCATGGGATACATTTTTCATTGTAAATAAATAATCTCAAGTAATATATCAATGGATATTGGTTATAAATCATTTTACCTTGGAAAAAAAACAGAAAATGGAGCCAAATTAAGATTTTTTTTATTTGTCCAACTGCTCCCCTAAACACATAGGAAATTCTGTCAAAGGATGCTAAAGTGGATACCAGAAACTTCTTTATACTTTTGACTTTGTTCTTGGATTCCATGCGGAAGAGTACCTTCTAGGGATCACAGTTAGAGACACCTAAGGCTATAGACTGACTGACTCTGAAAAGGGCCTCATCAATTTTTGTTTGGGAGGGGTATTCTGACTCTTTCCATCCCTCCTTCTGTTAAAACTGTATCTTGTTTTTCATCAGTAAATTTAATGTGTCATATATTTCTACAGGATGTCACTTTTGCTCTTTTCACTCAAAGACGGCCAAAGCTGTCACTTGGAATGCAGAATTACCCAGGAAGCCTCCTACCAGTGATAGAGCAATCAACCAGGAGGGAAACAAGTAGAACAATGAGAGGATGGTGGATGATGCCTGAGAAACACATGGTATCACAGAGAAGACCAGGGAAAGCTCAAACCCAGAAGCGTTGTGACCCACTTTCTGCAGGCTCTTCAAAGACCAAGACACACTCTGCTCCTTACGTTCACTTTCATGGGCACGTTCATCCATGTCATGTAAAGCCACGTCTTACACTCCCTGGAAAACCAAGCCTTGAATGGAACCAGTGAGATACAGCTTGCTATAATATACCATCACTTGGCTGAGACTGTGTGGAGAAGTGACAGGGTAATTCAGAGCAGTTGCTGCATAGTGAGCTAAAAGAAGCTTCTGGAAATACAGTGAAGTGCAAGGTCTCCATTCAGCTATGTTTTGATGGAATGTTACAGATATTTCATATTCATAGGCCACCAGTGAACAGAGCCCATAAGACCCATCTTGGCATGCAGCCATCTAGGACGGGTCAGTACGGTGTGTAAGTGACAAAGAGCTGGCTGCTGTAATTTTGTGAGAATGAAGAAGAAAGCATGTTTACTACATATGGCTTTTGTGGAAGCTGCCTAGCTATAGCAAGATGACAGGTATCAACATAATCCTTCTTTCATTTCTCACTTTCTCTACTGGTAAAATCTAAAAACCAGGGTAGAAGTAACAGCCTTTCAAAATAAAAGCAGCAGGGAGGCATGATATTCAGCCACAGTCAGGACCTGGCCAGTGGCTCATGGTTGGCACCTATTTTGAGAGACAGGTATTACAGAATACTGTCAATATCAGCTGTCCCTCAAGTAAGGGATGACAAAACCTTAGAAGTATGAAGCAAAGGGGAGAATAAGGAGATAGATGGGGAAACAGTGGAAACAGTGTCAGACTTTATTTTTCTGGGCTCCAAAACCACTACAGATGGTGACTGCAGCCATGAAATTAAAAGACACTTACTCCTTGGAAGGAAAGTTATGACCAACCTAGATAGCATATTCAAAAGCAGAGACATTACTTTGCCAACAAAGGTCCGTCTAGTCAAGGCTATGGTTTTTCCTATGGTCATGTATGGATGTGAGAGTTGGACTGTGAAGAAGGCTGAGCACTGAAGAATTGATGCTTTTGAACTGTGGTGTTGGAGAAGACTCTTGAGAGTCCCTTGGACTGCAAGGAGATCCAACCAGTCCATTCTGAAGGAGATCAGCCCTGGGATTTCTTTGGAAGGAATAATGCTAAAGCTGAAACTCCAGTACTTTGGCCACCTCATGCGAAGAGTTGACTCATTGGAAAAGACTCTGATGCTGGGAGGGATTGGGGGCAAGAGGAGAAGGGGACAACAGAGGATGAGATGGCTGGATGGCATCACTGACTCAATGGACGTGAGTCTGAGTGAACTCCGGGAGTTGGTGATGGACAGGGAGGCCTGGCATGCTGCGATTCATGGGGTTGCAAAGAGTCGGACACGACTGAGCGACTGATCTGATCTGATCTGATCTGAGGTGCTTCAAGGGTTTATACTTTGCTAACAGTCAAAGAGAAATTATAGTCTATTATTAAGTACTAGAGATAGTAATTGAAAAGTGTAGCCAACACAATCAAGGATAAGGACATTAGTCTAAAAAAAATCTTAAGAAACATATCTAGAGGACATAACAAGTGGCACACTCAAGAGGAAAATGGTAAAAATAAGAGCTTTTAGGACAACAGAATTAAGGGGAAAATGGAATGGAAGAGGGGGAAAAGGTTACAACAAACTATAAGAAGTAAAGGGTTAATTTCTAGTAAAATTAAAAAATGTTTAATGTTTTTATAAATATTAAGAAATTAAAAAATATTTTTAAATAAGACCACCAGTAAAACCCCAATGAATAAGTGGGTAAGCAATTCAAAAATTTAATGAAAGATGAAATACAGAAGGTAGGAAAAAAAACCCCACAAAGTCATTGCTAATGATTAAAGAAATATAAAGGGAAGTATACCAGCAAATAGTCCAGCAAAACATTTTTTAATTAAAAAAAAAAAAATACTCTTCAGGGTTAGAGTGGAGAAAATAAACTCATTCATTGCTAATGACATTACAAATACCACCTATCTGGAGAAATATTTGCCCATGAGAAGACAATAAATATGTTCAGTGACTGCCCTGTTGTAAATTAATCTATGGTTATAATTTTAAAAAAGTGTATGACAATAAAAACTAACAGAAACAACTCCAGTGCCCATTAATGGGGAGAAGCCATGTACCTTAGAGGGCAATTAATACAACTGAATATGATGCTGTCAGTAGAAGGATAAATATGATTTTTAAAAATGTGGAAATTTACTAAATCGTTAGAAGTGGAAATATATATGCAACATACACATATAGTTATCCATACAATACTGAAATTGTATAGAAATTACTTAAACTTTCTTTCCCTTTCTGTTTTTGTGAGATATAATTAACATATAGCACTGTATAAGTTTCAGGTGTACAGCATTATGATTTGACTTACATACATCATGAAATAAATAAATTCAGTGAACATCAATCATCTCATATAGATACAAAATAAAAGTAAAATGAAAAAAAATTTGTCATGATAAGAACTCTTAGGATTTACTCTCTTAACAACTTTTATACATAACATACAGCAACACAAATTATGTTTATCACATATCACATTTACAGTTTATCACACTGTACATTATAACACTGATTTAACTTTCAACTGGAAGTTTGTACCGTGTGACTGTCTTCATCCAATCCTCCTCCTACCACCTCCCACCTTGGGTAACCACAAATATGATCTCTTTTTCTATGAATTTGTTTATTTTTGAACTACAATTGGCCTACAACACTGTCTTAGCTCCTGGGGCACAATATAGTGATTTGGTATTTCTATACATTACAAACGGAGAAGGCAACGGCACCCCACTCCAGTACTCTTGCCTGGAAAATCCCATGGACGGAGGAGCCTTGTGGGCTCCAGTCCATGGCGTCGCTAAGAGTCGGACACGACTGAGCGACTTCACTTTCACTTTCCACTTTCATGCATTGGAGAAGGAAATGGCAACCCACTCCAGTGTTCTTGCCTGGAGAATCCTAGGGACGGGGGAGCCTGGTGGGCTGCCGTCTATGGGGTCGCACAGAGTCGGACACGACTGAGGCAACTCAGCAGCAGCAGCAGCTGCAACCTGGCCAGCAAATGATCACCACAATAAGTCTAGTTACTATTGGTCATCATACAAAGATGTTACATTATTACTGACTGTACTCCTTACACTGTACATTTCATACCCATGACTATTCTATAACTGGAAGCTTGCACCTCTTAATCTCCTTCATCTATTTTCTTATATCCTGTCCCTCTCTTCCCTCAAGGAACTACTTATTTATTCTCTGCATCTATGACTATTTCAGTATGTTTGTTCATTTGTTTTTTAAATTACACATATAAGTGAATTCATATAGTATTTGTCCTTCTCTGTTTGACTTATTTCACTTTAGCATAATACCTCTGGGTTCATCCATGTTGTTGCAGATAGCAAGAGGTCATTATTTTTTATGGCTGAGTAATATTCCATTGTGTGTATATGTGTGTGTGTGTACAAGTGCGTGCATGCTTAGTTGCTCAGTCATGTCCACCTCTTTGTGACCCCATGGGCTGTGTAGCCAGGCTCCTCTGTCCATGGGGATTCTCTAGGCAAGAAGAGTGGAGTGGGTGGCCATGCCTTCCTCCAGGGCATCTTCCCAACCCATGTCTCCCACATTGCAACCTAGGATCAAACCCAGGTCTCCCGCATTGCCGGCAGATTCTTAACTGTCTGAACCACCAGGGAAGCCACACATGCAAAAACATATTTATACATATGTATTATACATATCTATTATATATATATATATATATATATATATATATATATATATAAATACACACACACACAAGCATCTTATTTATCCTATCATCTACTGATGGCCACTAAGGTTGTTTCCATATCTTGGCTATCATAAATAATGCTGCAATGAAGATAAAGGGGATTATCATTTTGAATTAGTGTTTTCCTTTTATTCAGATAAATACCCAATAGTAGGATTTCCTGGCGTGCTGCAGTCCATGGGGTCCCAAAGAGTTGGACATGACTGAGTGACTGAACTCAACTGAACTGAGTAGAACTGCTGGATCCTATGGTAGTTCTAGTTTCAATTTTGTGAGGAACTTCCATAGCATTTTTTCATAATGGTTACACCAATTTATATTTCCATCAACCGTGCATGAAGGTTCCCTTTTCTTCACAACCTCGCCAACAGTTCGGTTTTTTTTTTTTTTTTTGTCTTTTTGTTAACAGCCATTCTGATAGATGAGAGGTGATATTTCATTTTGGTTCTGATGGGCATCTTCCTCATAATTAGTGATGTTGAGCAGCTTTTTATGTGCCTGTTGATCATCTGTATGTATCCTTTGGAGAAATGTCTACTGAGGACTTCTGTTCATTTTTTGAGTTGTTTTTTTATGTCATTAAACCCTCATCAGACATATCATTTGCAAGTATTTTCTCCCATTCAGTAGGCAAACTTTTCATTTTGTTGATAGTTTCCTTTGCTGTGCAAAAGCTTTTTAGTTTGATCTAGTCCCTTTTGCTCATTTTTGGTTTTGTTTACCCTGCCTAAGGAGACAGATCTGATTAAATATTGCCAAGACTGATGTCAGCTTACTGTCTATGTTTTCTTCTGGGCATTTCATGGTTTTAGGTCTTACCTTGAAGTCTTTAAACCATTTTGAGTTTATTTTTGTACAAAGTGTGAGAAAGTTACAAAAATTATTTTAAATTTATAAATACTGAATATTATGCTGCCATTAAAAAGATATATATACACACATAAGTGTATATAAAGAAATATGGAGAAGTATTTATAAAAATATTAAAAGTCAAAAGATATATATGTACACACATATATTTTAATATATCATAATTATATACAAATTTGAAATAAAAATCAGAAAGTAGCACACAGAAATGAAACTGTAGCAGTTAGAATATTTAATTATGGATAAATATTTTTCTAGATACAATTTGATTTTTCCTATTTTTTATTATACAGGTAGATTCAAGAGAAAAAGTTCTTAAAACCCAGAGAAAAGCACGTTCCAATCAACCATACTCTAGATTATAACAAACCACCAAATAAATTGTGAGTTTATAGGCCTAGAAGTCTCAGGAAGGAGTTTGGTAAGTTTATAACTATGACAGACCATTGATATTTCACTATATAAAAAATCCATGTCAGTGAGAAAATATTCAAGACAACACTCAGCTCTTAAAGTTTTCCTTTCTCTCTAGAAATACATGACTAAAATTGATGAGTATAATATTTGATAGTGGTATATTTGATGTATGTGCAGAAAGTCGTTTCTTCTCACTGGCAATGAGCAAACTTACATGTGTAATAATTACAAATGTACACACACACACACATATACACATATGCACTGTACATTCACACACACATACACTCAGTGAATGACAGCCTTTTAAGGTAACTAAGCATCGTTAGGAGATGCAAGAGATGTGGGTTCAATCCCTGGGTTGAGAAGATCCCCCGAAGGAAAGGGCAACCCACTCCAGTATTCTTGCCTGGAAAAACACCATGGACAGACCAGTCCATGGGGCTGTGAAGGGCTGGACACGACTGAGCAATAGCATGAGCACAAGCAAGCATTGTTAGATAATAGAGCGAATGTTTGGGAGAGATCTTCTGAAAGCAGCAGAGCTCCACGTCATGCCTCCCCCTGCTCCAGCCACTCGATTAGGACTGGCTTCTGGTACACTTGAACATGCCCTGTTTCTGGGCTTTCACTGTGCTGTTCTTCCTATCTGGAATGCCATTTTCCCCATATAGTCACAAGGCTCAGCCAGGGGTAATATGAAATATATTCAACAGCTGGCATACTTCTGGGAAATAACCAATTAGTCCAAACATCTGGCCAATCAGAAGGACGCTGGGTGTAGAATCCATAAGGCTATGCAGGGTCCTCACACCAACCTTTGTGCCCTCACTCCCTTCAGGTCTTGGCTCAAATAACACCTCTTGGAGACGTATTCCCTGACAGCCCTATATACAGGAGCATCCCAGTCATTATATCTCATGATATCTTCTTTTTTTTTCCTATAGCACTCCTCATTACCTGTCAATATATATTATGTATTTATCTGTCAAACTTTGTATTGTCTGTATTTCTCCTATTATGTAAGTTCCAAGAGCAGGGACCTTGCCTGATCTCAAGGTTGCCTGTGACCTCCACTTGCTAACTCCAATAATCAATTCTTACTTCTCATTTTTGAGTTCTCATTAGCGATTGACCACTTTTTCTTTTTTGAACCCTCCTAAGCTCCAGGACATCAAGAGTGTTTAATTGTGTTTTATTTTTCTCTCTGCTCCTTCTCAGTCACCCTTCATCTCCCTGACCTCTAAGACTGGTTGGAACACTCCTGGCCTCAGACCTTCGTGTTCTCAGCAAGAACCATAGCTTTAAATAACGCTGTATGCTGATGACTGATTTCTACCTTCAGTCTGAACTTCAGACTCATCTATCCAGTTGCTTGCTTGTCATGTCCCCTGGATGTTAAACAGGCATCACAGACTTGTTTCAAATGGAACTCCTTGCATTACCATCCCCCAACCATGTTCCTCTTAAATCCTCCCTAGCTCAGTTAATATTAACTTTTCTGATTAGTCTGAAAAACTTCATCTCATCTTTGATGCTACTTTTTCCGTCATACCCCACCTCTGGCCTGTTAACAAAATGTGCTGATTTATCTTTCAAACGATACCCAGAATCTTATCTGTTCTCATCACCTCCATTTCCACTATGCTGGTCTGAGTTGACATGATATCTTACCATGCATTGTTGCAAAGGCCTCTTAACAGATTTCCCTGCTTCTTGCCTTGTTCTTTTCAATTTATAACAGTACCAGATCCAGGATGCTTCTGTTTAAACGTGTGAGTGAGATCATGTCATTCCCTTACTGAAAACCAGCCCAGGGCTTCCAAGTCATGTAGATGTCATTAGACCTAAAGGTTCATTTTGTCCTGGTTCCTTGTTATCTCTCAGATCGCCTCGGTCACTGCTATACCAGCCACACTGGGCTCCCCTCTGCCAAGCAGACATGCACTCAGAGACTTTGCACATCTTTCCTCTACCTGGAATGCTCGTCCCAAGATACTCACCTGGGTGTCTCCTTCATATTACTTAAAGTCTCTTCCTTAGTGAAGTCTTACCCAGCCTGTCTACCTAAATTTAAACTTTCCCCAACTATTTCACTCATGTAACACTTCATTTGATTATATTTCCAATGCTCCTAGTTTCAAGCATTTTAATGGAAGATGAGGCTTGAGAAGAATGCACAGGCCAGATCACAAGAGCCTTGTGAGCCATGCAAAGCCTTGACCTTTTCCACAAGGCAGTGAGGCTGCAGCAAAGGCTGTTTAGTCAGAGACGTGATACCATCACAACTGTGTTTTAAAATCATTATTTTGGCAGTGCCGATTTTTTTTAATTAAGCATAGGGAATATCAAGCTCTGGTATCACAAGGAAACCAACAGAATTTTATTGAAGATTTCACACAAAGCTAAAGTCTTCCTTAGTCAAATACTTTCCATTTCTATTCATTGCTCTATGACAGCTTTATTCTTCAGTGATTATGTTCACTGAGTCCATTTCCTAGGGACTGATTAACTTCAAATTCTTGAGCCACTTGGGACTTCACATGAATGATTCCCCATAATACTCAAAGTTACAAAGATTAAACAGAAATCCCTAAATAAAGCAAGATTGTATAGTATGATAAAATTCTAAGTGACATGAGCCCAACTGTGGCATGGTGGGAGGGAGCCTATTTCCCCTCTAAAGGAACAGATTCTACTCAACTCCAGCAAATTGTTGTCAAACCCTTCTATTTTTCAAAGAAAAGCCAAAATTCAGATGTTTATGTGAAAGCTCCCAAGGTTTGAAATACTGAAATGAAGTCAAACCTTCCCACAGTCGCCTTCAACTCCAGCTGTGGCAATCTTTGCCATCTGATGGGTGATTTTTGGAGTCTGCAATACTCTAGGTCACTATGTACTTGCTTAGCAGTTCTGTGCCTCAGTTTCCTTACCTGTGAAACCTGGATAACTCCACAAATAAGACTGCAGTTAAGAACAAATTATATCCTAAGTAGAAAGTGTTTCCACTAGCGCACGTTCTATCGTAAGTCCTCAAAAAAGTCACTATTCGCATGATCAGTTTGCCATTGGAAATAAACACTTGGCATCTGCCCACCTAGAAGTGACAACGTTTCTGGATCAACTGAGCACATTTTCTGATACACACTTGGTGGAGATCCCTCTTCTGAGGCCTGTGCAAATAGGCAAGGAAAATCAGAGTAAGTGAGCATTAAGTCAACTTGAGGACAGGCACCAATATTCATGAAATGGATATGAGGAAAAGTGAGTTGCTCAGTCATGTCTGACTCTTTGTGACTCTATGGACTGTAGCCCACCAGGCTCCTCTGTCCATGGAATTCCCCAGGTAAGAATACTAGAGTGGATTGCCATGCCTTCTTCCAGGGGATCTTCCTGATCCAGGGATCAAATCCATGTCTCTTAACGTTTCCTGCATTGGCAGGCCGGTTCTTTACCACTAGCGCCACCTGGGATGCCCAAAGTCCATACAGATGAGTCCATATAGGGTCCTTAGGAAAATGAATGTTTAGGCAGGTTTCAAACCGGGACCAGAGATGATGCTGAAACTGGTGGATACAATGGGAAAGAAAAGTAATGAGAAAGTGAAGGAAGATTTCATGGGTGTCATCCGAGTGTGTATGAGAAAGGCTGTCCCGACTAGAGAAGCTCTGGAAAGGGAAGAAGGGCCTCTGGCATTTGGCCATGAGGGCGGGCATGAGAAGAGAGTATCTGTCAACAGTGATAAAAATGAAAAAGAGAATGAGATAAATGACCCAGCCTCCTTTCCTCTGCTAAAGCCGCCTCTTCAAAACGTCTCTCCCTCCAAAGGGAGCAGTGTGGAAAATGTGGTCCCTGAAACTTCACACTGCAAGCCCTCTCTCCCCAGGCAGTAGGAAAACTCTGCAAGCACCTGGTCTGTGAGACAAATGAGATGTCCTATATTTATCTACACTTTCTTTTTTTTCTTCACGTTTGCTGTAAAAAAATCGCACGTTTGCTGTAAAAACCACATGATGACATTTAAGGGAAATATCTCAAATGAATAAAATTACCTTTATTTCCCAAAGCTAACACAATTCTCTGTTTTACATTTTTCTGTCTAATTTTTGTCTGTAAGTCTACTGCTCTGTCAAGTTATAATCATTGTGAATATTTAATTCAATCGTCTATTTTGTGCATTTACCACATAACTAAGTGTCCCTTGAATTTCTACAGTCAGCATTATGACTTCAATGTCTGCATAATAGTTCAAGTCAATGCCCTCTAATTTGCTAAAATATCAGGCATTTAAATACTGTCTATTCTTTTCTGTTAAAGAAAATGCTATAATACCCATCATTTTGTATAGCTTTGTGCTTTTTAAAAATGCTGTTGGACAAATCCTCAGGATAAATTCAAAGGAGTGGGATGCTTGGGCCAAATGGTATGAACATTTTTTTTCTTATTATTAGTTTTAAACTTTTTATTTTGTGTTGGGATATAGCTGATTAACAATGTTGTTAATGGTTTCAGGTGAATAGTGAAGAGACTTAGCCATATACATACATGTATCCATTCTCCCCCAAACTCCCTTCCCATCCAGGCTGCCACGTAACACTGAGCAGAGTTCCATGTGCTATTCAGTAGGTCCTTGTTGGTTATCCATTTAAAATAGATCTGTGTATACACTACCATCTCCAACTTCCTAACCATCCTTTTCTCCCAACCTTATCCCCAGGCAACCATAAGTGGTGTGAACATTTTAATTTCCCCATGAGTATGGACGGATTGTAACTGGTAACTCTGACTGCATAACCAAAGACACATAGCCTGCAGTGTGATTTATGCCAACTCACGCTTCAGTCCTCAAAATGCTCCACAACCTCATAAGGGGCTGAACACATTAGATATGGGCCATTACAGAGCACAACTGAATGTCAAGTCGTGCCTTTTTTTCCTCCCTAACTCCCCCAACAAAGTTAATGTGCTGATAGTAAAGACGTAAGTAACCACCTTCTCTCTTTGAATAAAATGCTCAGGAGAGATATAATAGTGAGTCTTCAAGCCTTGAAACCTAATAAACAAGAATTATCCATTACTGAGAAATCTGAGTGAGGCCAAGCTCTGACTGTATTAGGCACTAATATAATAAAAGGATGAGGTGAGCACACACATCAAATTGAAACTACAAATCACACAGAGTACTAGAGAAACTGTGATAATGAAGAACAAAATAGAGGTTAGAAAACCGGCGACATTTTATAAAACATTACTTTAAAATACACACGAAAAAGAAATGTCGAGGTTATTATTATTGAAGAGCACAATGAGAGTGAAACCACTCTGCCCATAGTTTTTAGTTAAGCAGTTAGTAATAAAAAAGTGCTTTGGAAGGAGTAGTGATAGATTTTAATAAAGATGGAAGGCCGTGGGAAAAAAAGACTAAATCTAGAGGTTAAAGCGTCTGCCTGCAATGCGGGAGACCTGGGTTCAATCCCTGGGTTGGGAAGATCCCCTGGAGAAGGAAATGGCAACCCACTCCAGTATTCTTGCCTGGAAAATCCCATGGACAGAGGAGCCTGGTGGGCTACAGTCCATGGGGTAGCAAAGAGTAGGACACGACTGAGCGACTTCACTTTCACTTTCAAGCTTCCATGAGGCAAGGTGAGATGAAGATTGGTTAGTCTTTTTGGCTAATCTCATTAGGAGGAAAGAACCAATTCTGGAAGTTCTGTAATTTCGCTTGACCATCTAGGGTAATAAAACACTACTTACTGCCAGGTGCCCAATGCCATTGGTGGGTGCTGGGCACACTGAGATCACGCCTCTAAGAGTGGCGATGTGCAAATCGCAGAATCAGAGCATGGTCAGCTCTGCTTCCCTTGGCTACCCACCCCATGGACCGAATAGAAAGCAGTCTCTTCAGTTATGCAGCAACCCCCAGGGAACGGTCAACTCAGCGGTGCCCTGCGTTGGCCAGCTCAGAGGCAGGGTGGCAGTCTGTCTCCGTCTCAGGCAACACCACCAGCTCTGACTCAGGACACTGGGTTCTTGGTTTGATCTCAAACTACTTTCAAAGGACATTACATGTCAAGGGCAACATGATGCTACATAATTCCATTTCCAGGAGAGTGGTGGTTTAGATGTTCCGAGGGGCCTTCTCAAATTTGAAACAGTCAGCACAGAAAAGTTGTATTCCCTCTCTGAACTCATATGATGTAAGAGAGACATCTGAGCTGAATAGTAAAAAAAAAAAACCCAGGGCTTGGAAAAGTGGTGTTTTCCTGAGAGCAAATGCTTATTGTCACGGCTATGGTGGGAGACTAGCATGTGAGGCAGTACCAAGGTGGCAGAGAAGAGCCAGAGGGCCCCTGATTAAGCCTGAGATGCTGGGCAGGGTCTAAAGTGGCCCTACATCAGCAAGTCCTGATGACAAACACAGAGAGTCTCTGGAGGAAAGGAGCCTCAACTTAGACTTTCTAGTTTTTCACAGTTAACATCAATCAAATCTGAACTTCATCATGAATAAGAAGCAGAAATAACAAACAACAGAGTTAGACAACAAGCACTTCATATGTTGGAATAAAAAATAAGTAAGGAATGGTTAAAAAATAAAAAAGCGATTTCCCCAAATAAGCAAGCAATCGGAGATAAAAAATGATCAGGGGACTGAAAAATGCAACTGTTGGAAAGAAGATGAACTCCTGAAATAAAAGTACTTTGCTGGGTCATGAAGATTCCCCGGACGAGGAAATGGCAACCCACTCCAATAGTCTTGCCTGGAGAATCCCATGGACAGAATTTCTGCCTGGCGGGCTACAGTCCATAGGGTCTCAAAGAGTTGGACACGGCTGAGTGGCTGAAGACGCACACACCGACAAAGACAGAATAAGTAAACAGAACGATGGGTCAGAAGAAATTACTGACAATGCAGCACAGAAACCTGGAGACAGAAAATACGCTAAAGAAGTTATGAGATGTGGAAGACAAAGAATAAGACGGTCTAACGTATATCTAATGAGAGCCTCAAAATGAACCATTGGACACAAGAGAGGCTGTATTTAAAGGTACAATGTCTGAGGATTTTCCCAAAGTGCTTAAAAAATCCAGAGATACAGGAAGTACACTTTAAAAAGAATGACTCAAGAGTTCATACTTCAAAAAAATGTCTTACCCCCTGCATAGTGGCACATTTTAAAGAAAAGGTGTTGCACCTTAGGTCAGCATTTATTAAATGGTCAGGAAGTGGTCTAAGCACTAATTTGCCAGAGAAGTTCATTATAATTAAGGTGTTCCTCTCTTATACTATGTAATCGTTGGCCCTAAATTTTGCATATTTTTTTTTCTTGAATCATATCTGAAAGGCAAGGTAGTATACTGCTATTTTAAAATATCCTATTATTCATATAAGACTTTTGATAAAGAGGGGAATCTTTTTACAAAACCAAATATTAAGAAACTGTGATTCTTCCTTCACACACTCCATTTTCTAGAAACAGGATGTAAACACATATTGTGAAAACGGCTATTTTTACATTGCTGTTAACATAAACTTCAAAATAAAACCTAAACACCTGCTCAGGCCCTTAAAATTAGAAGGATGTGGGCTGGTGAGAGAAACGGCTGAATAGTCAGTACTGATGATCTCCCAAGCACTTTTTAAACTTGTCAGAGTCTTAGGCTGCTCCTCAGCTCCTTTCTCCTCTGCCGGAGGCCCTTTGTAAGCAAATTTTAAAGACATGCAGCAGAAGGAGAAACAAATAATCTTTGCATTCCTCTCTTCCTCTGCACCTAATCTTCACCTCTTTCTTTAGTAGTCAAAGAAATGAGGAAGGGAAAAAAAACCTCTCCTTCTCCTCAGCTCCCGCCCCTGCCATCAAAGCTCCCAGGTCTCAGAAGAAGATAGAGGACCAGGGCCTATGAAGGCTCCCCTGGTGGTCGGGTGGTTAAAAAGCAGTCTTCTAATGCAGGGGTTGCGGGTTTGATCCCTGGTCAGGGAACTAAGATTCCACATGCTGAGGGCAACTAAGCCCGTGTGCCACAACTAGAGGAGCCTGCCTAACAAAGTGAAGACCCAGCACAGCCAGAACAAAAAGAAAAGACTTCTTGGCTTTCTTTCCTTTCCCTAGTCTTCATATATCTTTGCATACCTTTGAATATCGCAGAACACAGGCCCCAGGGCCCAGAATTTAAGAAGAAAATCTACCTATATAAAAGGCATAAATGTATTAAAAAAAAAAAAATACACGATTCACAACAGTAAGCGTGCGTGCATGCTTGACTCTTTGCGACCCCACGGATTGCAGCCCGCCAGGCTGCTCTGTTCATGCGATTCTCCAGCCAAGAATACTGGAGTGGGTTTAAGATAGGCATTCAATAAATGCTAATTCATACTTTTAAAGATTATATTTATATAAGTTTTATCTCAATTATGTTTTACACAATTAAAATTAAAGAATCAGACATGACAGAGCAACTTTCACTTTCACTTTTGCATTATACATAAATATAACTTTACAATAATTTAGATAAAGTCTTCACTTTCACTTTTCACTTTCATGCATTGGAGGAGGAAATGGCAACCCACTCCAGTATTCTTGCCTGGAGAATCCCAGGGACAGAGGAGCCTAGTGGGCTGCCGTCTATGGGGTCACACAGAGTTGGACACGACTGAAGCAACTTAGCAGCAGCAGCAGCAGCAGAAGGATATAACCAAAAAGGTTCACAGTGGTTACTTCTGAGTAGGAAGGTTAGAGATTGATTCCTTTTTCCTCATTTTACTTATCTGAATTGATTCCATTTGTCTGCAATTAATATGTATTACCAATGATTATAAAAAAAAACTCATTAGAAACCACTTGTTGAATAATTGAAACAACTATCATTTTTGTATGGTTATCCCAAATATAAAGACATTGAAAAATATTATGCTTCCTTATGTGACTAAGCTATCTTAGCTTTTATAAACATGCCCAGTATTCTGAAATATTCTTTGCAAAATTACTTTTTTGAAAAACATTATTCTTACAAAAAGACAGTGAAATTTCTTTGACCAACTTGTGTTTGCTCATTTCAAATCCTTACTGGCTCTAGAGAAAAAGTAACTGAGCGGGTGTTCCTTAAGTTTCAATACATTTGATGGTGTTGCTGTTAGGCTCTTTATCAGAGCATCAGCAAAAATCATTTTGTTTGCCAACATGAAATTTATAGTTTAAATAAATTTCTTTTCCATGCAGGAAAGAAACCCAACATATCACAACCACTGATGTAGGTGTCAAAATTAAGCAGAGATGAAGGGAATACACTGTCCAGTTGAAGGCTCTCAGAGCCAGAATGGGTTATTTAATTTGACAATAATATGGGATTAGGTATCTCAACCATTCAGATTCCCCAATTGGGTCTTTCTAGCTATACAGCCATGACGATGGTGACAGAAGCAAGTAATTATAGTTGGTAATTAAGAATAACAAGGGGACAGATGATTGAAAATAGATACTGAAAAATCATTCTATTTGGTTTTGGAATGAAGTTGTGATTCATTTGGCAAATTTGTTCTCCTTATTCCAGGAGTAAGCAGTTCACTCACGTGCAGAGAAATCAAAGACACTGGTCAGTATTCAATTTCTCTCTTTAATCCCATAAGGTAAATAATTCACATTAAGGTAATTAGGAGCACAATGCTTTGTTTGCTTTTTTATGGATGAGCTTTGACACTGGAAAAGAGCCCAGAGAAACAGTCTGCCTGATGAATACATCTCTGGTTCTTTAAAACAGAACGTGCGCACATGCTCAGTTGTGTCAGATTCTTTTGTGATCGCACGGACTATAGCCCAACAGGTTTCTCTGTCCATGGGATCTCCCAGGCAAGAGTACTAGAGTGGGTTGCCATTTCCTACTCTATGGGATCTTCCTGACCCAGGGATCAAACTCGTGTCTCCTGCATCTCCTTCATTGGTAGGTGGATTCTTTACCACTAGCACCACCTGGGAAGCCCCCACAAACACCCTGCTGGACAATCAATGAGCAGCTACAGCCCTCCACCCTGACTCTTCACATGCACCCTTTACTGTTGACCTGCCCCACTGCCTCCCAGGGGACTTCCCTGTGTCCTGGTAACTACTCACCCCTAACACATGCATTGACATGCCCGCAACAGAGCCCAAGTGTTCTGGTATATGCCCTCTTCTGCTTCACAAACAAATCTGGCAAGAGTTCAACACCCCACTCTGGGCATCTTGCCTGTCAACAAGACCAAAAATCCCTTTGCTCTGAAAGCAGTGAGCATGAAGACTCAACTTCACTGTGTAGGCCATAATAACTCCAAATAATTCCAAGTGATTCCTCCTAATTAAACTCAACATCACCTACCCTTTGATACAACTGAAATAATTCACTTTAAGCAACAACAGGAAGCCATGGCAGTGATTCCATTAACCACCAGATGAAACAACTCTGTGCACGAAATCAATGGTACATCTCATCAATAAACTGTGTACACACGATTGGTATTCTGATCTTGATATCCCAAATGAATGTATTCCTATTAAGATGAATGAACATCTATTTTTCTACCTATGGAAGATGTGATCCTACTGGAAACTTTAATAACAGGCTTCTTATTATAAAATTACTACATATTCACTGTAAATGTTTGAGAAATATACAAAAGAGGAAGAAAGGGGAAAAAAGAAGTAGAGGGAAGAGGAGGAGGAGGAAAACTCTCAACCTAACCATCCACAGACAATACTGTGAATAGTTTGGTGGCTTTTAAGAATTGAGAATATAATATACTTTCTGATTTTTAGTCTGCCTTTCCCCACAAGATATGCTACTAACATATTCTGGTTAGTACATAATCCTTACAAAGCTCTGGGAGCAACAGGAGACAACATTTTGCCCTTACCCGGGATCTAGTGGATCGTTCTGCTCTCTCCACTTTAAACCCAGAATCTTCCTGTGGCTACAGTGTCTGCTCCACAGGTTCCATTCCTTCTGAGTTACCCTCTTTGTCACCAGAGCTTTCTTGGCCACCAACAAACCAGCCAGAGCACCATACATTTAGCCAAATAACTTATTCCTCAGCCTCCTCACCTGTATTCTATGATCCTTTGATCCCTTCTGGACACAAACTTCAATGACTTGGGTTTTGCTTCAGTTCCACAAAGTCTCAATATACAAGGTTAAAAAAGCTGACCAATCAATCATCAAATGGAGAGTTCTACTGCTGATCTGTGTTAACCATATAGTCATACATTTAAAACAACAAAATGTGCTTTCATCAGAAGATTAATGGTTTTATCCCAAGGCCCAATTTCCTGCATTTCTTTTTTGAATTCATCCTACTTGCAGTTTGATATTCTCTGCAGTAATTTTTTCCTAAGGTAAAAGTTTCCATTGAGTATCATCAACTATTCACTAAGAATTTCAGTGAAATTTTAGATCTATTTGTATCAGCAAAGTAATTTGTAAAGTTGAGGTAATCTACCTGGAAATCTGAGATTTAAAGAATCTGGCTATTTTGGGAGAGTTTACAAGTTAAAAAACTTTATCTTTTATCTATGTATTCACATCTTAGAATGAAATACACAACTTTAACATCTTTAGTGTTCATATTTTTGGTTTCTAGTATTCTCTGCCAATTCTTTTAGGTTTCAAAGAAGAAAAGTATTTTATGAAAATTAAAATTTATAACAAAACTTATTTAATATAACAAAATTCTGAATATATGCTTTCTATGTGAAGAAGTAGCTCCATCTTAAGTGAGTTAACTGACTGTAAGAGGACAAAAGAAATAATCTAGACATAAAATCTTATTGAAGCTTCCACTGTATCATACATTATCTCAAAATGTATAATATCATACATTTTTTGAGTGATGTTGATATTTATTGATATCAATGCAAAATAAGCTAAGTTGCTATTTAACAGGAACAAATATTGGTGCAGGTTCCTTCCTGGAGAGGGTAGGCACTCAGCTCATGGGACCTAAGGTCAAACAAAGACTGGATCGTCAAGCATCAACTAAGGGTTAGACTGTACGAATATAAAAATTGCTAAAGGCAAAAGTAGATGTTTTTTAAAAAATTGTTTTACACTAATTTCACGTAAGCAAACAAAGAACTAAAGTGAAAGTGAAAGTCGCTCAGTCGTGTCCGACTCTTTACGACCCCAGGGACTGCACAATCCATGGAATTCTCTAGGCCAGAATACTGGAGTGGGTAGTGGTTCCTAAACTAGTCCTAAAACTTTAGGACATAAGCTATCAACATGACATGACTATTTAAATTTCTGGATAAGTGAAAATGTGTTATATCCTTCACTGTACTTGTATTACAATTACATGCTTCTTGCTTCTAAACTACACAAAGTCAACAGTTATCACCAACAATGACTATAACTGGATCCGAACGAAACTTCACAGTGACTCTGCTCCACTGAAATTTAAGAAAATTCAATCCAGGATTAACAAAACCTTTTGATTTGAAAGCCAGTTCTCGTACATTCTTCTCGTGTCATACCTAAATAAGTCCTCTTGTGACATTTCTTGCCTGAAACTACAGTGCATGTCCTCTCCTCCTCAGCTTTGTCTGACACTTTAAATTTAATTTGTAGAAACTGTATAAAAAATGAAAATCGTACTTCCAATCTGAACCTGCTATCGGCTTCCTGCTTTGACGCAAAACATACCCCTCGGCAGTGTACCCCACCAGCCCAGCGACCCCCTTCCTCTCTCTCTTTTCCTTTGCCCCGAAGGCACTTCTGGATTGCTTAATTCGTGCTCTTCGGCTGCCGAGACAGTCAGGACACCTAAGGCCATTTGGACTATCTCTCCTCGCTTCCTTCTTTTCTATGGCTAACACCACTTTCCTGCTTTTTTCCTATGGCTGACTCTCCAGACTTGGTGCTGTCATCAGGGGGACAGAGTCGATTTTGGCTTCGAGCTCCTGGCTGGTAAAGCTGCATCGCCGGGCACTCCTTGTTTCTTATGTGAGCTCCCTTAACCACTTCTCTCTTTTCAGTCTTTTTCTGAGCTGCCTACTGGCTCTGTACTTTCAGGCTTCTTTCCTTTATCCGGAAGTGCTTCTTTCTCCTTCCTTTCTCTTCGCGCTCCTTCTGCCTGCGGTGCTCTTCTTCCCGCCGCTTCAGCCACTCTCTCTCCTGCAGGATGCGCTCTTGGTCTCGTTTGTAATCCCGCTCCTTCTCCCTGTATTCGCTGCCACCTCATCTTCAGGTCTCTCAGGCTTTCCATCTTTAAATTCACCCTCAGAACGCTTGCGCAATGTACAACTCTGCCCACTGGCTCTTTCATCACTCAGATTCTTTGTCCGATTTCTTGAGCTTTATTTCTTGAGCTTTTCTCTTTTGTCCAGTTCTTTTTCATTTCCTTTTTCTGGCTTCTTGAGCAGCTTAATCTTTGGTTCATCCTTTAATCTGTCCCTTTCTGGAACTCTATCTTCTTTGGCTTTTCTATATCTTTCTGTTTTTATTTCTCTTTCCACTTCCTCCTCTCTTCTTCTCTTTGCCTTTTTCTTTGCATTTCTCACCGTCTCCTTTCTTCTCCCTTTTCTTCTCTCATCTTCTGCTTGTTTTTCAGGAAGCTCAAAAGTGGAGTTGTCTTTTTGGCTATTAGCTCTCTATTTTTTGCTTCTATTTCCTCTAGTAGATGGAGTAGATGTCATTTTCTCATTATCTGCAGCATAGCTCTCCAAAAATTTTCTTTATTCTGGATCATTGGTAGTCCCAACTTTAGTATCTTTTTTCTTAGTCTTATTTTTTGCAGCTTTTTAAAAGGTGCAAATTCTACGATGCCAGGATATTCCTGACCTTTATTGTCAAGGAATACATAACCATCAAAACGATCCCTGAACAAAATAATGTCCTCTTGGTTTTTAAAGTTGATGTATGCTCTTGCATACACATGAGGATACAGACCAGTATCATTACAAAAAAACTCAAAATAGTCATGCTCAGGCATAGGCTGACGATGTTCCTGAAGCTGCTCTTGGTCAAAGTGGGCGGTAATCTCTGAATTACCACCTGGGCGAGTCAAGAGGGTTACTCGCTTCTCCTTAGGCTTATGTTCCTTGTCTCTTTCATGGCTACAGCTTCACTCCTCACCGCGGTAGCTCGGCCTAAACCAATATCATACATCATTTTGAAAAATTCTATAATTAAGTTATAGAATCCAATAATTCTATGTTTTATTGAAAACACATTTATCTTCATGACAGAGAAAGCTGGCAATAAATCGCTATTATATAAAATTTATTTTAGCTTAGGAGCTTCTATGGATTACGATAGAACACTGTTCATAATTACTACTGTTACTATGGATAACTGTCAAATATGTAATAGATGAACCTAGAAAAGAATACAGACATGAAGAGTAAAATATTAGCAGGAGGAGTGTGTGGCTTTTGGGCTTAAATTTGTCTTATGTGCTAATGTAAATTATATCAAGATAAAAGAAATCCAAAGGGAAAACAGAAGTGCTTCATATCACCTCCCCCACGCTGCTGCAGCGTAGATGGGCACTTACATAAGACCCCACAGAGATCTGCTGGACTAGACATTCATCTTTTACGACTTCATAGAGGTTTCATTCGGAGAAGGCGATGGCACCCCACTCCAGTACTCTTGCCTGGAAAATCCCATGGACGGAGGAGCCTGGTGGGCTGCAGTCCACGGGGTCGAGAAGAGTCGGACACAACTGAGCGACTTCACTTCCACTTTTCACTTTCATGCATTGGAGAAGGAAATGGCAACCCACTCCAGTGTTTCTGCCTGGAGAATCCCAGGGACGGGGGAGCCTGGTGGGCTGCCGTCTATGGGGTCGGACAGAGTCAGACACGACTGAAGCGACTTAGCAGCAGCAGCAGCAGAGGTTTCATTATTCTTTCTATACCATTTCAGAAAATATATTTTGAGCTAGTGAGCCATCTGCTCACACTGTGGGGATAAATAAAATACACTCCTAAAGGATGCTTAGAAAAAAGAACTCACTAACACTATATCCTCATTTTATATGGTAGCAAATGAAGTAAGTCTTTAAAATAATCAGACCAGTGGTATGCACTATTTTAAATTTAGCCCAGTATGATTCACAATAAACAAAATGCAATATGACTCTTCCAGAAGATGGGAGAAGTAAACAACACACATTAGTGAGAAAATGCCACTGTAAAGGAAATCTGACTTGTCTTAGAAAATTAAGTAGAGCATAAAAAATTTGATACAGCGAATCAAAGAAAAATGTCAATAAATTCTTACTATAGCTTCAAAGGGACACTGGCAAATGTAGGCTTACTTGGCCTAGACAGCACAGTGGCCACTACATGTGAAAAAATTCAAGAAATAAAAAATTCATAAAAATATAACACAAAGTATTTTATCATATTTTAAATGAATCATTAGCTACTCTGCTTATTCTAGCATATTCCACCTACATACAAAAGGATCTGAATTAAGCAGGTTCTACTTCAATTAAATAAATCGCATTTCAAAAGTAAAGAAAACGTCTTCTCAAAGTATGTAGAGATTTTAAAATTTATCAAAGCATTTAAGAAAAGAGGCTCAATCAGATAACTATGAGCTGCAGAACTGTTATAAGCACATGAAATACTTTTATGAAATCACCTGTAACTGAGTTATCTTTTGATGTCCTAAGTTTGGAAGGTTTGAGAGACTTATTTTTATACTAGAGTAGAAAAACAAGCTTTTTTTTAAAAGGGAACAAAGAAAATGGAATATATTATACCCAAAGTAAAGTAAGATATAAAAAGGAAGTAAGAAAAACTGTAGTTAAATATTGGTTTTGAATGCATGGGATGATGAGTTTTCTTTTTGGGTTTTTGATGTGAAATTGATATTGTTTTAAGTTTCTTTGTATTATAAAAGAAACACACACACATATACACATGGTAAACATGTATATCAAACACCTGGGGTGCAAAATCCCCCATAATATCATACTTAGAAGCAGCACCTTTCAACAATATGGCATCCAGCCAGCTAACCTCAATCCTACACATTCTTTAGATAGCTGAGATTCTATTGTGTAGGCAATTTTGTATTTTTTTTTTACAGATAATATTATATTTGTGTTTTAAAAATATTTGTAAAGAATATGAATAACATTCATTCACAAATTTATACATAGAGGCATTGTATTAAATGAGTCATGAGCAAATTAGCTTATTTATAGTGTATTTTACTTACAAAAGCCTCTGAATTTTGTAGATGCTATCTCAATTGATATAAACCAGTTTTAAAACTGAATGAACTGTCTCCCAAAAGGACATAGATTTTAAGTTCTACTCATGCACACAAAGTTTATTTAATCATTTCCCTTTCTGTCCTTACAGCTATGTGTGTATGTGTTCAGTCACGTCTGACTCTTTGTGACCTCATGGACTGCAGCCAGCCAGGCTCCTCTGTCCATGGAATTTTCCAGGCAAGAATACTGGAATGGGTTGCCATTTCCTTCTCCAAGAGATCTTTCTGATCCAGGGATCGAATCTGCATCTCCTGCGTTGCAGGTGGATTCTTTACTGCTGAGCCACCTGAGAAGCCCAAATGAAGGCAAACAGGTCTGTACATAATGCAAAGTTATTTCTTTATGATAGAGTCTCAAAAGTTAAATTTGTAAGGTAAATAATATACATTATTTTTAAAGTTCTCAATGAAAATAAGCAAACTGCTTTCCTGAAAGACTGTGCCACCTTATGTATTTCCAGAAGTCACAGGTCAAAGTGATGGTTTAGAGCTAACATTGTTTTTAGTTCTTCAAGAAGGACCTGCAAAACTGGGCTTATGCATAAAAATAAACTGATTACTTAAAACGTGCCATTTCCTTCTCCAGAGGATCTTCCCGACCCAGGGATCCAACCCAGGTCTCCCGCATTGCAGGCAGACGCTCTACCGTGTGAGCCACCAGGGGAGCCCTAAAATATGCTATGGACAAGTTATTATGCTAGACTCCAAGAACACAAAAATAAATACCGTATTCTTTCCTTCACAGATCTTCCACACCCTCACAATTTAGAATGTGTATGCATTCCTGTGTGTGTGCATGTGTATCTGTTTGTGATGGCTGGGGTGGTGGGCTAAGGACAAAAACTGAGTAACCAAGAGTCACACGCTTTATTTTACTTGACGGCTTTGACTTTAGCCCCTCTTGCTTACTGAACTATAAAAGCCATTCTATAATGAATCCATGACAGAAAGTCCAAAGCAACTGATTGGTGACTCCATAAATGGATTTCATCAAAGTTAAAAAGCAGATGGCCTCAATGAAACCAAACAACTTTAACATTTCTTTTTATTTTATTTTATTTTTTACTTTGTAAGCTCTACTTAATAATCATAAAATACATATTGAACATCTGCTGTGTGTCAGATACTATTCTAAGCACTTAGCATACTTTGACTAATTTAGAGCTGGCAATACCCCTATGAGTTAAGAACCTATCAATTCCCTCATTTTATATCTGAGAAAACCAAGGCCACATTGCTAGTAAGTGGCAGAGGTGGGATTTGAATCTTTGTGCACCGAATAAGGAAATGCACAGTAGGTGTGCTTACTATAAGGTGGAGACTTGGAAAACATGAACCAGTCCTGGCTATGTATGTTTCTGTTTTGGCCTACAGGTTGTGAATACTGTGAGGTCAAGGGTTATGACTAGAATGTCTTTATGTGGCTTTCCTCCAATTAGTTACAGTTAATAATTAGTTCCAGTTCTATTATATTCACATAAAAATACAAAGACACAAAAGACAAAAACAAAAAGTAGTAACGTGGGGAGTAGACAGTCTCTCTCCAGGATTATTTGCCAAATTAAAGGCAAAGCAGAGGGACTTCCCTGGTGGTCCAGTAGTTAAGACTGCAGTTTCATTGCAGGGGGTGCCAGGTTGATCCCTAGTCGGGGAACTAATATACCATATGCCTCATGGTGTGGCCAAAAAAATTGTTTTTAATTAAAAAAAAAAATCTGTTCAGTTGCTCAGTTGTGTCTGACTCTTTGCAACCCTTCTTTGCAACTGTAGCTCGCCAGTCTCTTCTATCCATGGGATTTTCCAGGCGAGAAAACTGGAGTGGACTGCCATTTCCTTCTTCGGGGTGGGGGGAGAAATATATATACATATATACACACACACACACACATATATATATTTAAATCAATATAGATAAATGCTTATAAGATTTTTTTTCAAAAAAGGTTTAACAAACATAAACGAAGTCAGAGCAGAGGCTTTGACACTGTGATGTGGCTTTATAAGCTATAGATTTAATAGCCTGACAGTTTTAAATAAGTTCTCTGTATATCACAGGGCTCAATGTCTCCAAATCAACCTGCTTCTCTAGTTTCAGCATTGAATGAATGCACTTGGGTTACTTTGACCTACGGTGCTGGGGAAGCCACAGGCTTGACACTAATGTGAAAGGCAGAGATAAGGGGGAAAAAATGCCAGAGAGAAATATATGACATAAAGGAATCCCTTGAGACTATCTGTATCTTAATGCTTCTGACCCCTCTCAAAATAGGAAAACACTATTTTAAAATATTGAAACACAAATAGTTCCTAGAATTGAGTATAGGAAAAAAAAAAAAACGCTCCCTATTTGTAATATATTTCAAGTTTGCTATGCCAGTGGCTATTAGGTAACCATTAAGAGATGCCTCCTAAAGAAAAGGGAACCCTCTTGCACTGCTGGTGGGAATGTAAATTGGTGCAGCCTCTATGGAGAACAATATGGAAATTCCTTAAAAAACTAGGAATAAAACTATCATATGACCAAACAATTCCACTACTGGGCATATAACCTAAAGAAACCATAACTGAAAAAGACACATGTGCCCCAATGTTTTTTGCAGCACTATTTACAATAGCTAGCACATGGAAGCAACCTAGATGTCCACTGACAGATGAATGGACAAAGGAGTTGTGGTGCATATACACAATGGAATATTACTCAGCCATACAAAGGAACACATTTGAATCGGTTCTAAAGAGGTAGATGAACCTAGAGCCTATTATACAAAGTGAAGTAAGTCAGAAAGAGAAAAACAAATATCATATATTAACACATAGATATGGAGTCTAGAAAGATTGTACGATGAGCCTATTTGCAGGGCAGCAACGGAGATGAAGGGCAATGGAGACTAGTGGACACTGCGGGGGAAGCAGAGAGTAGGACGAACTGAGAGAGTAGCCCTGAAACATATACATTACCATCTGTAAAACAGATAGCCAGTGGGAATTTGCTGTATGACTCCACAACACAGGGAGCTCAAACCCGGAGCTCTGTGACAACCTAAAGTGGTGAGACAGGGTGGGAGGTGGGAGGGATGCTCTAGAGGGACGGGACACATGTATTAATATACCTATAGCTGACTCATGTTGACATATGGCAGAAACCAATACAACATTGTAAGGCAATTATCCTCCAATAAAAAAAATTAATAATAAAAAATAAAGAAACAGAAGAAAGATTAAAAAAAAAGATGCCTCCTAGGAACTTAAGACTTTGAGCTCCCAATGCAAAGGGGCCTGGGTTCAATCCCCAGTCAGAGAACTAGATCCCACATGCTGCAACTAAAGACTTCACATTCCACAACTAAAGATTCTGCATGCTACAGCAAGGATCAAAGATCCCACGTGCCACAACTAAGACCCAGAACAGCCAAATAAAGAAATGTTTTTCTTTAAAAGAGATGCCTCCTCATGAAAGGCAAACTTTCAAGGGTAAGGGTGTATACGCTCTAAGAAGAAATTCATTATAATTCACACTTAAGAAAGACTAGACTTAGCAATTTCATAATATTTCTCAAGAGGTCAAACACTGGAAAAACTGACCTTGATATCCTTAAGTCCACTGGGGTATAAGAGCAATATTCACTCCAGATCAGATCAGATCAGTCACTCAGTCGTGTCTGACTCTTTGCGACCCTATGAATAGCAGCACGCCAGGCCTCCCTGTCCATCACCAACTCCCGGAGTTCACTCAGACTCATGTCCATCGAGTCAGCGATGCCATCCAGCCATCTCATCCTCTGTCGTCCCCTTCTCCCCCTGCCCCCAATATTCACTCCAACTGTCTATCAAACTCCAATTCTTTGAACACATATGACCTCCATCTAACTACACAAAGCCATGCAACTTAAATAGATCTCCCCAATAGAGATGGTGTATAACTAGCATATCCATCTCTATCTGAATGTTGACATTGGCTGCAATCAAGTATCTTCACACAGTAACTTCAGAAAAGGCTTGCTTTCCTGAAGCTGTTCGTGATGAAATAACACATTGCAGGCATTCTCTCTGCATGGGTAGTCTGATCTTCCCCATCTCTTCCTTGTGATTAACTTCTAAGCCTTCTCACTGCTATTTGATTCATTGGATCCAAGGGTGTTCAATTTGGAAAGGAATAAATCAGCATGAACTTCCTCCTCCTACTGTTAAATTATTTCTCCTTATGACCCTTCTCCTCTAGATGTAGGAAGATTAGAGCAAGGTGCAACTATTAAAGGCTATCATTTGTTCAGTGTGTATGTAAAAATATCAATCCATTCCCCAGTAATTTGAGTACTCTACAAATTACACTATACATTTCAGAAATGGGTGTCTTCAAACCTGCAAGTCAGTTGATTCTTTGCAGCAATATCAATGCTTCCCTTCCAAGGAGAAGGCATCAAAAGAGACCCTCAAATTGTGAACAAGTGAGTCAAGGGCAATTCAGACACTGAAGCTTAATCTAAAAATGATACCGATGCCAACTTTATGGAACACTCTAGTTAATTTGCACTTCTAAAATGTTTTAGACACAAATACATCTTGATACTAAAACACTTATCCACATCAAGAACTCACATTAATTTTTTTTTTAATTTTAAATGAAGCATACTGTTCCAAAGCTTTCTAGGCAGAGGGTTAGAGCACTTTAAGTTAGCATTGTACTATGACAGTCTGTGCAACTAAAAGGTGTCCATAGATTTTTACTTCCTGACAGGCAGGGTTGACGGCCCAACTCAGCCCTGAAGCAGCTATAGAAGGCAGACTGTCACCTTTCAGCTTCCCATAAAATTATGGAAACAAAATCTCTAAAGCAGGGGAAGAGACAGCAAGGCGGCAGGGCATAACCTTTAAAAGAATGACACAGCCCAAGGATACGACATAAAGTGATTAGAACCAACAAGATCCAAGAATGTAGATGAGTCTTCTTCCACTAGACCCAGAGCATCAGTGTACACTCGTTGTATACTTACACATTGCGATGTTGTACACATCTGCAAGCTAAATGACATACCACCAGTACCACAGGTCACAAAGTAGGCGGTGGACCAATTCCTAGAAATCTCCACCCCTTCCTCAAAATATTAATAACTGGAATATTCCCCAACTCATTAGTCAATGAAATCACCCACCGCTATAAAAACCGACCACCTCATACCCTCATGCCTCTCTTGCCTTCCAAGATGGCCCACACTGTCTATGGAGTGTGTTTCCTCCCTAAATAAACTCTGTTTAAGTTTAATAAATAAAAAAACAAAAAGTCTCTGAAATATGAATTCGATCCAAGTACTTTTACAAATTTTTGCAAAGCAGATCCTTCCCCCAAACATCAAAGACATACAAAGCCACAACACATAAATAATGTAGACTACTTGGTTGGCTACTAATGTAAATTAGTGTAATAGTGAATTATTAATACTGAATAACCATTATGTACATGTTTTTAAATAACTTCAGATTAATTACTTGCAGATAGATCACTTGCCTAATTTAGTTTTCACATGTAATTAAAACAGATAAAATAATCTGTTGTTAGAATACAAATTACTTATTATTTGTAAAAGAACACATAATAGAGTGATTGAAGTTGTCAATCTTTTTGTAGAAGTTTGAAGTCATCCTTAAGCTATTAGCTTTCTAAGTCAATTTTTTTTTCCCCAGAGAGAAAACAGGTCAGTCTTATCAGAAGTACCACAAATAGATCAGCTTTATTCCAGCTCTTGCTACGAGTTGACAGGTTATTTTCTGTTGTCGTTCAGTTGCTAAGTCGTTTCCAACTCTGTGACCCTATGAACTGCAGCATGCAGGCTTCCCTGTCCTTCACTGTCTCCCAGAGTTTGCTCAAATTCATGTCCACTGAGTCAGTGATGCTGTCTCTAATCATCTCATCCTTTGCTGCCCCCTTCTCCTCTTGCCCTCAGTCTTTCCCAGCATCAGGGTCTTTTCCAACGAGTTGGCTCTTCACATCAGGTGGCCAAAGTACTGGAGCTTCAACTTTAGTGTAAGTCCTTCCAAGAATATTCAGGGTTGATTTCCTTTGGGATTGACTAGTTTGATCTCCTTGCAGTCCGAGGGACTCTCAAGAGTCTTCTCCAGCACCACAATTAGAAAGCATCAATTCTTCAGTGCTCAGCTTTCTTTACGGTCCAATTCTCACATCTGTACATGACCACTGGAAAAACCACAGCTTTGATTACATGGCCCTTGGGCGGCTAAGTGATGTCTCTACTTTGTAATATGCTATCTAGGTTTGTAATAGCTTTTCTTCCAAGGGGCAAGCATCTTTTAATTTCATGGCTGCAGTCACCATCTGTAGTGATTTGGGAGCCCAAGAAAATAAAATCTGTCCTTGTTTCCACTTTTTCCTGATCCATTTGCCATGACGTGATGGGACCAAATGCCATGGTCTTTCTGAATGTTGAGTTTTAAGCCAGCTTTTTCACTCTCTTTCACCTTCATCAAGAGGCTTGCTGCCATTAGAGTGGCATCATCTGCATATCTGAGGTTGTTGATATTTCTCCTGGCAATCTTGATTCCAGTGCATAATTGCATTTTTTTAAACACTGACAACATAGTGGCATATATTATATAGCCAATCCAGCCTGCATTTCTCATGATGTACTCGGCATATTTACTGGATTCATCCAAAGTCTGTGGCTCAGTATATTTTTATGGTAGAAACGATCTGACCAAGATTGTTTTTCTATGCAAGAATCAGAAAGTTCTAGACTAAGCATTTAGTGTCTCTTCGGACATGATCAAAACCAGAAAGAGGGTTTGATTAAATTCAGGGCATATTACCTCCCTGCTGTTGAGGAAAAAAAAATTCCTTAATCCTAATGATCTAGATTGGTTTTCAGGATCAATCAATATCATCACATAGTTATTTGTTAAATGACTTGACTATAAATTACAAGAAGGTGATCTGTTAAAGCTTTCACTTTTGATTCCCATTTTCAAGTTCAGAGAGGATAATCTCTCATAAAGGCTTTTTATGCTAAGATAGAAAATGTCTCTAAAAGCTCAAAGAAAAAGTCAAATAAACGAATTTTATACTAATCTAGGGATATAGGTAAAAATTAAGGATCTCTTTGGAAACAGTCACATATAAGATACTTTCCTACTACAGGGAGAGTCAAGATACAGTCTTCTAAATGAGCTAAATTTGCTTTTAATCACTCAGATTTTTATATGATAAGTTTTAGCACTGAGATCAAAACAAACCAAAAAGTATTAGTATTTCCAAGGCTCTTATCGGTGAACTTTGTCTTTTAAAAAATGGAATAAGAAAAGTGGGTGGTGGAATACAGTCAATAATATTGTAATAAATTTGTATGGGGCAGATGGTTACTAGACTTGCTGGCCATCTCATAACATATGCAAATATCAAGTCACAATGTAGTATACACCTGAAACTAACATTATGTTGTATGTCAACTATATTTCAATTAAAAAAAAAGAAAATTGTGTAGCATTTCCAGTTTGTCTTAAGAGCTGAAGACCTCAAATACTTCTGCAGTATCAACAAGAAGAAACGAAAAAGGAAGGAAGAAAATAAAGGAAGACAGTGAGAGAGGAAGTAAGTGGGGAGAGAAGGAAATTTCTTACTGGAAAAAGCAGAAAATATCTGACCTAAGAGTTTAATCAATTTAAAATATGGTTGCAATCTAAATACGTGGGCTTTCTGAGTGTGAAAACATTCTTCCATGAAAATACAGCATGCTATGCCTCTTGAAAGGACATTTAATGGGAGGCCCAGGAAAAGTTTTATGGGAAACAGAGTCACCTATACACTTTTAGGAAATACAGACATTTTAAAGGAAAAAGATAAGGATGGGAGCCTTGTTCTTTTGGAGTAAAGGCCATTCACCAGTAGTGAAATCTTGACAGCAACTGCATCTGTACAGCTCCAAAGCTATAGTGTCAGAGCTGACACTGCGAATCTGGGTAACACTTACTTGTTCTTCTTTATGGGAGATGAAAATCAAATACAAATGGGAGATTCTGCCATGCTTTCAAGCAATTTCAAGGGGAATGAAAGTGAAAGTGTTAGTCGCTCAGTTGTGTTTGACTCTTGGAGACCTCATGGCCTGTATAGCCCGTCCGGCTCCTCTGTCTATGGAGTTCTTTAGGGAAGAATTCTGGAGTGGGTAGCCATTTGCTTCTGCAGGGAATCTTCCTGACCTAGGGATCGAACCCAGGTCTCCTGCATTGCAGGCAGATTCTTTACCGTCAGAGCCACCATACTTTCAAGCAACTTCTAGAGGAGGGCTATTTCAGTCTCAATGTGCCTCTGAACCACCTAGGGGTCTTGTTAAACTGCAGGTTCAGATTCAATAGGTACAGGGTCTGAGACTGTGCAGGGCAGCGTCTGCAGCATGAACTCACTGGAGCAGAGTCTAGGGCCTCAGCACGGAGGACCCTTATCACCCACAACCACGCACCAGTGTCACCAGAACTGTTGCAACAGGCAGAGTGTTTTATATGTTGAGAGGAACAGATAAATGTACTTTATATTATGAAGGGATGAAATTCTTTCCTACCCACTGACCACTTTCGGAAAACAGAAACTGCCTTATCAGAAACCTCAATAGTGGCTGAGGGTCTCTGCAGAGATGTGACATATTGCCGTAGGTTAACAGAGATAGTACAGACTGAAGGAGATGCTAACACTTGTTTCTCTAGCATTCTGTAGTTCAGGCATGCATGTTTTCAGTGGGACAAAAAGGAAAGAAGATTTAAGATTTATGTGTATTAACTTGCTTTTATGGAACAGTCTAACTGTATAACATCAAATAATACAACATCTGTCTCCTACCAAGTAGCATATTAAAAGGGCAATCACAAACATAACTGCATATAAAGTCATTTTGTACAAACATTTGAAGACTGTAAATTATAAAAGACATATTAAAAGTACACATTTACCATCCTTGCCCCAAGATAGCATCAATTCTCAATCTGATTTTTATTCGATTTTTATTCAGCGCATCACCATGACCCACGAGCAGGACAGTATCATATTCAGTCTGGCTCCTTTTTGCTGAATCATCTCTAAGAGTCACAGCCCCAAAGCAGAGAGTTTCAATACCTAAAAGCAATGAATTTACATTGTTTTGAATCGCTCCACAGTCTACACTGGAAATTTCTCCCTTAGGCTTCATATTTGTCAATGTCCTCCACAAAGCTTGAGAGGTAAGTCATCACAGAGGACCGTCCACTCTAGTTCCATTATTCGCGATTCCTCAGGAATCAGGGTTTGGTATTGGTCACGCTGCCTGCTCAGCAGGGGATGTTAGTCACAGCCGCTGTGGCAGAGCTAGGGACATGGGACGCAGTAGAAGAGGAAGGAGAAGCAACTGAAGTGGAAACAACCTTGGAAACGTAGGGAAACGACCCCTCCAAGGCTGCAGCCAGTCTCTTTCAGCTTCTGGGGAATAGCCATGGAAGGTGGAAGTGACCATCCCAGAGACACGAACACAAGGGGGCGCTCTTGAAACCCGATGGGGCAGCACCGCCTGTGCTCTCCTCACCTCTGCTCCGACGCAAAACAAACATCTCAGGCATGCCTCATCTTCAACGTAAAATGTCAAGAGGACCAGCCCTTACCTGCACTCTGAGGTCCTTGTGCCTCAGCTTCTTACTTTTTATTTTTTAATTTAATTTTTTTATTGGAGTATAATTGCTTTACAATGTTGTGTTACTTTCTGGCTGTACTACAAAGTGAATCAGCTCTATGTATACATATATCCCCTCTTTCTTGAAGCCTCCCTCTCCCCCAGCCCCATCCCACTCCTCTAAGCCATCACAGAGCACCGAGCTGAGCCTCTTGTGCTATACAGCAGGTTCCCACTAGCTTCTCAATTTTCATAACATAGCAGTAATCACCACTCCCCACACCACCACTCCCAGATCGTGGAGGATGCAGAATAAAATAACACGAATAAAAAGACTGAGGAAAGAGAAAGGACTATACGATTCAACGTTATTATTATTACTCAGTGCTTCTGTTTTTTAAATATATCACCTGCATATCCAAGGAGCCAATTGACATGTGGTACTCAGTGAAAAAGCCTGGGGAAAAATGGCAGAAAGGTCTAATTTTTAAATTTGAATTCCATGTAATTCTTGTTGTTTTGTCTGACAAGCCAGGTCTCCAAGGAAGGAGCCCTTCCTTCCATGGAAGGCCTTGTAGCTCAGCTACAATCTGAGCTCCATGGAAGACCAGAGATGCAGGTACAATGGAAGCTTTAGCAAAGACACGATGGATGAATAGGGTTGTCCAGGCTAAGAGAGGGTGCAGGGGGGTGGTTCTGGGAAAGAACTAGAGGCTGGGTGAGGCGTGACAGATTGTTCAACTCAGATCCGGGAGCAGGGCTGGTGAGGATCCGGAAGTGGACAATTATTTCTGGATCGTCCCCATCCTGGAATTCTGGAGCAAGCAGAAGAATCTGGTAGCTTGAAGGCAGTGAAAGGAGGCATAGCCAACACAGGGGGACCATGTAATTACTGATCTTGAACTCTGAGAATATATTGTTTTAAAAATAATACCCAATGAATACAATCTGCTAGGAAGTGGCCGATATTAAGCAACACCTTTCAAGCAAAGCGCTGGCTTCTGGCGCACGCACATCACTGTCACAGGGACTGGCACACAAGTCTGGCCTAGCTGGTCGTGTGGCATGACCGCAGGCTGTTGACAAGCGAGGGCAGGTGCGCCCAGCAACCAGAAAAGGGGGAATCCTGACCATCAGAATGTGAACGGGTGACTCCAGGATTATTCTTGATGGCAGGCTAGACGCCACTATGGGTCGGGGTCATGTTTGAAAAACAGAAACCACTCTGAGTATGTCAAACAAAGGAAACTGGTTCACTAGGGAAAGCTGAAAAGCAAACAGGGGAGTTTGAGGCAACCTAGAGATTAGCCTCCACAGGAAATTCGACCCCTCTTGGGACTGGAGGAGCAAAAAGAACGAGTGTGTTACTAAGGCCCAGAGGCTGGGGCTGGCCTGCGGGACCCAAAACCAGAGTAAGGCTGCCCAGTGGAGCGGAACCAAGAAATGGGCTAAGCACTCCAGAGCTGCCACCCAAAATGAGTGAGAGAGAGAAATATCCAGGCTTCTCCTGCCCCTGCTTATATCAGCGCTTACTGTTGCCAAACCTTCCAACCAACCCGCTGGCAGGGGAACCTGGAATGCTCTCTGGAATACAGGGAAGGGCAAGGAATGCTAGCCAGCAGATGATGGAGACTGACTTTAGCTCCCCTGGAGAAGGAAATGGCAACCCACTCCAGCATTTTTGCCTGGGAAATCCCACGGACAGAAGAGCTTGGGTGAGCTACACTCCATGGGGTTGCAAGAGTTGGATAGGACTTAGTGACTAAACCACCACCACTACCAAGACTTTAGCTCAAAGAGTTATCCTATTAGTTAACCCCTCGCACTGCTCTTACACCAAACAACCTTCCAAACATCATTTGTTCGGTGAAGTGAAGTGAAGTGAAAATCGCTCAGTTGTGTCCGACTCTTTGTGACCCCATGGACTGTATAGTCCCTGGAATTCGCCAGGCCAGAATACTGGAGTGGGTAGCCTTTCCCTTCTCCAGGGGATCTTCCCAACCCAGGGATAGAAGCCAGGTCTCCTGCATTGCAGATGGATTCTTTACCAGCTGAGCCACAAGGGAAGCCTGAGAATACTGGAGTGGGTAGCCCATCCCTTCTCCAGCGGATCTTTCTGACGCAGGAATCAAACGGGGGTCTCCTGCATTGCAGGCGGATTCTTTACCAACTGAGCTACTAGGGAAGTGAACAGAGACTATTCACCAATCAGCAAATTAAGTATTTTGTTTCTCTTGGCAGCAAAATTTCTGACTGTAAATTAACAAACAGGAACTTCTGCTGGCCATGAGTTTTATTACTGCAATTCAACCTCTCTGAATGCAAATCAAGACCTAGGTCCTAAAAATGGAATCTGGACAAACGCTGCTGAAGTAAGGGTAGCCTTGGTTCCAGGGCTTACTCCAGGGTAAGGGGGTCGGGGGCAGACTCTTTTGGAGAGTCAGAAGGTAAGTATTTTAGGCTACATGGGCTGTACAATCTGTTGCATAGACTACCCACAATGTCACTCTGCAATATAAGGAGAAAGCAGCTCTCAACAGTGCTTACACAAATGAGTGTGACTGTGTTCCAACAGCACTTTAGATACAAAGAAGAGTTGTGGGCTGGATTTGGCTGTCAAACTGGGCCACAGTCTGCTGACTCCTGGCCCAGACCAATGTCAACCAAGTAAAGGAAAGCCCATCTTGAAGTAATTCTCAAAATGAAGCAATAATAAGTAGCTAAAAACTTGAGGGTACAGCTGATATTCATTGCTATTTACTAACTGGAATTATACCCTTTAATCTCAATTTAATAAAAGGTTCAAGATTTATTATATTTCCCTGAATTTCTCCTTTATATTACAGATCACTCAGAAAATCTCTTCATTTTGCCTCAGAGCAATTTTTATATTTGTGATGACTTTTGACTTACTGCTTTTCTATATAATTTGAGTTGTGTGTAATTATAACAGGACTTTAAAGAATTTTATGTTGAGATTTTCAAAATATTTTCATTCCTAGTACTTAAAAACTCTGCCACCATTCCTTTTTTTCTCTTTATGTAACATTTGGTGGGAAAATCTTTAGCATAAGAACATTTTCTTTCAAAAAAACATTTTTCTAGATCTGACTGAAAAATGATGATAACTATCCACTCAGTTGTTTTCAGAAAAATGTGTAAGAATATAATATCTATTAAAAGATTACATGCCTTTTTATAAAATTGCAAATAGGGACAACTTTTTAAAGATTTTTTTTGAAGTTTTCTAAAATTGCACAGGGTTTCCCTGGTGGCTCAGTGGTAAAGAAACCAACTGCCTGCCAAAGCAGGAGACAATGCTTGGGTCTGGAAGATCCCCTGGAGAAGGAAATGGCAACTCATTCCAGTATTCTTACCTGGAAGATTCCATGGACAGAGGAGACTGGCAGGCTACAGTCCATGAGTCGAAAAAAAGTCAGACAGGACTTAGCGACTAAAGAACAAGAAGAACAAACTTGCACAACATAAGCTGACATGCATAGGTTAAATCATTTCTAGTCCTTCTAGATTTTGCAAACTTAGCTCTAATGCCTTCTGCTGTTTGCCATTTGCTCCAAATTCATTTCTTCTCTCTAGCAGTCTTTCGGAGAAGGCACTGGCGACCCCCTCCAGTACTCTTGCCTGGAAAATCCCATGGACAGAGGAGCCTGGTAGGCTGCAGTCCATGGGGTCGCTAAGAGTCGGACATGACTGAGCGACTTCACTTTCACTTTACCCTTTCATGCATTGGAGAAGGAATTGGCAACCCACTCCAGTGTTCTTGCTTGGAGAATCCCAGGGACGGGGGAGCCTGGTGGGCTGCCATCTATGGGGTCGCACAGAGTCGGACACGACTGACTCGACTTAGCAGCAGCAGCAGCAGCAGTCTTTAGTTAGGCCTACTTCCCATTTCTATATTAAAACTGCTTTTAAAAAAAACTGCTTAAAAAAAAAACTCAGTTTTTCTTTGCATTTTTCTCTTAAGATAAATGCTCTCTTTTCCTTTATCTAGAGCACAAGATGAGGCCACAGATTCTAAGACACAAGCTAATCTGATTCAACTTAACCGGTCTCTCGGGGTTTGGCTCCTTATCTTCACAGCATATGTTTTTTTGTCAAGGTTTCAAACTGGTCTTTCCACTCTTCACATATTCGTCTTCTTGCAAAATTTATTAGCACCTTCATGTGGGTGGACCCTGACTCTCTGTTCCTGACTTCATTTACACATTAACTTTTCATCACATTGGCATTGGCCGGCCCTCTTAAGGGGCTTCCTGTTGCAGTGGTAAAGAACCCGCCTGCAGTGGAGGAGTCACAGGAGACACAGGTTCAATCCCTGGGTCAGGAAGATCCCCTGGAGGAGGCCACTCCAGTATTCTTGCCTGGAGAATCCCATGAACAGAGAAGCCTGATGGCCTACAGTCCATGGGGTCACAAAGAGCTGGACACGACTAAAGTGACTTGCATGCACACATGCATGCATGGCCCCCTTGAGATCTTTACTTCCAAGTCTCTGATTAAAAGGAAAAACACTGCCCATAAGACACAAATACCATTCCCTGCAAAATTCCAGATGATAAACACTACACGAAGTTCTTGACAATTTCAATTTTGCTTATGTTTAAATATTTAATACAGTCACATGGTAATAAGTGTTACTTTCTTCCCTTGGTCAAAATGACTCCATTTGGAGGAGGAGAGCTAATTCAATCACCACTCCAGTCATGTGATATCAATGGAATTGCTACTTTTGCCTTCTGAAGCCCCAGATGTAGGTCTAAGGAATATAGTGTGAGAGACAGCAAGCAGCCTCGGGCGTTGGAAAAGCTGCCTGGCTGAGGGCTGTGTGCTCTTTAGCTGTGCCTGTTATCCTTCCTTCTGACCACACTGTGAGAGAGGAGGGAAGAAAGGGATGGAAATCAGTGAGTTATGCCAGTTCAAAACAAGAGAGCCTCAAGAGAAAACACAGGTCCACACAACAGCCTGTACGTGAAGGTTTATACAGCCTTGTTTATAATCACCCAATGCAGAGATCCTCAGTGGTGAAGCAACGCACACAGCGTGGCACATCAGCAGAGAAGACGCCACCCAGGAGCCAACTGCTGATACACACGAAGTGAAAGGGAAAGTCGCTCAGTCCTGTCCGGCTCTTTGTGACCCCGTGGACTATACAGTCCACGGAATTCTCCAGGCCAGAATACTGGAGTGGGTAGCCTTTCCCTTCTCCAGGGGACCTTCCCAATCCAGGGGTCGAACCCAGGTCTCCCACATTTACCAGCTGAGCCACCAAGAAAGCCCAAGAATACTGGAGTGGGTAGCCCATCCCTTCTCCAGCGGATCTTCCTGACCCAGGAATCGAACCAGGGTCTCCTGCACTGTAGGTGGATTCTTTACCAGCTGAGCTACCAGGGAAGCCCACTGATACACACAATGACAGGGATAAATCTCAAATGCTATCTTTTCGGTAGAAGAAGTTAGATGTAAAAGGCCAAAGACCGTATGATCCCATTCATAGAGCATCCTGTAAAAAGGCAAAACTATGTGGATGGGCCTGGCTGCCAGAGGATGCTGGCGGGGGGAGGATCTGACTACGGAGTGGCAGCACCAGAGTATTTCAGGTGGTGGTGGAACTCTTCCGTATCTTGATTTTGGTGGTGGTACATGACTCTTGTCAAAACTCATTTGCTGTTGTTTGGTCTCTAAGTAGTGTCTGGCTCTTTGTGACCCCATGGACTGTAGTCTGCCAGGCTCCTCCGTCCATGGAATTTTCCAGACAAGAATATTGGAATGGGTTGCCATTTCCTTCTCCAGGGATCTTCCCAACCCAGGGATCAAACCCATGTCTCCTGCATTTCAGGCAGATTCTTTACCACTGAGCCACCAGGGGTCAAAACTAATAGGATTGTAAAAAAAAAAAATAATAATAATAAGTGAATTTTATTTACTATATGCAATTTTAAAATAAATGTTAAAAATGAAACCAAGATGCGACTTCCCAGGTGGTGTTAAGACTCTGTGTTTCCACTTCAGAGGGCACAGGTTGGACCCCTGGTTGGGGTCCTACATGCCATGTGGCTTGGCCAAAAAAAAAAAAAAAAAAGGAAAGAAGTATTTCAAAAAAAACAAAAGTAAAATCAAGAGAGGGGAGAGCCTCCTGGCTGTGGAAGCAAGAACAGAGACCAAAGATTAAATCCCCCACTGTTTAATTAATAACCTGGGGAAGAGTCTCGTCTTCTTTTCCTTAAGTTTCCCCTCCCTGGTGCAGTGTGAGTGGCCAGGCTGGTGTTCTCCTCATGTGTCAGGAGGATCTGTGTTTGCAGACACTCTGCTCACCCTGGCCCTGCCTGATTCTCTGACCACTGAGGCTAAGTCGTTTCTTCTCAACTAAATGATGGAGACTGATTTTTCTTGCAGCAGCTTGAAAACAAAACAGTCAAAACCCCAGCAGCTGTTGCCTGCATCTATCTCTGAGATTTTCATCAGGGCCAAAAGAAGCTCTTTTTTCCTTCTTGAAACCTAAGTGTCCCCGGGGAAGCACAACAGTCTGCTCTCAATTTTTTATAAAGTGTAATCACGCTCTGAAACTGAGAAGGCCACACAAATGGCATAAATCGGTTCTCTGGGAATTTATGCTGCTCCAAAATGAAACTCAACGCTAGTGTCAGATCCTGTGCTTGAAAATTCCCTGAGGCCTGACAGGGTTGTCCTCGGCCAACATGGACTTCGATGAATAAAGGGAACAGGTATCCATTTTCTCCCCTCTGAAATCTCAGAAGGTCTTCTGGGGTTTGAAAAGGTGTATTTGGAGGGAAGGGCCTCCATTTTATAAACTTCACTGCTTTGCAAGGGGAATGATTTCGCTGTCTCCCATATTTCACTATTACCAGGCCTGCTTTCAAAAGCAGAGGAGATTATGTCTATAGTTTTACAAGCAGTTTAAGATGAGAGATAAGTTTCTAAGAAACTCTCTTCCATTTCAAATGCAAAATATCTCTGCACAACTCTCGGAGATGGCACAGGGTTAGATTGTTCTGTTTAATGAAGAGCTATCTTGTTTCATCATTTTTATCAGTTGTCAGGTTCTAATAGAGACAATTTGTTAACAGATGTGCCTAATTCGTTGTAAAACATGATAAAGGGTATTTAGTTGCCGTGAGGCATTCTTAGTGTGGAGACTGTTTGGAAAGGTCAACTCTTGGCTAAAAATATTGGCTGTCTGCTCTGTTGTATTCAACAGATCCTATCCTGTTTTCAATGATCTTAAAATGAAGCCTTGCTTTATTCTGGAAAAAAAACACTAGGCCAACAAACGCCTAAGAAAGTCAAATGGCTGCTTTGATATCTTTTCCCTTTCTTACTTCCATTTTTCATTTTCATTCTTTGAGGAGCATATAAGTGATCAATTGCTAGAGTGAGACCCCGCCCACCCCTGCCCCACCCCACCCCCTACCCGCTGGGGCCCAAATTCTAGTTCCACCACTTAATAGTCCTATGAACTTGGGCAAGTTACCTAACCTCACTGGGCTTCAATTTCCTCATTTGAAAAATAGGGATGGTCAATGAGAGTACTTATCAGGAAGGATCATTGCTCCCCCCCCACCAAAAGAAGAGTTATAAAATATCAAGTACTTAGAACAGTGCTTGGCACAGAGTAAGTTCTACAGAAGTATAAGCAGCTATTGCTGTTATCAGGGCAACATCTGGTGAACACCACATATAGTAGTGCAATGAGAATGATTTGGCAGGTCAGGCAGATATGACCTTAAATTATACCCATGTATAGGAATCTAGGAAGACACAGTGATGAACCTATGTGCAGGGCAACAGTGGAGACACAGATAAAGACAACAGACTTAAGAGTGTGGTGTCGGGGAGGACGGAGAGGGTGGGATCCAGGGAGAGAGTAACACAGAAACATACACATTACCATATGGAAAACAGATAGCCCATGCGAATTTGCTGTATGACTCAGGGAACTCAAATTGGGGCTCTGTAACAACCTAGAAAAAAACAACCTACAAAAAAGATCTTCACAACCCAGATAATCACGATGGTGTGATCACTCACCTACAGCCAGGCATCCTGGAATGTGAAGTCAAGTGGGCCTTAGAAAGCATCACTACGAACAAAGCTAGTGGAAGTGATGGAATTCCAGTTGAGCTCTTTCAAATCCTGAAAGATGATGCTGTGAAAGTGCTGCACTCAATATGCCAGCAAATTTGGAAAACTCAGCAGTGGCCACAGGACTGGAAAAGGTCAGTTTTCATTCCAATCCCAAAGAAAGGCAATGCCAAAGAATGCTCAAACTACCTCACAATTGCACTCATCTCACATGCTAGTAAAGTAATGCTCAAAATTATTTATCCAATCCAGGCTTCCACAATACATGAACCATGAAATTCCAGCTGTTCAAGCTGGATTTAGAAAAGGCAGAGGAACCAGAGATCAAATTGCCAACATCCGCTGGGTTGTGGAAAAAGCAAGAGAGTTCCAGAAAAACATCTATTTCTACTTTATTGACTATGCCAAAGCCTTTGACTGTGTGGATCACAATAAACTGTGGAAATTTTTGAAAGAGATGGGAATACCAGACCACCTGATCTGCCTCTTGAGAAACCTCTATGCAGGTCAGGAAGCAACAGTTAGAACTGAACATGGAACAACAGACTGGTTCCAAATAGGAAAAGGAGTATGTCAAGGCTGTATATTGTCACCCTGCTTATTTAACTTCTATGCAGAGTACATCATGAGAAACGCTGGGCTGGAAGAAGCACAAGCTGGAATCAAGATTGCCAGGAGAAATATCAATAACCTCAGATATGCAGATGACACCACCCTTATGGCAGAAAGTGAAAAGGAACTAAAAAGCCTCTTGATGAAAGTGAAAGAGGAAAGTGAAAAAGTTGGCTTAAAGCTCAACATTCAGAAAACGAAGATCATGCCATCTGGTCCCATCACTTCATGGGAAATAGATAGGGAAACAGTGTGTCAGACTTAATTTTTTTGGGCTCCAAAATCACTGCAGATGGTGACTGCAGCCATGAAATTAAAAGACGCTTACTCCTTGGAAGGAAAGTTATGACCAACCTAGATAGCATACTCAAAAGCAAAGATATTACTTTGCCAACAAAGGTCCGTCTAGTCAAGGCTGTGGTTTTTCCAGTGGTCATATATGGATGTGAGAGTTGGGACTGTGAAGAAAGCTGAGCGCCAAAGAATTGATGCTTTTGAACTGTGGTGCTGGAGAAGACTCTTGAGAGTCCCTTGGACTGCAAGGAGATCCAACCAGTCCATCCTAAAGGAGATCAGTCCTGAGTGTTCATTGGAAGGACTGATGCTGAAGCTGAAACTCCAATACTTTGGCCACTTGATGCCAAGAGTTGACTCACTGGAAAAGACTCTGATGCTGGGAGGGATTGGGGGCAGGAGGAAAAGGGGACAGCAGAGGATGAGATGGCTGGATGGCATCACCAACTTGATGGACATGGGTTTGGGTGAACTCCTGGAGTTGGTGATGGACAGGGAGGCCTGGCATGCTGCGATTCATGGGGTCGCAAAGAGTCGGACACGACTGAGCGACTGAACTGACTGAACTGAACAACTTAGAGGGGTGGGATGGGGTGGGAGGCAGGTTCAAGAGGGATGGGACATAGGTATACCTATGGCTGTTTCATATGATGCTTGGCAGAAACCAACACAATATTGTAGAGTAATTATCCTTCAATTAAAATAAAATAAATTTAACTCTACCATGTACTATGTTCATGTCCTCTGAGCCTCAGTTTCCTCATCTGTAAATGAGGCTGCTAAGCTGCTATGTTGCTTCAGTCGTGTCTGACTCTGTGCGACCCCATAGATGGCAGCCCTCCAGGCTCCCCTATCCCTGGGATTCTCCAGGCAAGAACACTGGAGTGGGTTGCCATTTCCTTCTCCAGTGCATGAAAGTGAAAAGTGAAAGTGAAGTCGCTCAGTCGTGTCCAACTCTTAGCGACCCCATGGACTGCAGCCTACCAGGCTCCTCTGTCCATGGGATTTTCCAGGCAAGAGTACTGGAGTGGGTTGCCATTGCCTTCTCCAGTAAATGAGGCTAATGCCTCCTAATAGGACTGCTGTAAACAGATTTAATGCCTAGCATTTAGCTAGCATCCTGCTGCTGTATGGTAGCATTCAGAACTGTAGGCTCTGGACCCTTAAGTCTGTGAGATTTTGGGCAAATTACTAACCTCCTGGATATTCAGTTTCCTCTTAAATGGCAATAAATGTAGTACTGAGTTCATAGCACTGATGTGACGACTATATGAAATAAGGTCCATGAAGCATGCTGTTGTTGTTAGTTGCTAAGTTATGTCTGACTCTCTTGCAGCCCCATGAACTGGAGCTTGCCAGGTTCCATCCATGGAATTCTCCAAGCAAGAACACTGGAGTGAGTAGCCATTTCTGTCTCCATGGGATCTTCCCAGCCCAGGGATTAAACCCGTGTCTCCTGCACTGGCAGGCAGGTTCTTTACCACTGAGCCATTGGGAAGCCCCAGAGTAAAAATAATCGCCCAATTAGCAGGGCCTCTTTTGTCAATTTCACCCATATAAAATATGCTTTGTTAACTTCTCTGTCCCGCGTCTCAGGCCTCCTGGGTGTCAGAGACTCGATACTTAGGGCAGCGCTCACCTGTGAGGAGAGCTCTCAGCTGGGCTTTCAGCGCTCTCTCCCCTTGCCACCCCTGCGTCTCCCTTTCTCTCCCTGGCCTCACACTTACCCTCAGAAGCAATTACACTCCAGCCTACCTGGAGAGAATCTTCTGGCTTCTCTGGGATATTGGCCACATCTTCCAAAATGAAGCAAAGATCCGGGAATTGTCTGAAAACTGACACTGATGCACGCATCTCATTTGAACAGATTAGAGCCCATGGCAGCTTTTGACTCTAGATTTTGTGCACTGACCATTTATCAGACTGCTCAGATAATTCACCAAGTCTGCTCTGAACCATTTTTAGACACTCTAAATGCCAAAATTCTTAATGACTATTTCTATTGGGATAAATGGATACTATCTTTTTTTTTTTTTACCATGCACAATACGTAGCCTCAAGTCAGGGAGAAACATCCCAGAATCCCATCTATCTTTTACTATCATAAAGCATGGTCAGGTCTCATGATTGTTTAAAATTATAAGACAGTCACTCCTTTCAGAGAGCCAGCATACTGGAAAAAATATTCCTAATTTTAAAAGACATGTGGTAAATTACTTCAGTCATGACCAACTCTATGCACCTCCATGGACTGTAGCACACCAGGCTACTCTGTCCAATGGTATTATCCAGGCAAGAATACTGGAGGGGGTTGCAACAGGGAGATTAACCTAGAGCAGCACATTAAATCTCTCCATACTCCGTCATGAAGTCTTCCTGCCTCTTCTTTCAGTAATCTCTGAAATCTCTCTTTCCCCTCTTCCCCTACTGCTAACATTCTAGATCCATGTTATTACTATTTAGCTTCTGCTGCAAGAGACAAATATAAAGCAAAACCTCAAATTCATCATCAAATCTGAAATCACCTATCTGAATTCCGACTACTTTCCTATCTCCACCCCATCCAGGACCAGCTGCTACTATCCATTTAAGTTTTCCTTTCTCATTGTCAAAATGTGTCAGTGTGACCACTTAAAACACGCTTCCTAATTTCTTAATTAGCTTCACTTGATATTCTTTACTCATTTCAAGTATGTCTCCTTTTCACAACGTCTCCCAAGAAATGTTATATTCTATGAAATAGCAACTACTTATCTGAAATTGTGGGTGTGTCTTTTTTTCCCAGGTTTCTTCCTCTAAATGGATTATATTTGTGAGGGAAAGGGCAAGGGGACAACGTGTCAGCTGTTACAATCTAGGCTTAGCTCTGTGGAGGGCTTTAGATGTAGGTATCCAGACAGGCTGACTCTGATTGTGATGGGAGAGAGGGATACAGAAGCCATGCGTGCCCAGAAGGGGGAAGTGGACTCAGGGAGAAGGTGCAGGGAGGCTGGCACAGGAGGTCTTCAGGAACCTCTCAGAGGGCAGGGGGCGCCGCCACGGGTGGAACAGTCCCCAGGCGACCTATAAGCGGTGTGATTACCAACTGAGATCTGTTCATCTGACTGTGAGACCTCCATGGTGATAACCACAACCACAACCACACTGAACCACTGAGCAACAGCTGTGTGCTTAGTCGCTCAGTCACGTCCGACTCTTTGTGACCCTATGGACTGCAGCCTGCCAGGCTCCTCTATCCATGGGGGATTCTCCAGGCAAGAATACTGGAGTAAGTTGCCATGCCCTCCTTCAGGGGATCTTCCCCACCCAGGGATCGAATCCAGGTCTCCCGCATTGCTGGCAGATTCTTCACTGTCTGAACCAGCAGGGAAGCCCACAGGATTTCTAAAATATTACCCTTGGGTAAGTGGCCATCCCGAGTCACAGTGCTGCCGACACAGCCCTAAGTCTCAACTATCTGGATCACTTGCTGCTCTGTCTATGGCCTTCATGACTATCAGCCCCGAGGATACACACATTGTCAAGTGTAAGGAGCCATTACTGCTGGAACAGCTGGAACAGCTGGAACACTCAATGACTAGAAAAGCAGGTCTAGTCTAAGGGCATGTCAGCATCTGGGGAATTCTATTTTACAAACAGCTCTATCGGTCATTAAAGCACATGCTGTGTAGATGTTAGCTGAGCTGTTATTTTGAGCAGGGTAAATTTTCTCTGCTTTCTTTCTGTCTCTTCTCTGAGCTCCCTTCTTAACTTCATCTGCCAAGCAACTCACTCTACACAAAAGGCATCACAGAAAAGGGAACAGTTCTTTTGTCTATTGACAGACATCTGGAAACACTGTGAGACAAAAGGAAGAAACCTGCGTGTGTGTGCTTAGCCGCTCGGTCGTGTCCAACTCTTTGTGACCCCATGGACTGTGGCCCATCAGGCTCCTGTGTCCATGGGATTCTCTGGGCAGAATCCCTACTCCAGAATACTGGAGTAGGTTACCATTCCCTTCTCCAGGGGATCTTCCCAACCCAGGAGTTGAACCCGGGTCTCCTACATTGCAGGCAGATTCTTTACCATCTGAGTCACCAGAAAAGATCAAAAAGAAACCTATGCTGCCCCAGTGGAAGCACCTGAAAAGCTTTTGCTTCAACTGGACAGAGATAAGAAAAGAGCCTTGTCAACCAGATCTTAGCACTAGAGGGATTTTTTGTGTTTCATATTTAGAAACTTTAGATTCATGAGACTTCCCTGCTAAAAGAGTTGATTTTTTATCTTTCAAATTTTACTGGAAAAACCACCTAAAAGCATAATGTAGAAAAATAAGCAAAAAAAAGAAGTCTGTGAGGTTCAAAACTTTTTAGAACAAAGTAAGAATTGAATTATTCTCTCTTTCTCTCTGTATGAGACAAAGAGGGTGAGGGGGAGGAGGGAGAGAGAGAGGGAATATGTACCTAAATTTAGAGAATAGATTGTGTTTTCTAAAACTGATTGTTCCTTTAGAGACAGGCAATCTTTATGTGAGTATAAAGAACCACTTAAATTGATTTCTCCACTAATATTTGCATTCGGTCCCACTCAATATCAATGGAATTGAAAAGCTTTGGGTTTTCTTTTAGATTTCTACCCCCTTTGGAGAATTCTGCTTAATTTCAAAACTGTCAACTGTCCCACTTGTGCCCCAGGGTTCTTCAAACTTCATGGTCATTCTGCATTCACTAGTCTTTCACCGTCAACGTGTAATTCTGTGTTTATACCAAAGAAAGTGAATGCTGTTTGCTTCTCAAAAGCAGGCTTCAGCTTGGCAGCTTCTGATCCTGACTTCCCACCCTCCTCCTCCCTGCCTTTCTAACTCAGTGCAGAAGGGAAAAAATGAACCTAACCAAGGTGGGGGGCTGGTGTCTGCAAAGTCAAGACACAAGGTAAGAGTTTTAAGTAGTATATTAGGTTTTTGTTGCTGTTTAGTTGCTCAGTCGAGTCTGACTCTTGGCGACCCCATGGACTGTAAGCCTGCCAGGCCCCTCTGTCCATGGGATTTCCCAGGCAAGAGTACTGGAGTGGGGTGCCATTTCCTTCTCCAGAGGATCTTCCCTACCCATGGATCAACCCGTGTCTCCTGTACTGCAGGTTCTTTACCACTGAGCTGCTTGCAAATAGCACATTAAGTATGGTTTTTTTTCAAATCAGGGGAAGGAACTCTACATTAAAGCAATGGGTACAACAGTGAATCTGGGGGGGGGAAATATATATATATATAGCAACATTTTCTTGTGTTTACAATCTTTTAGACTCCCTCCTGATACTCACACTTATGTGCTCTGAAAATAAGCCTACCTTATGTTTTCTGACTTTCAGGATACAGTAAAAGGCATACTCCTAATGAACTATCAGAATGGTTCATGAAATGATGAATCCAATAAGGGTGCTTAACACAATTCCTCTTTATGCTATAATGCGATTTTTCAACAACCTCAAAAGCAGAGAGAAATAACCAGTTCTTTTGAATTTTTATAACTAGGAAATGAGATCCTTAGATACTGACTTTTTACCATAAACAGAAAAAATCAATAACCATAACCCAAAACCAATCTAATAACTCGCTGAAAATGCCTTATGTTCAAGGCCACAGTCTGGATCCTAAATTAAATCTTTTTCTTGCCTTCCTCCTCTTCTTTTTCTGCTCCAGAACTATCAGTGGATTTGATTGACATGTTGATGATGTTGGTTTCAGTGATCAATTTTGGCTCTGCCTTGTCTGGAAGTTACAAAGCTGAAGTTACAAGAGGTGCTGAACCAAAGAAGACACAGCATCATAAAAGACGCATGAGCGGTGCCTTCCCTCGGGGTCCAGTGGCTGAGACTCCCAGCTCCCAGTGCAGGGGGCCTGGGTTCAACCCCTGGCTGGGGAACTAGATCCCTCATGTTGCAACTAAGAGTTCATAAGCTGCCACTAAAGATTCTACATGCTGCAACTTAAGACCTGGTATGGCCAAATAAAGAAAGTAAAAAAGACAAGACCTGTGAGTGTATGAAGGGGAGTGAGATCAGTGGTCACTAGGAAAGCTATGCCATGAGCAGAGCTTTGTTATACATTTCCATTTGTCCCTTCTTTTTTGCCCAAAGGCAGAGAGACTCTGAGAATGGATACACAGCTGGTTGTGGACACACAGCAGTTCTGCCGGTGTGACTGAATGTGCACACACAATTCACATGTATATGCACCAAGCAGTACAGTACAAATCCCTCACATGACTGATATCTTCCTAGGCATGTATGAAAGCCACAAAGGCAATTGACTAAAGCTTTACTAAAACATGCGTAAATGAAGACTGAGCAAAGATGAAAAATATGCTCTTTGAAAGTATAGTGAGGAACCAACTCAACAGATTTTATAAATGCTGCATGTCCACCTCTGCACACAATACCTAATTTCTATCTCTTAGTAAGTAGTATCATGTGGTATAGGTCAGACTACCCCAAATGTGAATCATGTTTAAATTTATATAGAATGCAGACTCAAATCAAATGCACCCAATTCATTCCTAGGCATGAATCAGAAATACATGACCAACAATGACATACAGCTCAGGACTCTTTAATATTGACCATTTTAATGATTTCAGCTTAGCAGATGATTGTTTCTCTGATCTAAAGTTCTATCACTTTCTCCTAAAGAGTTGAAAAGAATACTTGGAGTATTCCTGTATATGCTGAAATATCTGTTCAATCTGTGCATCTGAAAGACAAAGAACATCCAGAGATAACTCTTTTTCCAGGAAACAAAATCAAATATAGTTTTATCCTTTAAAAGAGGGAACTTGCAGAGCAAACACAAAGCTAAATACAAGTGGTATGGCATTTTGAAAACAATTCCAGTGTCTATAATCATACTTATCTTAAATTTGCCAACTACAGAAACAAAACGGACCTTAAAAAACAGAGACACTTTCACTTTTCCCATCAAGTCAATTTGTAGCAGCTGAGGGCTGAGTTGATACTAAAGGATGCTTAGGTTTCTGACCAATAGAGAAGATAGTCATGGACAATTCTAGTAAAGATTTTGCATGAACTAGGGTAGACTCATGAATCAGCCCAAAGAACACAGAGGTGAAAAGACTGGATGGCTGAAATGAAGATGAATTTTGGCAGAATGTGGCTGGACAGTGTGGTAGACCATATTTTACAAATACACCATCACGATATCTCCCGTATCATAGATTCTTCTCACAGTGTGACCCTGTACACTTCCCACAGAGAGGCGGGGTCTGCGGCTCTTCCCTTGAACCTGGGCAGACCTCTGTGACCCTGTCCACCAGCAGAGTGTCATATTATAGAAGCTCTGCAACTTTCAAGTCTAGATCTAAAAAATGCCTCACCCCCTGTGATATTTGCTCTTGAGGCCTGCCTGCCACCGCACTGTGTAGGAGTCCAAACCAGTCTGGTTTAGACTCCATGCAGAAGCCTTATGGAGGTGCTCCGCTTGACACCCCAGTGAGTTCTCCACAGCAAACCAACACCAACCACCAAACACACGAGTAAAGATGATGTCAGTCTGTCTCAGCCATCAGGTCACCCCAGTTTTTAAGTCTTCTCAGCTGAGAGCCCAGCAATGAAAGTGTCGAGACCTAATCACTGGACCACCAGGGACTTCCCAAGTGAGCTTTGATGCTAACGGAGTTTGAAAGATAAGGGAGTGAGGGGAGTGTCACGGTTTTCCCAGGGGCCATTTGCAAGCAGGACAAACAGAAAGGAAAGCCAGTTACCAACAGATAGGAGAAGACAGCTAGCCTGTGTTTTAGACTCAGCACAAAATCAGCAAAATAACAAAAACAAGGACAGCCATAATTCCAAAATTTTTTAAAAATTTGAACAAGTAATCTGAATCTTTACTGAATTCTCTCTGATAGGTTTCAAGCAGGTAATCATACTATGAAACTGCATAAATGTTTAAAAAATCCTCTTTTGATTCTCTAGTGGGTTGCATAGTGGCTTCTAAGAAAATATGTCCAAGTCCTATCCCCTGGAATCTGTGACTGTGACTTTATTTAGAAAAAAAGGTCATTGCAGATATAATCCAAGATGATCTTGAGATGACAAATGTTCCTATGAAGGAAAGGCAGAGAGATGACCGGGACTCAAACATACAGGTGAGGAGGCTGTGTGAAGATGGAGGCAAAGGCTGGGGCCAGGCCACAGAATGCCTGGAACTACCAGAAGCTGGAAAGGCAAGGAAGGAGTCTCCCCTAGAACCTTCCAAGGGAACACAGCACTCCTGATACCCTGATTATAGACTTCTGGCCTCCAGAACTCAAGAGATAATATACTTCTGTTGTTTTAAGCCACCCAGTAGGGTAATTTGTTATTACAGTCCTAGGAAACTATAATTTCTCTCCAAAGGCCCATTACTCATTACAACCCTTTGCTACAAGTCTCTTCTTTTTTCTTCCTCAAACTCCAGCCAACCAGGGTCTCATCACTTCTCCCCAGCTCCATTCCACTCTTCCAAATATGCTTTCTCCAGTATGTCTGTGCTCTTTACAAACTTAGCAAATATGTCCAAATTTTTTTATATCTTTCTACTTAATTTTGCTTGATCTACTTATTTTTCATGAAGGAATGTTGAAATCTTCTGAAGCCTTTAGAGTGAAGCCACTAAGTTTTCATTACTTAGAATCTTTAGTGTAAATACAGCACAGAGTCATGACTATAATGTCTTCTTAGTGAATTGTTCCTGTTAGTAATAAAGAGCATTAGTCCTTATCCCTGTCGGTGCTTTTGCCTTAATTCCTAAATATTGCTATCATTGTTAAGGCCAGCTTACTTTCAGTTCATAGATGTGTGTGTGTGTGTGTGTGTACACAAAAGGAGTACATCAACATCAAACTAATTAGTACTATAGATGAACTCTACGTAAATATGCTTACCAGCTTAGTAATGCATACTTTCCTGTTTAGCAAGTAAAGGAATATACTTAACTGAACTGCTAAATCCAAATGTGTACAGCGTATAGTACTTCACTAATGTCAACGCACTCCTTTTGATGTCACACTGAAACACAGAATGACTCTTGCAAGTATTAAGGAGAGGTAACTGTAGCAGGTGGTCACAGCTGCCACTGCTTTCTATCCTGAGGTGTAGAAATAAACTACCACTGCACAGTTGACACGAAACAGCCATCTCCTTGTTACAACAGTACTAAGTCAACAACCCCTTTGAACAGGGCCTGACTACGAGTTTGTGCTTTGGAAAATGTTACTTTTTTTATTGCATATTTCCTTCTAGTGCCTCTTTTCTACCTCTACCTTCCCTCTCCCTATTTTTCTACTCTTTCCTTTATATTATTCTAAGAGGATAATAATCTGTTTCTACCCTAAAACTTAATTTCTTGTTTCCATGTTCCTTTCTTTTCCCCCAACGCTTATAACTTTGAACACTACAAAAACACATCTGCTTTGAAATTTTGAAATACTGGTTGTACAGTGGCTAATAAATGACTTTTAAAAATAGCCTCTGCCCTTAACTTCAAAATCAGCCAAGTTTTTATACATTTCTTTTTAAAAAGCCCAATACACTATTTTTTCTTCCACACATCACCAAATTTCTTATCATGGGTCAGTGACCCTCCCTAGAGAAAAAGTTCCTCATTTTAGCACTTACCAGTTGGACTATAAGAATGTTTCTGTAATAATGGCATTTATACCTTTTATGACGGCTGCTTTGCAGACATTATTTTAATCAACAGGAAAATGTAGATGCCTACGGGATGAATTCTGAATTCCTCAGGTTGGTATCCAAAGCTTCCCCCAATGAATCTCAGCAGTGGTGGGCAGCACCCCTCCCTGGAGGAGCAAGGTGGTTTAAGAGAACGAGGATGAGCTCTGAGGCCCATTGGAGGAGGTTTGCACATCAGCTTTGCCATTTGACTAGCTGGGTAACTGTGGACAGATTATTTAAACTTTTGGGGCCTCCACATACTCATACACAAACGGGAACATCAAAATCCACTTTTCAGGGAATTTTAAAGATCAGCATATTAAGGTCTGTAAAGCATCTGACACACAGTAGGTGTTCGCTGCATATTAGCTGTTCCTGCCATCTGTGCCCTGCAACTCACCCGAGTAATAACCCCGATTTCTGCTTCTCATTCCATGGGAGGGAAAGGGAGGAAAACACCAAACTATCACGTGATCAGAATGATCACACTTTAGGGATGCTTAATGCCATCTGGGTCGCAAAGAGTCGGACACAACTGAGCGACTAACAAACACACATACACAATGCCATCCTGAAGGAGAAACTGGCTGGAAAGAATCTGAACTGTGTGTCTAGTTCATACCAGAATGGTAGCCTCACAAATTAAAAGAATGTTCTCTCTTGCTTTAGAATTACTGATTAAAACCTTAGGAGAAATTTGCTTGGAAGGTGCTGCATTAAAAAAAGTAAAATAAAAGAAAGCAATTAAACCGTAAGTTCATCTACATCTTTTTTATGTTAGCTGGGCACATGGCCACTGTGAAGAGAATCAGCATATTTCAGCCTCTTTTGAAGCCTGATGCTGGCCCAAGTCAAGTGTCAGCGACACTGATAACAGTTGACTTCTGAGTGGTCCCAGAGAGTAGTTTGAGCAGCCCCAGAATATGTGTTAAAGATGGTGACACTACAATATTATGAGACGACTGGGTCCCTAAAAATCATGAAGCTGCTGGAATCACCCTGGATAGTACAATTCTACACTTCATTGCCATGACAAGGAAGCTTCTACTGGATTAAGCCCTGCTACTTTGGATTTTCTGTTATTTGCAGCTGTACCTAATCTTAAAAGACTAATAGTTAATAAGAAGGATACGTGAACCAGGATATAAAAAGGCATCAGAAATTTTTTAAAGGTAATATTACAAAGCTATAATAATCACAGGTATGGTACTGGCAGAAAAACAGATTTATAGATGAATGGAAGAGAACTGAAAGCCCAGAAATAAACCCACACACATATGGACAATTTATGACAAAGGAGCAAAAAACATACAATAAAGATAGGATAATCTCTTCAATAAATACTGCTAGGAAAACTGGATAGAGACATGCCAAAAAAAGAAGAAAAGAAACTAGACCACTGTCTCACATGATATACAAAAGTCAACTCAAAATGGAATAAAGACTTGCACTGGTAAGACCTGAAATTGTAACTCTCCTAGAAGAAAACAGAGGCAGGATGTTCTTTGACTTAGCCTCAGCAATAGCTTTCTGAGTATGTCTCCTCAGGCAAGGGAAACAAAAGGCAAGATAAACAAATGGAATTACATCAAACTAAAAACCTTTTGCTCAGCAAAAAAACAGCCAGATTCTCCAGTTTTTAGATCCTCCACCTTCGTTTTGCTTTAAGCTGTCATTTAATGACTTTACTTCTCGAATCACATTAAAGTCTACAGGAATGCCTTTCTTACTTACAGCATCCCACATTCACATAAACACTGCATTTTCAATATAAGATTAAAAGGTACTTAGCAAAAAGTGTGAATTTTTCACATCTCCCGGCACAGCTTCAGTGACAGCTTCACAAATTTCCTTTCTTCTTCCTTTTCTTTTTTTAAACGATGATCCTTACGTTGGATTCATTTCTCTCGAGATGGTAGGCAACCATAGCTGCAGGCCTCAATCTATAGTACATATCAGAGGATTCAACTTTTTCTTGTAATGTCATGACTTTTCTCTGTTTCTTGGGAGCATTTCCAGCATCACCACTGGCACTTCATACGGCTCAGTAGCATGCTTTTTTTTTTTTTTTTTCTAGCACATAGTTTTTTAGCTTTCTACTTATAGGTGGCCTCTAGTTTCATACTACTGTGATCAGAAAAAAATGCTTGATATTATTTCAATCTTCTTAAATTTATTAAGACTTGTTTTATGTCCCAACATATGGTCAATCTTTGAGAATATTCCATGTGTACTTGAGAAGAATGTGTATTCTGAATTCGGATGGAATGTTCTGTATAGATCTATCAGGTCCATCTGGTCTAATGTTTCACTTAAGGTTGCTGTTTCCATGTTGACTTTGTCTGGATGATCTATTCATTGATGTAAATGGGGTGTTAAATTAAAGTTCCTCGTTATTATTGTACTGCTGTCAATTTCTCCCTTGCTGCTGCTGCTGCTAAGTCACTTCAGTCATGTCTGACTCTGTGCGACCCCATAGACGGCAGTCCACCAGGCTCCCCCGTCCCTGGGATTCTCCAGGCAAGAACACTGGAGTGGGTTGCCATTTCCTTCTCCAATGCATGAAAGTGAAAGTGAAGTCGCTCAGTAAGTGTCCGACTCTTCGTGACCCCATGGACTACAGCCTACCAGGCTCCTCCGTCCATGGGATTTTCCAGGCAAGAGTACTGGAGTGGGTTGCCATTGCCTTCTCCGGCCTTCTCCCTTAAGGCTTGTTAAAAATTGCTTTATATATTTTGGCACTCCTATGTTAGGTACATATATATTTATAACATATCTTCTTGATGAACTGTCACCTTTATCATTATGCAATGTCCATATTTGTCTCTTCTTACCTTTTTTTGGTTTGAAGCCTATTTTGTCTCATATGAGCATGGTTACACCTGCTCTTTTGGGGGAGGGGCTGCCATTTGCTTGGAGTATCATCTTCCATCCTTTCACTTTGAGCTTATGTGTTTGTCTGTAGAGCTGAGGTGAATCTCCTGGAAAGAGCATATAGCTGGGTCTTGTGCTTGAATCCATCTAGCCACTGGTTTTTGATGGGTGAACACAGTTCACTGACATTCAGGGTGATTATTGGTAAGTGAAGAATTACTACAGCCATTTTATCTTCTGCTTTCCAGTTTCTCTACCTCTCCATTGTCTCTTTTTCCTTATGCTTCTGCCTGCCATTCTAGTTTGGTGGTTTTCTGTTATGCTTCTCTCATTTCCTCTTTTTTATGTTCAGTGTCTCTGCCCTAGATTTATGTTTTGTGGTTACCATGAAATTTGTAGAAAATGTCTCAGATAAAACAGTCCTTTTTCTGCAGGTAGCATCTTATCTTCACTTATCTATTCAGGTCCCATCCTTTTCCTCTTTCCTTGTTATGGTTTTGTTGCATCAAATTGTTCTTTTTCATGTTGCAAGTTTGTTACCAAATTGAAGTAGGTATCCTTATTTTTTTATGAATTTTTCCCCCTTTGAACCTTATGTTAAAGTATTTAAAAACCTATTCTGATATTAACAATAGGTATAGTGAAAGTGAAATTTTCTGATTCTATTCATTACCCACTCAAAATTTTGTGTACTTTTGCCTTTTTGTTTTTGATAGAAGAGCTTCTTTCAAACATTTCTTTTAAGGCAGGTCTAGTGTTAATGAAATCTCAGTCACTGTCTGGGAAAGAAAAGGCATCAGATTTTATTTTTTTTTAAAAAGCTGACCTAACCAAATAAAATTTAATGGGATATATGAGAAAAAATTACCTCTACATTTATTGACACACAAATCTAATCACACACTAGGACAGGGAAGCATGTCTTAATGGCATGCTGAGAAAGCAATTTGAGACCCCGTGTACAAGACAACATTAGCGTAGGAGCTCAAACAGCCAATATATCCTTCAGTTACATACATAAAAACAAATACCTAGACGCTAGATTCATACCTTCAGATGGCTACAGGGGTCTGTAGGTGAAGGATGCCAGTCAGAAAGAGGCAGTGAAGTGGGAAAACACCCTGTACCGACAGCCAGTGCTCTGCTCCCAGCAATGGTTGCTTTTTAGGAATGAGGGCCCAGGGTGACCAGAGTTCCTGATTTTTCCAGAGAAGCTAGAAACGTGCATTTCTATGTGATATCTCCATTTCTTTTAAACATTGTTTATTAATAAAAATTTTTTAAAATAAAACCATGAGCATGCGTGCATGCTCAGTCACTTCAGTCATTCTGATTCTTTGCTACCCTGTGGACTGTAGTCTGCAGGGCCCCTCTGTCCATGGGATTCTCCAGGCAAGAATACTGTACTGGGTTGCCATGCCCTCCTCCAGATGATCTTCCCTACTCGGGGATCAAACCTACGTCTCCTGTGGCTCCTGAATTGCAGGTGGATTTTTCACTGCTGAGCCACCAGGGAAGCATTAAAAACAAACAAACAAACAAACAACACCATGTATGCTCCAAAAGAGCCATATCTTCATGGGACTGAGGCAACCTTTTCAGATGACAGGAGTGGATGGTCCCACTCTAGCCAATTCAGGTGAGCCCACACCCGGGATAGTGTGTTTTCCTGGGCATTAACCTTAAGAAGAAACAGTGAGAAAGAAGAGTGGTAAATCAGTGAAGGAAATGGGGTCTGGCTTCCAGAGCTAGTGAGACCATGGTTAGAATCCCAGCTCCACTTCTTACCAGAAATGTGGCCTCAAGCAACTTCCTAGGCCTCTGTAAAATGGGGGATCATCATATCTACCCCAACTGGACGGATATGAGGATTAAACGAGTTAAAGTCTTGTATCACACATTTTAAGCTAAACATGAGATGAGAAAACACGAACATTTGTTTTATAAGGAACTGTAGGAACTTGTGATTTTCCCTCAGATTAGAAAAAGATCAAACGGCAACACAGAACTTGTTGTCAACTGTTGACGATGTGGGGGTGGTTGAGCCAGCCTTATTATATGAGGTCCAAGAGCAGAACTGGAGGGAAACAAAGGCGGAAAGTTAAAGGGAGACACATTTGGATCTGGTCAAAGAAACAATCACAAGTTAAGACTCTGCTGTCTCCAAAGACAACATGGTAAGTTCCTTTCACGGAAGGAAATTAAACCTAAATTAGACAGTTGTTGGGCAGATACGGCAGGATGAAGTTTAAATACTGAACTACAGCATGTGTAGGAATTAGGTAAACTAGATGACCTTCAGGCCCCTTCCAACTCCGAGATTTCTGTGATGCATTTACACAGCAGCAAATACATTCAATTTCTCAGACATTTTTTATGACAGACCCACTGATTCATATCAACGAAGCTACCAACACAAACAAAGGACCTACAAGTCAGTACTTCATTTGTGCCTAAAAGGAACTGCCAATGATGGTGCCAAGAAACACACACACACATTCAGTATCCAAGACCAACATACCTGACTGCAATCTCAAGTAGGTATACTGACTTAAGGCTATTGTGATGATAAAAGCTCCCAGATCCAATATTTTATTTTGGTTGGCATCAAGAAAAAGGGAGACAAACGTGACATCGTAAGGAAACTTGTATTCATTACTTTTTTCCTTAAAACCCTTAATATCAAGTACATGAAATGTTTATTCTTAGCACCAGTAAAAATAATGTCATATGTTTATGGGTACTCAATTTATTACATTCAAAGTTACATAGTCTTACTGTTTTTCTTATAACATATCAAGAGGCAGGTCAAACAGAGATTTTCAGTTTATAGACCAGAAACCTGGGCCCTGGAGGGGATAAAGTGAATATGTGGCAATATAGAGTCTTCTAAGTTCAAATTCTATATCTTTCCCATTATGCCTTGCTGCTGCTAAGTCACTTCAGTCGTGTCCGACTCTGTGCAACCCCATGGACTGCCACCTACCAGGCTCCTCCGTCCAAGGGATTTTCCAGGCAAGAGTACTGGAGTGGGGTGCCATTGCCTTCTCTGCCATTATGCCTTACTGTATTCTTAAAGACTCAAATAACTTTTCTTTTGAGAGGTGTGTAGGCATACATATTATGCATAGGTAAACAGAAAGGTATGGTTTATCCATTCCTGTCCTACATGGGTAAAAGAAAGTAATTCTAGGACAAAACATCTGAATACATTGGGTAAATATTAAAAGCATCCTTTGTAAAAGAAACGAGTTGGAGAAAAAGTCAGCCTAGATACATTAAGAAGACACATCTCCACACAGGAAAACCAGCCATGAAGGGCTACTGCCCTGAGGGCATCTCGCACTCCTGGTCTTGAACCAGGGTTTATGAACTACATCTGTGGGGGAAAGAAGACAAAACCTGGGGGCCAGAAGAGTTGGAGGACAAAAAGGAAGACTCCTGTGTGAAGCTGGAAGCCCTGAAGGGCAGCCCTGAAGTGAATGAACCAGAGAAAGAAAAAACAAAAAGCAAAACTAAAACAACAGTCTTTTGGACTCTGTGGGAGAGGGAGAGGGTGGGATGATTTGGGAGAATGGCATTGAAATATGTATAACATCATATATGAAACAAGTCGCCAGTCCAGGTTCGATGCACGATACTGGATGCTTGGGGCTGGTGCACTGGGACGACCCAGAGGGATGGTATGGGGAGGGAGGAGGGAGGAGGGTTCAGGATGGGGAACACATGTATACCTGTGGCAGATTCATTTTGATATATGGCAAAACCAATACAATATTGTAAAGTTAAATAAAATAAAAACAAAAAACAAACAAACAAAAAACCTGCTTGGTAGGAGAGCCTTGGTCCAAGAGTGGTAAAGAAAAAAATCTCCCTTGGGTTATTTCTCATCCCAAACACACATCTACACAGGTAAGACCTGAATTCACCCTTCGGGGCGGCCCATAATCCCTTACTTTCCAAATTTTTTAAAGTGGCCTTAGCATGGAGCTTTCAGTAGAAGGAAACCCACAGTCTTCCAGAAGAACTCTATAAACACATGCTTCGAGGAAAAAAAAAAAAACTCTCATGGAAAAAGCTCTAAGGAACATGAACTCAATCAAATTCACTAAACACATGAAAAAATAAGCCTCCAGGATTTAGACTTGGGAAAAACAAAGTACAGAAGCAGACGTGCAAAGCCTGCAGATAGTAACAGCATATAAAAATAATGGGTTTATTATCTTTAAGTGAGTGAAAGAAGAGACTGAAAAGATGATGAAAGATCAAGAGACTATCCAAATGGACTAAACAGATTTGAACAAAAACAGAAAGAGAATGTGCAGAAACAAAAAATATAACTGAAGATCTATGCAGAGGATTACATATGCAGCTGAAGAGATGGTTAATGAGGGGGGGAGGCTGAGCTGAAACATCACAAAGAATGCAGGGAAGAGAAGATATAAGCAGAGGTTCAGAGACGTGCAAAATAAAACAAAAGCACTTAATATCCATTCACTTGGAAGGTCAAAAGCACGTAAAGAGATATGTGGAGAGGCAATATTCTAAGATAGTAACTAAGGATTTCCTAGATGAGGAGCTCCATGCCCATACATCTCACAGTGAAACTGAACAATACGTGATACACAGGGAAGATGCTCACAGTGGCCAGAGAGAACAGACATCATGCCACAAAACAGTGACTCAGAACCGTATGCTGATTTCTTAGCATCAACAAGGGAAACTAAAGGACAATAGAATATTATCTTTGAAATGCCAGAAGAAAGTAACTGTCAATAGAGACTATGGCCGGAGGTTGGCAACCTTTCTGTAAAGTGCCAAGGTGTAAACACTTTAGGATTGCAGGCCCATGTGTCACTCTTTCTTTACTGATATTGTTATTGATATTGTTTTGTTCTTTACCACCACTTGAAAAATGTAAAAACTACACCTACCACCGCTAAGTTAAGTCGCTTCAGTTGTGTCCGACTCTGTGCGACCCCACAGGCGGCAGCCCACCAGGCTCCCCAGTCCCTGGGATTCTCCAGGCAAGAACACTGGAGTGTGTTGCCATTTCCTTCTCCAATGCATGAAAGTGAGAAGTGAAAGTGAAGTCGCTCAGTCGTGTCCGACTGTTCGCGACCCCATGGACTGCAGCCTACCAGGCTCCTCTGTCCATGGGATTTTCCAGGCAAGAGTACTGGAGTGGGCTGCCATTGCCTTCTCCAACACCTACCACAGGGCTGCACAAAAATAGACTTCATCTCAAACTGGGGCTGAGTGGCCCCAATTTGCCAGTCCCAAGAAGTGACAAGAAAGCTTTCTGTCAGGAAAGAAGAAAAGACATTTTAATAAATGTATATATTAATTTTAACAACATGTCCACCGACTCTCATTAAGAAAACTTTGACAATATACCTTAGGAAGACGCAAACTGACGCCCAAAAGTTGGAGACAGAAGAAGGAACAGTCTGCTAAGTATTAGTAAAACTCTATGAAAGTCCAAACAAGCTTTATGAAATTTAAATGTATAGAATTAAATACTAGAAAATGGGCTTCTGCAGCTTCTAGCTTGACGATGACAATAAAAACCAGAAAAAGCAACAGAATTGCAACTTTTCTCGACCCTTTCAGAGGGCTGAGGGCAAGGGAACTCAAGGACAGTGAATTCCAAGGTGGGAAGGGAAGTGTGGACTGCCTCACCTGGTGGGGCACCACAGTAGGGGTAAGATGACATTAGCTACCATTTTAAGAAATTGCTGAAAGTCACGTTGGACCCAGGATGCCATGTTTTTTATTATATAGATAATGGGTCAGGTGGGAGCCCCAAACACAGAGGGGTTTGCAACCAGTTGTAGTAAATTCCACTGAGTTCTCCCAGGGAAAGACCAGGGACAGGGAAGGGGGCCAGAGAGCGTCCTCCCTTAGCACAGGCATGAAGGGCAGTACAGGCCACTTTGCCCAGGAAGGCACAAACCCATTCCTCACCCAGACCCTTCTGTCATATGGAGCAAACTGAACTGAAAAGAAAGAAGAGACCTACATGTCTATCAAAAGAAGAACTGATAACAATAGATATATAAATCACAGAATATTCATACAATGGAATATCCTACATGCTTTAAGATGGACGCTTCCTCAAGACTACACAATGTTGGAAAGACAGTCTCTTCAACAAATGTTGCTGGGAAAACTGGACAAACACATGTGAAAAAATGAAATTAGAGTGCTCCTTAACTTCGTACACAAAAATAAGCTCACAGTGGATTAAAGATCTAAATGTGAGACTGGACACTATAAAACTCCTAGAGAAAAACATAAGCAGAACACTCTCTAACATAACTCACAGCAACATTTTTTCCATCCATCCCCCAGAATAATGGAAATAAAAGCAAAATGAACAAATGCTATCTACTTAAACTCAAAAGCTTTCTCACACAAAAGGAAACAATTTACAAAACAAAAAGATAATCCACAGATTTGGAGAAAATATTTGCAAATGATGTGACAGATAAGGGATTCAGTTCAGTTCAGTCACTCAGTCATGCCCAGCTCTTTGCAACCCCATGCATGCCAGACTTCCCTGTCCATCACCAACTCCCGGAGCTTATCCAAACTAATGTCCATCGAGTTGGTGATGCCATCCAACCATCTCATCCTCTGTCATCCCCTTCTCTCGCCTTCAATCTTTCCTAGCATCAGGGTCTTTTCCAATGAGTTAGTTCTTTGCATCAGGTGGCCAAAGTACTGGAGTTTCAGCATCAGTATCAGTCCTTCCAATGAATATTCAGGACTGATTTTCTTTAGGATTGACTGATTGTATCTCCTTGCAGTCCAAGGGACTCTCAAGATTCTTCTCCAACACCACAGTTCAAAAGCATCAATTCTTTGGTGCTCAGCTTTCTTTATAGTCCAACTCTCACATCCATACATGACTACTAGAAAAACCATAGCTTTGACTAAAAGGACCTTTGTTGGCAAAGTAATGTCTCTGCTTTTTAATATGTTGTCTAGGTTGGTCATAGCTTTTCTTTCAAGAAACAAGCATCTTTTAATTTCATGACTGCAGTCACCATCTGCAGTGATTCTGGAGCCCCAAAAAAGTTTCTCACTGTTTCCACTGTTTCCCCATCTATTTGCCATGATCACCAGTGTGTTCTCTTGGCAAAACTCTGTTAGCCTTTGCCCTGCTTAATTTTGTACTCCAAGGCCAAATTTGCCTGTTACTCCAGGTATCTCTTGACTTCCCACTTTTGCATTCCAGTCCCCTATAAAGAAAAGGACATTTTTTTTGGGTGTTAGTTCTAGAAGGTCTTGTAGGTCTTCATAGAACCATTCAACTTCAGCTTCTTCAGCATTACTGGTTGGGGCAAAGACTTGGATGCCCCAACCAGTAACATTGAATGGTTTGCCTTGGACATGAACAGAGATCATTCTGTCATTTTTGAGACTGCATCCAAGTACTGCATTTCAGACTCTTGTTGCCTATGAGGGCTACTCCATTTCTTTCAAAGGATTCTTGCCCACAACAGTAGATATAACGGTCATCTGAGTCAAATGTGCCCATTCCAGTCCATTGTAGTTCATAGATTCCTAAAATGTCGACGTTCACTCTTGCCATCTCCTGTTTGACCACTTCCAATTTACCTTGACTCATGGACCTAACATTCCAGGTTCCTATGCAATACTGTTTTTTACAGCATCAGACTTTACTTCCGTCACTAGTCACTTCCACAACTGGGTGTTGTTTTTGCTTTGGTTCTGTCTCTTCATTCTTTCTGGAGTTATTTCTCCACTGATCTCCAGTAGCATATTGGGCACCTACCAACCTGGGGAGTTCATCTTTCAGTGTCCTATTTATTTCCCTTTTCATACTGTTCATAGGGTTAGTCTCCAAAGGGATTAGTCTCCAAAATTTACAAACAGCTTACGATGCTTAATAGCATAAAAAACCCACTCAAAACCCATCAAACAACCCACTCCAAAAAATTGGCAGATGACCTGAATAGACTTTTCTCTAGAGGGGACATAAAGATGGCCAATAGGAACATGAAAAGATGTTCAACAACACTAGTTATTAGAGAAATGCAAATCTAAAACTACAATGAGGTGTCACCTCACACCTGTTAGAATCAGAGATCAGATCAGATGAGTCGCTCAGTCGTGTCCGACTCTTTGCGACCCCATGAACTGCAGCACGCCAGGCCTCCCTGTCCATCACCAATTCCCGGAGTTCACTCAGACTCACGTCCATCGAGTCAGTGATGCCATCCAGCCATCTCATCCTCTGTCGTCCCCTTCTCCTCCTGCCCCCAATCCCTCCCAGCATCAGAGTCTTTTCCAATGAGTCAACTCTTCACATGAGGTGGCCAAAGTACTGGAGTTTCAGCTTTAGCATCATTCCTTCCAAAGAAATCCCAGGGCTGATCTCCTTCAGAATGGACTGGTTGGATCTCCTTGCAGTCCAAGGGACTCTCAAGAGTCTTCTCCAACACCACAGTTCAAAAGCATCAATTCTTCGGCGCTCAGTCTTCTTCACAGTCCAACTCTCACATCCATATATGACCACAGGAAAAACCATAGCCTTGACTAGACGAACCTTTGTTGGCAAAGTAATGTCTCTGCTTTTGAATATGCTATCTAGGTTGGTCATAACTTTCCTTCCAAGGAGTAAGTGTCTTTTAATTTCATGGCTGCAGTCACCATCTGCAGTGATTTTGGAGCCCAAAAAAATAAAGTCTGACACTGTTTGCCCTGTTTCGCCATCTATTTCCCATGAAGTGGTGGGACCAGATGCCATGATCTTCGTCTTCTGAATGTTGAGCTTTAAGCCAACTTTTTCACTCTCCACTTTCACTTTCATCAAGAGGCTTTTGAGTTCCTCTTCACTTTCTGCCATAAGGGTGGTGTCATCTGCATATCTGAGGTTATTGATATTTCTCCCGCCAATCTTGATTCCAGCTTGTGTTTCTTCCAGTCCAGCGTTTCTCATGATGTACTCTGCATAGAAGTTAAATAAGCAGGGTGACAATATACAGCCTTGATGTACTCCTTTTCCTATTTGGAACCAGTCTGTTGTTCCATGTCCAGTTCTAACTGTTGCTTCCTGACCTGCATACAGATTTCTCAAGAGGCAGGTCAGGTGGTCTGGTATTCCCATCTCTTTCAGAATTTCCCACAGTTTATTGTGATCCACACAGATCACAATAATCCACCTGTTAGAATGGTTATCATCAAAAAATCCACAAACATATGCTGGAGAGGGTGTGAAGAGAAGGGAAACATCCTACACTGTTGGTGGGAATGTAAACTGGTACAGCCACTATGGAGAACAGTAAAGACGTTCCTTAGAAAACTAAAAATAGACCTATCATAGGGGCTTCCCAGACAGTGCAGTAGTAAAGAATCCACCTACCAGTGCAGGAGACGTGGGAGGCATGGGTTCGATCCTGAGTCAGGAAGATTCCATGAAGAAATGGCAACCCATTCTAGTACTTTTGCCTGGAGGATCCCCATAGACAGAGGAGCCTTGTGGCTACAGTCCAAAGGGTCACAAAGAGTCAGACACAACTAAGCAACTAAGCAAGCAAGCACAGAGCTACCGTATGACCCTGCAATCCCACTCCTGGACATGTATCTGGAGAAACGCATTATCTGAAAGGATACACGCACCCTAATGTTCACGGCATCACTGTTTACAACGGTCAAGACGTGGAAGCAACCTAAATGTCCATCGACAGAGGAATGGTAAAGAAGATGTAATACAGATACACAATGGACTATTACTCAACCCTTAAAAAGAATGAAATAATGCCACTTGCAGAAACACAGGTGGACTAAGATTCTGTGTCATACTGAGTGAAGTAAGTCAGAGAAGGAGAAATATCGCATGACATCCCTTATATGTGGAATCTGAAAAAGAAATTATACAAATGGACTTGCTTACAAAACAGAAAGATCACAGACTTAGAAAACAAACTTATGGTTGCTGGGGGAAGGGATAGTTAGGGAGTTTGGGATGGTCATGTGCGTCCTGCTATATTTAAAATGAATAACCAACAAGGACCTATTATATAACACACGAAACTCTGCTCAATGTTATGTGCCAGGTTGGATGTGTGGGGGTTTGGGGAGAGTGGATACATGTACAGGTATATCTGAGTCCCTTTGCTGTTCACCTGAAACTACCACAACACTGTTAACTGGCTATAGTCCAATACAAAATAAAAAAGTTTAAAGTTTGGAAAAAAAGATGGATGCCTCCTTAAAATGAGGGGAAAAAATGGATGAATCCCCAAAGCATAATTCTAAGGGAAAAACCAGATACAAAATGATTCTCTGTATGTAAAATTAACCTCTTTTATAAAGTTGTGCAAAATTTACAGAGAGTTTATTGATAGTCAGGTGATAGATGTATACACATTTTTATATAGTGTGCAAAATGAGCAAAAGAAAAATACATGTGTACATGCAAGGTGATGATTTAAGAACCTCAGAAAGTGGCTGCGTCTGGGCCAGGATTCTGAATTCACCACAGAGGGGCACCCAGGGACTTCTAACGTGCTATTTATGAATAATCCAGTTATTATACTGACTGCTGGGAATATGTGTTATTTGCAATTACAATTAGTCTTTAACTTTACATATATGTTACATGCACCCTTATGAATGGGATTTTCCAGTCAAGAATACTTGAGTGGGCTGCCATTTCCTTCTCCAGGGGATCTTCCCAACCCAGGGATTGAACCTGTGTCTCCTGCATTGTAGACAGACACTTTATCGTCTGAGCCACCAGGGAAACCCACCCTTATGAATGCATGGTAGTTTTTGTAATTAAAATGGAAGTTCTGTGCAGATCAGATGTGCATGTAAGAGTTAACAGCAGAGCCTCCGTTGATAGGGAAGGTGGAGAGGAGTGTTAACAGTCATGTTTACTTCTTGCTTAATGCGCTTTTGTTTCTGGGTTTGTTTGGACTTTTTTTTTTTTTTTTTTTGGCAACACAAGGAGGAGTGTGTATTTATACATTTTTAAAAAACACTAAAGATAACTTTTAGCTACTAAAACTATGAATTATGTTCATTTTAGGAAGAGTCCTTTCTGCTACATAGTAAGATTACCTTGAAAGGATAAACATGAGATTTATACAACTTTCATTTTTCTAAGATACTAAAAGACACACAATTATTAAAAAATATACCATATTTAACTATAAAATCTTCTTTGCCATATTTGCTTCTTTTAGAAACGACGTTTACCATGGCCAAATAATCTTTTTATTTTCCTTGTAGACAAGGTAACATGGTGATCATAAGACTGCATATTCCTTTACACAGACAAGAGATCCTGAGGTTCTGAAAAGCCAAGTAGAGAAAGTAATTAGAATGCTTGGCTGAAATTCCATGAAACCCCAAGAATCAGTGCTGTGTTTCTTTTATCCCTAGGTAACTTCCAAATTCCTTTGTGTGGTTAACAATGGCCAATAACCAGAGTGGGAAGATCTTTACATGGGAGTTAATGCTCTCTCAGGCTCTTTCCAGGTCTAAAAATCTTTTGGGTTCTTTTCAATGCAGCCATATCCGCAGCCACTAGACAATGTGATGTAATTAGACTCCCTCTCCTGTGGTTTTATCAGAGACTAACAGCCTGAATAGAAAAGCGTTATTTACCAAAGCAGACCACAATCTGCAGAACTGTGTTGTTTGGGGATATTACTTCTCCCCAAATAGAACGTGAGTCCCACAGAACAGGGGACCTTGTGTTGGTATCTTAGCATTGCTGGAGTCTAGTTCAGGGTCAGGAGTGCCCAATGTATTGACAAACTGTTTGCTAAGTGCATCTGTTTGCTCAGCAGTTCAGAAAACTAACTTCTTTTAGCCAGCCATCCATATATGTCATCACAAATCTTTACTTAGCACCAATTCTGAGCCAATTACAATGGCAGATCCTGAGACCACAAATATGATTAATACACTTTTCTGCCTTTAGAAGGTTAGATCTACACCAAAGTATAGTCTGGAATTATATCTATCACTAACTACATGGATAAAACTCACATGTTGAGTGAAAGATGCTAGACACAAAAAGAATCCATTCGGTATAATTCTGTTTATATCAAACCAAAATAGGTAAAACTAAGCTATGGAATTTGAAGTTGAGAGAGTGATTCCCTGAAGGAGATTAGTGACTGGAAGGGGACCTGAGGGGGGCCAATGAGATCAGTTAGTGAGTGGTCTTTTTCCTTAATCTTCACATGATCAATTTTTGAAATACACCAAGCAGTAAAATTCATGATTTGGGTACTTTTATATATATATGTTATATTTTTTAAAGTATTTATTTAGTTATTTGCTTGGCTGCACCAGATCTTAGCTGTGGCATGCAGTGCCTATCTTTCAGTTGCAGCATGTGGAACCTGGTTCCCTGACTAGGGATCAAACCCAGAACCCCTGCTTTGGGAGTACAGAGTCTTAGTCACCGGACCACCAGGGAAGTCCCTATGCAAGTTATGAGTTCATTTGCAAAAGAATAACACTTAAAAAAAACTGTACGACTTGTCTCATGGGATTTCTCCACTGTTCATACAGTTCAATATTCTCCACACTTGGCCAATCTTGTTCTAACTCAAATGCCACCTCCTGCAGGAAGTCCTCATGGAACCCCAAACTTGAATGAACTTCTCCTTCCTCTGAAATGCCACAGCATCTTACTAATGCAGCTTCCTTACTTTCCTTTAACTCTGAGCAGTGTGTCAAAATATGAAACAATCCTCAACTCACACACCTATCACAGTGCTTTGGAGGTATCAGGTTCTAGAAAATTCTTTAGCATATATAAACACATAACACTTTATTCCTTGAAGTGCTGCACGTGACTTCTTACTGTGCTTCCGGGTGATATTTAACCTGTCTTTAATTCAGTACAACATATACCTATGGGAACCATCCAAATGTGATGTTAATAAGCCTGAAACCCTTTCTACCGATGGCTCAGACATGCTAAAAGGAAAATAGCATTGTCTATCCATTCTCATAATAAATATAATAAAAAAATTCAAAACAAAAATGTTACTAGTAATTTACTATATACATCGTCTTACAACTTGATTTTTACTCTTCAAATGCCACACACATTTTCTCATGTCTGCACACACCATTCTCACTGAGGTTCACTGCATTTTGGAACAATGCTTTGGCAGAATGGCCACAGGCAGAAAGAATGGATCTGACCTTGCTTAACTAACTCCCCATCTATGGACATCTGGGCCATTTCAAAATGTTTACTTTTAAAATGATGAACATCTTTATTTAAAATTGTCTGTTCATGCTAACCATGTAAGGGTAAATGCCTAAGAGGTTTACTTTCTGGGTTAAAATTATATGGGGCTTCTCTGGTGGCTCAGATGGTAAAGACTCTATCTGCCTGCAATTCAGGAGACCTGGATTCAATCCCTGGGTCAGGAAGATCCCCTGGAGAAGGAAATGGCTACCCACTACAGTATTCAAAAGTATACTGTTACAAAGGATTTTCTAGAGTATACCTGTTAGATACAAAGACTGCAGGGATGTCTGCTTCTACTGTAGCAAATCCCACATTGCACGGATGCACTCTTTTCACTTTTCAACATCTCTGAAGTCACATCTCTTAAGATCAATGGCATCTTCCAGTCACTGTCAGGCAGCTGGCTGTTGGGATTGGGTTAACTGCCTGCACCAGGATGTAACCCCTCAGCCAGAAAAGGACCTGGAGACCATTCCAGGGATGGATGTAAGTGCTGACTATTGTCTGAAATCATTGTGATACCTTCTTTATGCTTCAGAAAGTGCCAGAATTGAATCTCGCAGAAATTCAGCAGCTTAGGAAAAAATTCCAGAGGAATAAGGATAAATAATTTTTTTATGAAATGCTTCATTCTTAGGGCTCTCAAAGGCACAGCTGATAACAGTGTGAAAAACATAGGTGTAGATGCCCTAAGTTGAAAAGAGATTCAGGAGTGTTGAACATTTATATGAATGGAGGGCAGTTTGATGTGCGTTTTCCTCCTTCCCATTTCACAAGGACTGGGTATGACTTGAAAGTCAAGGTTAGAAACCTCAAAAAGCTTTATTGCACTTCTGACCCACTCACCTCAGCCAACAGAGACTGGCCCTGGAAGCACATCAAATTATTTTTCCAGTTGTTTCCTTTTAACAATTCAAGGACAGAGTTCTTTTAGCATTACCTTAAAAACATCTATTCTGTGATGGCCTAAAAGAAGTTTAATAGAAGTTTATTTTCCTGAAATGCATCCTTTTGGGAATTCCTCAATGGCACCCCACTTCAGTACTCTTGCCTGGAAAATCCCATGGATGGAGGAGCCTGGTGGGCGGCAGTCCACGAGGTCACTAAAAGTCAGGCACGACTGAGCGACTTCACTTTCACTTTTCACTTTCATGCGTTGGAGAAGAAATGGCAACCCACTCCAGTGTTCTTGCCTGGAGAATCCCAGGGATGAGGGAGCCTGGTGGGCTGTCGTCTATGGGATCACACAGAGTCGGACACGACTGAAGTGACTTAGCAGCAGCAGCAGCAGCTGCTTCCTCATGTCCGCATCCCAGTAGGTTTGCCCCTGTTTACACAGCTAAACTGAAAATTAATCCTAAGATTTACTATTTACAGTTTTAATACAATTTTGCATTTCTTTTTTAAAAAAAAGCTCCAGGTAAGAGGCAAAACCATCCTGCAACAAGCTAGGAGATAAATGCATTGTTCTAGAGGAGCAGCTGTAGAAGAAAGGAGGGCAGTGGAGAGGAGCCAGGAGAAAAATGAAGACAGAGAAACTCCTGGTGAGTGATGGTCAAATGTGTACCCAGCCACCACGGGAACCATGCGATCGTGTCTTACACCAAAAATAAGGGGGTGGGGCTCCTGAGACGTTTGCTGAGAAACCACATGAGCCAGTGGAAGGCTAGTATGGACTATTTTGACTTCTGAGGCAGTATCTATTTCAGCGAAGCAGGTGGAAAAGTCAGGGACCAAAGATGCAGGTGTGAACACAGGGTGATAACCCAAGAGTGACTGACATGATGGCAAAGAGAAAGGCATGTCACTCACCCACACTGCCAAAGTTAAAAAAAAAAAGAACCTTTCAACAACGAAAATATCTAACTAAAATGCAAAGCTGAATCATACAGTATGCGATGTGAGCCCACAGATTTTCAGAAGAATCCTGTACACTAAGAGTATGATTGTGTGCATGTGAGTGTGTGTGGTGAGGGGCAGGTGAGGGATATGCTTTGGTAGGGTCTTCATCTTGGGGAGGAGCTGGGAGGAGAGAGGGGAAGGAAGAGAGAGAGACAGAAACCTGATTAGGTTTGGATCACCCTGGTGTATAACAGTGACACCATCAAAGGTCTTATGACAAGCATGAAAATATAAGCTCCCTGGAAAGCTCAAAAAATTCCAGAGAAGGATTGAATGGTTTATAGGATGAGAATGATGATTCAAATCTTCACCATGTAGACTTCAAGGGACTGATAGTCCCCAACTGCTATCTCAGTTTTACTTCTCTATGAAAATACGGTTTACATTACTCCATAGTGTGCTAATTATGTTCTAGTCTTTGTATTTATCAACACTTGCTTTTCTTTCAGAAGAAAAAGGTGAGGGATTTTCATCTCACTGGAGATGCAGTTCTGGAATGGATTCCAGAATCTTTCACTGATGGAAAGGAGTAATATTTTTCTCTTCTACATTCAGAAAACGAACATCATGGCATCTAGTCCCATCACTTCATGGGAAATAGATGGGGAAAACAGTGGAAACAGTGTCAGACTTTATTTTGGGGGGCTCCAAAATCACTGCAGATGGTGACTGCAGCCATGAAATTAAAAGACGCTTACTCCTTGGAAGGAAAGTTATGACCAACCTAGATAGCATATTCAAAAGCAGAGACATTACTTTGTCAACAAAGGTCCATCTAGTCAAGGCTAAGGTTTTTCCAGTAGTCATGTATGGATTTGAGATTTGGACTACAAAGAAAGCTGAGCGCCAAAGAATTGATGCTTTTGAACTGTGGTGTTGGAGAAGACCCTTGAGAGTCCCTTGGACTGCAAGGAGTCAAACCAGTCAATTCTAAAGGAAATCAACCTTTATTCATTGGATATTCATTGGAATGACTGATGCTGAAGCTTCAATACTTTGGCCACCGGATGCGAAGAGCTGACTCATTGGAAAAGACCCTGATGCTGGGAAAGACTGAGGGCAGAGGAGAAGGGGATGACAGAGGATGAGATGGTTGGATGGCATCACCGACTCAATGGACATGAGTTTGAGGAAATTCCAGGAGCATCACTAAGTCAATGGACATGAGTTTGGGCAAACTCCAGGAGATGGCGAAGGACAGGGAAGCCTGGCATGCTGCAAGTCCGCAGGGTCACAAAGAGCTGGACACGACTGAGCAACTGAACAACAATGACACTAAAAATTTCAGCTTTCAGCACAGATATTCAGCTGTATAGCCACCCCTACCTTCCCCAACAACGCCAGGGAACGCTTGGAGGTTTGCCATCTTCCTAGTCAGGGTGAAATGGATGATGCCACATTGACCCTGTCACTGGGAAATTCCTTCCTAAGTGACAGTGTTTACAGACATGATCCAGAAACCTCTCTGCAGCGGGCCAGCTTCTCTGGCTCAGCTGGACATCAACCCAGGAAGGCAACAACAGGTAAACCTGCTGATAATCCATGAGGAAAACCCTTTCAGCTTCTGCATTTACAAAGCCATAGTGGAGAAACTGATCGCAGACCATGCAGTGAACTGCAGACTGTTTACTAAGCAGCGATCTTCAGCAAACAGAATAACAAAGGTAGAAATAAAAACTGTGGATAATTAAGAGTGTGGTTCCAGTGTTACAACAGTGCTTCTTTACAAGGTATTACTAAAAACACAGCCTGGAGAGACTTGGTCCTTGTTTCCAGTCGACAATCTCTTCCTTCTTGTCCCTTGGTTCTCTGTCATAGGTTCATTCACTTCCATTTTCTCAGATGCTTTCAGGATGAAGACACCAATGACATAACCTTCACCTCACTGTTCCTCTGGTTTGGAGATGAAAGCACAGAGCCTTTCTCCTGGACTCCAGGTACTCTCCACCAATGGTACTCACAGGGCTCCAGAGATTCTGGATTCCATTTCCTTTAAAAAAACATTTATTTTTATTTATTTGGCCACACTAGGTCTTAGTTATGGCATGTGATATCTTTTTTTACTTGTGGCACATGGGATCTAGTTGCTGACCAGGGATGGAACCCAGGCCCCTTGCATTGGCAGCTCAGAGTCTCAGCCACTGGACCACCACAGGAGTCTCCCCATTTGCTCCTTCATAGGAGATAAAATTGCTGGAGATGCTTCTCCAGTGTGAACACACGGCCTTCTGCTGCTGATAAAAACCACACACCTCTGCTCAGTAGAGGACAGTGCTAGAGAGCTTCCTGGCTTCAGTTCAGGAAAGACTAGCCTCTGAGTTGGGAAGACTTTCCTTTACCTAGAAGCCTTTCTGTGCGAGCTTTTATTACCAAACCTCTTGGCGGCAGCAGGTTTCAGCCTGCTCTGTGGACACTGCTGCTGCTGCTGCTGCTGTCGCTTCAGTGGTGTCCAACTCTATAAGACCCCATAGACGGCAGCCCACCAGGCTCCCCTGTCCCTGGGATTCTCCAGGCAAGAACACTGCAGTGGGTTGCCATTTCCTTCTCCAATGCATGAAAGTGAAAAGTGAAGTGAAGCCGCTCAGTCGTGTCTGTGGACATTACACAGGGTCATAAGGCTGGACGTGGCAGGCATTTTTATAGAGGAAAATCATGATGAGTCACTGGGCTATTATCTAAGACCTTGGCTTTTAAATCCACTGTGACCTTTCATACACACAGGTGGATTTGTAATAAAACACAAGTTTTGCAAAATAATAGCTATCCATATTATGTGCAGTGAATTGTAATAGTTTCTCCTTCTGTTTCACTTTTAGAAGTGCCATGTAACCTCCTAAATTTTTTGTAAGTGCAATGAGAAAAACAACATAAAAGGTTAATGAGACAGGTGAAAATATAACTAAATTGATCTATTTATAGGAAATCTCAGAAACACAAGTGTGAAAGTTTTAGATATGAGGTTCTATTATTTCAGGTACTAGAATGATTCCCTTTCTATCAAATTCCAAACACAAAGGTCTAATTAATTTTTATGAAAGGATACAGCAGGGGCTTCCCAGGTGGCTCAATGGTAAAGAATCTTCCTGCCAATGAAGCAGATGTGACTTTGATCCCCAGGTCAGTAAGATCCCCTAGAGGAGGAAATGGCAACCCACTCCAGTATTCTTGCCTGGAGAATCCCATGGACAGAGGAGCCTGGTGGGCTACAGTCCATGGGGTTGCAGAGTCAGACAGGACTTTGAAACTGAGCACACGCACATGCAAAGGATAAGGCAGTAAGACTGCAGGTGGAAAACATTCTGAACAAACCTGTAATAAATTAACAAGGTTACACCGCAACACAGACATGCTTGATGGAGATGGGTGTTTGTTCTGATCAGGGATTATAAAGGGAAACAAGAGGTGATGAGGCTGGGGGGCATCGGAGGAAAGGAGTGAAGGTCAAGTTTTCTTGGTTTGTACACATCACCTAACTGGCTCACTTCTGAATCCAGTGGAGAATGTTGGCAACTGCTACTTGAAGCACAAAGGGAAGAGACTCAGGCGATTCAGGTCAGAGGTCACCAGTAAAGATACCAAAAAAAAAAAAAAGAGCTGCTCATCCTTCCAAAGAGCCATTTTCCCACCTATTAACACCAACATCATCCACCCCGCAAAATTCTGAGTGCATAAACCTCTGTCTTCTGTTTTGAATCATCTCCAACAAAGCTAATGGCAATCAAAACTGAGCGGAAACTGGGCAGCAGAAGAGCTAGGAAATGTTTCTATTCTTTAAGGAGAGGGGTTGTTATTGAGCCGCTCAGTCATGTCCAACTCTTTTGCGACCCCATGGCCCGCAGGCCACCAGGCTTCTGTGTCCATGGGATTTTCCAGGCAAGAAGACTGGAGTGGGTTGCCATTTCCTTCTCCAAAAGGAGAGGAGAGAGTTAATTAAAAGCCTGCAAAGTTCCAATGACTAGATTTTTGCCTCTACATCTCTTTATCCATTAAGAACGGTGTGTTCCAACTTGAGCAAAGCATGGCTTCCCCTCATCTGAAGCTGTCAACAAATGATACTCTGCACAATGCGAGTAATGTGAAGACTCCACTCAATGTCCCAAAGGCAGACTGGTTGAGGATGTGAGAGGACCCCAAGTTGTCAACTTCTTTTTGCCAAAAAAAAAGGAACAGTTGCAGAAATGCCAGTATTTGTGACAGCCTTAATAACGATCATTCAAATGATGAAGATTCTATAGTATGAGTTTATATCTTTGTGAGTTTGGAAAGGATGTCTAAGTTGAAATCATTCTAGTAAGATCTAAATAGAAACCTAGGCACTGCCAGCACCATCATAGTGATCTATTTTCTCTCTCTCTCCCTCTCTTCCCTCCTCTCTCTCTCTCTCTCTCTTTCTCTCTCTCTCACACACACACACACACACACTCTTATACATCTCCAGACTTATTTATCCCCATCATGATTTGGCATCCAAATACTAATATGATGACTGCGCACTGCCCTCATTTTATTAATCCCAACCCTGTATGCCTACTGTTTAGAAGTTAAATTTAGAGTCTTCTGAATTCCACATATTCTATATAATCAACCATTAACATTTCTCTTTCTGGAGATTTAAATGCCAGGATTAGAAACGGTAGTACCAAATTCATACCCATATACGGGAAAAGGCTTCTAGTAATGGTTTTGCAAATTAATGGGTTTCTCCAGATTGGCCAGTTTACCTAAAATTATACTTTGCCCTTGAGAGAATCTAGGGAAAACTCCCAATTTTAGGCCCAGAATCTTAAATGGATGGAATTTTGACATCTTCTGGTCCAAGTGCATCATCACACATCAACTACGACAGCCCCAGCCTCTTGACAACGTCTGGTTCTATGTGCCTCTTTACTGAAACTCTCTCATTCGTAGGTTTCCATAGTTTTAGTGAATTTGGCTTTATTCTAATCAGGGAGCTCCTTTCCACTGCCAACCCCCCCCAATGCCGTCCCACCTACCCTCTGTTCTGTCCTCCCCTTACACCTCCTCCAGTGCTGGTCCCATCCAAACATACAGTTTCAACCTTCAGCGCTACATCAGCGGCAACGTCCATGTGCCCAGCCTCCAGGATCTCCAATACAACATGCCCAACACTAAATTCACGCTTTCCTTCCAAACTTCTTTTTCTTGTGTTCCTTTTTATAATACCATTCATCAGTCACCCATCCAAAACTGTCATTTTTTTTTTAGTCCATCCTTATTCAGACATCAGTTTCTCAAATTTATTTCTGAAATTTCTAGCTATTGTTACCAGCTTCATAGTTAACACTGTCTAAAACCAGTGTCTCCTACATACACTCCTCATCGCAGGTAGAAGGAAGATTTTCTCAAACAGAGCTCTGAAAATGTTTGCTTAAAACCTTTCATGGCTTCCTATCACCGACAGAAGAATGTCCAACTTCCTAGTGTCCCTCCCTGAGTCTCAACCTATTTTTTGATCTCATCTCACCAAACAAGCCACCTGCTTGTCACTCAGGCCCACTCACCTTCTTTCAACAATCAAATAAATGGTTTCCTCTGCTTAAAGTGCTCACATCGGCTGCTTTCCTCACAACTCTGATTACTTTAAAATGTCACCTGCTCTAACAAGCCTTCTTCAAATCTCCAGGCCCACTTAATCATTCCTGGGTGTTCCTGCAGCACTCTGTTCATTCTAATAATATCACGCATAGATGATGCCTTCTTGTTTGCCAGATGGTAACCTGCTTTAGGGAAAAAAAAGTGGCACCTTGCTCTCTGTATTTAACACACGTGCACATAGTAGGTCCTTAACCTTAACAACTGCTAAGTAAATATATAAACACAGGAAAAACACTCTTGAATTAAGAGAAGATGTGATTTTCAGTCCTCCCTTGGGTAGGACTCAAACTTCAAGCTCTATCTATAGACTGATAAATAGTATTGTTCCTGTCTATGCAGTACAATTACAAGAATAAATGAAATCAAGCAAAGTACTAGATCTGCTGCTGCTGCTGCTAAGTCGCTTCAGTCGTGTCTGACTCTGTGCAACCCCGTAGACAGCAGCCTACCAGGCTCCGCCGTCACTGGGATTCTCCAGGCAAGAACACTGGACTGAGTTGCCATTTCCTTCTCCAATGCAGGAAAGTGAAAAGTGAAAGTGAAGTCGCTCAGTCGTGCCCAACTCTTAGCGACCCCATGGACTGCAGCCTACCAGGCTCCTCTGTCCATGGGATTTTCCAGGCAAGAGTACTGGAGTGGGGTGCCATTGCCTTCTCCAAAGTACTACATCAAATACAGACAAATGTATTAAGTATAATCCAAGAATATAATCTTTTAATGTCTATTATTTCACCTAGATATATCAAAGATTAAGAGAGTCTATAGCCAATGTCTAAATTGTGGATGAATATAAGCGTAATGAAAAATAGGTATTTTACATATCTTAGCAGTCATTGTTCTAGAAATTAAGGGTGACCTCAATTTAATATCATTATGCTGTACAGATCACACTAAGTATTAGTTAGCATCAGAAGCACTCACTATGTTATAGAGATAAAAAGCATAGACTTGATTAAAATAGGTATGAATTTTAGCACCATATTATTACTTTGCTTTCTTATTAGCATGATCAAATTACAAAATGCTAATTATAAAATGCCTTTATAGCATTTATCATATGTATAAATACTTTACATATATTATCCCGTTATTCTCACAAGAATCTCATGCAACATTATTCCCATTTTACATCAGAGGAAACTGAAGCAGCATGTTTGGTTAACTTGTCCTGGGTAGCAAAGCTATTACGAGGCAGAGCAGAGATCTGAGTCTGCCCAGTCTGGTTCTAATCACTAACCCAATGCAGCCAATCTATAAATGACATGACAGATGAGTACAGTGCATGACCCATAGGAAATTCTTGACAGACGTTATATTCCTTTTGTACTAATGCTACTCAGGTGATGATGATATATGCAAGTGGTCCTGAAGTCTGCTTCATCATCGCCTGACCACGCCCCCAAGCCATATGGACTCTGTGAAATGGAGATCTTATCTGTATGGTGTACTACCCTCTTGCCTGTATAAGCAGAGTTTCCAAGAAAACTAGAAAAAAAAACCAAACCATTTTAGAAAGCTATTAATTCATCCATTCAAATGGGAGCTAGATAGATCTATTTTTTCTTTTGCCGAATCATTAAAATGTCATTATTCGGGGCTGAGGCAAAGGTAGAGAGTTTGCCAGTTCTTTCAGACCCTCTGGTTGTCTTTCAACAAATCCCAGCATGTCAATGTCACTGTCTATTACAATCAGCGCAGTTCACACTGTGTTCCCTAGCTCCAGCTCTCCCTCCCCTTCTGAGAATCTCAGAAGCTCTCCTCTCACAGGGATGTTGCTGCAGTTCCTCCTTTAGCCTATCATTCAGGGAAGAATGCTATGAAACACTCTCCAAATATAGCTCCCATTTCTGCAATGCTTTTGGCTGGCGCCTGCTTCAGATGTGAAAAATATATTTGCTTACAACTATTGGGGTAGACAGACTTCTTCATGGTTCCCTCAGCTGGGTTAATTCTTACATATACACCTTTGTGGGTACCGACACACTTTTTCATTGTTTTCTTACAAATATTTTTCTAGTTTAATACTTTTCCTATTTCAATAAATACCATGTGTCTCCACTGTCAGCTACACAGGGGTTCTTGAATTATGTACTGCACAATGTCAATACTTAAGAGTCATATATTTTTTAAAATATTGCTTAGTTTTTACTTCTTTATTTGTGTGTGTTTTTCTAATTATTTATCTGGTCACTCGGCATGTGGCATCTTAGTTTCCGATCAGGGAGTGAAACCTTGACTTTTATATCCCTGCATTGGAAGCATAAGAGTCTTAACCACTGGACCAGCAGGGAAGTTCCAACATCTTAATAATAATTCCTTTAGCACTTACCATGTACCAGGTTCTACACTAAATGCTTCACATGCATTCTCAACAAACTCACAGCAACAGGACAACAAAGAATTACTGGGCTAGAAACGCCAAGAGTGCCATGATTGAGAATTCTGCTCCTGAGGAAGTGATCCTTCTATCTTTCAGAGATAACACCCCAACTATACTTACTACCTGCTCTGTGGTTTCTACGCAGCCATGAACTCTTGGGGCTTTGTGATTTTCACTGATAAAGAAATTAACTTATACTTTGCAATCAATAAAATAAAATAATTAAACTTGATGATCCCTAAAATCTTTCAGAAAATGTCTGTTTTCATTTTGTGGTTAATTAAAAAAATATCAAGGTAATTCTGATCATCCAGAGAGAAAAAAATTAAAAATTCATTGGCCTACAGGCAGACATAAGCTCACACTGTAAGGACCTTTTGAGTCAGCTTGCCTGGGGAGATTTGGGTAAAACACTGTATGTTGTCAAGAAAAAAAATTGAAGATTTTGAAGAATCATACAAGTGAAAACACTAGGACTTAATGTTAAAATAAGCAACCAAAGGAAATACTAAAAATAGATGAATGAAATACTGCGCATGAGAAATCAGGAACACAATTAAAGAAAATCTTATTTAAAATCAAGGGAGTAGCAGTTTAATGAACAAGCAAAACTGCTCTGGGACTATGAGAATCAGGCATCTTCTAAGACCAATTAAAATCCTCCACTATGTATTATATGTTCATGTACACACACACATTTTTAAAATTCCCTCAGTGACAGTAACAGGCTTATTCTTTTATTTTGATCTTAAAATATCTTTCAGGTAAATGGGATTTGTATTACTTGGCAAATATTCACAATAATTACAAATTTAGGAAAATCACAGTAAGATAAATGTAAAGGAAATGACTTATTTATAAAACTCAAAGTAACATTTAGTGGTAGAAATCTGCATAGACCCTTTTACTTCAATAGCATTAGTAGACAGGAGCCTGACTCAATTCTCTAAGAACAATCAGCATTTTAAACTAATGGGAGTAAGTCACTCTGAGAACTGAAACTATTCTTTAAGCCAAAATATTCAGACAATGACTAACCAAAGGCATTACCATATTCACAGAGCACAAGCTTTGGCTTATGGATTAAATCCACAGTAGTCTGTACTTTGCCTGTGTGTGGTTAGTCACTTCAGTCGGGTCTGACTCTTTGCGACACCATGGACTGTAGCCCGCCAGGCTCCTCTGTCCATGGGATTCTACAGACAAGAATACCAGAGTGGGTTGTCGTGTCCTTCTCCAGGGGATCTTCCCGACTCAGGGCTTGAACCCATGTCTTTTATACCTCCTGCCTTGGCAGGTGGGTTCTTTATTGCTAATACCATCTGGGAAGCCAGTTTGTACCTTATATGTCTATAATAAATATTTCTTATATAATGAAAGAACTGCATTGCTGCAAATATACAATTTAATACTAATGGCAAATTCTTAAGTTATCTAATGTTTATGGGGAATTGTTTGCAGACAGATTATCTTAAAGAAGTTTCTTTTCATTCCCCCCTTATATAAAAAAAAAAGCACACAAATATAAAAATTAGTGAAAAGTAAAAGAAATTCTACACATTTCCCAAGATAGTTGAAAGTGATATAGACCTGAATTAAAATATCAGCTTTGCTTCTGTCCATCTGTGACTCTGGGCAAGTTTCCAACTCACGGGGTGTATGAAAGGAGTGAAGTACGAAAGACACCTAATTCAGTGCTTAGAGCCTTGTATGTTCAGAACTAGTGTTGATTCTCTTCTTTATAGTATTTATTCAATCCAGCAAAGATCTGCTGAGCTCCTCAAAAAGACCAAACGTGGCTCAGATGGAAAAGAACCTGCCTGCAATGCAGGAGACCTGGGTTTGATCCCTGGGTTGAGAAGATCCCTGGAGAAGGAAGTGGCAACCCACTCCAGTATTCTTGCCTGGAGAATTCCATGGACAGAGGAGCCTGGCGGGTTACAGTCCATGGGGTTGCAAAGAGTCAGACACAACTGCGCAACTAACACTTTCTAATGAAGAAGGTGATGAATTTATCATATATGCCTGGAACCACAAGAGGTGACTTACAGAAAGGGTATCTTGGTTTATGCAAAAAGGGAGAGAATTCTCTTCAGTGGTCTCCCATGGTAGGAGAAGAGATGGCATGGGGGAGACAGAGCTCAGAGCTCAGGGCATGAGCTCAGCCACATGCCCCTCACACAGAGGCTGCTGGACGCTCCCCACCTACTATCCAGTCATCTCTAAGGGCTTCTTTCAGAGCTCCATAGGCCTTGCTCCCTGAGAACTGATGTCAGGGCTTCTATCTGGCCCTAAGCTCCTGAATCCTGGAGCATGGTCTGACGCTGTCCATCAATGAGTTGCTAGACTCCAAGGCCCTAGCAGGCGCAGAGGGTCAGGTCATATCCACTTGCACTTGAACCCGGCTGCCCTGTGACCCTGGCAACTTAACAAGTTTTGGGTGATCTCGGGTTTTTCTCATATCCCGAGTTTTTGTCAGCCTGTAGCATATTAAAAAATGGCCAGCACTGGACACTTATGGGTGGCTTGCTGTTGCCAAAATATTGGCTCTCTGTACACAGGTGCCAAATAGAAATACAGAGACAGAGTTTTGAAGGAAAGAGAAACTTTATCTCTTTGCCAGGCAAAGCAGGACAGAACAGGCTCAGGATTTGAAAAATTGTATCCCCACCTGGAGAAGACAGTGAGAAGTTTTATAGCAACAGTTCAAAGAGGATGTGATCAGCTCCTGGACATTCTTCTGATGGGTCGGTGGTGAGGTAAGCAGGAGTCAGCATCATCAACCTTCAGGTCCAACTGGTCTGGGGTCTACATGCTTGCAGGCAGCACACCATTGTTAATCCTTAATTTCTCCCACCTGGAGGGGGCTTCAGTATCCGCAGAATATCTCAAAGATATTGTGCATATCCTTTTCTGGGGTACCAGGACCTTGCCCCAAGGCTGTATGATTGTTTCTCTTGACTATTTGTTTTTCTTGTCTTCTATCCTTTCCCTTCCCTAATTAGTGACAGCTTGAGTCTGCACATTGGAACTCAGAGAAGGTCATGGAGGATAAATGAAGGCTATTTCCTATAATTAAAGAAATGGGGAACATGGAAAGGCTTTGTGCCCAGAAGCCCCCGAGGGCCCTGTTTGGTATCATTACTACTTGGTGTTGAGATAATCTTATTTAAACTGCCTGCTAGCTCCAGAAGGGCAGTGTCTGCTTCACCAGAAATGCCCATTCCTCTGAAAAAAGAAATGGAATCTGGGCTGAGACTCATCCAGAGGCACAGGACAGTGGGATGAGTGCTCTATGACAGTGGACCCCTGTCCCTCGCCCCAGTCAGTCAACCTGTGTGACAAGACATCTTCTTTTTAGCAACACTGTGGTCACCAAAAAGGTAGTGGCCTATTTGGGGGCTATTATTCCTTTTAAAACATATGCCCCATCTCAGTTACCAAAAATCAATCAAGGGCCAAAGTTTGAGCTGTTTTTCTGTTTTCTTATTTAAATTGCTCCCATGGTAAACATGACAACTGCAAACAGGAAATGAAGCAGAATATATTTGCATGAGTCAATGAACCACAATTATTTTAATGCATTGGTGACAGCCTGTGCTCTTCCAATATCTTAACCTCCTCAGAAATTTCACTTTAATGCCAAAATAGCACTTATTCTGGATTGCACAAACTGTACTGTAGTAATTAGGTGCCACCTTTTCAAAGGCTAAATATAAAAATAGTGAGCAGGCTCATGGTTATGCTCTGGTTCAAAATGAATTCTAATTAGCTTCACTAAAGAAAATGGCTTGTCCTCTTCTTCCCTACAATGTAATGCCTTTTTCACACTCTAAGTTAATGAAACACAAAAGTCTTTTTATGAGTAAGACGCTCAGATATACTTAATATGGTACCTCAATAGAAAAGAATGCTTATGCGTTTCAGACAGCAGTAAGCCAAATTACAAGTCATTTAGGTCTACCAAAGAGAGTAGGACTTTCTAATTTGAAAGGATCGAGTTTTAATTAGGTGAATGGTTTTTCAAGACAGTCAGAGAGGTCAAGAACATAGAAGAGACTAATGAGTTTTTCACCTGCAAGACTTTGGACTGTAATAAAGCATCACCTCATGTCTTTTCTGAGCACGGCCCTGTGAGAAGGAAATTGACTTCTCACGCATAGGTCTAGTGTTTGCTGCAAGGTGAGCCTTAGACATGTTGATTATTTCCTTTAAACATTTGGTCAAAACTCCAGGCACCTCCCACCAAGTGGCATCCATGATTAAGCAGAACAATTAGCTAATATTACTGCAGACAAGGAATCATTCAAGACACTGGAGCTAGTTCCCAGAGGAAGGGGCTGGGTGCACATGGCACCTTCCCCCAGGAAGCTCACAGTCTAGCAGGAAAGACAGCCAGGTAACAGAATTCATCTCAGTGAGGTGGACATAATCACTGCACTTAGGAAAGGAAGAAAGAATAAAGTAAGGATATGCATTTTTTGTAGAAATAAAGTCAAACTGATAAAGATAGTATCATTTCATTGTTTCAGAGCTAAAAAGTAAAGTATGCAAATACACAAGAGATTAAATTCATTCTACAGCAACTGTCAACTGCTTCAACAAACAATTGCTTTAACTGATGCTTGTTATCCTGATTTCAGAGAAAACTTGAACTTTCTCTCCTGGTTCTCTCATTACCCAAAAGGCCACAACTTCTCATATCTCACTGGTTATTTCCTATTTACAGAGATAGACTGACTATACAGACTATACTATTATACAGACTATACTATTACAGAGATAGTCTATTCATCATAAACTATACAGGTAAGGTTTACAATCAACCTCTAAGATTCCCTTCCAAGTAATACTCGGGTCCCCTTGAAGTATCATGACTACTAGATGTTCATCTTCCAGTAAAAACATCAGATGGCTCTGTGTCCAGGTACTTCTCTCAGATTTCTGTGTTTGATTAACAGCTGACTCTCAAGCTGACATTTCTAATCCATTATCTTTAAAAATCTCGCCTTGCAGAACCTCCAAAGCAAAGTTCCTCAGAACAGAGATGCATTTGCTTACAGGAATGGGGGGAGAAGGCATCCAGGTCTTAGACAAACTGGCAGGGTAACAGGAAGAGATTTCAGGACATAATGACTGTCAAGGATCAAGTTCAGGTTAGACAGCAGATTAATTCCTCAGCACAGGTCTGGCAAGACAAGAATCACTTTGCTGTGCACAAGAGAAGAAATGAAGTGTGTAATCTCTCAAATTAAATCTTGCCTTCAACATAAGACAAATAAAGAGTGTGGAACATAAAGTCATCACTTCGTCTCCTAAGTGAGTGATGCACCTGAGAACCGTGGATGGGTTCATGTTGTACATTCACTTATCCATTCATATTTTCAATAGATATTTACTAGATGCCTTTTATGTGCCAGGCTCTAGGAACACAGCTGTTGATAAGACAAGAACCTTGCCACTGTGGGGCTTATATGTTCATAGGCGTGCCAGTCATCAAGTAAATTATTGAAAGAAATAATATAATAATTTCAAGTAATGATAGAGAGCTAAGAAGAAAAATAAGGGAGGATAAGGCAAGAGAGTAAGGAGCAGATTAAGTTTTTTTAATATGGCCAAGGAAAACCGATGAAGGGGAAACTGAGCAGAGTCAGGACTGCTATGGAGGGGTGAGTCAGGTAAATATCTGGGAGAAAGATGCAAAAGCTGAGAGTGGCGACTGGTAACTTTCCCTGCCCATGTGAGTAATAAAACTCCATGATTTTATAATTGTACTCTGTAGGAAGATATTTTCCTTGGAGTACAGGTGACAAAAGAGCAAACTGAGTTTTTAAAAAGGAGTTGGCTAAACAAGGCAGAAGCAGGCAAATGTCCACCAGACATTCCTGTTTGGGAGTCATTCTCACATAGTACAAATGCATAAAGAGACGCTTGCTGTGTGAATAATAATTCTATCCAAAAGTTGGTGGGGGAAACAGGGTCCCAAAGGCCCTGAGGCTGGGGCAAGCTTGCCGGAGTAGGAATGGGAGCTAGACAGTGGCTGGAGATGACACAGCAGTTGAAGCAGAGATGATGATGGCCAGGACTTGGTGGGTGATAAAGGTGGTAAGATATAGTCTGATTCTGAATATGTTTCTTTTGAAACATAAGTAGACTGAACATGTATCTGATGCTCAGAGCTGTCCCTCTGCTGCATCATGCAGTGTAAGAGTTCACAACAGCTCTGATGGGGACACGTGAGGCGCACTTCATAGGGTGAGGCTTAGGTTAATCACGTGGCTCCTGTGTTTCTGGGCTCTCTCTGCCCAACACGACCACAAAGTCTTGGCGGCTCCTTTATCACTGTGCTCATTTTAGAATGGTGCAATCTCACTCTTACCAACTCAATGACATCAAACCTCTATCTTGAGCCATATGTTGCTTTCTGTCTCGCAGGCAATTGGTTCAGGTCAATTGGGTACCAGAATCAGCTTTTTCACCATCACCCTATACTATCCCCCAAACTTTGATGAGCAAACTGGGGTCCTTCCTATTTGGGGAAAATATCATGGTATTGTTAACTCTGTGGCCAGAGGCCTACCTCCAAGATAATGAACATTTAGCACATCAACAAAATATCACCCAACTCAATTAAAATGTCTAATAATTTCGGATTCATTATTGTATACACTTTGACTGTGTTAAAGAAGTTTGTGCACTTGCCAAGTTTGCCATTTGTTTCTCTTTGAGCTGCTCTCCAAACTCTGGTGATTTTTAGGGAGTCACTAAATCATGTCTTGAGGTGATACGTAACTGTACATAGTATTAGCTATCTAAAAAAATTATTTTATATTGGAGTATAGTTGATTTACAATGTTGTGTTTGTGTCAGATATTCAGCAAAATGATTCAGTTATACACATACATATATTTATTCTAGATTCTTTTCCCATACAGGTTATTACAGAATATAGAGTTCCCTGTGCTATACAGTAGGTCCTTGTTGATTATCTTTTACATATAGAGCAGTTGTGTACTCAGCTGTTCAGCTGTGTCCGACTCTGCAATTCCATGGACTGCAGCCCGCCAGGCTCCTCTGTCCATGGGATTTTTCAGGCAAGAATACTGGAGCAGGTTGCCATTTCCTCCTCCGTGAGATTTTACTGACCTAGGGATCGAACCCATGTCTCCTGGGTCTCCTGCACTGACAGGCAGATTCTTTACCACTGAGCCACCAGTGTTCATATGTAAATACAATATCCTAACTAATCACCCCTCCCCACCTTTCCCCTTTGATAACCATAAATTTGTTTTTTATGTCTGTGAGCCTGTTTCTGTTACATAAATAAGCCCATTTGTATTATTTTTTTAGACTCCACATATAAGTGATATCATATGATATTTGTGTTTCTCCGTCTAACTTCACAACTTAGCATGCTAGTCTCTAAGTCTATCCATATTGTTGCAAATGGCATTATTTCATTCTTTTCTTGTGGCTGAGTAATATTCCATTGTGTATATATATATACCACGTTGTCTTTGTCCATTCATTTGTTGATGGACACTCAGGTTGCTTGCATGTTTTGGCTACTGTGAACAGTGCTGTGAACACTGGGGTGCATGATAACTTTTCAAATTGTGGTTTTCTCTGGGTACATGCTTGGTGTGGGATTGCTGTATCATATGGCAGCTCTATTTTTAGTTTTTTAAGGAACTTTCATAGTGGCAATCAGTAAATTTTAAAAGTCCTTCTTTCATGTAAGGATTTTATATGGTCAAAGGAAAATGCACTGTTTCTTTAAATACATGCAGAACCATGGGATAGGAGAACCTGAGGAAGATTCTACATTCACCCACGGTGGTGGCTGTCAACCCTGGTGGCCCATCAGAATCATCTGGAGAGTCCCCTCCCGCCACCAGACAAATTACATCAGAATCTCAGCAGGTGGGACCTAGGAGTCATTTTTAAACTCCCCAGAAGATTCTAATGTGTGGCCAGGATGGAGAAGCACTGATCCAAACCAAATTCCCCTCTGGGACCCTCCTGCTTATCACTTTCAAATGAAAGAAAATGAGATCCAGAGGGGGGAAGTGACTTGCCAACGGTAAAGCCAATTTAAGGCAGAACCACAACTGAAACGCGAGTTTCCTAATACCCTGTTCACTTTGCACTTAGCCCAGAGATGGAAGAACGGAAGGAACAGTGAGGGCGTCACCAACCGCAATCCTGATGGTTCTGTCACCGAGGCTTTACTTCTCTTTTAATTCTCCACCTTCTGTGTTCTGCCCTGACTGTCAAGCTAGTCCAGCTTGGAGCAGAGTGATGCAGAAAGCTGTGCCAGGGTCTTGCAACAGCACCAATGTTCATTCTGACAGATTCAGCTGACAGATACTCTTTCGTCTTCAAAGGAGAGCCATTCTAGGGAGCGAGCATGTAACTGAAGACATCACTGCTGCTGCTGCTGCTGCTAAGTCGCTTCAGTCGTGTCCGACTCTGTGCGACCCCACAGACAGCAGCTCACTAGGCTCCCCCGTCCCTGGGATTCTCCAGGCAAAAACACTGGAGTGGGTTGTCATTTCCTTGTCCAATGCATGAAATTGAAAACTGAAAGTGAAGTCGCTCAGTCATGCCCGACTCTTAGCGACGCCATGGACTGCAGCCTACCAGGCTCCTCAGCCCATGGGATTTTCCAGGCAAGAGTACTGGAGTGGGGTGCCATTGCCTTCTCTGGAAGACATCACTAGACAGGCTTAAAAAAAAAAAGCTCTATGTCTGCACATGAATAGCCTTTGACTTACTAGTGCCATATTCAGGCACTTGACCTAAGAGAATCATGAATATACACCCATTTTTAGGCACATAAAGATTCTACAGCAGTACTGTTTAGGTAGGGGCAAAGTGCAAACATCAAGGAAGTTTCAACACGTGCCTTTAAATTTTAAAAAGCTATAAAAACACATGTAATATATTCCCAGTTTGGTAGAAGGAAATATGTAACCACAAAGTGAAAAAACACTAGAACTGAGTGAGTAGTTGAGTTATTGATGGTTATCTTCCTTTCTTTTTAAATGTCCTATATTTCCAAAATTTTCTACAAGGGATATGTCTTTCATTTTAAAATATATACATATACAAATGGATATTAAAGCTACAGGACAATAAACATATGCACAGATTTGTATTTGATTACAACATTTTTGTATGCCCTGATCCTTTTGCTTGTTACTAGTATGTCTTTTTTCTCCTGAGATGAGGGCATGAACCCGGCACTCACTTCATGTCATATTCTACAAGATGACTCCATCATTTTTAACAGGAAACTCAAATTAGAATCTCCCTGACCTCATTTATACAAGTTAAAAGCTAAGAAAAAAAATTTTAGTGTCATAGAATATTTTTTCATGAAATGAGAGCAGCATGTTAAGAGAGTCCATCTTTCCAGTCTTATTTAACAGATCTTAAGGTTTACTGAGCACTTTCCATGCACCAGGGATCATCCTAGGCTTTGGAACTTTACCATGAGCCAAAAGCGTCTAAAAGCCCTCCTTCTTGTGGCCCTTACATTCTGGTGGGAGAAGACATGCTAAGGATAAGTAAAATGAAGCCGGGAGAAGAGCAGCATGTGCTGGGGGAGGAGGGGGAGGGATGCTGCCATTCCAAACTGAGCAGCTAGGGAGTGCCTTAGTGATGAGGTCATGGAGAAGGGGCCTTACAGAGGCAGCCAGTCCTGCTTATCTGGGAGGAAGAACATTTCATGCACCTTGGTAAATAAAGGAGGAAACACTTTACTAAAGAGAGGGGAAAACATCTTTTCTTTTCCACCATTCTTTGGGTCACTTGGAATTACATGTAGGTATAATCAGTTCATGGCTACAGAATGGTCAGATGAATAGCTTCTGCAGAAAATGAGGATCAGGGAAAACACTTATGGGAGAAAAAAGGCATTTGTACACTGACAAGACCTCTGAAAAATCTCAAATCCTCCTTTTCAATAGTGCTTACTGGCAGATTGCGTGTGTTAAGAAGAAAGTTATGATGGAGACATACCAGGCTGAATTGGTTAAGAAAGACAGTATTTCCTGGATCTCGCCTAATATATATGCTCATTATATAGTTTTGCCTGGACATGAACTAGCCACACATTTAATGCAAAAGCACTTCTTTTTCAAATCTCTATCATGAAATATGGGACTTCCCTGAAGGCTCAGAAGGTAAAGAATCCACCAGCAACGTAGGAGACACAAGAGATGTGGGAAAAGATGTTCCTACATCAAATACAGAAAAGCCTAACAATCCAACATATAAGCTTTAATTTTATGGCAAATGATTCTTATCTCTACTGAAAATGATTTTCTAAATACTGCTATATCATGGAATAGATAAGATTTAAAAAAAAAGATACCAGTAGAAATAAACGTATAAACAATGCTTTTGAGGCAGTAAAAGAAATTTAATTTTCCTCTCATATAGAAAAATAAAAGAACTAGATCAAATCATAATTGTTAATATTTTTATTTCAATCTATGAAGCACACTTATCCTATCATGAGTTAAACTGCCAAGTGATTAACCTCTCACAGCTTAAAATAAAAGATTATAGTACACCTATGGACAAGGTTTCCATTTAATAGAACCACTGTTATCGCAGCTTAGTGGAAGAACAATCACACAGCACAGGCAGTTTTATTTCTCTGGTTTTATATTACCAACAAAACCCTTCAGAGCTGACATAAAATGAAAGTCAAATTCTATTCAGATTAATTCAAATTTAGCAACTCAATTTACATGATAAAATACACAGAATTTCAGCATATCATTTCAGTCACTCGGTAGTAAGTGGAGGTCCTCCTTTGAGTATATACAAAGTGAAGTATCTCTTCTGAGGATAAACTGAAGACTTTCAGGGGCTATCAAAATATTAAGTTCTTTATGCACCAAGTTTCATGTCCAAAAAATCCAACAATTATGGTCAAGGGCTTCTTTTTCAAAAGCTGAGACTGGTTTCTAAACACATTTGCATTGCATCAGAAGCATAATCATTCCTTTCTAAGAAACTAGAAGAATGAGTTATAAAGCACGAGGCTCTTTATGAACCTTTCCAAATTTCACAGTCATAAAATTCCTTCCATTTTGAGAAGCCAGGGGATTTTTAAGAATAGAAGCATTGGGAGAGATGAAGACAGGATTCTTACTAAAGATTAAAAGGTAAAGACAGGATTTTATGATCTGAAGTGAGTAAACAAACCATACAGTTTCTTGAAATGCCCAGACCATATTAAGTTACATTACCAATAATGTTATTTAACACTGACACTAAATTAGGGCTTTTAATAACAGAGTCTGGAATTTCTGACTATTGGGTATCCACCTGCCAGCAGAGAGACAGGTGAAGAAGTACAGTTGAGCACCAAATAAAGACAAAAATACTAAGTAGGGCGGATGGGATTCTTTTGGCCTGGGAGATTAAGACCAGGCATAAATGGTAACTTTTCCATATGTAGCTTAAGAGGGAAATGAAATGGAAACTGAGGCCATTAAGAAGTTTAAATATAGAAATGATAGAGCATCAGGGGCTCTCAGGCTTGGGAAAACCCTTCGGTCACCCCCATCGGAACTCTGGGCATAAATCCTGTGTTCAGCTCCCACCTGAAGGCAAGAGAAGGTTTCACCTCCCAAGAAAACCTCTTCCATCTCTCAACAGCTCTAACTTTATAAACTGCTTTTTCTCCTTTGCTTAACCAAGTCTGCATTCTATAACTTCTCCTCACTAGTCCTGGTCTGTCTCCATAAAGCTGAGGCTCCAAATACATAAGTCTCAGAGCTGAGGCATGGGGCACACAGGAGCAAGGCAGGCCCAGAGCCAGGACATCCACAGTGATGGGGCCTTGGGCCAGATAACGGGCACACTGTTCACCTAAACGGCCAGTCACTTCTCTGCCCAGACACCGTGCCCTGTCATCAGATCTCATGAGGAGTCAGAAATGTGATTTTTCGTAAAAGTATCCTGGTTTTTTTAATGTATAAGGAATAAACTGCGGTGTTCAAATAGCTCTTGACATGCAACGAATCCAAACTTCTCTATTTATAAGTGAGAAACCTGAGGCCCTGGATTGAAAGTGACGGATCAAAGCCAATGGTTAATCAGAGGTTGCTCTGGAGGAGGGCAGCCCCAGCACAAAATCCCATCTCTCCCGTCACAAAAATGCAGTCTGCAAGGCCATGTGTATTGGGCTGATAGATGTGCTGGAGTATTCAGAAATGAGAATCAGCTTTAGATCACTTCCTGTCTCCACTATGAAGTCACCACTGTCCACAGCTAGTTTGTAGGGTTTGAGCAGCAGCTACAAGCACAGACTCAGGAGACAGACGGCTCAGGTTTGTAAGCCTGGCTCCGTCACTTACTACCTGCATGATCAAGTCACTTCCTCTGTCTAAACCTCAGTTTCCTGATCGATGAAAGACAGCTAAGAACAGTACCTATAGCTCAGCGTGATTGTGGGAATTAAATGAACTGATACACAAAGTGCTTACAACATGCCTGACACAGAGTAAGCAGCACACAGGCAGTGTTATTACTACCCAGAGAGAGGGCTACCATATGCTGAAGAGGGGTAAACGTATTACTTAAAGGAAAATGTAAAACAAAACGACACAAAGATACCCTAAAAATAAGAGCTCTGCAATAAATTCAAGCAGCTAATTACTTTACAGAGGCTGTAAAGGAAGGCTTCCACACTTAACAGTAAATGTAGCATGGACCCACACATTAAAATCTTAGCACCCACCTACACAGGAAAGAGCCTCAATAAATCTCCTACATTTTTTCCTCCAACCTTGGAGAAGGCCCTAGAATACATTGAGATATACCCCACTCTGGGCTCCTCCTCACCAACGGCTGAGCTTGTTTTTCAGATGGTTACTTCAACCATCTCCTCCCTCCCTCCCTCTCTAGGTTATTACTAGGAATCCAGTCTCTCAACAGTTCTTCCTAGATGACTAGATGCTTAGTTTTCTCCTTTCCCTTTAACTGTGTACTAGCAAAAGACAAAAACATAGCAAACACACTCTTCAAAAAAGTTAAAAAGAAAATGCATGATTTCTCCAACATATAACTCGGACACTCACCGCCTCCACTCACTTACAGATATACCAATGTTCACCATATAAATATATACAAACCATACATAGGTACATCTCGTATTTCTCTGATGAGGCTTTAATTTAAGTCACGAGAAAGCACAATTATAGGAGGAAAATTCTCAAATGTTCGCCCACCATCAACGGGAGCTGGGACACTCGGTCTCAAGTCATAGAAACCACAGAGAGAAACTGGCATGGCAGCTCTGACATCTAAAGCAGAAGAGGGTGAATGAAGAGCTCTTTACTAAGGCTGCCAGGGCCACTGTGAGCCTCTGGGGGTCTGGGAACCCACGGAGTGGTTCCTGTCACCATTCACAATGCCTATAAGGGTACACGCATTGACAGCTCCTGCCAGCTACAGACACGAGCACTGTACACCTATGAATTCATTTAATTTCCATAGCCACCACCTGAGGCTCCCCCATTTCACAAATGAGGAAACTGAGTTCTTGAGAGGCTAATTTGCTCAAAGATCCACAGTGAGAAAATAGCAGAGCCAGGACACAAACTCAAGGGGCTGGTGAGAGGCCACATTCCTAACTTCAGTTCAGTTCAGTTCAGTCACTCAGTCGTGTCCGACTCTTTGCAATCCCATGAATCACAGCATGCCAGGCCTCCCTGTCCATCACCAACTCCCGGAGTTCACTTAGACTCACATCCATCGAGTCGGTGGTGCCATCCAGCCATCTCATCCTCTGTCGTCCCCTTTTCCTCCTGCCCGCAATCCCTCCCAGCATCAGAGTCTTTTCCAATGAGTCAAGTCTTCGCATGAGGTGGCATTCCTAACTTACCACTTCCCAAAACAGCCTCTGGGCTTCCCTGCTAGCTCAGATGGTAAAGAATCTGTCTACAATGTAAGAGACCTGGGTTTGATCCCCAGGTTGGGAAGATCCCTTGGAGAAGGAAATGGAAAACTCCTCCAGTGTTCTTGCCTGGAGAATCCCATGAACAGAAGAGCCTGGCGGGCTAACAGTTCATGGGGTCAAAAAGAGTTGGACACAACTGAGTGACTCTCACTCAATACAGCCTCTCGAAATTGCTGACACCACTTCCCTCAGAGTATACTTCAAGTTTCACAGGCATCTGAGCAGCTCCGAGGAGGTCATTTGGGCCTGGCTGCCTTTTCCTGTACCTGGCAGAGTAGTTCTGGAGCTCTCTGATGGAAGCTGCATTCCTACACAGCTTTTCAGGCAAGCCCTCCTATTGCTCTCTCAAAGCAAACATGGGGAGGAGCTCTAAAGCACCAAAGATGCAGTTCCTCATATTCTTTGAGAGGGGGCATAAAGAATCTCTGGTCCATGGGCTTTTTTTCCGTTCCCAACTGAAAGAGGTAGATCTCTTACTATTTACTAACCTCCTTTCTTCTTTAAGACAAAACATGAATGAGCTGAAGAAAACAAATAATGGTGAGCAAGGGGGGAAGGAGCAAAATGAAAAACTAGAGAAAGAACTGCTTAGTTTCTAAGTCGTGTCTGACTCTTTGCAACCCATGGACTGTTGCCAGGCTCTCCTCTGTCCATGAGATTTTCCAGCCAAGAATACTGGAGTGGGTTGCCATTTCCTCCTCCAGGAGATCTTTCCAACCCAGGGATCAAACTCACATCTCCTGCTACAATATTGTAGGCAGATTCTTTACCGCTGAGCCACCAGAGAAAGAATTAAGATGATGTTAAAAAGTAACTCTGGGGCTTCCCAGGTGGTTCAGCAATAAAGAATCCACCTGCCAATGCAGGAACTGCAGGAGCCGTAGGTTCAATCTGTGGTCAGGGAGATCTTCTGGAGGAGGAATGGCAAGCCACTCCAGTATTCTTGCCTGGAAAATCTCATGGACAGAGGAGTCTGATGGGTTACAGTCCATGGTATCACAACGAGTCAGACATGACTGAGTGACTGAACACACATGCAAAAAAGTAACTGCTAGTCATCAGGGATAGCATACTAGATATACTAGATACCACATTAAAAAGCAGAGACATTACTTTGCCAACAAAGGTCCGTCTAGTCAAGGCTATGGTTTTTCTAGTGGTCATGTATGGATGTGAGAGTTGGACTGTGAAGAAAGCCGAGCGCTGAAGAATTGATGCTTTTGAACTGTGGTGTTGGAGAAGACTCTTTGGACTACAAGGAGATCCAACCAGTCCATTTTGAAGGAGATCAGCCCTGGGATTTCTTTGGAAGGAATGTTGCTAAAGCTGAAACTCCAGTACTTTGGCCACCTCATGCGAAGAGCTGACTCACTGGAAAAGACTCTGATGCTGGGAGGGATTGGGGGCAGGAGGAGAAGGGGACGACAGAGGATGAGATGGCTGGATGGCATCACTGACTCGATGGCCGTAAGTCTGAGTGAACTCCGGGAGTTGGTGATGGACAGGGAGGCCTGGCGTGCTGCAGTTCATGGGGTCGCAAAGAGTTGGACACGACTGAGAGACTGAACTGAGTCATCAGGGACATGCAAAGGAAAATGGCAATGAAGACACTACTTCACAACCACCAGGATGGGCAAAATCAAAGAGAATGACAAGCGCTGATGAAGACGGACAGAAACTGGAACACTCCTACACTGCTGGTGGAAATGTGAGATGGTGTTTCTTTGGAAAACAATCTTACAGCTCCTCCAAAGGTTAAACCAGACAGTTGCCATACGACCCAGAGGTTTCACTCCTGGATATGTACCCAAAAGAAACGTCCACACACAAACTTCTATATGAATGTTCACAGCAGCATTATGTACAATAACCAAAAAGTAGAAAGAAACTAAGCATCCACTATTTGATGAATTTTTAAAATGTGGTTCAGTTCAGTTCAGTTCAGTCGCTCAGTTGTGTCCGACTCTTTGCAACCCCATGAATTGCAGCACGCCAGGCCTCCCTGTCCATCACCAACTCTGGAGTTCACTCAAACTCACGTCCATTAAAATGTGGTATATACATACAAAGAAATGTTATTTGGCAACAAAAAGCAGTGTAGTACTGATACATACCACAGCACTGACAGATTTTGAAAACATTAAGATAAGTGAAAGAAGTCAGTTACAGAAAAAGCATATTACTTGATTCCACTCATATGAAATGTCCAGACTAGGCACATGGAGACAGAAAGGACATTAGTAGTTAAATAGGACTAGGGGACTAGAGAGTAAAATGAGGAGTAAAAGCCAATGGATGTGGGGTTTCCTTTTGGAGTCAGTTGTGAGGGTTCTACAGTTCTGTCCATAGAGTAAAAGCCATTAAGTCGGCCACAGGGGTGAGGAGGAAGAATGAATTGGGAGAGTCGGATGGACATATGCACACTAGCCTCTGTAAAATAGATAGCTAGGAAGAAGCTGCGGTGCAGCACAGGGAGCTCAGCTCAGTGCTCTGTGATGACCTAGAGGGGTGGGATGGGAGGGTAGGGGGAGGCTCAAGAGGGAGTGGATCTATGTATACTTATGGCTGATTCGCTTTGTTGTATAGCAGAAACTAATACAACATTGTAAAGCAACTATACCCCAATTTTTAATATATATATACATATATAGAGAGAGTGAATTCTGTGATACATAAACTCTCTCTCAAGGAAGCAGTAATATTTTAAAGAGATTTTTAAAACTGATTACAAACTAAAGCTACTAACCTATCCCAGGAAAATTTGGGTCTTTGTGAATGAGAAAACCATAACTGCAGAAGTGTTAGAAACCCAAAATCATAAGCCAGTAAAGAAAAAGCAGAAAGGTAGGCTCTATGGAAAGGGAAAGGGAAAATGACTTCCATTTAACTGAATTTCAAGACAGTGGGTGTATTGGTGTCACATCACCCCAAACTCACAGATATTACATGATGGGTTGCATAACACTAAATTCAGACTTTCTCCTCACCTGAAAGTGATCAGTGCCAAAAATAAAGGATCTGGAGAAGAGGTGAGAATTTTTTTTTTAATGTAAAGCTGATGTTCACTTTTTAGAGACTGAACCAAAAAGTTCACAAACGTAAGGAACATCTGGTATACTGCATCCCATGTTCACAAAATAAGAATATTTGATCTAAAACATACACCTAAGATACATTTCCTAAGATACAACTGAGTCAGAATTCTGAATTCAACTAGAAAAAGTAAAGCCTCCAGGTTCTCGAGTAAGTGTAACACACTGACAGCCAGAGCAGCGCTGGCACAGTTTCAGGTTCAGGCAGAAGAAGTTAAAAGTGAAAGGTTTGCCAAGCTACCAGGTCACAGATCTCCTCATAATGAGACTTTAGCAGCCATCAATGCAATCGCTGACTAAAGTGAATCCAGTCCCCTAATGTGGCGATACATCAAATGATAATATGGAATTCTCATGGCTCTTAGCAGTGACAACATAAATGCATTTTTGGAAACAGAACAGCTAATAGAAATCTCCTTGACCTTTTTTAGTCTAAATTTCAAACTATTACCAAGGCCTTTATTTATTCCCACTATATCTTAGTCAAGCATCATTTTGTGTGGAAAATCCGCTCACTGCTTCCTATAAAAACAGATGAGCCATTAATTGATCCAGTGTGTTGGCAGTTCTTTTTAGACAGAAACAAATGATGCCTCTTAACTTTGTGTTTGAAGCTGAAGAATCCGATTTCACGCACATGCAAAAAAAGAGACATGTTTAAAGGATCCTGCAAAGGCGACTAACAATCTTCTTGAGGTAAAGAACAAAAACAAAAACCCCTCCTTCATGCTCTCCCCATTGAGGTTTAGATATTAAATGTGTTTCCCAAGATCTTTTACATGATTTAAAATGCTCTTCCACAGTCCTCCAAATCCTCGACTATCATAAAGTTTACACAGGGCTCTTATGATTCAAGCTCAAAGTACAATCTTTTTCACCTACAAAACTGTTGAGCTCAATAAAGTATATCAAATGGTCCTCAATGCTCTATATTAACTTTTTAAAGAAGTTAACTGCCTCTTCCTCCCCTTCATTCATTCATGCATTGCATTATTTTTCACCCTGAGTTAGAAGTACTGTGTCCAACTCTGTGCGAACCCATAGACGGCAGCCCACCAGGCTCCCCCGTCCCTGGGATTCTCCAGGCAAGAACACTAGAGTGGGTTGCCATTTCCTTCTCCAATGCATGAAAGTGAAAAGTGAAAGTGAAGTAGCTCAGTCCTGTCAGACCCTCAGCGACCCCATGGACTGCAGCCTTCCAGGCTCCTCCATCTATGGGATTTTCCAGGCAAGAGTATTGGAGTGGGGTGCCACTGCCTTCTCCGGAACCTTCCCCACCCCACCTGTTAGCAGCAGGGTTAAGTTCCTTGTCTGTAACAGCTGATGTTGACCACCAGGGGCAAACACACGGTATATTTCCCTAATAGGTGACAGGAGCTCTGTGAATGAAAACTTGTCCCTGAAGAATGCATCCCTTCCCCAATGTGGCCAAAGCCTGCTACTCCATTTCAGAAGCATAACTGTTTAATTTCTTTAAAAGCCAGATTTTAATAATGTCTTTGATCCGGTGACTCCAGTAAGAAAATTCATCTGCCACCTTCACTCCCTCTTACTCCCTCCCTGATGCCATAGCCTCAAACCCAGCTTCTGGCAAAGAGGGGGCAAGGTTCTAGGGGCGCACAGAAACAAGAAGTAACCCTGAACTCAAGGAGGCAAAGCTGCTAAAATGAGCTGCTTTTGCTAACAAACCTGGAGAGGACTTTGCTGTTTCTACCAAGGAAGCACTGTTATGTCAGGCACACGGAGAAATAGTGCGTCTTAGGGCAGTCATGGATTTCCAGTCTGGGCACCCGGCGATCTTTACGAAAACATTATTTCTACCGTGAAATCTCCTTTTCGCCCTAAAGGAAATGTTCAGTATACTTAACCTCCCAAGCCGGGGGCAAGGATTGCAATACTAGAAAAGTAGGCATAACTTTATGGCCACTATGCTCTTGTTGGCTTGTGAAGGATTGTTGATCATTTACCATCGTGCCCGCCTGTCAAGCTGTCCGGATGACAGCTTGGCAGAGCACCGGATTTTCAGTATTATTTATGACGTGCGTCAACCCAGCGGGTGGCGCGGGGTGGGGGGTGGACTCTTAATCTCCCACGAAGAGCTGAAACCCTGAAACCCGACTTGAGCAAGTTGGCGGTGGCGAGCGCCAGCATCAGTAATCCTACCTCCCTCCTGATACAGAAACGCCGGCATCAGGAGTATACCTGATGCACACATTCAAGATCAGATCTCCGGGTCCCAAACAGATGCGAGGCCAGTCACTAAGCCCAGAGCAACATCCGAGCCCTGCCCGCCCCCTCCTCCCCCTCACACCCCACCTTCCAGATCCTCCTCGGAAAAGTTAGGCCCCCTCGGCCAACCCCTGTCCGAGTGGCTCTGTGTTAAGTGGAACGTACTCCCTGGTCCCCACAATGCAGTGAGTCCTCTCTTCTTTGCAAATCCCACGAAGTGACGCAGAGCGAAACTTAGTAGGTCTAGGCAGCAGAGACGCGTCTTTAGCAAAGCACAGACTTCCCAGAAAGGAGCGAGGAGGCAGGCGCTGGATCCTTCTCGGCGCCTCCACCCGCCCTGGGCTCCCCGCCCCCGCCCCGAGCCCGCCCGGAGCCCGCTTACCTGCGTGGGGCATGGTGATGGTCTCGTTGGTGTTGGAGCCCACGTTGAAGATGACCACGGCGGAGGCGTTCTGCAGGAACGCATTCCGGATCTTATCCCTGTAGGTGCAGTTGCCCTTGGGGATGAGGGCTATCCAGTTCTTGCCGTGGGCCGGGGCGGCGAACTTGGTGTTGGGGTCGCAGGCCAGACGGTCGTGGGCCGAGCTGGCCATGACCACCTCCCCGCGGGCGTCCTGCTTGGGCGAGTGCTCCCCGTAGCGCCCGCACTCGGTCCTCTCGGTGTGCAGCTCGGCGGCGGTGGTGGCGCCGCCCGCCGCCCCGGCCCCGGAGTCCGGCGCGGGCTCGGCGTAGGTGATGTTCACGAAGGCTGTGTACCATTCCTCCTTCTCGGCCACGGTGAAGTCCAGGCACACCAGATGCACGAAACAAAAGGAAAGCAGCCATGTTGAGAGAGCCAGGCTGCGGCACGCTTGGATGAGAGACATTGCCATCTTTATCCGCCGGGGCCCCCTCCCCGCCCCCCGCGCGCTCCCCCCCGCGCCGTCCCTCCTCCCCAGCCCCGGCCAACCCTGGGCCGGCCGCTCGTCGTTGTCCTCCTCCTCCTCCTCCTGCTCCTGCTCACTCCCGGGCCCGGGGGGCCGCGGCCGGGACGCGCAGCCGCCGCGGAGACAGAATTCGGAGCGAGCGGATGGCGCCGGCCCCTTCCCCTTTCAGCCGGAGCGTGGCGGTTGCATCTCGCTTCGCGGGCGCCGGAGGGGCGCGGGCGGAGGGGGCGCTCAGGGTTTGCGGCGGAGTCCGGCTGCCGAGCGTCCTGCTCCTTCGCCCGGCTTCTCCTTCTGGCATAAGGGTGGCAGGGGGCCCGGGAGCGTGCGGGGTGGCGGCCCGGCGCCCTGCAGCCCGGGCGGGGACGGGCGCGGCTGCTCGGAGACCGGGGTGCCGGCGAGGTGTCCCGGTCGCCGTCGCCGAGCGCTGGGGCGAACGGGTCCGGCTGCGGGCGCGGCGGCCGCCACTGCTGCGCGCCGGGTCCCTCGGCTGCCGGCACTCGGCTCCTCGCCGGCGGCGCCCAGCACACACTTGCCGCGGGAGGGGCCGGCTCGGGGGTACCGGGAGCAAGCCGGCAGAGAGAAGACTACGCGGTCAGTGAGTGTGTGCGTGCGTGTGTCTGTATATGTTTGTGTGTGTCTACTGTGTGCGTGCAAGGAGGAGCTTAGTGTGATGTCAAAGATTCTAGGCTTCTCTTGCCACGCTTCCCCGGTTCTCTCTTTATGGGCAGCAGCGACCCCTGCCGGGTCTCAAATTCCACCTACTCTGCGACTTGGTCCAGGTGGAGGCGAAAGGAGGAAGCGATCCCTAGACCTAGGAGGACAGGAACAACTTCCTGCATCTTAAATGTAGAGACGTCTGTGTGTGTGTGTGTGTGTGTGTGTGTGTGTGTGTGTGTGTGTGTGTGTGTGTGTGATAAACTTTTCTGTTTGCAGAAGGAACTGCAGCGAACTCCTGCATCTTAAATGTAGAGAAGTGTGTGTGTGTGTGTGTGTGTGTGTGTGTGTGTGTGTGTGATAAACTTTTCCGTTTGCAGAAGGAACTGCAGCGAACTCCCTAATAACCCATCCTAGGGCCAATGGGTAACTTTAGTTGGTAGCCAGGTCTTTCCAACACCATGCCTCGAGTGTCTAGGGCGGCGATAATCAAAATTGAAAGTACATCCGTGTCACAAGAGGGCGGAGGCAGAGTAGGTGGTATTTAAAACTCAGACTGATGGGCCCTGCTGCAGTTTCTCATTCGGTACATCTGGGGTGAGTTCCATATTATGTTTTTCTAACAAGTTACCCAGTCATGTTGATGCTCCTCGTCTAGGGACCACCCCATCAGCATGCATCTACACGTGGGCTTCTTTCTTACTGTCTGGCAGCAAACGTGATATATGTTTTCCTATAGAATGAGTGTTCTCTAACTCCTTAAGAAAATAAATTGGGTGAGCTATTTCTTTACTGTGGTTTTTTTTTTTTTTTTTTTCCTTCTGGTTGTCATGACAGGTAACAGAATACTTACAGCTCAGTAGACAAGGTATGTTGGTTTAGGGGTTGTTTCTAGAGTATTGCCCAGCTTTGCATAGAGATCACAACTAGTTATCAAAGAGTAAGCCACTCTGGAGCTGTGTTCTTAAAACTTCGATACAGCACAATTCCTTACCAAGTAAATGAGTGGTTAACTTTTCACACCCACAGTTTCCCTGGCTTGAGATACCCATCAAGTCTCAAAAATAATTTGTGTGATGGTTCTTAATCACCCACATTGAACTTCCCAGCTGGCACTCTTTCCGAGAACTCAGGATCCAATTCATGATGAAAACAAAAGTCCACCTTTCACCCCCTCCCACCCCAAACATTAGCATGTTTGCAGAGATCTGTTAATGGCTACCCATCAGCACGGGCTGTTCTTTTTCCAGCAGGGATAGGAACAGCTGGTGGCTGTTAGGGAGACCAAAGAATCCCAGTTATACCCAAATTAGAAGCAGGCCCAAGAAGAACTACTTGGAAGAATGTGTCTCTGTGGTATTGGATGTGCTGGGTTTGTGTGTTTCCCTAACTTATTCATCTCAGAAAATAGGCTTCTAGGCAATTGGGACAGTGCTTTTTATAGCGCCTAATGCCAAAATGGCAAAAGTGAAGACTGCCTGGCAGCTGGTTCCTGAACCACTAGAGATCTGAGTCCATTGCCCAAAAATCCCAGCGAGGTTTTTGAATAGAGGCCTCACAAACCAGAGTGGTTCACCATATTTCTCTGACTCTTAGCATTTTTTCTCCAACCACAAAACTTGGTGAATCTGATTCATTAAGAGTGTGTGACTTACCGGTTCTTCTCTCCCTTAGAGGATAAGTCAGAGGCTGAGGAGATGGCAGGATGAAGGAGGTAGCTTCCTGGCTGGGAGACTGATTAATTATAGGGCTATTGGGCAAATATGTAAAATATTAAATATAATGGGAGCCAGGTTTCTTAGTACTGAAGAAAGAATTTATGAATATGGAATGAAAGAAAGCTATAAATGTTACCCATCTCGGGTTTGACTGCTTACCCTTGGAAAGCCAATAGCTGAGAGACAAGTTGGTTGAAAAGGAAACATTGGTTTATTCAAGAGGCCAGCAACCTGGGAAGAAGGTGGCTGCTGCTGCTGCTGCTAAGTTGCTTCAGTCGTGTCCGACTCTGTGTGACCCCACAGACGGCTGCCCACCAGGCTCCCCCGTCCCTGGGATTCTCCAGGCAAGAATACTGGAGTGGGTTGCCATTTCCTTCTCCAATGCAGGAAAGTAAAAATCGAAAGCGAAGTCGCACAGTTGTGTCTGACTCTTACCGACCCCATGGACTGCAGCCTACCAGGCTCCTCTGTCCATGGGATTTTCCAGGCAAGAGTAATGGAGTGGGTTGCCATTGCCTTCTCTGGGGAATAAGGTGAACTCATGTCCAAACACCGACTTCAAAGATTCTTCTGGATCCTGAATGGTTTTAAAGGGAGAATCACTGGGGGAAGGGGTCAGAGTCTTGATTTATCTTCCCCTGTGTGCAATCTTCCTTCTGATTGGTTCGTGGTGAAGTAACACAGTGGAGCGCCAGGAATATTGCGCTCAGCCTGAAGTTGCCGTCATTCCCCTGGGTAGGGGCCTTAGTTCCTGCAGAAGAACTCAAAGATATTGTTATATATATTCCTTGAAGAAGAGCCAGGACCCTGCCCCATTGCTCCACTATTGTTTTGACAGCTACTTCTTTGTTACTGCATGTCCTCCCTTCCCTGATAAGCAACTGTTTGCATCTGCCCTTTGAGACTCAGGGAAGATCATGGAGGCTGAATGAAACCTATTTATTAAATAAGAAATGGGGTCACAGAAAGGGTTTGTACCCAGGTGGGCCTCACAGGATCCTGCTCAGCTTCATAAAGAACCCTAAGGTGTTGGATTGAATTCAAAATGACTGGGAAATCATCACACACACACACATAGACACTGTAGCTATTTTCATTCAGAGGCTAGAAGTAATGGACACATCAGGTGCCCAGAAGGTCTTGGTTTCTGAGTTCCATCCTCCCTTAAGTGAAACCAGGGCTGATTCCTGTGCATGGGCTGGGAAAGTACAAAGTGAGCTAGGAGCCCATTACAGGAAGTGCTCAAAGCACGACGGAAACATGCTGAAAGGACGTGCATAAGCTTCCGCTGGCCAAACCTGGGGCTATCCGGGTATCAAAATAAATAATGATGGTAACTGACTGCAACCTATTGGGTCAAATAGAAATCCATGAATCTATGCTAATATAAATGAACGAATAAATAATGATATAATAAGTGGAATAAATAAATAAGTGGGAAATAAAGGACAGCTCTTCCTTATGAAGAATTTCAACTAAATAAGGTTGATAGGGGACTTCCCTGATGGCCCAGTGGTTAAAACTCTGTGCTTCCAATGAAAGGGACATGGGTTTGATTCCTGATTGGGAAGTAAGATCCCACATGCTGTATGCCCTAAAACAAACAAAAACCACTGGTAGACAGAGTAAGTCATCACTTGCCTGTGTTGGTTGATTGTGGCCAGAGTCCTCAGTTTATGCTGAGGCTGATGACTGGGTGTTTCGTGTGAAGCAGCATGTCAGCCTGATCTTAACATATCTTCTGAAACGTATCTATTGATTACATGGAAGGAAATGGAAATTCATTGAACAGAGCCCTGGAAGACACCAAAATTGGCCAGGTCATCAAACGAGCATCACCAGGAAGAGAACCAGTCACATCATGTTCCTCCTGATGTGTTGTGCTGAGCAGAGCACCGCATCTTTTCTGTTACATCCTTCAGGAGATTTAAGAGGCATGACCACTAAATGCAGTGACGAGTTCTGGATTGGCCCCTGAACTGGATAAGAAAAACAAACAGTTGGCAAAAATGGAATGAGGTCTATGGATGGGTTGGTAGTGTCTTATAAATGCTGATTACCTGATTTGAATGTTTATCTTGTAGTTATGTAGAAGAAGTTCCTTATGTGGGGAATATGTACACTGAAGTATTTAGTAGTGATGAGGCATTCTGTCTGCACCTTGCTCTTACATGACTCAAAAAATAATAATGATAATCTCTAAGATCTTGATTTCTACTGGCCACAATCTCAGAGAAGCAGAAATGCAATTCACGATAAAATAAAAAGTCCATTTCGAGGGCATGGTCTTAAGTTGTTTCCAGCCTTGTACTGATGATTGCTGTTCTTTAGCCCAGTGCTCCTTTTTACCCCAGGAAAAGGAGTGTTACCCTTTTAACACTACTTGAACCACTAGGCTGGGTATCCAATAGGAAATCAAATAGACGAGGGTCACAGAAGTTACACTTTGAGGTGGGAGAAACAGAAAAATTCTGAGTCGTAGATAGTGCCAGGCAATAAAAAGTGCTATGAAGAGAAAGGCAATGGAGTGACGGAGGGTAAGCTCACTTATATTAGGCGCTATTTTACGCTAGGATCAGCTGCTCTGATGCCGTGAATTTTGAACAGAATCCTAAAAGAAGTGAGGGATCTACGTGCACTTTGGGCACACTGGTTATCCTAGAAAGAGAGCATCATAAACGCGATAATCCTGAAGGGCGATTGTATTACATTTGATGTGCTTGGACCATGGCAAAGAAACCATTGAGAATGGAGAGGAGTGAGGGAAAGAAAGAGTGAAAGAGAAGAGATCAGAGAGATGAGAGGTGGGTCAACACTTTGGATTTTATTCTGAGTGACAGGAAAAAAACCTTTGGAGCGTATGAAGCCGGGAAGTAACATAAAGCTGACAGGCAGACTGTGCGTGTCTAGCAGTTTGTTCTGACTGTATTGGAGCCAGTATGGAAACGAGGAAAACAAACAGGAGCTATAGCCATAATTCAGAAACAGAAGATGATCTCTTATGCCAAGAAGGTGGTGCTGAACATGCTGAGGAGCAATTGGATTCTTGATATATTTTGAAGATGGAACAGACAGTATTCTCTGGTGTGTTTGAAATGGAATATGAAGGAAAGAGAATTGCAGAAGCCCTCTACAGTTGGGAGCCTGAGCAACGGCAGAAAGGAGTGGTCATTTTTTGAGATGAGGGAGAGGCAGGAGGAACTGATTGGGATAAGAATCCAGAGTTTACAAACAGGAGCTCTGGATCAACCTAGAGGGGTGAGATGGGGAGGGAGATGAGTTTCAAAAGGGAGGGGATATATGTGTACCTATGGCTGATTCATGTTGAGGTTTGACAGAAAACAGCAATATTCTGTAAAGCAATTATCCTTCAATTAAAAATAAATAAAAGCATCGAGAGTTTAGAATATGTTAGGTTCAAAGTGCCTAGAGATATTAAAATGGCAATTTCATGTAATTTTCCTCAGCTTAAAATTCCAGAAGGAAGATCATTGGTCAAAGCACACGAACAGTTTTCAAGTTATTGACACATACTTTGGATGGCCAAATTGCTTTTCCAGAGGTTGGTCTCACTTCATATACCATACTCCAGAGTAGGGGGAGTTCCCTAAAGTATTTGCTTTTGAAATATCACCAGAAGACAGTCTAGTGGTGAGCCCATACCTGAGGGGGACTTTCTCCACCAGCCAAACAGCCCAGGCCAGGTAGAATGAGTGGTTCTCCCCAGGGCTCTTTGGTGTAAGGAGGTTTTCTTATTTTCATTAATGGTAGAGGCAGATTTGACCTAAATGCATGCAACGTGTATATGTCCAAGTCAAAAGTAAAGAGCAGCCTGTCAGCTGCAAATTGGCACTTGCCATTGGTACTTGCCATCCCTGGTGGCTCAGATGGTAAAGACTCAGCCTGCAGTGCAGTTCAGTCCCTGAATTAGGAAGGTGTCCTGGAGGAGGGCATGGCAACCCACTCCAGTATTCTTACCTGGAAAATCCCCATGGACAGAGGAGCCTGGTGGGCTGCAGTCCATGTGGTCGCAAAGAATGGAACATGATTGAGCAGCTAAGAATGCACACATCTCTGCTAAGCTGCTAAGTCACTTCAGTCATGTCCGACTCTGTGCGGCCCCATAGATGGCAGCCCACCAGGCTCCCATCCCTGGGACTCTCCAGGCAAGAACACTGGAGTGGGTTGCCGTTTCCTTTTCCAATGCATGAAAGTGAAAAGTGAAAATGAAGGCTCTCAGTCGTGCCCGCCTCTTAGCGACCCCATGGACTGCAGCCTACCAGGCTCCTCCGCCCATGGGATTTTCCAGGCAAGAGTACTGGAGTGGAGTGCCATTGCCTTCTCCAATAAGGAGAAGATAAGTACGCACACACCTCTACAAGGATTAAATCATGTGCTGTTGCTGACCTTCAGCACTCCCTGAAGTGGGGATCAAAAGTGAGGCAATCCGTGCTGGGGCAGGGATTGGTGGGGGCAGTGAACTGGCCAAACAGGTCTTCAGACAGTTAGATATTTTCAAGAGCTGATTTTGTGAGCTCAATTCTTGTATCTCCTCATATGTAGAAAAGCACTAAAATCCTTCATTGGGACGTCTGCTCCTTGTGACAAGTAGAAACCTGAAAAAAAAAAAAAAAAGTCCTCAATTGCACTTACTCTCCCTTCACCAAGCTCACATATATACTGACCTTCCCCTACCTTTTAGGAGCAGTCTCTCAGAGCTATCTGAGATGCTGTCTCCCAGGCTACAGACATCATTTTGCCCCAATAAAACTTAACTCTCAACTCTCACATTGTGCATTTTTTAAGTTGACAAGCCCCAGTAGAAAATGGGAGGATGTCATTTCTCCAAATGCCAGCAAATGAGACTTTATGAAGCCCTCAGCCTTGACACTGCTTTGCTTTAGCATCTTGCCCCTCATATGTGCCGCATTTTTAAAGGACACTCTACAGTAGACTTCGAGAAAACAAAGCATTTGAAAGTGCAGTTACTCTACATATGCATGTTTTAGTGGCTTAATAAAAGCTTAATGGGGAAAAGTTTCAATGCACAAGGTTTGATCCATATTGTATTTTTTTAATTTGATTTGATTGATTGGTTGATTGCAATTTAAAAGAAATTGATGCCTGTTCAGTTCTTCAGGGTAGGTCTTTTCTTCACAATAAGCTCCTGAATAACTATCCGCATGACTGAAAAGGGGGGAACTCTTTAAAAATATTTTCCACATAAGGGGGGAAGAATTCTCAAAATATAATAGGGGATTCACATTACTTTACATGTGCTGCTAAGCTGCTAAGTTGCTTCAGTTGTGTCCGACTCTGTGAGGGCTAGCATTATTGTTTTAAAAATTCATTTCCTGGGAGTTCCTGGCAGTCCAGTGATTAGGACTTGGTACTTTCATTGCTATGGCCCAGGTTCAATTCCTGATCAGGAAACTAAGATCTCACAAGCCACAGCACAGCTAGGAAAAAAAAAAAAAATCCATTTCCTAAGGAGTAACATCCTGTGATACTTGGTATCCTATGGCCTGTCTCAATGATTTTCTTTTTTTTCCATCTTACATTTGCTTGGAGGGGAGATACAATGTGCTGGGCAGAGGCAGAGCTTTGGTAGCAGATGAACCAGACTAGGATCTCAGTCCTGCCACATGGGCAGTTTTCACAGTGCTGAGCCACAATTTTCACTTTGAAACTGGAGTGATTTCACCTCCTCCCAGGACTGTTGGAAGATCCTAAAGGGCTCATGGAGGATGAGACCCTAAGGGAGGTCAGGACAAGAGGAGTAGAAGGGAACAAGGTCTAGAAACTTTAACGTCCAAAAAACGTTTCAAGAAAGACTGTTTATTGATTTTTTTTTTTTAATGTATAATTGCCTTGTTTGTGTTAAGCTCTGTCCTGAGGAACAGACAGGAGTCCTCCTCTCAAGGAGTTTAGAGTCTAGTTTTAGAGATGGACAGATACATCCAAGGGAATTTTGAAGGTAGCGTGTGGTAGTTTTAAAAAAACACACATAAGAAGAATTCATTGAGAGCAAGAAATACTACATAGAAGTAAAAAAATAGGGACGATTGAGCCAAGTTTGCACAGATAACCTACAGGGGCCTAGGCTTGCAGAGCTCCTCCTCTAGGACATCCTGTGCTGTGCCTAGTCACTCAGTCGTGTCCAACTCTTTGCCACCCCATGGACTGTAGCCCTCCAGGTTCCTCTGTCCATGGGGATTCTCCAGGCAAGAATACTGGAGTGGGTTGCCATGCCCTCCTCCAGAGAATCTTCCCAACCCAGGGATCGAACCAGAGTCTCCTGCAGTCTCTTGCATGCTGTAAGTCTGGCTCACGGGGGCATCTGTCAGTGAGATGAATAATAAACAGTAACAAAAGATGCAATTTTTGAATACTTAATATATATGTAGACACTATGAGTTCTAAGTTCTTTATGTAGACTGATTTACTGAATTCTCAGAATGAGCTTAGTCCCATTACAAAAGTGCCTGAGGTAATACGTGTAGCAAGGGCAGAAAGGGACCTTTTGTTATTGGAAGTCTGATCAGTACTGGAAAACCAATTACTGTCTTAAGGGCTATGCTGTTGCCTTGGTATTCTGTCTTAGATATCCACCATCTTATTCATGAACTTGACTCTGATCTGTAACTTTACTTCTTATGCCTCTGCCGATTACTTTTCTGCTCCTATGAAATAGCTTTTACCTCCTTCCCACCACTTTACCCTGCTGCATGGGTGGGCTGTATTGCTTCTCTGAGACCACATACTAACTCTCCAGACAAAGTAGAAGAACTTTTGGAGTCCAGCAGTCCCTTTTGCTGCAAGTACAGCAAATGGAAATGGAAGATTATGGGTACGTGTATTTATTTTGGAGAACGTGCATGAAACTAACACCACTCATTTCTCTGTTCTTTATTCCTTTACTAACTCTCCAAATTTCAGAAGACAATACTTTGCTAATAACTTTTTTTTCTCTTTTTTGCTCCTTTGTATCATCAAGTGAGTTCTCCTTATTTCAGTCTTTGACACGATTTTGACATTTAGTTTGGCCTTTTTTGCTTTTCTTATTAACCACATCCCCATCCAAACAACTTTATGTCATGAATTTTTTTGGAAAGTCAGCCTAGAAAAACTCACTTGGGACTTGAGCCAAAACCAACAGAAAACTTTTCACTACATCCCTTTTTCTTAATTGTTTTTTATGTGGTTCAATTTTTGTTCTAAACTATTACTTTTCACTGGGTACATTTAAAAATCTGGCGTCTTTTCTTTCTCTGTCCTTTTAAAAATCATCTTGTCCTCTTTTACCAGAAGACTGAAATGGGGGAGGATGTATCTACACATGAAGACATTCAGAGAATTTCACGCTGACTGACCATAACAACTGTGGTCATAAACAGCTGTAAACTGTACTTTGTCAAAATTACCAGAGCTGAGAGGAGGGGAGAGTATCCAGGACAAGGGAGCCTAGCATGCTGCAGTCCATGGGGTCGCCAAGAGTCTTAGCGACTGAAAACAACAACAACAATTTGAAACGATGTTTTTATGAATAATTTCCCTTTTACAGTAAAGCCCATTCCCACAGGGCTGGTAAACAGCAAGCGCCAAAATTGAAGGAGACAGCCTTAGGACTGAAAGGAGCAGGTGTCAGGGTTTTAATCTCAGCCCAGTGTCTAGTTTGATTTTAGGTCGAGACTGTGGGATGATTCATTACTCATTCTGGCATACAGTCGTCCCTCCGAGTCCACGGGGGATTGGTTCCAGGAGCAGGGGCCAAATACCCCAATAGGCGGATGCTCAAGTCCCTAATATAAAGTAGAATAGTACAGTGAATGCAGTTGGTTCCCCAGACCAGCGAGTTTTGAATCTCTAGATTCAAACAACCTGAAGATAGAGAAGGCAGGGTCTTCACTGCTACGGGAGGGTTTTCTCTAGTTTCCGTGAGTGGGAGCTTCCTCTCTAGTTGTAGCGCTCGGGCTTTGCATTGTGATGGCTTTGCACTGTGATGGCTTGTCTTGCAGTGGAGCACACGGGCTCAGTAGTTGTGGCACACTGGACTTAGTTGCCTCAAAGCACATGAAATCTTCCAGGACTGGGGTTCAAACTCCTGTCCTCTGCATGGGCGAGTGGAATCTTAACAACTGGACCACCAAGGAAGTCCCCCACTGGAGACATTTCTGTCCTTTATGTAACCTCTCAGCAGCACTGGACGCAGTCTACAATGCCTTCTGCTTGAGATGCTCTCGCCTTTCTTAATTTCCTCTGAACTACTCTCAGTTTGACGAGTAACTCTTGGGTTCCCTAGGGCTCTGCCCCTGAAGGTTCTTAAAAACCCCACGGGCTGCTGTGGCCCATTTTTCATCATTTTGTACTTTATTTAAGTGATGTTTCCCCAGTTTTAGTATCTTGTCTTCCATGCCTGCTGATAGCTGATGCTTCCTGAATCTATTTTTTTTGAAGCCCCAGACTCATCTCATTGCCTAATTTCCATATCCCTGTTGATGATTAATGGACATCACACAATTCATATGTCAAACTCTGAGCTCCTGATTCTTCCTCTTCCTATGTTCATCGTATAACAAATGGCACCATCACCCACTCATGTACTCAAGCCAGGAGTTGTTCTTCATTCCTTTCTTTTCCTCACAACTGCCCCTCAGCCACCTGTATATCTAACCCATCAGCCAGTTCCATTAATTCAATCTTCAAAAAAAAAAAAAAAACATAAACCTACCCTCTCCTCTCCATCTCCCCCCCGTTACCACCTTAGTCCAGGTTACCAACCATCTCAGCAAGACTGGGAACTGGGCTAAGGCTTCCCTCCTCCATGGGACTCAACACAGTAATTCAAGTGAATTCTAAGTGTAAATCTGGTTGGGCCACCCCACACCTCACTGAAGGAGTCCATGACTTTGTGAGCCGCCCCTGCCCTTTCCTCAGGCTGGTATCCTCCTCTTATCACCTCAGCCACACTGGGTTTCTTTTTTTTTGGCCATGCCATGTGGCTTTCAGGACCTTAGTTCTTTAACCAGGGATCAAACCTAGGCCCTTGGCAGTGAGATTGTGGAGTCCTAACCACTGTACCACCAGGGAATTCCCCTGGTTTTTGTTTAGATCCTCAAATGGGGCAAAAAAAAAAAAAAGTCCCAGGGCTTCTGTACAAAAGTCCCTGTGTCTAGAATGCTCTTTTCCTTAGCATTCACAGAGCCACTGCTTCTTCTTTTACTTTTTTTTTTTTAATTGAAGTATAGTTGATGTACAATGGTGTGCCAATCTCTGCTGAAAGGCAAAGTGACTCAGTTATATACTTTTTTCGTATAGACATCTTTTCATATTCCTTTCCATTATGGTTTGTCTCATTATGGTTATTGAATATAATGCTCTGTATTATACAGTAGGACCTTGCTGTTAACCCATCCTGTATGTCTCCAAAGCAGAAACAGACTCCCAGACATAGACAACAGACTTGTGGTTGCCAAGGGGGAGGCGTTGGGGGAGGGAAGGACTGGGAATGTAGAATTAACAAATGTAAATTCTTCTTCCTTTACTTTTTTTTTTTTAAGATTGATTGATTTATTTCATTTTTGGCTGTGCTGGGTCTTTGTTGATGCACATGGGCCTTCTTCGGCTGCAGAGAATGGGGCCTCCTCTCTAGTTGTGGTGCACGTGTTTCTTATTGCAGTGGCTCTTCTTGTTGCAGAGCATGGGCTCTAGGCATGTGGGCTTCTGTAATTTTGGCCCACAGGCTCTAGAGTGCTGGCTTAGTACTTGTGGGTGTGGGCTTAGTTGCGCCATGGCATGTGGGCTCTTCCCAGACCAGGGATCAAACCTGTATCTCCTGCATTGGCAGGCGGATTTCTTACCACTGAGCACCAGGGAAGCCCTTCCTTTAGTTTTTTTTTTTTTTTAATTAATTTATTTTTTAATTGAAGGATAATTGCTTTACAGAATTTTGTTGTTTTCTGTCAAATTTCAACCTGAATCAGCCATAGGTATACATAAATCCCCTCCCTTTTGAACCTCCCTCCCATCTCCCTCCCCATCCCACCCCTCTAAGTTGATACAGAGCCCTCGTTTGAGTTTCCTGATATATATAGCACATTCCCATTGGCTATCTATTTTACATATGGTACTGTAAGTTTCCATGTTACTCTCCATATAACTCACCCTCTTCTCTCCTCTCCCCATGTCCATAAGTCTATTCTCTTTAATTCTCCATTGCTGCCCTTCAGATAAATTCTTCAGTACCATTTTTCAAGATTCCATATATATATGTATTAGAATATGATATTTCTCTTTCTCTTTCTGACTTACTTCACTCTGTATAATAGGTTCTAGGTTCATCCACCTCATCAGAACTAACTCAACTACATTCCTTTTTATGGCTGAGCTAATAGCAACCCACTCCAGTACTCTTGCCTGGAAAATCCCATGGACGGAGAAGCCTGGTAGGCTGTAGTCCATGGGGTCGCTAAGAGTCGGACACAACTGAGCAACTTCACTTTCACTTTTCACTTTTCACTTTAATGCATTGGAGGAGGAAAGCAACCCACTCCAGTGTTTTTGCATGGAGAATCCCAGGGATGGCGGGGCCTGGTGGGCTGCCGTCTATGGAGTCACACAGAGTCGGACACGACTGAAGCGACTTAGCAGTAGTAAAGTAATACTCAAAATTCTCCAAGCCAGGCTTCAGCAATACATGAACAATGAACTTCCAGTTGTTCAAGTTGGTTTTAGGAAAGGCAGAGGAACCAGAGACCAAATTGCCAACATCCGCTGTATCATCGAAAAAGCAAGAGAATTCCAGAAAAAACATCTATTTCTGCTTTATTGCCTATGCCAAAGCCTTTGACTATGTGGATCACAATAAACTGTGGAAAATTCTGAAAGAGATGGGAATACCAGACCACCTGACCTGCCTCTTGAGAAATTTGTATGCAGGTCAGGAAGGAACAGTTAGAACTGGACATGGAATAACAGACTGGTTCCAAATAGGAAAAGGAGTACGTCAAGGCTATATATTGTCACCCTGCTTATTTAACTTCTATGCAGAGTACATCATGAGAAATGCTAGGCTGGAAGAAGCACAAGCTGGAATCAAGATTGCTGGGAGAAATATCAATAACCTCAGATATGCAGATGACACCACCCTTATGGCAGAAAGTGAAGAGGAACTAAAAAGTCTCTTGATGAAGGTGAAAGAAGAGAGTGAAAAAGTTGGCTTAAAGCTCAACATTCAGAAAACGAAGATCATGGCATCTAGTCCCATCACTTCATGGGAAATAGATGGGGAAAACAGTGGAAACAGTGTCAGACTTTATTTTGGGGGGCTCCAAAATCACTGCAGATGGTGACTGCAGCCATGAAATTAAAAGACGCTTACTCCTTGGAAGAAAAGTTATGACCAACCTAGATAGCATATTAAAGAGCAGAGACATTACTTTGCCAACAAAGGTCCATCTAGTCAAGGCTATGGTTTTTCCACTGATCATGTATGGATGTGAGAGTTGGACTGTGAAGAAAGCTGAGCACCAAAGAATTGATGCTTTTGAACTGTGGTGTTGGAGAAGACTCTTGAGAGTCCCTTGGACTGCAAGGAGATTCAACCAGTCCATTCTGAAGGAGATCAGCCCTGGGATTTCTTTGGAAGGAATGATGCTAAAGCTGAAACTCCAGTACTTTGGCCACCTCATGCGAAGAGTTGACTCATTGGAAAAGACTCTGAGCTGGGAGGGATTGGGGGCAGGAGGAGAAGGGGATGACAGAGGATGAGATGGCTGGATGGCATCACTGACTCGATAGATAGACGTGAGTCTGAGTGAACTCCAGGAGTTGGTGATGGACAGGGAGGCCTGGTGTGCTGTGATTCATGGGGTTGCAAAGAGTTGGACACGACTGAGTGACTGAACTGAACTGAATGTTCCATTGTGTATATGTACCAGGACTACTTTATCCATTCATCTGTCAATGGACATCTAGGTTGCTTCCACGTTCTGCTGCTGCTGCTGCTAAGTCACTTCAGTCGTGTCCAACTCTGTTCGACCCCATAGACGGCAGCCCACCAGGCTCCACCGTCCCTGAGATTCTCCAGGCAAGAACAGTGGAATGGGTTGCCATTTCCTTCTCCAATGCATGAAAGTGAAAAGTGAAAGTGAAGTTGCTCAGTTGTGTCCGACTCCCAGCGACCCCGTGGACTGCAGCCCACCAGGCTCCTCCATCCATGGGATTTTCCAGGCAAGAGTACTGGAGTGGGGTGCCATTGCCTTCTCCGTTCCACGTTCTAGCTATTGCAAATAGTGATTCAATGAACAATGGGATAAATGTGTCTTTTTCAATTTTGGTTTCCTCAGCGTATATACCTAGGAGTGGGATTGTTAGGTCACATGGTGGTTTTATTCCTGGTTTTTTAAGGAATCTCCATACCATCTTCCATAATGGCTGTATCAATTTACATTCCCACCAACAGTGCAAGAGCGTTCTCTTTTCTGTACACCCTCTCCAGCATTTATTGTTTGTAGACTTTTTGATGAAGATCATTCTGACCAGTGTTAGTGATATCTCATTGTAGTTTTGATTTGCATTTCTCTAATAATGAGTGATGCTGAGCAAATGAGTGTTAGTTAGCCATCTGTATGTCTTTTTTGGAGAAATGTCTATTGAGGTCCTTCCCCCACTTTTTGATTGGGTTGTTTGTTGTTCTGGTATTGAGTTGTATGAGCTGCTTGTATATTTTGGAAATTAATCCTTTGTCAGTTGTTTCATTTACTATTATTTTCTCCTATTCTGAAGGTTGTCTTTTCACCTTTCTTATAGTTTCCTTTGCTGTGCAAAAGCTTTTAAGTTTAATCAGGTCCCACTTGTTTACTTTTGTTTTTATTTCCATTACTTTAGGAGGTGGGTCATAGAGGATTCTGCTTTGATTTATGTCATTGAGTGTTCTGGCTATGTTTTTCTCTAAGAGTTTTATAGTTTCTGGTCTTACATTTAGGTCTTTAATCCATGTTGAGTTTATCTTTGTGTATGGTGTTAGGAAGTGTTCTAATTCCATTCTTTTGCATGTAGCTGTCCAGTTTTCCCAGCACCATTTATTGAAGAGGCAGTCTTTGCCCCACTGCATCCTTTGTCAAAAATAAGGTACCCATAGTGCATGGGTTTATTTCTGGGCTTTCTTTCTTGTTCCATTGATCTATATTTCTGTTTTTGTGCCAGTACCACACTATCTTGGAGAAGGAAATGGCAACCCACTTCAGTACTCTTGCCTGGAAAATCCCATGGATGGAGGAGCCTGGTAGGCTGCAGTCCATGGGGTTGCAAAGAGTCGGACATGACTAAGCAACTTCACTTTCTTTCTTTCTATAGTTTCTTTTGGAGAAGGAAATGGAAACCCACTCCAGAGTTCTTTCCTGGAGAATCCCATGGATGCAGGGGCCTGGTGGGCTGCTGTCTATGGGGTTGCAAAGAATCAGATGTGACTAAGCAACTAACACACACACATACACCATACTCTCTTGATGACTGTAGCTTTGTAGTATAATCTGAAGTCAGGAAGATTGATTCCTCCAGCTCCATTCTTCTTTCTCAAGACTGCTTTGGTTATTTGGGGTTTTCTGTGTTTCCATATGAATTGTGAAATTTTTGTTCTAGTTCTGTGAAAAATGCCATTGGTAATTTGATAGGGATAACATTGAATCTGTAGATTGCATTTGGTAATATAGTCATTTTCACAATATTGATTCTTCCTATCCAGGAACATGGAATATCTCTCCATCTGTTTATGTCATCTTTGATTTCTTTCACAAGTGTCTTATAACTTTCTGTGTACAATTCTTTTGTCTCCTTGCTGCTGCTGCTGCTGCTGCTAGGTCACTTCAGTCATGTTCGACTCTGTGCGACCCCATAGACAGCAGCCCACCAGGCTCCGCCATCTCTGGGATTCTCCAGGCAAGAACACTGGAGTGGGTTGCCATTTCCTTCTCCAATGCATGAAAGTGAAAAGTGGAAGTGAAGTCGCCCAGTCGTGTCTGACTCCTAGCGACCCCATGGACTGCAGCCTACCAGGCTGCTCCATCCATGGGATTTGCCAGGCAAGAGTACTGGAGTGGGGCACCATTGCCTTCTCCTTAGGTAAGTTTATTCCTAAATATTTTATTCTTTTTGTTGCAATGGTGAATGGGATTGATTCCTTAATTTCTCTTTCTGATTTTTCATTGTTAATATATAGAAATACAAGTGATTTCTATGTATTGATTTTGTATCCTGCAACTTTGCTAAATTCACTGATGTGCTCTAGTAATTTTCTGATACTATCTTTAGGGAATTCTATGTACAGTATCATGTCATCTGCAAACAGTGAGAGCTTTACTTTTTTTCTGATCTGGACTCCTTTTATTTCTTTTTCTTCTCTGATAGCCATAGTTAGGATTTCCAGAGCTATGTTGAATAATAGTGGTGAAAGTGGACACCATTGTCTTGTTCCTGATCTTAGGGGGAATGCTTTCAGTTTTTCACCATTGAGAATAATGTTTGCTGTAGGCTTATCATATATGGTCTTTACTATGTTGAGGTAGGTTCCTTCTATGACCATTTTTTGAAGAGTTATAATCATAAATGGGTGGTAAATTTTGCCCAAGGCTTTTTCTGCATCTATTGAGATTATCATAGGTGTTTATCTTTTGATTTGTTAATATGATATATCACATTGATTGACTTGCATATATTGAAGAATCCTTGCATCCCTGGAATAAACCCAAGTTGATCATGGTGTATGAGCTTTTTGATGTGTTGCTGAATTCTGTTTGCTAAAATTTTGTTGAGGCTTTTTGTATCTATGTTCATCAGTGATATTGGCCTGTAGTGTGTGTGTGTGTATTTGTGTGTGTGTGTGTGTGTGTGTGTGTGTGTATGTTGTCTTTTTCTGGTTTTGGTATCAGGGTGATGGTGACCTCATAGAATGAGTTTGGAAGTGTTCCTTCCTCTGCAGTTTTTTGAAAGAGTTTTAGAAGGATAGGCATTATCTCTTCTCTAAATGTTTGATAGAATTCTCCTGTGAAGCCATCTGGTCCTGGCCTTTTGTTTTTGGGAAGATTTTTTATCACAGCTTCAATTTCAGTGCTTCTAATTGTGTTGTTCATAATTTCTATTTCTTCCTGGTTCAGTCTTGGGAGATTGAACTTTTCTAATAATCTGTCCATTTCTTCCAGGTTATCAATTTTATTGCCATATGGTTGTTCATAATAGTCTCTTAGGATCCTTTGTATTTCTGCATTGTCTGTTGTTACCTCTCCTTTTTCATTTCTAATTTTGTTGATTTGATTCTTCTTTTTTTATTTATGAGTCTGGCTAAAGGTTTGTTAATTTTGTTTATCTTCTCAAACAACCAGATTTAAGTTTTATTAATCTTTACTATTGTTTCTTTCATTTCTTTTTCATTTACTTCTGATCGGATCTTTATGATTTCATTCCTTCTGCTAACTTTGGGGTTTTTTAGTTCTTTTTTTTTTCCAGTTGTTTTAGGTGTAAAGTTAGGTTGTCTATTCGATGTTTTTCTTGTTTGTTGGGGTAGGATTGTATTGCTATAAACATCCCTCTTAGAACTGCTTTTGCTGCATCCCATAGGTTTTGGGTTTTCATTGTCATTTGTTTCTAGAAATTTTTTTTATTTCCCTTTTGATTTCTTTAGTAACCTTTTGGTTATTTAGAAATATATTGTTTAACCTCCATGTGCTTGTGCTTTTTACAGTTTTTTCCCTTGTAATTGATATCTAGTCTCATAGTGTTGTGGTCAGAAAAGATGCTTGATACGATTTCAATTTTCTTAAATTTACTGAGGTTTGATTTGTGACCCAAGATGTGGTGTATCCAGGAGAATGTTCCATGTGCACTTGAGAAGAATGTGTATTCTTCTGTATCTGGATAGAATGTCCTGAAGATATCAATAAGATCCATCTCATCTAATGTATCATTTAAGATGTGTGCTTCCTTATTAATTTTCTGTTTTGATGATCTGTCCATTGGTGTGAGTGGGGTGTTTAAGTCTCCTACTATTATTGTGTTACTGTCAGTTTCTCCTTTTATGTCTGTTAGTGTTTGTCTTATGTATTGAGGTGCTCCTTTGTTGGGTACATAGATATTTACTAATTGTTATGTCTTCCCTTGGATTGATCCCTTGATCATTATGTAGTGTCCTTTATCTCTTGTAATCTTCTTTATTTTAAGGTCTATTTTGTCTGATATGAGGATTGCTACTCCAGCTTTCTTTTGCTTCCTATTTGCATGGAATATATTTTTCCACCCACTCACTTTCAGTCTATGTGTCTATAGGTCTGAAGTGAGTGTCTTGTAGACAACATATATATGGCTCTTGTTTTTGTATCCATTCAGCCAGTCTGTGTCTTTTGGTTGGAGCATTTAATCCATTTACATTTAAAGTAATTATTGATATATATGTTCCTATTGCCATTTTCTTAATTGTTTGGGGTTGCTTTTGTAGGTCTTTTTCTTCTCTTGTATTTCTTGACTGTATAAGTCCCTTTAACATTTGTAGTAAAGCTGGTTTGGTGGTGTTGACTTCTCTTAACTTTTGTTTGTCTGAAAAGCTTTTTGTTTCTCCATCAATTTTGAATGAGATCCTTGTCAGGTACAGTAATCTTGGTTGTAGATTTTTCCCTTCCAGTACTTTAAATATATCCTGCCATTCCCTTCTGGCCTGCAGAGTTTCTGCTGAAAGATCAGCTGTTAAATGTATGGGGTTTCCCTTGTATGTTACTTGTTGCTTTTCCCTTGCTGCTTTTAATATTCTTTATTTGTGTTTAGTCTTTGTTAGTTTGGTTAGTATGTGTCTTGGCATGTTTCTCCTTGGGTTTATCCTGTATGGGACTCTTTGTGCCTCTTGGACTTGATTGACTATTTCCTTTTCCATGTTGGGGAAATTTTCAACCATAATCTCCTCAAAATTTTTCTCACACCCTTTCTTTTTCTCTTCTTCTGGGACCCCTATAATTCAAATGTTAGTGCATTTGATATTGTCCCAGAGGTCTCTAAGACTTTCCTCAATTCTTTTCATTCTTTAACTTAATTCTTCTCTTCAGAAGTTATTTCCACCATTTTATCTTTCAGCTCACTGATTTGTCCTTCTGCTTCAGATATTCTGCAATTAATTCCTTCTGGAGTATTTTCAATTTCAGTAAATTGTGTTGCTTGTCTCTGTATGTTTATTCTTTTGTATGTTTATTCTTTAATTCTTCTAGGTCTTTGTTAACTGATTCTTGCATTTTCTTTGTTCTGTTTTCAAGGTTTTTGATCCTCTTTACTATCATTATTCTGAATTCTTTTTCAGGTTGTTTGCCTGTTTCCTTATTTGGACTTCTGTGTTTCTAGCTTGTTCCTTCCTTTGGGTAGGTTTTTTCTGCCTTTTAATTATTATTTTTTTAAACTTACTGTCTTTGAGGTCTCCTTTTCCCAGCCTTCAAGGTGGAATTCTTTCTTCCTTTTGGTTTCTGCCCTCCTAAGTTTGGTCCAGTGGTTTGTGCAATCTTCATATAGGGTGAGGTTTGTGCTGTCTTTTTTTTTTTTACTCTGATGGGCAAGGCTGAGTGATATGGTAATCCTGTCTGCTGGTGATTGGGTTTGTATTTTTTGTTTTATTCATTATTTAGATGAGGTGTCCTGAGCAGGGTGCTACTGCTGCTTGGGTGATGCTGGATTTTGTCTTCAGGTGGTTTCCTTAGTGTGAGTTCTCTCTATCTGATACTCCCTAGGGTTAGTCCTCTGGTCGTCTAGGGTCTTGGAGTCAGTGCTCCCACCCCAAAGGTTCAGGGCTTGATCTCTGGTCAGGAAGGAAGATTCCACAAGTGGTTTGTTATGGCATTAATTGAGATTAAAACAATACCTAAAAATGAGAAAGCAAAGATGAACCCAGACAACTGGCAGTTACAAAATCAGGCAAATAATAATTAAAATAATAGAATATACACATATACATATACACACATGTGTAAAATCAAAGCAGTCCAACAAAAATAAAGTATGATAAATTGACCTGGTGAACAAAGGAACCAAAAATTATATCTACCAGTTAAGAACAAAACTAACTAAAGCACAAACTGGGAAATAAAACTAAAGCAAGGTGCCAAGTGGGGAATAAGCAGTGAAAACAAAACTAACAAATATGTTGAGAGGAAAGGAAAGAAAGAAAGAATAGATATGCTGAGTTAAATAGAGGTGGATAAAGAAGATTTATAAACATTAGAGATTAACTGCAAGGGGAAAAGAATAGTAGGAAAAGCAAACAAAGTAAAAATGTAGAAAAAATAATAATGGCCTTAAAAAATTAAAATTAAAAAGAAAAGAAAAAAAGGAAAACTCCACAGAACTGCAAAAGCCCAACATAGAGACAGAGGTTTATAACAATAATAAAAAGTGTGACTGAAAAAAAAAAAAACTCAAAAGCTTAATTAGATTTCATAGTGCCAATAAAATTAACAACTACAACAGAGGGTGGAAAAAAAAAAGAAAAAAAATCCAAAAGAATCTACAGAACAAGTCAAAACATAAGAATAATAAATGTTTTTCTTGAGTCACTGCTGTGAGAGTCCTTTCCCTCGCTGGGAGTCACAGTCCACCTCACCTCCCTAGGATGCCCTCCAACACCGTGCTGGTCTCTGGACCTGCTGTGGGGGCAGCTCAGACTCTAATCTGGTCCTACTCCTGTGTGTTCTTGTCTCTGATGTCCACAGCTATCAGAACTAGTGCATATTCTTTTGTGGGAGCTCTCAATTCCTTTTATGTATTCCATAGACAGAGTCTGCCTAGTTGATCATGTGGATTTAATCTGCAGCTTGTACAGCTGGTGGGAAGGTTTTGGGTCTTCTTCCTTAGCCACACTGCCCCTGGGTTTCAATTGTGGCTTTATTTCCACCTCTACATGTGGATTGTCCACTGGGGTTTGCTCCTGAGGCTGCCCTTGGAGGACTTGGGTCTGCCCCTGTGAGGACCAGCTGTGGAGGTGTTGCAGCTGCTTGGGTTGCCGGGACCCTGGCAGCACCAAGTGTGCAGAGACACAGACTGCCTCCCCTGCAGGAATTATGGCCCTATCAGAGTCTTTTTTTGAGTCTCTTGTAGCTGGCAATCAGAAGGCCTCTTTGCCAGTCTTTCTCTATCAGATCAGATCAGTCGCTCAGTCGTGTCCAACTCTCTGCGACCCCATGAATCGCAGCATGCCAGGCCTCCCTGTCCATCACCAACTCCCGGAGTTCACCCAGACTCACATCCATCGAGTCAGTGATGCCATCCAGCCATCTCATCCTATGTCATCCCCTTCTCCTCCTGCCCCCAATCCCTCTCAGCATCAGGGTCTTTTCCAGTGAATCAACTCTTCGCATGAGGTGGCCAAAGTACTGGAGTTTCAGCTTTAGCATCATTCCTTCCAAAGAAATCCCAGGGCTGATTGCCTTCAGAATGGACTGGTTGGATCTCCTTGCAGTCCAAGAGACTCTCAAGAGTCTTCTCCAACACCACGGTTCAAAAGCATCAATTCTTCGGCGCTCAGCCTTCAGGCACTTCGAGGGCTCCTTCTCTGTTGTTTGGGGCATCAGGCACATAGAAGGGCCCCCCCGGCTGGGGTCCTACTCTGTAGAGCAGCATGTCAGGCACTTAAAGGGGCACCCTGGATGGGGTTCTACTCAGTAGTTCCATGTGTCAGGCGCTTGGTGGGCCAGCCTCTCTATTGTTCAACTGCTGATGGGGCCTGTGGGGAGTGAGAGGCTATGGTGATGGCTCCACCCCCTATGCATGACTCATCAGTATAGCCTTGCTTCGATGGCTGCCTGGCTTTCCTCCACAGGCACTTCCCACCATAATCTCCTCCCTCACATCCCCTCGATCTGTCTCTCTGCAGTCAACAGAAGCCTTGCCCTGGGATTGCTCCACAATCCCTAAACTCCAGCTCTCAGTCACTGTGCCTTCTAGGGGACTTGTGTCCCTGTCTGGGGTATGTATGGCATGGCTGAGGCAAGGACTGTCTGATTCTCATCCCATTTAGCCTGCCACAGATCAGCTGTTTCACTCTCAACCTTAAATGTTTCTCTTCTGACTCAGACAGTTTCCCCTGTGTGGGGATGGGACCCCTGCTTCAGTTCCCCCACCTGCCGAGGGCAGGTCCGGTGCTACTGACACTCCTGTTTTTCCGCTTAGTTCTTCCATCCTGCCGAGTTTTGCGTGGGTCTATATATTCTTTTCCTCTGGTCAGGTACTCCTGTCCGCTCTCAGCTGGTGTTCTGCATGCACTTCTGTGTCTGAAGGTGTATCCCTGATGTATCTGTGGAGAGAGATTTACTCCACGTCCACCTACTCCTCCGCCATTTTGTTCTCCCCATCTTTTAGTTTTAAACATGATTTTCTCAGAGATATTTCCCCTGACCACCTTTCCTAGAAAAAAAATTCCCCTTCAGTTATTATCTTCCTCAAAACCTGGGGGGGAAATAAAGTGTGTAGAAGGGAAAACAAGTATCCTCACCATATTGCAAGTATGTGGGGCTTATCCTCTTGTGAAGAGCTATAACCGCTGTTTGACTAGGTAAGACTTTGTGTTCTGTAATGTGACATGCGTTGGCTCAAAATCCACTATTCCAAACACATAATTCTGATTCTCACAGTGCATAGCTGATCAGCCTTTTCAGTTCCTATGCCAGTAACTATGCCCCACTGATGAAGACTGAGTTGTGTTGAAGTATTCTACGGTTGGCCATTGTCATGGTCAACACTATTGCTTTGGAGGCTGGTTCTCAGAGGTCCTTTGCTTAGGAGGAGCCCAGTCCAGTTGATTAGAAATGAGTAGGAATTCTGTGCAGAAGATTGTCTCCGTATCGGGCTTTGTGGCTAAATAACTCAGTTTCCTAGTTGATGCTCCTTAATGCTTTTAGAAACATAAATATGCTTAGACACCAGAAAATTTAGGACAGGGATGATTCCTTCTTTCACTGACAGAAGATAAGAAAGGAATAATTATACATTTTTTCCATCAGAGGAAATGTAGGAAAATAATATTTACTTTGGACAATATTTTCTACAGGGCCATGATTCTTTCCTGAATACTAGAATTAAGTGTCATGAAACCAGATATCCTATCTGTATTCCTAAAGTATAAAAGAGCTGGTGTATACTGGATTCTCAATAAATATACATGGAAGGGAAGAAAGAAGGAAGGAGGAACAGGCAAGGTAATTAATCAAGGCAACCCCAGTAACAAGAAATACTGCTTCAGCCAAACATTTAAATTTGATAATAGAATATTTATATCTATAGGACAGAACCACACATCCTCTGGTCTTTTCTCTAAGGTTTCGATTGAAATGCAGTTCTGGTCATTTAAGATATTTATTTCCCATTTGTATTGTGCCTGTTCCAGAAAAACAATTGTTGGCAATCGATAAAATCAAATATAATAGAAACTAGGCCAATTAAAAATAAAAAAGTAAATTAAATTAAGAGGAGTAGGAAGAAAAATGTGACCAGCACAAGAATATATTAATTACTGTTCTTCTGTGCTGAATTTAGTCAAAATTTCCTAGTAGGAAAGATACTAGATTACATAGATTTTGTTTATTTGGTGAAAAAATAAAGATGATTTGCCTTTAGAGATATATTTTTCCTTATTACTCATTTTAATATATTCACTTTCATTGTGATTATTATTGTAGCATGGTAATCAATGTCTGACTACATTTTTGCAAAAAAACAAAATCAAGGTCAAATGGGCATTTCTACCCCTATGAAATCCAAGAGAAAGCATTGAAACAGTGCAACTGAGGCATACCTGTGGAGCATATAAAATGGAGATAATAAGGGTACATACAAAACAGACTAAAATTCATTTGTATCAAATGCATAGAATAATAATTTCCTCATAGTAATAAGTAAATATTAACTCTCACTGTTACAATGTGCTACTGCTTCTGCTATCACAAATGATCATCGGGCATTAAATAAGGACCCTATATCATGATGTATAGTAGGAATTATTCCTGTGGTTTCCCAGGTGGTTCTAGTGGTAAAGAGCCCACCTGCCAATGCAGGAGACATAAGAGACTCAGCTTTGATCCCTAAACCAGGAAGATCCCCTGGAGGAGGGCATGGGAACCCACTCCAGTATTCTTGCCTGGAGAATCCCATGGACAGAGGAGCCTGGCAGGTTACAGTCCATAGGGTTGCAAAGAGTCGGACACGACTGAGCAACTAACCGCAGCACAGCACGATCCTGTGCTATTAAAGCCAATAGTTGGCAAGGATCCACTACAAGGAAGAAAACAAATACGTATGTGTGTATTTGCGTGTATATCTAGCTCTCCAATTAGCTATAGAAGTAATTTTTGAGATCTTTAAAATTTCAACCCAGATATATTAATACATATTTGATCATATTTAGTAAGAATGTAAAATCTGGGTGTAGTTTTCGGATTTCAAGTCACTTTTATCCTTAATTCTTAATTCTCAACTCTCAACTAACAACCACGTATTTATTGGTGATGACGGATATGTAAGAGAGGACAGTCAAATTACTTCATTTAGGTCCATGTTGCAACCTTTGGAATAAGTCAGTATTCTCAACCCTGGCTTCTTATTAGAATTGCCTAGACGTTTTTTGCTTTGTTTTCATTTTTGCAGAATATAAATATCTGAGATTTCAGAATCCAAATATCTGAGATTTGGATTCAGTTGACATGAGGTGGGACTCTAACAATGGTAATTTTAAAAGCAACCCCCCCAAAAAAACACAAAACAAAAGTAAATAAATAAAAGCAACCCAAGAGCTTCTAATGTGTGGCCAGATTGAGAACCATAAGTAATTTGAATAAATTTGGAAAAGAGGTGAGAATTTTAAAAAACTAATAAATAGTAACAATTGTAAAATACCTCAATTCCCACATTATGCAGTGTTTATAACTAGGTAAATAATTTTCTGAACTTTACCTAATTGGGAGTGTTATGTAAGTTTTTTAATGGCAAAATTGTATAGAATTTAAATCATTTACAAAATAATATTAGAGTGATCAAAAAAACCCCACTGGCCTATGAAGAAATAAATACAAATGGAATTGCGAATGTTTTCATTTGACATTAAAAAGATTAATAAAAATGTGCAAAATGGAGACTATTATGAAGCTTACCTTAATATGCATCAAGCAACAAAGAAATATAAAGTTATTATGAAGATAATTTTTAAATTGGCTATATAGCTAAATATGCATAGATAATTTCTAATGAATAAGAGTGAGTGTGTATGCCTGTATATGTGTGTATGCGTGTGAACACCTGTCTTCTTGTGATTAGTATAACTGACTTTTTTTCCTTTTTGAAAAAAATTTTTTTTTATTGGAGGATAATTGTTTTACAATATTGCCTTGGTTCCTGCCATACATCAACATGAATCATCCATATGGTTGACTTTTTATCACAGAGTAACTTCTGTGGGCTAGCCAATGACCTATACCCTACTTCAACTCTTACTGTATTTTGGCATGGCTGCACTAAATTGAATAATCTTTAAAACCAGGTCTGACAAAAAGAAAAAGAAATTCTCATTTTCTCATGTCTAGACAAAAAGTAACAGACAGAAATTGTATCAACTGCACAACTGTCTCTCCATCCAAGATAGAAATCTCTCCTGGGTCAGGGCCTCTGGGGCGACTCTATCTTATGGAAGATCCAAAGCTCAGGTTCTGCCATGGTTCAGGTTCCCTACTTTCATATCTTATGACAATTTTGAGGAGTCAAGCTGGGTCTCGGGTTATCACTGTGTCAGGACGATGTAACATCAACCGCAGCTGCCTCAGTGGGTGTCTAGGCTGTGGAGATTTTCATCGTCCCACTGCCTTCTACCTACTGCTCACTGGGACATAACCATCTTCTCATCGTCCCTTTTCCTAGTACATCAGAAGGGAGAGCTTAACTCTGCTGGTTAAATCTTTCTAGGATTCAGGGAAAGGAGATGTAATGTAACCAGCGATGGGATTGACTACTTTGTTATTACATACACGTGCACATTTAATACATCAGAAACAGTCTTTGTCTTGTTGAGTATGTCAAAATAATTTTTAGATTTGTGTCACATTATGGATCCAAATTATAGAGACTTTGACTTTATTTGTTTGGGAGGAAAAACTATAGGTGAAACTTTCCTTCTTCAATATTTTTTTTATCACAAGCTCCAATATTATATGATAACAAAACATAATTGCTTGATGTAAGAAATTTTAACAACAGCATTCATAGAATTTTAACTTCATTATTTAGGAAAAGAATGGGCCACACCAACATGTGGGTGTGGTCATGTAATATGAATCAGCTATCCTAAATGTGTGGGTTAGGCCACTTTCTCATTTATGAAACTCAGCTGCCCTCTGGAACTATAGGCAACAATTTCTGGAATTATCAGCAATATGGTGCATAGAAAAATTTGTTGAGGGTATAATGCAAGAATTAAAAAAAAAAAACTAACATTTTGGATGAGACCATACACTGCTCCCTACTCAAATTTGCCATTGAACATTGACCAAAATGTGGAACGCTCTTAGACGTGAAACCCACCAAACGACTGGCCCGCATCTTCTAGGTCCTACATTCCAGGCAAGTCAACCATATCATATACACCAAGAGAACTATACAATCTGCTGGAGGTTTAAGAAATTGATAAATAATACCCCCTTCCTCCTCCCAAGATTAGAACAAATTGAGATATAGACCAGGATTCAGACAGACGGAAGCAATATTTGTTTTATTACTGATAAAAGCTCTTTGGAGAATTTGACTTGTATTTGTTATGGTTAAGAAATGCTGTTTTGCTAACAAACCAGCTCTAAAGTCTCAATGGCTTAATAAAACAAAAGTTTATTTCTTACTCATTCAAAGCCCAACAAGGATGTCCTGCTTGGCAGGCAACTTTTAGTGACCTTTCATAATATGACTCTATTATCCTCAAGGGCTTTATAATGTTTTCTGAAGTCTCTGTGTTTGGCCAGTAGACTGGGAAGAGTGGGTGTGAAAGATTACACAGGAGGTTTTTATGTGTCTGTACTGGACAAAAGTTCAATTCTTGTTCCATCACCTGGAACTCAGTTACATGGCTTCACTTGACACTAAGGAAGATTGGGAAAGCAGGAAAATTTAGTTCTACATCCACAAGGTAGAGACAATGAATTTCGGTGAAGACCTAGCCATGTTGGCCAAAGTACCTCTTAGTCCAGCTGTTTCCTTCCAGAATGAAGCAGTGTGTGTGTGTGTGTGTGTGTGTGTGTGCGCGCGCGTAAACGCTCAATCACTCAGTCATGTCTGACTCTTTGTAACCCCATGGACTGTAGCCCACCAGGCTCCTCTGTCCATGGGATTTCCCAGGCAAGAATACTGGAGTGGTGTGCCATTCCGTCAAATGAAGCAGACTCACCCCTAAAAACAACAGAACCTCTGTGCAAGGTATAACCTGCCTCTCTAAGCTTTTGTACAGCTGAGAGAGGCTCAGAGTGTACCCTCTCTGGAGGGCAGATTCCAGACAGAGAGGAGAAAATGGTTGATTGAACCTTCCTGATTCTCCCAATCTCATCAATGAGAGGAAGGGGGATGTGAGAATCCAGGAGTGTGTCTCTAGGAAAATGATCCACTTGGAAACCCTTTATTCAGCCTAGTTTCACTTCCACAGCTGCCTGAGCAATCCTGTTAAACACAAGTCAGGTGGAGTCAATCCTCTGCTCAAAAGCCCCTAGTGGCATATCATTTCATTTAGGGCAAAAAGCCAAGTGTTGAGAATGGCCTATCCACATGGCTCACCCCCTCACCTCCTCCCAGCCTTGTTCAAATCTTTGCTTCCTTGATCACTCTGCTAAAAACAGACACTCCTCTTATCCACTTCCTGTCCTACTCTTTTTTTTCCCAACCAATTTCCTTTTAACGTAGTATATAGTTGACTTTGTTGTCCTTCTTGCTCTCTCTTTCCCCTCTAAGAATAAATTACGAAAAGGCAAGGATTTTCATCTATACTCTTTACTGCTGTAAGTCTAGCTCCTGGATTAGTTCCTTGAGTGTAAGACAGACCTAATACACAATTCTGGAATGAATGAATTGATCAGTTATTTTAAGTTAATTTTTTGTATTACTTGACTTAGTAAGTTTTGTTTTTAATAGTTGTATAAGAATTGTAAGAATAAAACTAGTTTTATGTTTGAATCTATTTAAGTAAGTCAACATTGGGAGCTAAAGAAATGTTTTTCTTTAAAAGAGGTTTACATTATAATTATACTTTACTGTTTGAAATACAGGCTTCCCAGATGACTCAGTGGTAAAGAATCTGCCTGCCAAAGCAGAAGACACAAGAGACATACGTTCGATCCCTGGACAAGAAGATCCCCAGAGTAGGAGAAGGCAACCTGTTCCATTTTTCTTGCCTGGAAAATCCCATGGGCAGAGGAGCCTGACAGGCTACCGTCCATGGGGCTGTAAAGAGTTGGATATGATTGAGCAACTGCATGCACATACTCTTTGAAAAACACTATTCTAGCCAGGTTTATAGTGGTCTGAAAGAATCAGAAAATTGCAAAAATATTAAAATTAGGAGGTAACTTAAATATTATCGATTCTAACACTTGACCTTAAAATAGAATAGAACAATTCTGGCATTATGGGAGATTAAAAAAAATTCTATGATTCCTTGTTTGCCAAGCTTTCTGGATTTTATGGGCAAGGAAATGATGTTCTTAATCCTTACAACATTTGTATTTACAAACAATTTGAAATTCCTCAAGGAAGGAAATGTGTTCCTATGATAAACTAAAGTTCTTCATGGAAAATATCTTCAGTATACCAGCTTTAACTTTCATTTAGAAATGAAAAGCTGTTCTAATGAATTTAACAGGTGGATATTAATGGAAAATACTGAATTCTTGGGGAAAATGCATGATGTAAGCCTACCTTGTGTTCTTTTACAAATCGTTCATTTATGTCCAAAGAAAATATTTACTTTAGTCACAGTGATAAAATTGTCATTTTCGCTTATAATGGCTTTTAAGCAATCTATTAATCCCTCTTAAGCAATTTGGGACATGTTGCTATGAATCATCAGAAATACATGAAGGTGTGAGCTGTGAATTTTTATTAGGGAATTATATAAATATTATACCACAGGGATTCTTCAGTGGGTAAGACAATGCCAGGATGCAATTCATTAAAGAATTCAGTTATATTACCTGCAGAGTGGATTAAACATCGACACTGTGGAATTTTTTCCAGTCATATTTTAAAAATGAGAGTTTCTTTTTAAAGGCATTAAGTTTTGAGATGAATGGAGCTAAATATTGTGCTGGAAAGGAATAGTCTACCCTCTTGAAAAATGAACATGGCATGTCTGAATATTATTTCAAATTGTGACATGACGTTGTCACTTTAACACACTGCAAATTACAAACTGCCATCCACTTTTTTATTATAGCATATGTTATATATTATCTACAGATTACATATTTGATTAATTGTATTATGTTATACATTGACCTATATTTTATATTATATATGTTTATTATTGCAATAATAGTTGTAATAACTATTGTAAAATTATAATTTTATTATTTCTTTGTATTAAAAAGGTGAAATTCACTGCCCCTGATTCACTAAAGTGGATAATGGGTCTAACCATGAATTATTTAGGAAGACTTCCCACCCTTTTTTTTCCTTTATCTGCTTAGGACCAACTCTTAATTTTTTCCTTCCCCAAGAGATGTTTAGGATATACTAACCACTTCTGGGAGATATGAAAGGAAGTTTGACCTTGTTATTAGGATAAACTTCACTTCATGGTACACATATATGTAATATCTTGTGATGAGGAGAAGGTTAAATTAGCCTGTGAAAACAATTCCAGGCAGTGTTTTTGAATAACCAAAGGCTTGCCCCTAGGAATCATTCACAACATCATAATTATACACTTTGCTTGCAATACACATAATTATGTTCTTCTTTCCCTGCCTGAAGCAGAGAAAGGTTTTTAATTCTTCTGAGTGCTGGAAGTTCACAGTTGTTAAAGATGTCAAAGTATTTTCTGGAGAAGTTGTTAGGGAGGAGGAGTTAATACATTGTAATGGGTTGAATCATGTCCCCCTCAAATTCACATATTGGAGTCCTAACCCAGGTACCTAAGAATGTGACTGTATTTGGAGGAAGGGCCTTTACAGAGGTGATTAGGTTAAAATGAGGTCTTTAGAATGAGCCCTAACCCAGTTCTACTCATGTCCTTCTAAGAAGAGCACTTTTGGACATAGATACGTATTGAGAGAAGACCACTGAAGATGCATGGTGACAATGGCCATCTACAATGCTAAAGAGAAAGCGTCCTCAGAAGAAACTAAGCTGGCTGACACTCGAAACCTGAACTTCTAGCTCCCAGAACTGCAAGAAAATAAACTTCTGTTGTTTAAAGCGACCTAGTCTCTGTGACGGAGAAGGCAGTGGCACCCCACTCTAGTACTCTTGCCTGGAAAATCCCATGGACGGGGGAGCCTGATAGGCTGCAGTCCGTGGGGTCACGAACAGTCGGACACGACTGAGCGACTTCACTTTCTCTTTTCACTTTCATGCATTGGAGAAGGAAATGGCAACCCACTCCAGTGTTCTTGCCTGGAGAATCCCGGGGACCGGGGAGCCTGGTGGGCTGCCGTCTATGGGGTCGCACAGAGTCGGACACTACTGAAGTGACTTAGCAGCAGCAGCAGTCTCTGTGAGGGGCTTCCCAGGTGGCACGAGTGCTAAGAAATCCGCCTGCCAATGCAGGAGACATAAGAGATGCGTGTTCAATCCCTGGGTCCGAAGATGCCCTAGAGTAGGAAATGGCAGTCCACTCCAGTATTCTCGCATGGACAGAGGAGCCTGGCTGGCTGTAGTCCATACGGTCGCAAAGAGTCAGACATGACGGAAGCAACTTAGCAGGCATGAAGTCTCTGTTATGGCAATCCTAGCAAACTCATACACACAGCAAGGCAATAGTGGCAAAAAAATATTTGGTTGAGCCTTGTCCTCTGGAAACAGAAGCTAGTGGATGGGTGGATGATGTAGTAGGTTAAAAACAGTTCCGAGGGACGTAGGGTCTCCATTACCTGTTTCTCTATATGTTTCACAACTGAATTGTGGTGTTCCTTAAAGCAGGAATGATGTCGAAGGTGTCTTCAGCCCCCTGGCTCCTTGTACACAGTAGGAGCTCATGCATGCCTAGTGAACATGTCAATGGCTAAGTGGAGGAGTGGCGGCCATGTGCACACACATGGCGTAATGCATGGCTGACAGAGCACGCTCAAGAGGGTGGTCGCCCGGGGTTGAATCCCACATCTGCCACTTATTGGTCATCTGCAGGCTTCTCCATCTCTCTGTGCCTCTGTTTCCCCATGAGGAAAACAGAGACCATCTTTATACCCACCTCCTCAGTTTGCTGTGATTATTAAATGCAAAAACCATGATTAAATTATTCAACGTAAAAGCACTTAGAACAGTGCCAGGCATATAAAAGGCACTTATTAAATCTTTGCTATTAAATTAGTCATTTCAAGAATGTCCAGCAAGTATGTGACAGGGGAAGCTCTGCTTTCATTGTTGATATAGCTCTGGCCTCTGGGACCCAGTGATAGTACTATCAGTTCTCTGGCCAAATTCCAACTTTCGTTCTTGCCTTAGAAGCAATACAGTCCTCCCCACTCCAGGAGAGGAAGTAGCTTTTAAAAAGCTAAAAAGGAACTTCACAGCCTGCATATTAAAAAGCGAGGTCATTCTGCCCTTTCTCAACTTGTCTGTGGAGCTCAGCACTGTTATGTCAGGAGGATTGCTAAAACAGGCAGTTCTCATCAATTATTGGGTAACGACTATGTTTAGGTCAGAAAGATAAATATGGGGGGACTGGGAAAGGGTTGAGAAGAGTCAGAGAATGCACATACTCACAAATAAGGAAGGCCAACATTTTTGCCTTCCTGACCTCCTTGCAATCCTGGTGAGTATCTAGAGACAAGAATATGCCCAGATGCAGCAGAAAACTTAGCAGTTGTAGATAAAACTCAGACCACAGTCTTGAGTGCAAAGAGGACCTAAATTAACAGATAAGTTTAATTTGGGAAGAGCTTGTGTGAGAGTGTGAGCTGTGCAGGAGGTTTGATGGGTAGGGATGAGGAGTAGAAGGAAACCGTGACTTAGTGAGAACCTAAATTTCAGATTCAGTTTCTCATTAATCCTCTCAATGAACCTGAAGGTGGAAACTACCATTATTCCTGGCACATTGTGACAGGAGATAGGAACTGTGTGCTTTGTCACAAAAACAAATGCTGGGCGGTATCATATTCATCAAATATATATATATATATACACACACACATATATGTATCAAGTATATATATGTATATATGCATATATATATATGTGTGTGCGTGCTAAGCAGCTTCAATCATGTCCAACTCTTTGCGACCCTATGGACTGTAGCCCAACAGGCTCTTTGTTCATGGGCTTCTCCAGGCAAGAATCCTGGAGTGGGTTGCCAGGCCCTCCTCCAGGGGATCTTCCCAACTCAGAGATGGAACCTGCATCTCTTATGTCTCCTGCGTTGGCAGGCAGGTTCTTTACCACTGGAGCCACCTGGGAAGCCCATATATGTACATTTATATATTAATACATTGCAGTATAGTTGATTCACAACATTGTGTTAGTTTCAGGTGTACAGTAAAGTGATTCAGTTATATCTCTATATATTCTTTTTCAAATTGTTTTCCATTCAACAAGGTATTGAATATGGTTCCCTGTGCTATTTGGAGGTTCTTGTTCATCTGTTTTATATATAATAGTATGTATCTGTTAAACCTAAACTCCTAATTTATCCTCCTCCTTTTCCCCTTTGGTAACCATTAGTTTGTTTTCTGTATGTGTGAGTCTATTCCTGTTTTGTAAATAAATTCATTTGTGTCACACTTTAGATTCCACATATAAGTGATATATGTCTTTCTCCATCTGGCTTATTTCATTTAGTATGATGATCTCTAGGTCCATCCATATTGCTGCAAATGACATTATTTCATTCTTTTTTATGGCTGAGTAATATTCCGTTGTATATACAAAGAACATCTTCTTTATCCAATGGATACTTAGATTTCTTCCATGTCTTGGTTATTGTAAATAATGCTGCTATGACCATTGGGGTACATGTATCTTTTCAAATTAGAATTTTCATCTTTCCTGGCTATATGCCCAGGAGTGGGCTTGCTGGATCATATGGTAACTCTATTTTTAGTTTTTTTAAGGAGCCTCTATACTGTTCTCTAGAGTAACTGTATCAATTTGCATTTACTCCAAAAGACTAGGAGGGTTCACTTTTCTCCACACCCTCTCCAGTACTTGTATGCGTGCTAAGTCACTTCAGTCATGTCCAACTCTTTGTGACCCTTATGGAGTACAGCCCACTATACTCCTCTGTCCATGGGATTCCCCAGGCAAGAATATTGGAGTGGGTTGTCATGCCCTCCTACAGGGGATCTTCCCAACCCAGGGATGGAACCTGTGTCTCTTACATCTTCTGCTTTGGCAGGCTGGTTCTTTACCACTACTGCCACCTAGGAAGCCCTCTCCAGTACTTATTTGTAGACTTTTTGATAATGGCCATTCTGACTGGTATGAGGTAATAACCTCGTTGTAGTTTTGATTTGCTTTTCTCTGAGAACTTTTCTCTGATTTGCTTTTCTGCTGAGCATCTTTTCATGTGCCCATTGGCCATCTGTATGTCTTCTTTGGAGGAATCTCTATGAAGGTCTTCTGCCCATTTTTAGTAGAGTTATTTGTTTTTCTGATACTAGGCTGTATGAGCTGTTGCTTATTTTGTAAATTGATCCTTTAAGTAATTAAGTCCAATGATACGGTGTCAGTTGCATCATCAGATACCAATATCTTCTCCTTTGTAAAGATTTCTCTTTAGTCTGAACCCCAGTTGTTTCACTAATATGAAAACTATGGTATACATTATATTTAATTATAACTCTATGAACATAAGCTGTTGTTGTTCAGTTGCCCATTCATGTCCAACTCTTTGCGACCCCATGAACTGCAACACTCCAGACCTCCCTGTCCCTCACCATCTCCCAGAGTTTGCCCAAGTTCATGTTCATTGCATTGGTGATGCCGTCCAGCCATCTCATCCTCTGATGCCCTCTTCTCCTTCTTCCCTCAATCTTTCCCAGCATCAGGGACTTTTCCAATGAGTCAGCTGTTCGCATCAGATGACCAAAATACTGGAGCTTCAGCTTCAGCCTCAGTCCTTCCAGTGAATATTCAGGGTTGATCTCCCATAAGATTGACTGATTTGATCTCCTTGCTGTCCAAGGGACTTTCAGGAGTCTTCATATGCTGTAGATGATTTTTAAAAAGGAATTCATCAAGGCCCAGACATTTCCAAGCTTAGAGGCCTTGAGAGTGACAACACCTCATGGAATGTGTAAGGCTACCTTCCACTACAAGTAACAAAATTTCCAACTAAATATGTCCTTAAAGGCAATGGGCTTCATCTCTCACACTACAAATACACAGGTGGGCAATTCTAAGACTGGCAAAACCCACAGTGCAACACTGTTTTTAAGGATTCAGGTAATTTCTGCATCTCTGCTCTGCTGCCTTCAGGGCACCACCAGTGTCTCCTCCCACAGTCACAGACAGCTGCCGAAACGCCAGGTATCCCGTGCAGACATGATCATACCCCCTCAAAAACAGGGGCTGGAGGAAGGTTACCATCTGTAAATATTTTTTCCATAGCAAGAATAACAGCATGGCTGTGCATGCTACTGCCCCCAGGAAGAATTCGGATCCTATCAAGCTGGCTGGGTCATATAACTGTGGCCAAATCCGGTCACTGGGAAAGAGAATAAAAGTATGAGCGACTTAGATCCTAGTGATTTATAAAACATGGGAGGGTGAACCCCAAAATGAAACTAAGGCTCTTCTGGTAAGAGAGAACAGGGAAGGAAGTGGCAACCAATGGTGTCCACCTCATGAAATCACCATAGACTTGGAGAACTTCACATTTCTTTCTCCTGGTCTCTTTGAAGTTGATTTCATGTTTTAGCTTCCAGAGGGCGATTTATTTCTTCTGTTCTTGGGTCTGAATGGAAGGTTGCCCATTCCTATATCAACCCCATATGGCTTGACCTTCTTGACATGTTTCAAAAACTCTAAAGAAGGAAACATACATGACATAGTACCATTTCTCTGCAAGGAAATACTACTCTTTATACTACAGTATAAAGAGTGTTTCTGAGTATGCTTTCACTGTTACTCAGAACAGCACTGGGACAAGGCTGAGGCTCAGGGAAGTCCAAAGTGACCTTGTCCAGAGTCAGCTTTTAGGTCATCGCATGTGCCCCAAGGCTCTGTCTTCTGACTCTTAGCCCATGCTTTTCTCTCCTGATGCTCAGAACAGTGCTGACAACGAGACACAGTCAACCTAAACGTGTGAAATGAAAAGATTAATGTTTAAAATCTGGAAAAGATTTTATCTTTTTGTTTGTATCATTTATGTAATTTTTTTTTTTAAGCAGCATTTGAGAAAATGTAAAGCACTATAACAAGACAGCCACTGGAGGTCACTATTATTTCACAAAAGGAGAATTTTTTTATTCTTTCAGCAAGAACAGACTGATCCTGTTTTTAAATCCCTAGTGAAATGATGATGGTGGTTGTTATGTAACATTTACTGACTTCCAGAGGCTTTAGGAATTACAGTTACACATAGCTCATGCTTAGTGTTTTTAGCGTTAACATTTACCAAACATTCTGCTGAGCCAACATAGCCATTTTTTTCTGTGACATTTCCCCATATTTAGAATTACCTTTTTTTTTTTTTATAATACAAAGATGGTGTTATTATTTTGTCAACAAAAAGGTTCTTTCCTCAAAGTTGATTTTTCCCCCATAGTTATATTCCCAAGGAAGAGTTGTCCATACTTCCCACTGATGTAATCTGAAAGACATTTAGAACTCAAATTCTCTTTTACACTGGGAGATGTTTGCAATGTATTCACAGATAACTGAAATTTCATCATTAGCTCTTCATTACTTTTTTTATTTTATTTTTACTTTTTGCCTTTTAAAACTTTTTATTTTGTATTGGGGTGTAGCCTATGGCTCAGATGGTGAAGAATCTGCCTGTAATGCAGGAGACTTGGGTTAGATCCCTGGGTCAGGAAGCTCCCCTGGAGAAGGGAATGGCTACCCACTCCAGTATTCTGGCCTGGAGAATCCCATGGACAGAGGAGCCCCATGGACTCCCACAGCCCATGGGAGTGTGAAGAGTAGGAGCTGACTGAGGGACTAATCAGATCAGATCAGATCAGTCGCTCAGTCGTGTCCGACTCTTTTCGACCCCATGAATCGCAGCACACCAGGCCTCCCTGTCCATCATCAACTCCCGGAGTTCACTCAGACTCACTTCCATTGAGTCAGTGATGCCATCCAGCCATCTCATCTTCTGTCGTCCCTTTTTCCTCTTGCCCCCAATCCCTCCCAGCATCAGAGTATTTTCCAATGAGTCAACTCTTGGCATGAGATGGCCGAGGGACTAATACTTTCATTTATTTCATGAGCAATTAACAAACAACGATGTGATAGTTTCAGGTGAATAGTGAAGGGACTCAGTTACACATATACATGTATCCATTCTCTCCAATTTATTTCTTTTTCTTAATTTGCATCCACACACTGAAGGCCTGTGCTCAAGAACAGCATTTCCCAAACCGGTGTTTTTTAAAATGTGTACAGTATGAGGCGTTCCACAGAAAGGAGGGTTCCTCAGTCAAATCAGTGTGGTAAATGCTTCAAGCAACAGCACCCAGCTGGAGCTTGGACAGCACAGTGACGTGGAGGGGAGTTCAAGAGCAAAGAATTTGAAAAAGAACAGATACATGTGAATGTATAACTGAATCAATTTGTTGTAAACCTGAAGTTAACACAACATTGTGAATCAGCTATACCTCAGTATAAAATGAAAAGTTTTTTAAAAGTTGGTGTTTTGTTTAACAAGCTGTTTCTGCATCTTTGACTGAAGGTCAGCATAAAGGGAAAAGGGCCAGATAAGGAAAAATAAGGCTTGATGGGTCATCCTGGGTCTCTGTTGAAACTTCTCAACTCTCTCATTGTGGTGAAAAAGAAGCTCTGGACAAAACATGAATGAATGAGTGGGTCTATGTTCCAATAATGGCTTGTTTATGAATACTGAAATGTGAATTTCTTATTTTCACACATCATGAAAAACCTCTCACATATTGATTTTTTTTTCTTCCAACCACTTTAAAAATTGAAAAACTCACAGCTATACACATTTTGGATGCAACTTCTAATATGCCCCCAAACAGGCAGTAGACCAGATTTGGTTCATGGACCACAGTTTGCCATCCCCTGCTTTAGACTGCAAGCCTTCTCTCCTTACTTTTTTCACTTTTCATGTGGATTCTATCAAGATTTAGGGGGCTGTGGAGCCTTCAGACTGAAGCCACCTTGATGGATATTTTGCTTGTTTTCAATTTTTAGTATTGTAAGCAATGCTGTAATTCATTGGTTATATTCCTAGATCTTTTTTTAAACACATCATTTTCTCAGATGTATAACCTGGGACATACATGGGGACAATTGTTGTTGTTCGGTCTCTAGGTCATGTCCAACTCTTAGGGACCCTATGGGCAGCAATGCTAAGTTGCTTTAGTCATACCCAACTCTTTGCAAGCCTATGGACTAGCCCACTAGGATCCTCTGTCCATGGGATTCTCCATGCAAGAATACTGGAATGCATGTTGTTGCCATTTCCTTCTCTAATGCACAGCAGTGAAGTGAAGTTGCTCAGTCATGTCTGACTCTTTGTGACCCCATGAACTGTAGCCTACCAGGATCCTCCATCCATGGGATTTTCCAGGCAAGAGTACTGGATTGGTTGCCATTTCCTTCTCCAAGGGATCTTCTAGACCCAGGAAGCGAACCCGGGTCTCTCACATTGTAGACAGACACTTTACCGTCTGAGCCACCAGGGAAGTCCAATGGGCAGCAGAGGCACCTATAATTCAAGAAAAACTATGATTTTGCCTTTATTTCTGGACAGATGACATTTTACCTTCTGTTTGCTAATAAGAGTCATTAAATATCTGGGCATTGGCCCAAAGAGTAGGGGAGAGAAATTTATGAAGACTCCACACTTTTGGCTTTGAATAGGGATAGAAGAATGTGTTGGAGAAAGCAATGGCACCCCACTCCAGCACTCTTGCCTGGAAAATCCCATGAACAGAGGAGCCTGGTGGGCCGAAGTCCATGGGGTCGCTAAGAGTCGGACAAAACTCAGCGACTTCACTTTCACTTTTCACTTTCATGCATTGGAGAAGGAAATGGCAACCCACTCCAGTGTTCTTGCCTGGGGAATCTCAGGGACAGGGGAGCCTCGGGGGCTGCCATCTATGGGATCGCACAGAGTCGGACATGACTGAATCGACTTAGCACAAGAATGTGAAGGAGAAAGATTTACATGGATTTTTGTTTCTTTTTCTTTTTTTGATGTGGACCATTTTTAAAGTCTTTATTCAATTTGTTACAACATTACTTCTATTTTATGTTTTGGTTTTTTGGTCCCAAAACATGTGGGATTTAGCTCCCCAACCAGGGATCAAACCCGAACCCCCTACATTGGAAAGCAAAGTCTTAACCACTGGATCACCAGGGAAGTCCTAACTCATAAAGATTTGACAACAAATCATTCTAGTAAAGCTGTGCACACTGGGGAAAGCAACATTAATTCTGGGAATAGAATTTTAATATTTTTGAGCTATACCTAGGAAATTAAAAAAAAAGAAAAGAACAAACACATCTAGGAAAAGAACTTGACCTTCTAGCATGGCACTCTAGAAATGTCAAGTCAAGTCAAATAAAAATAAGTCTGAAAAGTGAGTAGAAAAAAGTAGATATCCTATATTTGGGGGTGTCAAGGTGGCAGATACCCTGGTTGAGGGGAGCTTTGATGGCAGCTTTAGAAATTCTAAGACCTCTTAATGTTTTTGAGTCTTCAGTCTTTGAATTTTATTCCAATTCTATCTTACTTATTTCTGATTGGTTTACTTGACATTTCAGACATAGTCAAACACCAGTAGTTGGTTTTTAACTCCCAAGCTTTCTTTCATCTGTTACAATCTGCAGTAATTGGGAGAACTTCACAGCAATCCTGGGTGGTGTATTTGCCTTGTTTCTTAATGTTTTACAGCTTTGATTCTGGATGCTGGATTCCAGATCAGCAGCAGCAGCACCACCACCACATGGCCCCTTGTTACAGGCCCACCCCAGACCTATGGAGCTGGTGCAGGAATCTGTGTTTTCATTATGATGGTTGCTGAAATTTGAAAAACCACTGTTTTATACTCACTAGCCAGGACACATCATAAGACAAGAAAGAGAAAATCTGAAACCTGTCATGGATTATTTGGCTAAGGCGTATCAACTGCCACAACAACGGGTATAGAAGAAAGGAAGCGTGATGGAAGGAAAGGACTGGATGAATCAGAAATCTGCATTAGGGGAAAATGCTGGTGGGTATCCTACCGAATCTTATCCAAGTGTCATTTAATTGTATGAGATGTCTTTGCAAAGAAGAATAAGAATAATTGTAAAGCTTTACAAATAATCTAAATACGTATCTCCCCATGGGAAAACAGAATTAAATAAATTTCTCAGTAAATATTTCTTAGGTAATTTTTAGATGGCTATAACTTGGTAAAGATTCAAAGTAATTCATTTAGGAAGGAGAAATAAAACACTCGTTGAGCAGCAGGAAAACATCCAAGAATCACAGTAAAAAGGTTAATGTTAAATTTTAAAGGAGGATGTCTGGCCTGGGATTCATGAGAGAGCCAGAGTGAGCAAGACACGTTTTGAAGTACACTTGCTCCTGTATGCCAATATTCTCATCTTCCTGTGAGAGATCTATTCAGGTTTGGATCTACTTTACCTAAGTTATAAATTCAAGTCTCTGATGATTATTCTATCCATTTTCATCTTTTAGGTCTAACCTCGGTTTTGTTGTAATACTTGCCATTCTTTCCTTTTTGACAAGTATAAAGGTAATTATTGTTCTGGTGCCTATACAAGAACTATTTAGCTTATCATTGTCTTGACTCATTCAACACATGTTTCTAATCTCTGTTACCACCGAAGTCCTCAGTTGAATTTCTATGATTTTACAATTTTGCATATGTGCTGTAGTCTAGAAATCCCAAGAAGAAAAATACAGGAGATGTGTGAATTTCTTCAGAAAAACATTTAGAAATAAGAACCTCAACATTAATGTTTATTTTTCACTAAACTAAACATGAATCTAGATTTAGGGATGGTTCACAGCTCATATAATTAAACTAATGTTACAGAACTACAGAATCTTGAATCTGCAAATGAGAAGAAATGGAGTTACCGAATCAAATTTAGAGTTAATGAGCCTTTTCAGGCTTCATCGTGTTAAACACTACATTCCATTATTATAAATATTTGTAACAGTTATAAGTCAGATGATATGCAGTACATTGATGACTGCACTTTGGACCAAGTAGCCTGTAAATTCTCAGTTATTTTGGGGAACTTTATCGTATATAAGACATTTACTTCATGTCTTAGGACACCTGTAGAGGATTTTTTTATTGTGACATAAATCACCATATAATGCTTGACTGGCTGAAGGGTGCCTCTAGATTATCAGAGCTGTCAGAATCCATTTTTACACATCAGTTTGAGAAAAAAGGAACTCCCTTAATTCAAACTTGTTATTTCTATTATTGTGATATAGCGCCTCTTCTTCACTTAGGAAAGTGAAACCTATAAAGATTATTTTTTCTGCCTTTGCAAAGGAGAGTCTATGATTAAAGCAGTAAAAAATAACTCATTTTTTCCTAAGATAAGTAATAACTTTTATTTTGATTTCTAAAATTGTATCTCCATTATGGTGGGAATATTGAGTATCTTCCATACAGGCTTGTGGCTCAGCTGATAAAGAATCCACCTGCAAGGTGGGAGACCTGGGTTCTATCCCTGAGTTGGGAAGATCCTCTGGAGAAGGGAAAGGCTACCCACTCCAGTATTCTGGCCTGGAGAATTCCATGGACTGTATAGTCCATGGGGTTGCAAAGAGTCGACATGACTGAGCGACTTTCACTTTCACTTTCACTTTCCATACAGGCATGTTGAAACAGTCAGTAAATAATCTCATTTTGGAAATGGCCACAGGAAACAAATGACAAATTGCCTTGTATGTCAACTGGCTTCAGAGTGTTCCACAGAATAATCGAACATTCATTCTTGCTAAAACTTGATAGGTGGCACTGTCAAAATGATGGCAATGTCTCCACTCTGACTCTCTCCACCAGTTGGATAAGTTTATGCCCAAGATATGAAGCATCAAGACTTCTTTTTTTTTTTTCGCCTGAAACACTTATTAATGGATATTACATACCAACCATTGTGTTAGAAGCTGAGGATACAAAGAAAACGTGACAAGTAGTGAAAATGTCACTCAGTCGTGTCCAGCTCTTTGTGACCCCATGGACTGTAGCTCGACAGGCTCCTCTGTCCATGGGATTTTCCAGGTAAGAATAGTGGAGTGGGTAGCCATTCCCTTCTCTGGGGGATCTTTCTGACCCAGGAACTGAACCCAGGTTTCCTGCATTGCAGGTGGATTCTTTACCATCTGAGCCACCAGGGGAGCCTGAGAATACAAAGAATACGCTATAATCCTTCTTCAAGAAAGCAAGGGTCTTCTGGAAGAAACAAATGGGCAAAAATGCAATTGTAATATAGTTGTGTAAATATCATGACAAGTACACACAGTCTATGTAGGAAGCAAGGGGAAAGCACTTTCAATATATGCCTGGAAAGACTGGTTTGTGGGAGGGAGGCTTACAGGAGGACACCACTGCCTTCCCTCCAGGCCAGCTAGGGTAATCCTGGGAGAAGGGGGTCCTTCTCAGTCTTAGCACCAGGACTCAACCACAGATCCTATGCTTCCAGTGCTCTTTCCACTAACAAAGATGTTTCCTGGGAGAGATTTCCTTCTTTATGGTGGTCTACGTGAAAACCGATCCTTACAGTGGAATCTCCTTATCAGTGAACTCAGTAAAATGTATCTGGAGAAAGAAAAGTGTGGAGTGGGGTGGAAGGAGTAGGAATTCTCACTGCTTGCCTATGAGTGAGGGTATGGGAGAACTGAGTCTGTGCTTCCCTCAGTTAATCTGTTTCCATGTGCCTCTTAGGACTGCTTTGAGACCTTCTCTAGCACACGGAGATATGGTGACTTTTGAGGCTCTGCTGCTGCTGCTGCTACTGCTAAGTCACTTTAGTCGTGTCCGACTCTGTGCAACCCCATAGACGGCAGCCCATCAGGCTCCCCTGACCCTGGGATTCTCCAAGCAAGAACACTGGAGTGGGTTGCCATTGCCTTCTCCAATGCATAAAAGTGAAAAGGGAACGTGAAGTCTCTCAGTCGTGTCCGACTCTTAGCGACCCCATGGACTGCAGCCTACCAGGCTCCTCCGTCCATGGGATTTTCCAGGCAAGAGTACTGGAGTGGGGTGCCACATAGCTAAAAAAACAAAAACAACCCCCCCCCCAAACCAAAGTGCTATTGACTAGTTGACAGCAAGTTTTATTTTGTAGATATTCAATTAAATAGTGTCAACCTTTCCCCCCCATACTTTGGAGCCAGTCATTTTCTTCAGGTTTCAGACAGATCTCAATGCCCCCTGTAAAGCTTGTCACTGGTGGGTATGGTTCCTATCCTGCCTAGGTGCCTCTTTTACTGTGATCATCTAGCCCTGATTAGAGTGAGTTAAAATACTTAAATTATATTTTCATTATATGCTCTTAGTGCATGCGTGCTCAGTCACTTCAGTCATGTTGACTCTTTGCGACCCTGTGGACTATAGCCTGCCAAGCTCCTCTGTCCATGGCATTCTCCAGGCAAGAATACTGGAGTGGGTTGCCATCTCCTTCTCCAGGGGATCTTCCTGACCCAGGAATCGAAACTGCATCTCTTGTATCTTCTGTGTCGCGGTTGGATTCTTTACCACTGAGCCACAGGGGAAGCCCATATGCTTTTATACACTGTATAATACTGCATACACTATTTTATACCTATTTAGGTGGCTGGATGGCATCAGTGACTCGATGGACGTGAGTCTGAGTGAACTCCAGGAGTTGGTGATGGACAGGGAGGCCTGGCGTGCTGCAATTCATGGGGTCGCAAAGAGTCAGACACGACTGAGCGACTGAACAGAACTGAATAAGATCAATGTTTTAATTAGCTATTGCCACAATGATTTCTAGCAAAGAACCATAAAATCTCAGTGGCATATAATAATAGGCTTTTTTTCTCCTCTCATGGGTTTGCTGATCAGCTCTGTAAGATACTTCTTACTTTCTCCTGGGACCCTGAGCTAGCATGGGCTTCTCTCATGGTGATGGCAGAGGTGTGAGAGAGCAAGTAGAAACTCGTGAGATCTCTTAAGACCTAGAATTGGAACAGATACGGTCACTTCTGTCTCTGTTTCATGGGCAAAGCAAGTTACGAAAGTGAAGAGGCAAAGAAACACCCTCTCCACACTGAGATTGCACAAGTGTGGATGAGGATAGAGGTGAAAATTCTGGGGCCAATACTTGAATCTGTTATGTCACCTTCAATCACATGCAGTGATTCCTATGCTCTGTGAGTGGTTAAAAGGGTGTTACAGGGTTATAAAGACTTCTCTGGTGGTACAGTGATTAGGACTCTGAACTTTCACTGAAGGGGCATGGGTTCAATCCCTGGTCAGGCAACTAAGATCCCACAAGCCACGCAACAAAACCAAAGAAAAAAAGAAAAAGAGACAATATTATGGACTCACCGGTTGACCTGAAAACCTATCTCCTGGAGGTGATGTGATCCAACTCCACCCCCTCCAGCTGGTGAGCTCTGTGCCTGGGATGCCAAGCCACCCAGGTGAACTTCCAGGATTGGAGCTGCCTTCCTTCAAGTCTAAGATAACCATACTCATTTGGGCATTAGTTAAACCGAGATCAAAAGCTGGATTTATGAAAACCAGGATATTTATTTTACTTTGAAGCAAAATGTTGCTGAGCTCATGGTTTCCAAGAGAAAAGCCACCCCAATCAGCTCATTGCCTTGTGACAATCAATGACGATTTGCTTTGTTCTAGATGTTGGCTGTTTGTCTACAATGGCCCAATTTCTCTTATAAGGCTTTCCCCTACTCTCAACTAACCCTTGATGCCTTGATCAGTTACTGCCTGTCACTTGCTGTGATTGCGTACACACTTGATTTATGTTGGATGACTTTTATAAATGGTTACACATTTATTTATTTTCATTAAATAATGCTGTATATTTACTATAAATTTTTGAATACATAGATAAGCAAAAAGAATCAAGCACTGAGTGCTTTACAAACATCATTTCAAATATTCCCTGCAATAACCCAGCAAAACGCATGTTGTTTGGTCCATTTCACTGAAGAGAGAACTGAGGAAGAATGAGATCACAGAACTTGACTAAGTTGACGCAGTTGGTAAATGGCTGTCAGAATCTTCTGGTGCCTAAGCATTATACTATGGCATACTGTGCTTACACACAATATATAATTCTTTAATTACACACAAAGTACAATTCCTGTCTTTGAGTTTTGTGGTATCTCTATTTCTCTAAGATTCTAGTTAACACAAATAATAAATGTAGTCTCAATATAAAAACTTAGACAGTTTAGTAATATTTAGAGTAAAAAGTGAAAGTTAGCTTTCAAAAATCCCCAAATCTCATCCCATTTCCCTCCCCAGAGGCAAGCACCATTTTCCCTTTGGTGTTAATGTTCCCAGATCTTTTCCGTGATTTTCCGAGTACACAGCTGATGCTTTGTGGACGTGTCCCTGCAAGTGTGTGTGTAGATGTGTGTGCTATGCTGAAAAGGAATCATATATGATATGATTTCTTCTATAACTTGCTTCTTCACTAGTCTTCAACAGATTTTTTTTCTTACCTAGCATTCCATTTTGGACATGTTTCTGTGGCAGCATGCTAGCTGACTCCAGTCTTGTTACTCTTCAGTAATAAACAGATTATGATCTGGGAACATGCAGCCCAGAATACAGTGGCATTTTTTTATCCTTCCTGGAAGCTAGGTGTGGACATCTGAGTAAATTCTGGGCACCAGGATTTACACGGAAGCGTCTGAGACCAGTCCTCATTCCCTTCTATACTGAACAGCTACCTGTATTGTTTGGGTCTCTCTTCTGTGTCCTTCCTCCATCTCCCTGTCTATAAAGTAGACAACACCACCCAGAACCAAAGGAGTGGGACCAAGGGCAACAGAGAAATAAGATACGGAGGTCCAAGTGTCAACACTGTGGAGTGTCATAACAGCTCTGATCCTCCTCTTTTCTTAAGAGACAAATACATTTTGTTTAAGCCACTATTTTTCAAATTTTATTCTGTTACTTGCAACTGTCCTAATCCTAGAATCATAAGTGGATTGTAGGAGGTAGAAGAATCAGAGCATTTGATTCTAAGGACAGCTTTTTCATTCTGGAATCTGCAATCTAAGTTGTCTCAGTGGCTCCCTGGTAACCAATAAGAGAAAAAAAAAACAACCTTGAATCTCCAAATCAAGCAGTTATAAGCAATGTCTCTGAAATACAGCTTTTAGCAGGGGGTAGCCCAATAGCCCCAAGTCCCTTTCAATCACCTGCTAAGAGTTTTCTTGAATGACAACATTAGTCTTCATGCAATAGGGTTTAGTCTGGAGTCAGATTGCTGGAATTTTACATACTAGCTGTGCAAACTTAGTAAATGGCTTAATCTCTCCACGAAGCAGAAACTGATTGAACTTTAATTATTTTGCCAGGCACTGTTCTTGGGAAAACATGGAGGGGGAAAATGAACAAAAACGGTCCCCACTCTCATGGGTCTTGAGTTCTAGTGAGAGGAAAGAGAAAATTATCAAGTAAAGATATGATCAAGAATCAGTTAACAGGATAATTTCAGATAATGGAAAGTGGGAGGAAACTAAAGCAGGGTGTCGAGAGAGTGTTGCCAGCAGTCACAGTATCCAAGGCTAAGTTCAGATTTTAGGCTATTTCTAAAATTCTTTGGTAGTAATCACTGCTGGGGTTTAAGAGAACCTAATATATTGCAACTCTGCTTCCCACTTGACCTTGGTACCAGCTGAGAGAGAAAGCAAAAGACTTGAGGCTGACCCCACTCAGTCTGTCGTTTTTGTAACCAGGAAAAGCTAAATTCAAGTACATGGCTTGGTCTGTTGCAAAAATGAACTTTGGAATATTGAACCTCAGAATTAGACTATCTTTTCCATCCAGTCATTGGCAGGACTGCTTTGCTTACTTTTACTCACAAGTAACTTACAATTTAAAGCCTCAATTTAACAGGAAAGCACAAAGCAAAAATCTGATTATTAATAAAAAGAATCTTCACCACCACACAAGACTATGGTTATATTTTTAGTATCTTCAAGGAATCTATTTTACAACTCTTTCATCATCTTTTATTCTGATAACAAGGAAAATAGCTCACTTGCTGTTCTTGAGTCACTGAGTCATGTCCGACTCTTTTGTGACCCCACGGACTGTAGCCCACCAGGCTCCTCTGTCCGTGGGATTTCCCAGGCAAGAATACTGGAGTGGGATTGTTGTTTCTTTCCCCAAGGGAGCTTCCTAACCCAGGGGTCAAACCTGCATCTCCCGCATCGGCAGGTGATTCTTTACCACTGAGCCACCAATGAAGACCAGCTCACTCAATGCCTTGTGTTCTTTAGATGTTATGTCACTAGCTCAGAGCTTCCTATTTTTTTTTCAAGCATCTCTACTGAACATGCTCATGTCTACTGGTTTTATTTGAAGTCAAAGATTATTTTAAAAATTCAACATAGAAAAAGTTTAATTCTACAATATCTTTAGTAATAATCTATAGTTACACCTGAAACTAACAATGCCACAAAAGAGAAGTATCCTGAATTTTTGAAGTGCACAATCCTATAAAAATGAGGATTACAATGTTCTCTTTAAAATGTGTTTCTAATTCCCTCCAGTGAACCCACTGTCGAGAAATGAAAATCCAGGCTTGGATCTTTGCTGCTCCATTCTGATACGTCCTAAACCCAAGTCCATGTTTCTACTGAGGATTGTAGGGTCAGGCAGCAAGGCAGATTTACAGAGTAGGGACATTGGTGTGGGCATGTAACCTTGATCTCCACCACCCCTACCCCACTCATGATATAGCTTCAAATGTAAATTAATATCAGGGCAGATATTGTGGCATAGGGCATTGCATTGTCCTGGCATGCCAAACTCTCCCAAGAAATGAATTTTTCTTTGAGAGAATTTCCACAATCTAGATGCATGCCCTGGCATTCTCTTTCCTGGCTCTATTATTCCCCACACCCAGTTCTTGTTCTATTTTCTCTGACACTGTGGAATAAAATTAATGGAACAGAATAAATTAAGAGACTTGGTGCTTTATCATCTTAACTGCTCAGCAAATTGAACTGATACCTTGGGGAGATCAAAGGTATTTGCTGATAACTGCTTCAGAGAAAAGAGTTTTTTGTTTGTTTTTATTTACTTTTATGTTCTTTTTGTCATAAAGATATCATAAAGATCATACTGTTATGGTGCTGAATAGACAATAAATATAAAGCAAATGTGATAAGTAAAGTTTAGGAGGAAATGAGAACTTTATGCTTTCAAATTACACTGCAATATTTTGTCCCCAAATATCTATAGAACTGACAAACCTGGTCATCTGATTAAAAGGAAATAAGCAAAACATCTTTCAGTTCAGTTCAGTTCAGTCGCTCAGTCATGTCCGACTCTTTGCGACCCCACGAATCGCAGCACGCCAGGCCTCCCTGTCCATCACCGACTCCCAGAATTTACTCAAACTCATGTCCATCGAGTCGGTGATGACATCCAGCCATCTCATCCTCTGTCGTCCCCTTCTCCTCCTGCCCCCAACCCCTTAAGTTTTATTAAAAATTCTAGAGTATTTGTAACATTAAGAATATTGTAGAAATTCTCTTTGTGGAGGGTCTGGAATGAGATTTCTTTATTTGGGGAGAATTAGGGCTGAAACCTAGAATATTTTCTCAGTTTCTGTTGAAACTGCTGTGTGTCTCTTTGTGTGTGTGTGTGTGTGTGTGTGAGAGAGAGAGAGAGAGAGAGAGAGAGAGAGAGAGAGAAGAGGATACATAAGAGTGCTCGTGCACATAGGATTTTCTGCAGAGCTGAATTAACCATGCTAGCATATTGGAGGTTCTTTACCTAATTTGAGGTCTGTAGCTAAATCCAGGTTTAAAATGAGAATTTCCTAAATGAGGAGTAAAAGAGCAATCTTTGTACTTCAGATTCAAAGAAGGTAATTTTCTCTTACATTTTCTTTATTTTTTTTCCATGTGAGAAATGTGTCAGAAAGGACAATTTCTACAGGAATTTCAGGTCAAACAAGCAGGGCTGCTTCTCAATAGCTCAAAATTATGAGCAGAGAGGCCCACCTGTTATTCACTGGCCATCTTTAGCTTGAAGAAGATGAGTTCCTGGGGTTGAGAGGGGGCGGGGGAGAGTGCAGATGGCAAGAGAATGATGGAAAGACAAAGCTTTGAACCTGTACTGACAAAAGCCAGGGCAGATGGGATTCACATGGATGCAAAATTAGGTTCTCCAACTGCTTCTTAATGTCAAGTATCAATTTTTTTAGGTTCAATTATGTACTTTTGTCATTATGTGTTATGTGTCCCACAAAGCTGAATAATTCTACCTAGACTAACACCTACTAATTTTTCAGATGTAAGCTCAACATCACTTTCTCCAGGAAAACTTATTTTATCTTGAAGTTAGAATTAAAAAAAAAAAAAGTTTTCTCTTTTGATACCATGCTCCTTTTCTTTAGAGAAACATATGTGTAGAAACCCATGTATATGTGAAGGAATATGATGTATAATTACACATTAAGATATCCTGTTTCAAGTTTTTCCTCCCATATGGGGCCATATCCTGTAGCAGAGCAGGTGCCACATCCGGACAGTGGCACCAGATGGTAGACGGCCAATCCATATTTCATCAGAGAATAAATCAGTTAATGTTGCCTCATTTTCTCATATTGGAATTCGTGAGTTTCTTCGTCGTCAGTTCTAATTAAACTTTGATCAGCATTATCTCTCACCAGTTTAGATGAACAATTTCGTAGTTCTTTCTTCATTGCCAAGGGGATTTAATATTTAAAGGAGTTCAATAGTGATATGTTTTGCAAAGAGAAGAGTCATTTGAATGTGTAAACATTCCATATTCTTTTTCAAGGTGAAATTTATTTTTACAAATAATCCCTTGTTTATGGGGTGTTCCCTGCTAGGGCAGTGTCCTTTCACAACTGTTGAAACACACGTGTATTTTACTAAGGGACATGGTCACTTTTCACCACCCGACAGTACAATTTAATGGCATCTGGGGAGACTGGTTGCTTTTTGCTTGCAGATGGCTACAGGTGGTAAGTCTGTCCTTATAATCCCTAAATGCACGTTAGCTGTCAGGCCAGAGCCTTCTAGCTGCTGTTACAATCTTATGCCTCATGGAGCCCAGGGGGAAAGAAGAGATGGATGAATTGGTACCAACTACACTCGAGCCAGAAGACCTCCTGTTAGTATGACAAAATACAACAAAATCCACTACCCAGTTTGCTCAACTGATCAGGAATTTCAGGTTATGCAATTCGGATGCACACATGGATACTCTTTCCTGGGAAACAACACAGCTGAGTCAACAAAGCCAGAAACCTGGCCTTGGCTGTACTGTCCCCTCTGGTGACTATCCAGTTTATCTTTTTTCTTTTAGTCACAGATATCTCAAACAATGGCATATCTATTTAAAATACACTGGGCTCTAAATACCAGGTGATCTAACAGTCATTTAAACAGGAGGAAATGATTCTTCTCATGTTACAAGAAATCAGGATGGTGGCTGTTGCTGATGTCCCCTCGGTGGCTCACCAAGTCAGGACTTTGGCATTGGGGATCTCTGTGATTGTCATGGTCCTACCCACCTGGCTGTCAGGGGGACTGATGTAGTTCCCAGAAGCCTCTGTTCCCAACCCTAGGATCAGGGGCAAGTAGCAGGGAATTATAGCCCACTCCCATTCTCTTAGGAGGGAGAAGCGTTATTCATCAATTTCCTGCATCTATGACCTCCCCTTACATTTCACTGGCCATAACTGAGTTACATGACTACTCATGCTGGAAAAAAAAAATGATTATTAGGTTGTCCAATCATTTTAGTAAGTAACAGACAATGGAGAACGGGGTTGGAAATGTTTTGTAATGCTTTTTTTTTAATTGTTGTAAAAGTCACTTAATATAAAGTATACTATTTTAACCATATTTAACTGGGAAAGCTTGAAGGCAGGAGGAGAAGGGGACGACAGAGGACAAGATGGTTGGACGGCATCACAGATTCAATGGACATGAGTTTGAGCAGACTCCGGGAGATGGTGAAGGACAAGGAAGCCTGGCGTGCTGCACTCCATGGGTTTGCAGAGTCAGACACGACTGACTGAGCGACTGAACAACAAGTATGCAGTTCAGTGTCACGAAGTGGTGGTGGTGTGGTTTAGTCACCAAGTCGTGTCCGACTCTGCGACACCATGGACTGTAGCCCGCCAGGCTCCTCTGTCCATGGGATTCTCCAGGCAAGAATCCTGGAGTGGGTAGCCATTTCCTTCTCCAGTGCCACTAAGTACATTCACATTATTGTGCAACTCTCACCATCATACATCTCCTGAATTTTTCATCTCCCTAAACTGAACTTCTATCCCCATTAAACACTTAACTCCTCCTTTCCCCTTCCCCACTCCATCCAACTCTGGCCCCTGGCATCCACTTATGTACTTTCTGACTCTATGAATTTGACTATTCTAGGTACCTCGTATAAGGGGAATCAAACAGTAATTTGTCTTTATCTTTATAATGCATATTGGAGGAGAAGGAAATGGCAACCCACTCCAGTATTCTTGCCTGGAGAATTCCATGGACAGAGGAGCCTGGTGGGCTACAGTCCATGGGGTCACAGAGAATCAGACACGACTGAGCAACTAACACACACCCACACACAATGTATATTGGAATTAATTTTTAAGGTTGAATTAATATATGTCCTACAAACAGATTGTACCTTAAAAAAAAGATGGAAATGGTTTTTGAATAGGTGCACAATGGATTATAATCTGAGATTCTGCTTAATCCTTTATAATTTGTTTTATTCCCTGGTGGCTCAAATGGTAAAGAATCTTCCTGCAATGCAGGAGACCCAAGTTCAATCCCTGGATTGTTAAGATCCCCTGGAGAAGGGAATGGCAACCCACTCCAGTATTCTTGCCTGTAGAATTCCATGGACACAGGAGCCTGGCAGACTACCGTCCATGAGGTCACAAAGAGTCAAAATGACTGATCAACTGACATGCATAGGTCTGAAGCTGCATTCTTGGTGGTGATCTTCTCTCAAACATTAGAATGCACCTCCTTCTCTGTTCAGTTCAGTGCAGTCGCTCAGTTGTGTCCGACTCTCTGCGACTCCATGGACTGCAGCACGCCAGGCTTCCCTGTCCATCACCAACTCCCAGAGCTTGCTCAAACTCATGTCCGTCCAGTCGGCAATGCCACCCAACCACCTCATCTGTCATCCCCTTCTTCTCCTGCCTTCAATTTTTCCCAGCAAGAGGGTCTTTTCCAGTGAGTCAGTTCTTCACATCAGGTGGCCAAAGTACTGGAGTTTCAGCTTCAGCATCAGTCCTTCCAGTGAATATTTAGGACTTATCTCCTTTAGGATGGACTGGTTGGATCTCCTTGCAGTCCAAGGGACTCTCAAGAGTCTTCTCCAACACCACAGTTCAAAAGCATCAATTCTTTGGCACTCAGCTTTCTTTATGGTCCAATTCTCACATCCAAACATGACTACTGGAAAAATCATAGCTTTGACTAGACAGACATTTGTCAGCAAAGTAATGTCTCTGCTTTTTAATATGCTGTCTAGGTTGGTCGTAGCTCTTCTTCCAAGGGGCAAGCATCTTTTAATTTCTTGACTGCAGTCACCATCTGCAGTGATTTTGGAGCCCCCCAAAATAAAGTCTGTCACTGTTTCCATTGTTTCCCCATCTGTTTTCCATGAAGTAATGGGAGCAGATACCATGATCTTTTGTTTTTTGAATGTTGAGTTTCAAACCAGCTTTTTCACTCTCCTCTTTCACTTTCATCAAGAGGCTCTTTAGTTCCTCTTCACTTTCTGCATAAGGGTGGTTTCATCTGCATATCTGAGGTTATTGGTATTTCTCCTGGCAATCTTTATTACAGCTTGTGCTTCATCCAGCCCAGCATTTCACATGATGTACTCTGCATATAAGTTAAATAAGCAGGGTGACAATATACAGCCTTGAAGTACTCCTTTCCAGATTTGAAATCAGTCCACTGTTTCATGTCCTGTTCTAACTTTCTCAGGTACTGCACTTCCTAGAGTACTAAAGGTAGAAGTTTATAGCCGATGTAGTCAATTTGTTATCTATATAAAGGAAATAAGATCTGTAATTTCATGATTTGGGACATTTGAAAGGACACTAGGGTGAACTTCTCTATAATTTATTATTTTTTGAAAAGGTAATATGATATTAAAATGCCCCTCACCCACCCAGCCTTTCTAAAGTACACAGTTTAATCAAAATCTCTTCATGCTAGCAATGTTATCATATACTAGTAATTTACCAATCAATCACAGCCTCTTGGGTTTATTCATCATCCCCCAGCACATGACCTGTCACTAAATTTCTACCTGTGGTATCTTTTAAGTCATCTGTGCTCTTGAAGGGCAAGTGGATTCTCATTTCACTTAGCCAGGAATAAAAATAAAAATGGGCTCATCTTTTTTGTTATTATTGGTAGTTCAGTATGTGATGCTGGAAAGTCACCTAATGTACTAAACTTTCGCATGAAAGAAAGAAAACAGAATCTGCATAATCTTCCTGTAATTGTGATGTGGGGCTGAAATTGATTGACCTGAACTATTTAAATTTTTTCATCTGTATATAATTAATAAAAAATGAGTTCTGCAAACCAAACAATATTTTTGAAATTCATGTGTTTGGGAGTCTTGATTTGACCTCTTTGAAAATAGCCTGCAGCTCTGTTATTTGTTTGTTTCCTTGATTGGACCCCAGGAATTGCTCATGCACAGAAGCTCTTACTGACTCAATGATTTCTCTTTTGCATACAAATGTTCTATTTTTTTTTTTTTGCTGTCATCAAATGTCCATGTGATACAATCTACAAATGTGAAGACTATGCTCATCCAGAGAGAGTTTAGTGTTTAAATAAAATATACAGCAAAGTTAATCTGGTATACATTTAATGATGTGTATAATTGTTATTGTGCTGCATGGTAATTGGGCGTACGTTGTAAGTTACTCATATCATAGCAATGGAGGCTCTATGTATAGAGAGACTGGCATTTTACAGTCAGCAGTGAGAAGGAGTTGAGACTAGGAAGAGTGAGAATGGGAGGGAGATTGTGAAAAGCCTCTTCCTGATCACAGGAGGACTGAACATTTACCTGTTTTCTCCTGGCTCTCTTAGATCTGATCTTAAGGAAAGATGCGTAGCATCTCAGGGATTTTCCTATACTGATTTCCCCAGGATTTAGGTGGACCAACATGTCAATCTATACCGGGGCTTCTTAAGCACTTACATGTGGGTCTCATTTTGAAAAGAGAAGACGCTGATTAAAGGAGTAAAGTGTCCAACAACTGTCAACTGAACAAGCAGGAAAAAACAACAACAACAACAACAACAAACATTTTCTACATACAATTATCTTGATCAGAGTGCATGCTCAGTCACTTCAGTCGTGTCCAACTCTTTGCGACCCCAGTGGACTGTAGCCCACCAGGCTCCTCTGTCCATGGGATTCTCCAGGCAAGAATACTGGAGTGGGTTGCCATTCCCTCCTCCAGAGGATCCTCCCAACCTAGGGATCAAACCTGGGTCTCGCACATTGCAAGCAGATACTTTACCATCTGAGCCACTAGGGAAGTCTAATTACCTAAATATACAGAATGTTGCTTGTGGCTCAACTGGTAAAGAATCCACCTGCAGTGCAGGAGACTTGGGTTTGATCCCTGGTTTGGGACAAATCTCCTGGAGAAGGGAAAGACTCCAGTATTCTGGCCTGGAGAATTCCATGGACTGTATAGTCCATGGGTTTTCGAAGAGTCAGGCATGACTGAGTGGCTTTCACTTTCACTTTGCACAGAGTGTTCAATTGTGAATCAACTGAAGCAATTTCTGCTTCACAGAGGTTATAGCCTGGTGAGAGAAACAGATGGTATATAAATACGCATGTAATGCTGCTGCTGCTGCTGCTGCTGTTGCTGCATCGCTTCAGTCGTGTCCGACTCTGGGCAACCCCATAGACGGCAGCCCACCAGGCTCCCCCGTCCCTAGGATTCTCCAGGCAAGAACACTGGAGTGGGTTGCCATTTCCTTCTCCAATGCATGAAAGGAAAAGTGAAAGTGAAGTCACTCGGTCTCCCTCTGAAATAGCCCCCTATCTTTTCTTCAAACATGCCAGGCAAGTTTCTACCTCAGCGCTTTTGCACTTGCCATTCTCTGGCTGAAGGCTCTACTGCCAGATAGCTGCAGGGATCGTCTCATTTCTTCTGGATTTACTCGAAAATCACTCTGTAACACCTGCTATGGCCTCCTTATCTAAAACTGCAGTTCCTCCTATACTTTATGTTAATCTTCCCTGCTTTTAGAGTTCTTCTTAACACTTATCACCTAATGAACTATATATTAATATATATATATATAACTATAATTATATAACCATATAGAACTACATATATATGTATATGTCATTCATTATATAATATATATACACATTTGGCTGGGCTGCATGGCTTGTGGGATCTTAGTTCCTTGACCAGGAATGGAACCTGGGCCCTTGGCAGTGAAGACACAGAGTCCTAACCACTGGACCACCAGGGAATTTCCTAAGAAACTGTATTTTATTCATGTATCTTACTTATTTATCATCTGACCCCCATGTACTGTAATCTGTGAGGGCAGGGATTTGTGTCAGCTTTTTTCACTACAGTATCTTAGCCATTAGACTAGAACCTGGCGCGTAGGAAGCATTCAGTACACCTTTGCATATTGAGTGGATGAGTGGTTGACACTGCTTTTTTGGTGCGCTTGGTTTGTTTTCTTCCCTGCCTCATGGTATTTGCTCTAATTCAGTCCCTCTCTTCTCTTACAGGCATACCCCGCTCTGCATCATCTCAGGCTCTTTGCTTCTGCTTCTCCAGCAATCTGACACATCTCCTGGGTTTTTAGATAGTGAGTCAAATTCTGTTCCTTCTTTCTTGCCTTTAATGATTATTTGTAGGGCACCGGATACCAAGCAGGACCCTATGGGGCTCCTAGGCACAAAAACCTCCCTGTGTTCCCCATTTCTTGATTACAGGAAATAGGCTTCATTCAGCTTCCTTGAACTCCCCTGAGTTCCAGCGGCAGGTTCAAACAGAGGCTAATTAGGGAAGGGAGGAGACTGAGAGAGAAGGGAGGGACAGTCAAGAAACAATAGGGGTAGCGTCCTGATAGTGAAGGAAATGAGTACGTGCTCAGTCATGTCAGACTTTTAGTGACCCATGGACTCTAGCCTAGTAGGCTCTTCTGTCCATGGAATTTCCCAGGAGAGGATACTGGAGTGGGTTGCCATTTCCTCCTCCAGGGGATCTTCCTGACCCAGGGATTGAACCTGCCTCTCCTGAATTGCAGGTGGATTCTTCACCACTTGAGCCACCGGGGAAGCCCATAGAGTCCTGCTTCCCCCTCAAGGGCTCTATATAACAATATCTTTGAGCTGTTTTACAGTTAATCCCAGCAAGTGGAAGAAGTTAACAGTGGCTGCCCACCAGTATGTAGACCCCAGACTAGTTGTAACCAGAAGGTTGATGATGCTGACTCCCTCTTACCTCGCCACCAACCAATCAGAAGAACGTCCACGAGCTGATCACATTTGGTTTGAGCCATTATGATAAAACTCCTCACTACTCCCTCCAGGTTAGGACACACAGTTTTGAGGGTATTAGCCTGCTGTGGCCCCACTTTGCCCAGAAAAACAATAAAGCTATTCTTTTTACTTCACCCCAAACTCTTGTCTCTGAGAATTAATTTGGTGTCAGGATATAGACTTCCCTGGCTTCCCTGGTGGCTCAGACTGTAAACTATCTGCCTGCAATGTGGGAGACTCAAGTTCGATCCCTGGGTCGGGAAGATCCCTTGGAGGCAGATGACAACCCACTTCAGTATTCTTGCCTGGAGAATCCCATGGACAGAGGAGCCTGGTGGACTACCATCCATGGAGTTGCAAAGAGTCAGACACTACTGAGAGACTAACACTTTCACATTTTCAGGATATAGAGGCTGGACTCAGCTTCACACCTACTTTGTACCAGGCACCGTTCTGGTCATGGGGGATTTGATGACAAAGAAGACAATATTCTTGTCTTTACAAATTTAGACTTTAATCAAGAGGTTCCCCCTCGCCCCAAGAGATTCTGTTTTGTGACAAACACCTCTCCCCTCTCTGCTGCCTTTACCTGTCATAGGGCAGCTCTAACAGCAGTGGCCAGCCTGGCGGAGCATCTGCTGTTAAAGTAAATAAACGTGGCACAAACAAAAAACAGCATAGGATGTAGGAGCCAGGAAGGAGAGAGGAGCCTGTCTGGTGCAAACACTGCAGAGGGAGGCAGAGGTGCCTGGGCAATGCCCCCCAAAAGGATTTACTCAATTGGGAGAGGGTGGTAAGGTGAAGACTCTCTGCTGTGCTTAGTCGCTCAGTCGTGTCCGACTCTTTGCGACCCCATGGACAATAGCCTGCCAGGTTCCGCTGTCCATGGGTTCTCCAGGCAAGAATACTGGAGTGGGTTGCCATGCCCTCCTCGAGGGCATCTTCCCAACCCAGGGATTGAACCCAGGTCTCCCACATTGCAGGCGGATTCTTTACCATCTGAGCCATGAGGGAAGCCCATGAATACTGGAGTGGGTTGCTATCCCTTCTCCAGGGGATCTTTGTAGACAAATGCAAGCTGGTCATCCAATTACCCAGTAGTGTTTTACTTCCTCTTTACGTGGTCAGGAGGATTATCTCATTCTGAATTTGTTCTTAGATAAATTAGAATGGCCGCTGCGGAAGAATGGCTACATCTGTGTAGACCGTAAAAAGCAATGAAGCACTGCCATCCCAATTCCCATAAGCACATGGCTTTACAAAACTTGATTACTCACAGGATGTACCATTTGAAATGCACATATTGCACACTCTAAATGACACACTTCTAATGTGGCAGATGCTGACAGAAAGTTAACTGAAAAATCTAACAGCTTACGAAAAACCTGAATGAAATTTTTGGCCAACCCAACATTCTGTAAGATAAGCACACATACTCAAAAAGGAGATACAAAATATAGGAGCAATAAGCACTTTTCTATCCCTTCCCCCTACACACCCCTTTTCCCGACACATGGATGCGTGCGCACGCACACACACACACACACACACACACACATCTTCACACGCACATAAACCCCTCATGAAAATGAAAAGAGAAGAGCTTCCTTCACAGGCTACCAGGAAAAAGCCTTAATTCTCTCCTGGGCCTTCTGATGTAGTGTCTGCCCTTTTAAATGAACCCAGTTTGCCCTTATGAGCCTGAGCTGGGATTACTTAAAGGCTGTGCAAGACCTCTGAGCTCCATCCTTGGAATGCTGCCAGGTCATTTTCTATCTGCCAGAAGTGCTAATCCTTGATCTTGGTGTGATTAGATCATCATCTTTTCAGATAATAATTTTTGTGGCTTTCTCCCCACATCTTTTCTTTAACAACGTCCCTATCTTTCTCTCTCCCTCCCTCTACTGCCTCCATCCAAGCTTAACCTAGACTCAGCTCAGCTTTTTTCAGTGGCTGTTGGAGGTGGGGGCAGGGTTGGGAGTCTGGTTAGAATGGAAAGCACTAGTAACCTGCACCTCTTGACTTTCTTTACTCAAAATCTAAGCCCTCAGGATAATTAGAGGGCTTGTAAAGTTGCTAGAAAGGCGAAGTGAATGTGTGTGGGTGAAATGATTTGGAAGAAACCCAGGGGAGAAAGATTTCCTGCAGTTTTTGCAAAGGTTCTGTTGGATTGCAACAGCGTTTGCAGTCTTAAGGTTTTATCAAGAAAAGAGACCTGAAAAAAAAAAAAAGAGACCCGAACGTTCCTCCTGACAAAAATGCCAGCATTAACCGTGACTCCAGGAGGACTGGCTGCACAGAACGTTGGGAAGTTGGAATCCCAGGCACCTCATTAATGATTTCCATATGCAAAACCCGGGTTGAAAGTGACAAAGAGCTGGCAGAAAGCAGACATGTGGACAAAAATTACAGGATTCTCCAAGTGATCTATGAAGACAGCAGACCAGAATCCGGGCTTTGGTGATGTAGAAAAATGGGAATAGCAGCAAAATGCTTGTGCATGGAGAAACTCCAAGAAATAACTGTTTTCTACTGATATGGTGGAATGAAGCTCAAAATAGAAATTAATTTGATATATACAAAATAAAGAGGTCTGATGGCTCTGGCTGGGGTTTTTACCTTGCAGTGTTCTCATCCTTTCTTCCACTACAAAAACTCTGGCCCACTTTAGAGAAATTATATCTTTTCCACTTGAGGAGACGTGATGAAATTGTTGATCAAGTCTTTCTACAGAAAATTGGAGAAGGCACAAAGTTCAGACTAGACCAGTTAGATTTCTCCTCTTAGGACTTTGAGAAAAGTGATGCAAGTGCAAAGAACTGTTGGATCTGATCGATCTGTTTTAGAAGTCATCAGTTCCTGCCACCGAGATCCTCAGGGCTTCTCTGGGTTCTGCCCTTCACAAGTTCTGTTCTTCGGGTTTGTGTTGGATGCCAAGAATCTTCCTTTTCAACTTAGAAAGGCTGTTAGTAGGAATACAAAGTTAAAGAGAATTGGCATTTTGGTTCCAACTCCTAAAATGAACAATTCTTCGAAGTGTTACACCATCCTACTGCACATGGCTTCGAATTAAGGAACTGTTGATGAATTGCAGCTGTAGTTGGCCTTGACTCTATGCCAAGGTATGCATTTTGGCATCTGTTTTGGTTTCTCATGCTGATTCTTCTTTTCCCTGAATCAGCCCAAGTGGTTGATTCTTTCTACTCCCCTTCTCCCAGAATCTGCTTCACAGGAGGAGGACCAGAGAGTTAGTCACTGACCCCAAAGCTCCTGATCAATGAGAAGATGCTGTATCATCTTCAGTATGTTTCAAGATGCAGTTTATTTCATTGATATCTAGTTTTTAAAACATTAGCATGAACCCTCTTGATCAGTGGCTGATATAAAGAACAAGATTAAGTTTTGTCCCAAAACCAGAGTGATTTTTCTTTCACCCTTTGGTGTCATTTCCTTCTATCTGAATTGTAGCTTTTGTTTGCTAGACAAATGCCATGCTAAATTTTTTATTTTACTGAAAATTATTCATCTTAAAATATTAGTGAATTCACAATTGCAACCCAATATTGAATATCTTCATTTATTTTGCCAAAAGTTTACTTCAAATATTTATCAATGTTGTTTTGAATCATTCTATAACAAATTTAATTTTATACTTTTCAGTTCAGTTCAGTTCAGTTGCTCAGTCATGTCTGACTCTTTGTGACCCCATGAATCATAGCACGCCAGGCCTCCCTTTCCATCACCAACTACCAGAGCCCACCCAAACCCATGTCCATTGCGTCAGTAATGCCATCCAACCATCTCATCCTCTATCATCCCCTTCTCCTCCTGCCCTCAATCTTTCCCAGCATCAGGGTCTTTTCAAATGAGTCAGCTCTTTGCATCAGGTGGGCAAAGTATTAGAGTTTCAGCTTCAACATCAGACCTTTCAATGAACACCCAGGACTGATCTCCTTTAGGATTGACTGGATGGATCTTCTTTTAGATACATATTTTCTTGATTTTGAGTGTTTCCTCCTTTTTTGCAGTTTAATCATCAATATTTTAGTATGATTGTGGTGGTAAATATAAACTACGTTTTTGTCAAACATAGAACTTTAGGCCATAAAGTATGAATTTTACTGTATATAATTTTTTTTGAATGAAAAAAGCAGGTTTTTTTTTTTTTTTTCCTTTTCAGTTTCTTACAAAAAACTGTAAATAAGGAGATAAAAATAAATGCAATTTTTTGTTATCACACTTGGATATCCTCTGGCCTGGATTATATCTGAGGTCTGTAAATAACTCATGAGGTTACATTACTTACACATAGCTTACGTGAGATTTTCTGGGGAGCCATAAATCTGTATATTCCAGTTTTGATAGGTGATCCTACATAGATCATAATCCTTCTAAAGACGTTACGTAGATAAAGATTCACCTCCTAGTAAACATTATTTACATGTTTTCCTGAAGGTCAGTCTTCAAGTGTTTACAAGTACATTTGACTAGATCACCTTCCTCATTTCTTCTCTGGAGATGCCACTTCCCCATTTCCCACGTGAAAAAGTGGATGTAGTCCTGCTGTTACTTCCTTTTTGGAACTTTTTAAGTCAGAAAATCTCACCAAGCCTCTCTCCCTCTTTCTGTCTCTCCCAAATAGATTTTTTCCCCCTTGTACTTTGGAAGATGGTCACCAACAGCTTTATCTTAGAAACTCCAGTAGAAAGAATTATCATCATCATTTTTTGTTTCTTCATTTCACTCTCAGAATCCTAGGGAATTTAGGGATGGTTCCTTTTGAGGTCATGTGCCGTCTCGCTGTTGGAGGATTTAAGCCCCTGGATCAAATTGAATCAGGCAGTAAGTTCTATTATTTAAGAAGAGAGACAGGAAAACTTCCTGGGCAGCAAATCTAATAGCCCAGAGTCCAATAAAATGTCAATCATTTTTGTCTTAAACACAATCAGAATTTGGTCAGAATCCTCGTATTTTGTTCATAAATATGCTTCCTAGGTAGCTCAAATGGTAAAGAATCTGCCTGTAATGCAGGAGACTAGGGTTTGATCCCTGGGTCGGGAAGATCCTCTGGAGAAGAAAATGGGAACCCACTCCAGTATTCTTGCCTGGAGAATTCCATGGACAGAGGAACCTGGCGAGATATAGTCTATGGTGTAGCAAAGAGTCAGACATGACTGAGCGACCAACACTTTCATATTCTTAAAGATATTTTTAACCATGGTATTTTTTATCCATGGTTATTAGATGTAAGTTTAAAGTAAGACTTTTGCTTAAAAATATCTCACTAATATAGAGTTATTATTTTTCAAGTTAGTTTTTTGAAGGAAATTATACTCTTCTTTAAAGTATTCTGCAAATATTGAAAAGATTTCTGAAATTTTCTATAGAAAAGCTTTCAAAATCAATTTGTGAATTACACAAGAAAATTATTCTTGTTACTTCATAACAACATATTAAATTTTAATGTCTGCAGTCAAATGTTTTATCATTAGCATTTGTCTTAAGAGAAGACTCTGAAAGTTATTAAATATAGAGTGACAAAAAATAATTTTGGAAGTCTTTAGGGATCAAATCACTGCCAAATTAACAAACAGTAGTATTTTACTCTGCCACTGCAGGCTAATCCATACAATGGAATGCTGGATGTGGAGAAAACAGTGGCAATAAATCCTAAAACAAAGTATGCTTATTTAAGACATTTTTAAAATAAAATTCATGGTCTCTTTGGAAATGCCAAAAGATTTATTTCCAATTTTGTTTCCTAATATACATTTTGATGATATGACCACACAGTTGGATCTATCTTCAACAGTAAATATATATATATATATATATAACCTCAGATATGCAGGTGACACCACCCTTATGGCAGAAAGCAAAGAAGAATTAAAGAACCTCTTGATGAAAGTGAAAGAGAGTAAAAAAGTTGGCTTAAAACTCAACATTCAGAAAACTAAGATCATGGCATCTGGTCCCATCACTTCATGGCAAATAGATGGCAAAACAGCAGAAACAGTGGCCAACTTTGTTTTTTGGGGCTCCAAAATCACTGCAGGTGGTGATTGCAGCCATGAAATTAAAAGATGCTTGCTCCTTGGAAGAAAAGTTATGACCAACCTAGACAGCATATGAAAAAGCAGAGACATTACTTTGCCAACAGAGGTCCATCTAGTCAAAGCTATGGTTTTTCCAGTAGTCATGTACGGATGAGAGAGTTGGACCATAAAGTTGAGTGCTGAAACATTGATGCTTTTGAACTGTGGTGTTGAAGACTCCTGAGAGTCCCTTGGACTGCAAGGAGATCCAACCAGCTCATCTTAAAGGAAACCAGTCCTGAATATTCACTGGAAGGACTGATGCTGAAGCTAAAACTCCAATACTTTGGCCACCTGATGCAAAGAACTGATTCATTTGAAAAGACCCTGATGCTGGGAAAGATTGAAGGTGGGAGGAGAAGGGGATGACAGAGGATGAGACAATTGGATGGCATCACTGACTCAATGGACATGAGTTTGAATTACCTCTGGGAGTTGGCGATGGACAGGGAGGCTTGGTGTGCTGCAGTCCATGGGGTCACAAAGAGCCGGACACGACTGAGCAACTGAACTGAACTGATATATATATATCTACTGTAGATGTTTGCATGCTCAGTTGCTCAGTTATGTTAGACTCTTTGCAACCCTTTGGACTGTAGCCTGCCAGGTCTCTCTATCCATGGGATTTTCCTGACAGGAATACTGGAGTGGCCATTTTCTCCTCCAGATGATCCCACTGACGCAGAGATCAAACCAGTATCTCTAGTGTCTCCTGCTGAAGGTGGAGAATCCACTGAAAGTGGATTCTTTACAACTGAGCCACTGATGAAGCTGCCTATAGATAGATACAGATATAGATAAAGATATATGGGATCATAGTACAAAAATATGTGATTATAATGAAAAGTGTGGCCTCTAATCATTCTGGGTAACTGACTGAGAACTAATTATGTCTTCGTCACCATTTTCTTCCCACTCCAGTCTTTGAGTAGACAAGGATCACCCTATCTGATTTACTAGAGAACTGAAGGCACTTCTCGTCCCTCCTGACACTTTCAGGGTCTTGTTTTTGCATTTTTGCAAACCAGCTTGGGAGCACCTTCAAGGGGGATCTTGTTTGGTTTGGCTTCTCCTTTTGCCCAGAGTGCTGCTACTTTCTGAGGTGGAGAGAGAAAAGGCTCATCAAAAAGGACAGGTGTGGGTCCACCACCACCAAAACTCCCAGTAACCCCACCACCGCAACCAGTACCAGCAGCACCAGCACCACCACAAATCAGCTCAGGTCTGCTTAGCCTCTAACTGTGAGTTGAGAGTAACAGAAATATACTCTCCCAAGAACAGAGAAGAAGAAAAAAAAAAAGAAAAACGGTTCTTCTCTAGACCTTCTCAGAGGAATAACATTTCTGTTAAGAATTTTGGAAGGATGAATAGGGCTCAGCAGGAGGGCAGGGGAGAGTGAGGGAGATAAGATCTCCAGACCAAGGAGACACAGTATTAAGTGTGAAGGGTCAGGAACTTCTAGCAGTTCACTGTGGACCAAGACCAGTGGCTTCAGGCCATGAAGTATCCTGGTTTGTCAAAGAATTTGGACTCTACGAAATCTGAGAACTACTTCAAATGGAGAAGCAATACGAGCAGACTGCAATTTGGAAATACCAGTGTTGCTGCAGCTAGAGGAGGGATGCAGGCAGATGGAGTTAGAAACAGGTTCCCAGTATCTTTCATGTGAGAATAGGTGAAATATGCAAGCTTGTTCAGGGGCAGGGAGAATGGAAAAGGGAGACATGTAGGAGCTATTACGGATAACTGACGATCTACTGGGTGTGAGGATTGAAAGGGAGGCATTCTTACTGCCGCACTCAGAAAACTGCAAAAACTAATTACAATGATCCACTCACCTTGTTTAAAATGCTTTCATTGACTCTGAGGTTTTCAGACAAAGATGAAATTCATCTACTCACCTTTGCATCTCTAGTACCGAACGTTTAGTACCGAGTGTACTTAATAAGTACAAGTATTTTTCATCTCATCTCCTTCTCCCTGGTCTCTGAACATGCATGTATGCTAAGTCGCTTCAGTTGTGTCAGACTCTTTGTGATCCTATGGACTGTAGCCCTCCAGGCTCTTCCATCCATGGGATTCTCCAGGCAAGAATACTGGAGCGGGTTGCCATGGCCTCCTCCTGGGGATTTTCCAAACCCAGGGATCGAACCTGCGTCTCTTATGTCTCCTGACTTGGCAGGTGGGTTGTTTACCACTAGTGCCGCTTGGGAAGCCCACATGAGCTATTTAAGTTGATCTTTCCCTGAGGGTGAAGAAAGATTTTAAAGGAGATAAACTGAGGTTTCTGTCAGTGGCAGAACTGGCAAGAGCTCTTGGGACTCACAGTGACAACCTGACACACATTTTGCTCAAATAAGGTAGTTAGGGTAAATTTCTCAATAACCTATAAATTGTAATATAAAGATTATGATTATGCTCTATTGCACATTTTACATTTGCTGAGTTGGTCCTTGGTCTTTGGTAGAATAGTAATAAGTGTTCTTAGGGTGAGAGATATGAATGTTCTAATCTCAGCATGACCATAAGCTCAGACTATTTATTATTTTAAATGACCTTTTTTCATATAAGTGAAACTCAGGGGTATTTTAAAGTGTAGAATGTTGGCAAGGCCATCTGATATATTCCTATAAATGCATACCCTGAGGCCTTTCCTGAACATAGTTAACCCATTTGGGATAAACATTCTTAAAATTATCCTACATCAAATAAATATTGACATGTTTTTAAGGTCATTTGCTACAAGACTAGAATTTTAACAGAAAGCTAGATTTGATGTAATTTTTTAAACCACTAAGTGGAATTGAAATTCATGGCATTTATTTGAGAGTATAAATCTTAAGCATTAAGAAATCATTTTGAATTTCTGTAGTTCCTGTCATACCCTAAGCTGCTGGTATATATATAGGCTATTCACATACAATGCCTGTAAAATATTCTTTATATCCCATTTTTTTCTAAAATGCCCAGAAACCTAAGGATTTGAGGTGATAAAACAGAAGATTCTTTTTCATTGTATTATACATTTATTCATTATATATATAAGGGATAAATTCCAAGCTATTATTTATCTCTGTGCTTTTCACTTTTTCCTTTCTGGATTATGCTTCATAGATAATAAAGGAAACAAAAAGACCGAGAATTGGGTCTGGGAGGGCAAAACTAGAGAGGAAAAATAGTTTCTATTATTGAGATAGACGATGGATTTAGAGAGGCAGGGCAAAAGGTTGTCATTCCTCTAATGAATATTTTTGTTCCACATTGAAGCACAAATATGTTTCAGGATTTGTGTGTGAGGGGGTATCCATAATGAGAAGAAACATTCTTCTTCGGAGACAAATAGCAAGAACATATCTCATCTCACAATAAAACTAGATACACGTTTTGTTTATGTGACAAGAGAATTGATGATGTCTTTACATCTCACAGAGTAACCTCTTAATTTCTGGGTTCCCAGGATCAATCCTAAATTCCCCATCCACCTTAGATCAGGCTTTTGGCAAAAACTTATTCTAAGAAATTGCTATGCTTCCCAGTTTTGGTTGCTTATGTGTGAGGGGGTGTGGGCGGGGGACAGGAAGTTGTTCAATTAAAAATAATTACTATGCACAATTGCTGAAGAAGGGAAGAAATGGCTTTTACATCTTGATTTTTAAAAACAAAATCACTGAGGCAATACCTTTATAAGATGATGCACTCTGTTTCCAAGTCCATGCATGACCACTCCTGGAACACCTGCCCTTTCTCCCAAGTCACCTTGAGTTGGCTTTGTTATCATTGCTTTCTGAAAATCAAGCACTGGCAATGCCTTTCTGTCTCTCCCACTCTTACTCCTACTTAAAGTAAAGTCCAAAAACCAACTTTTGGGGTTTAAAGATGATTCCCACAGTCAAAGCAGATCATAAGCATTCAAGTGAGGCTGTCAGATGAAGAAGACATAACATTTAAATGCTTAGGTGGTAGACAAAATCCTTCCCTCCCCTTACAGCGGTGACCATGCTCTAATCCTCAGAACCTATGAATATGTTATATGACCTGGCATAAGAGACTTTGCAGGTATACTTAAAGATAAATTATCTCAGATTTTCTGGGTAGGCAGGCTTCCCTGGTGGCCTAGTAGTAAAGAGTCTGCCTGCTAGTGCAGGAGACAGGGGTTCAATCCCTGGGTCAGGAAGATCCCCTGGAGAAGAAAATGGCAACCCACTCCAGTATTCTTGCCTGGGACATCCCATGAACAGAAGAGCCCGGTGGGCTATATAATCCATGGGGTTGCAAAAGAGTCAGAAACAACTTAGTGACTAAATAACAGCATCAATCTGAATAGGCACAGCAGAGAACCTGCTCTGGCTGGAGTCAAAGAGAGGCAGCAGCAGAAGTTAGTGACAACCCTGCATGCAAGTTGGCTATTGGAGGAGGCCACATGGAAAATATGAGCACAAATGTGGGCAGCTTCTAACAGTAGAGACCAGTGCAGGGGGATGGCCATAAAATACACAAGGATCTCAGTCCTCCAACCATATGGACCTGAACTGAACCGACAAGCTGAGTTAGCTGTGAGTCACACTCTAGACCAATGAATGCAGCCCTCATGACACACTCATTTTGGCCTTGAGAAACCCTACACAAATACCCGTTTAAGCCTACCCAGACTTCTGACCTACAGACGTTGTAAGAATAAAAAACAATAACAGGGACTTCCTTGGTGGTCCAGTGGTAAGAATCTGCCTGTCAATGCAGGGGACACGAGTTCGATTCCTGGTCTGGGAACTAAGATGCCACATGCTGTGGGGCAACTAAGCCCCCACACCACAACTACTGAAGCCCGCTCGCCCTAGAGCTCTGCTCCAAAACAAGAGAAGCCACTGCAATGAGAAACCTGCACATTGCAAAAAGAGAAAGTCCATGCACCAGAACAAAGACCCAGTGCAGCCAAAAATAGATAGATAAATAAAATAAATGTTAACTATAATGGCTCAGGCCAATCCCATCACTTCATGGCAAATAGATGGGGAAATAATGGAAACAGTGACAGACTTTATTTTCTTGGGCTCCAAAATCACTGCAGATGGTGACTGCAGTCAAGAAATTAAAAGATGCTTGCTCCTTGGAAGAAAAGCTATGACCAACCTAGACAGCATATGGAAAAGCAGAGACATTCCTTTGCCGACAAATGTCTGTCTAGTCAAAGCTATGATTTTTCCAGTAGTCATGTATGGATGTGAGAGTTGGACTATAAAGAAAGCTGAGCACTGAAGAATTGAAGCTTTTGAACTGTGATGTTGGAGAAAACCCTTGAGTCTCTTGGACTGCAAGGAGATTAAACTAGTCAATCCTAAAGGAAATCAGTCCTGTATCTTCACTGGAAGGACTGATGTTGAAGCTGAAACTCCAATACTTTGGCCACCTGATGCGAAGAACTGACTCATTGAAAAAGACCTTGATGGTGGGAAAGATTGAAGGCGGGAGGAGAAGGGGACGAAAGAGGATGAGATGGTTGTATGGCATCACCGACTCGCTGGACGTGAGTTTGAGCAAGCTCCAGGAGTTGGTGATGGACAGGGAAGCCTGGCGTGCTGCAGCCTTTGGGGTTACAAAGAGTCGGACATGATTGAGCCACTGAACTGAACTAAATCGATAATGGCTCAGGCAGTAAAGAATCTGTCAGCAATGCAGGAGACCTGGGTTCAGTCCCTGGGTCAGGAAGATCCCCTGGAGAAGGGAATGGCAACCCCCTCCAGTATTCTTGCTTGGAGAATTCCTGAGGTTACAGTCCATGGTGTCGCGAAGATTTGAACAAAAGTGAGTGACTAACACTTTAATAAAAATAACAACAACAAAAACAAACCCTTCCAATGTTATATTAAGTCACTAAGTTTGTGGAAATGTTACAGAAGCAATAGAAAACTTAGAGATGTAGCTACAAATTCTAATAGAATCTTTACTTCTACTTTTACTGTTAAAGTTTTGACAGTGATTAGGGAGAAAGGAAAATCAATTTATTTATTTATTTTTACAAATTGTGAAATTATTTGTTCTAGCTCTGTGAAGAATACTGTTGGTAGCTTGATAGGGATTGCTATTGCTAAGAATAAAATACTTAGGAATATATCTACCTAAAGAAACTAAAGACCTATATATAGAAAACTATAAAACACTGGTGAAAGAAATCAAAGAGGACACTAATAGATGGAGAAATACACCATGTTCATGGATTGGAAGAATCAATATAGTGAAAATGAGTATACTACCCAAAGCAATTTATAGAAAATCAATTTAGAGTAGCTTTTCCTCAAAATTTACCAATTTTTTTGTCAGACAAGTTTCAGTCAGTAAAAAAGAAACCATTGCAGGTATTTTGAGTAGGAAGGATATAATATAAGACATTAAGCACTTTAAAAAACAATAACAAAAACAAGGGTTGAAGAAACAAAAGTGAGCAAAACCACCTCTCATGAAACATGGAAATTGAAAGAACTACAAGTAACCACTGCTGCTGATCTCAGTTATCTGTGGTACCAAAATGAGTTGTTCTCAGAATGACTGGGAGCAGTTGGCAAAGCTTCATGTCTACTGCTTGCTAAAGTGAATGCTTGCCTTGCTCTGCAGGAGGAATAATAATGGCTTCTGCCTCTGTCCTGCTTTCTGAACCTCACGTAACTGGTGGAATCTAACCCAGAAACTAGGCTTCCATCTCGTGCAATACAGAGACAAGAACAGAAGGAAAACAGCCCTGAGTGGCTGGCACATGGCTGTACATCATTGTTGCCATTGCATCAATACCCACATGTAGAAAGATGAAGAAAAATGAAGCAGGAAGAGGAAAAAATCACCATCCACCAAAGTATTCAGTGACAAAGATTCAGACACAAAATGAAATGGAAAAAGCTCCATTGTATCCAGATGAGTACCTCCACTCTACATCTCTAGATGTCTTTTTCTGCACTCACACAATATGACATCATGGAATACTAAAAACTAGTTCCATTTTCTCCTTTTACATAAAAGGAATGGAAAAAGTCTATAGAGATTGTGTGATAGTCCAAAACAAGTTGGCTGGTTAGGCGGTAAACAGGCTCAAGGGCTTATGGAGTCTTTCTAGTCTCCCAACTTTCTGTCAAGGTCTAGGAAATGTCTAGGTTTTTACCTAACTTAGAGGATAACACGGAGAAGGTGATGGCACCCCACTCCAGGACTCTTGCCTGGAAAATCTCATGGATGGAGGAGCCTGGTAGGCTGCAGTCCATGGGGTCACTAAGAGTTGGACACGACTGTGCGACTTCACTTTCACTTTTCACTTTCATGCATTGGAGAAGGAAATGGCAGCCCACTCCAGTGTTCTTGCCTGGAGAATCCCAGGGACGGGGGAGCCTGATGGGCTGCCCTCTATGGGGTCGCACAGAGTCGGACACGACTGAAGCGACTTAGCAGCAGCAGCAGCAGAGGCTAACAAGTTAGTCTGTTACCGTGTATGGACGTTGGCAGAAGACAGGAGACTCTTGGATCAGGGACAACGGACTTTAGTCCTCATGTCACAGCAGTGGCCAGGCTGTCAGATGGTCATATTGGCCCCCCTGATTGTCAAACTTCATAGAAGTGATGCGGAGGGGCCAAGAGGCTGCTATGCACACAGTAGGTTTGTGTCATAGCCAAAGAACACTGAGCTTCAGGAATATTCTGCCCCCCTTTTTTTTTTTTAGCAAATGGAAGCAAGCCTACTCTTTGTCCTATAAAACATGTTACCTCAATCTTCAAGGTAATTCACTACAAATATAACCCTGAGAAACGACATTGATAAAGGGTTTTGCATTCTCGGCAGACTTGCAAGAATGTGCACCAGAGGGTCCGTGGCAACTCACCCCTTCTAACACCACTCATGGGCTTCCCTGGTGACTCAGCCGGTAAAGAATCCGCCTGCAATGCAGGAGACCTGGGTTCGACCCCTGGTTTGGGAAGAGGAGGAGGGCATGGCAACCCACTCCAGTATTCTTGCCTGGAGAATCCCTGTGGACAGAGGAGCCTGGTGGGCTACAGTCCATGGGGTCATAGGGTCAGACACCACTGAGAGACTAAACACTACACTACTACTAATACCACTTATAATTTAAAATACTTAATACTATATGCAAAACAACATATGTAATGTATGTAAATATTCCATCTCTGAAATTTAACCAATTCTGCATATGGTTTTAGTCCATTCATTTTCACTACCGTATAATATTGCAATGGGTGAATAGGTAACAATTTATTAATCCTTTCTCCTGCTGGTGAACATCAGGGCTGGTTTGCAGTATTTTGCTGTTATGCTACTATGAATCTTCTTGTGTACATTTCCCAGTATCTTTGTGCAAAAGTTTGTCTAGAGGATGTGATGAGATGTGAAATTATCTGATTATTAATGAAGTTAAAAATAACTTCTTATGTTTTAGTCACAATTTGTGTTTCATGTCTACGAATTGCCTGTTTATATTTTAAGCTCATTTTTCTGCTAGGTTGCTTTTCTTTAAAAATTTAATTTTTAAGAGTTCATAGTTTCATCACTGATTCATGGTTAAAACCAAATCTCTTAGTAATAAGAACATTCTTAATCTACACACACATACCCACCCCGCTCCCCACCACTGCCAAAAAAAAAAAAAAGGTATCTATTAAAACCTGTAATTGCAAACATCTTTTAAATGACAATCTGATAAAAGCATTCTTTTTAAAATCAGAAACCAGACAGAGATGCTCTCTATCTTGGCTTCTAGTCAACATTATATTTGAAGTCTTACCTAGCTCATTAAGGGAAGAATAGAAAATAAAAGATATAAGAGGAAAGGTAAGAAGAAAAAAATCATCAATCACAGATGAAATCATTGTCTACTTAGAAAAGCCAAAATTATTCAAGGAAACATGATTAGAAATGATAAGAGAATTTATATGTTGCATGGGCAGGTTTAGAATCACAAATGAGTGATAATGTTTTTCTGCAGCTAGTGAGATGACAATATTCTTTTTCTCTTTAAGCTGTTAATGTGATGAATCACTCTTGTCAGTTCACTCAGTCGTGTCTGACTCTCTACGACCCCGTGAACCACAGCACGCCAGGCCTCACTGTCCATCACCAACTCCCGGAGTTTACCCAAACTCATGTCCACTGAGTCAGTGATGCCATCCAACCATCTCATCCTCTGTCGTCCCCTTTTCCTCCTGCCCTCAATGTTTCCCAACATCAGGGTCTTTTCCAATGAGTCAGCTCTTTGCATCAGGTGGCCAAAGTATTGGAGTTTCAGCTTCAACATCAGTCCCTCCAATGAACACCCAGGACTAGTCTCCTTTAGAATGGACTGGTTGGATCTCCTTGCAGTCCAAGGGATTCTCAAGAGTCTTCTCCAACACCACAGTTCAAAAGCATCAGTTCTTCTGCATTTAGCCTTCTTTATAGTTCAACTCTCACATCCATACATGACTACTGGAAAAACCACAGCCTTGACTAGATGGACCTTTGTTGATAAAGTAATGTCTCTGCTTTTTAATATGCTGTCTCGGTTGGTCATAACTTTCCTTCCAAGGAGTAAGTGTCTTTTAATTTCATGGCTGCAATCACCATCTGCAGTGATTTTGGAGCCCCCCAAAATAAAGTCAGCCACTGTTTCCACTGTTTCCCCATCTATTTGCCATGAAGTGATGGGACCAGATGCCATGATCTTAGTTTTCTGAATGTTGAATTTTAAGCCAACTTTTTCACTCTCCTCTTTCACTTTCATCAAGAGGCTCTTTAGTTCTTCTTCACTTTCTGCCACAAGGGTGGTGTCATCTGAATGTCTGAGGTTATTGATATTTCTCCCGGCAATCTTGATTCCAGCCTGTGCTTCATCCAGCCCAGCGTTTCTCATGATGTACTCTGCATATAAGTTAAATAAGCTCTTGTAGATTTTTTTTTTTTTTTTTTTTTTTTAGTATTTAGACCACCTCTGTGGGTATTTGTTCATCTTCTATTGCTATCTCATGCTTAGTTGATTTTAATCCATGCTTTGGACAACCTGGAGACCTATGTTGGCAATTCTTTCCTCCAGCAAGTATTTACATTTGTTTCTTGTTGAAGTCCAGGAAACCACCGACCTAGAGCCACATTTGCTGTCTTCAAGGACCCAGGTTAAAACCTGAGCTTCTGATTGAGCTCCTTGAGCTGATTGCTGGCAAGAGGCTTAGTCTCAGGTGTGACCTGCTAATGTTGGTTCTGGCCCTCAGACAAACATCCCTTTCATTTTAGCTTACTTTTTAACATGCTGATTGCGATTCCAGGGAAGGGAGGTGGTGGTGTTAGAGGTTTTCCTTATTTCCTGTGAACTCAGCAATGCACTAAAAATTAAGTTGCATGCGGGATCTAGTTGTTTTGTACTGGAAGAGATTTTTAAAGAACACTGTTTCCCATTTTGACCCACATTGTCTTTTCAATCTACCCTAATGCTTTCAAATTTCCTGTCTTGTGGAATATAAAAAATCAAGATGTGGCTGAAACTGCTGGTTTCCTACTTAATATCCTATCCATTTCTCCTTTAATAACAGACCTCAATTTTATTCAGGGTTTCAATGTGTCCAGCTGAAAAACTGTATTTGCCAATCTTAATGGCAACCAGGCTTGCTCATGTTATTCAATTCTGGTCAATTATCAGAATCCAGAGTCACTGATTGTGTTTCAGGAAAGCCATTGACAGAAGTTAACTCAACCTTGTAGGTCCTTTTGCTTTTCTCCCTTCCTCAATTTTCCTATCTAAAAGGTTCTTTGAGAGCTTGGCCAAAAGAACTCCAAAGACTTTGGCAGTAAATTTTTGTACCCATTCTGGACTGCCTGTAACATAGAGAGAAACAAACTATCTTGTTTTATTCACTATTATTTGGATCTTCAGTTACATATACTGAAAGCAGTTCCCTACTGATATATTTCATATCTGATTTTGATGTAACTTTTAATTGTTGTCTTAACATATTTAAGTAGCAGTCTTTAGGAAAAATCACAGTCACAAATCCCATTTATTTTATGTTTGGTAATTTAAAGTGTTTTGTTTTATCATGGTTAATTATGGAAACAGCTGGAGATGAAATACATCTAGGCTTGTTATTTCAAGAAATTTTTATTGAAGGTATAATTTGATCCTATTCAAAAAGAAATGAATCTATAATTTGAGTCAATAGCTATTATCTGATATTAGATATGTATCTTGATTTCCACATTTTACACTTCTAGTTAGAAAATTATCTGATTCCATTTATAATCATGCCTGGTTATTTCCTCCAAGTGCAACCATTAATGTACTTCAACTTTTATTATACTGAGTCTGTTTTAAAGGCATTGAAAGTTATCTATGCATTGTTTTCCCACTAGTCCCCAAGTAGAAAAGTAATAGAATCAACTATCCCTTTAGCTATTTTCATTTATTTTAGTATACCTTAATTTTTTTGGACATCTGGTAACTATTGCCATGCAGATGGATATATATTGGATAAAGATCACATTCTATGTTCAAAATTAACAGTAATTAACTTTTCAGTTTTGATAGATAGGGCCGTTTGACTTGGCTATATGATCTCTACTGTCAATATTTTAATTAATTTTTTAAAAACTCATTTCATTGGAAGCTCCACACTCAGGCAGAGTGGTGATGATGATTATTTCTAAAGCAAAGAGGAGAATTTAATCAGAGAGGAAACTTGAAAAAAGAGCATGCTTAGTTGATTTATGGACATGAGTTAGTGTAAGCTCCGGGAGTTGGTGATGGACAGGGAAGCCTGGCATGCTGCAGTCCATGGGGTCACAAAGAGTTGGACATGACTGAGCGACTGAACTGAACCGAACTGACTAGTTGATTTTGAGCTGAGCCTACACATGATAACCTGTAACCATCCAATATGATTTAAATATCTCCCGTCAGTGTTCCCAGAGTCCTCAGTGCTATAAAGACAGTACCTCACTGAAAACCCTGAAGGATCCACTGAAGACCCTGGAGGCCTGAGGTCTCAAGGAGCAGGGGATGGGACTAATGGATAAGAAGGTGCTGAACCATAGCAAGGAAGCCAAGGAAGAAAGAACTCTGCACTAATTTTCTCCTTTGTGCAGGCAATTGTGCTAAGTCTCCATATACAGCACATACCTAATTGTCCCAGTGAACCTCATGGGGAAGGGGTTTAGTAATCTCCGACCAGAGATGTTGAACTTTAGAAATGTTATGAAGTGCAAATGCTTGCTCCTATTTGCTACTCTTATTTCACTGGAAAAACAGTGAAGGAAGCCTTAAAATCAAACTAACTATTACTGGGAGGTAGGCTTCTGTTTAGGAATTCTCTTGTGGTGCTTTTAATTTTTATTTCTTCCCACTCTACTAAGAGACAGAGGTGACACAGGGAATTAGGCCTCCCATCTTCCTCTAGGTGGCAAGATTTTTTTTTTTTAAATTATGAAAGTATGATAACACACTTAACAGGAGTCAGGAAAACTATAGAACAAAGTTACATATTGTTCCATTATATATAGTAATTCTTTTTTAAGTAGATAAATTAAGATTTTACTTGGAGTTTCAATATCAAACTCTCAAAAATTAATAGAATGAATATAAAGAAAAGTTGAAGGGTACAGTAGACCTGAAAAGCACCATGAAGCAATTCAGCATGATTAAGATTTATACAATTTTCACACAACAGAATACAAATTCTAGTCCAGTTCCCATAGACTATAAACTAGGAGACACTGGAACATATCCAGGGCCATAAAACAAGGTGCAAAAATTTCATGGTCTAAAAGTATTGAAATCCTACAGAATCTGTTCTCTTATCACTGTGGAATTATGTTAGAAATCAACATCAAAAGATATTTGAAAATAACACATATTTTCAAGTGCAATGTGACATGTATAAGTGGCAAGATTTTTTTTAACTTTGTTTTTTTTAGTAGGGTCTCCTCCCAGCTTTATGCAACAATGTTACCCAATATCCCACTCTTCTTGGCCACAGGGCTCTTGTCTCCAGGGCGCATGTTATTCACCAGAGTCTAAGTTCTGAGTTCTAGGTCACTCAGGTTTTCAGATGGGCCCAGCCTAATGTCAGCACTGGGGCTTGCTTACTGTCTGGATTCCCACCCTCTCATTCCTCCCAGAATCCTTGAACTTCTATTACTTTCAGTTTAATCGTGCCCTGGAGAAAGTTTTCTTTTAATGTGTTTTCTTTTGTTTTATCCAGAATCCAGAGTGTTCTGTATTAGAGTGTCTTCAGACATCCTTCCAGAAATAGATGATCTGGATTTACTGAAAGAATGATCCTGACAGATAACTTGGAAGTCATATTACAAAGGTTTAATGATTATTGATGGATAGGAGAGCATCTGGGTTCACTCACAAATTTCTGGCTTAAGCAGATCAGTGCCCTGAGTTCACTGAGTTAAGACACCAATAACAGAGCATCAGTTTGGAAAGAAAGATGCTGAATTCAATTTCAAATAGGTATCATTTGTCATGACTGATACAATTTCAGCATTCTTATTTGTAAAATGGGGATAACATCTACTTTACAATAAATTGTTTCTATGTGTATTAAATATCATAATGAATGTGAAAATCTTAGCAAACAATAAAAGACTATACAGGCATTAGATACTTCAAAACCCTACTTCTCTTCTCAAACCTAACAGGTCAGTGTACTTGGAGATTCCCTTATAATAAATTGGATCAGTGGATAATAGGGTGTGATAAAGTGAAAAAAGAAGAAATAATTTGCTAGATGGTTATGGATGCTCTAAGACTTTTCCAAAAGACACAAGCCATTTGTTAAGGATCATTTATTGGAAAATTCCATGGACAGAGAAGCCTGGTGAGCCACAGTCCATGGGGTCATGGAGTCGGACTTGACTGAGCACACACACACCCATTAGCCTAACTAAAAAATGTGATGCTTTAAAGAACTGAGGGGGCATCAGTCCTTCAGTTATTTTATGAAATCCAATCACTTCCCTCCTGACTCTTGAGGATAGACGGATACACAAAAGATGAGTACACAGGTGTCTGAAATTGGAAGGTGATTTTCTCAGCTAAAAAGCAAATACTGGTTTTCATAATTAAAATGAAAGGAAGCCAAACTGAAAGCCCTTAAATGTGCAGGTTAAGGAATTCCATAGTTCAGAAGTCCCCAGACTATCCACCCCAGCACATTTCTGTGCTACAAATAAGTTGGAAGTGGGCCTCTATCTGGGCCCTAGAGTTGGAACAGAAATGGAAAATCCTCTTGCTTCTAGAAAAAATAAATTTGAGAGGTACCTGTTACGAAAATGCAAAGAATAATTCTCTCAGGAAGATAAATGAATAGGTATTTTTACCTTCTCACCTGAAAAGAAGAAAATGAAAAGGGGGAAAAAGTCACAAACAGAGTTACCTTTGGCAACAAATAGATCTATCCTGTTTACTCCAGTGTGTGTACCTTCAGTTGCTTCAGTTGTGTCTGACTTTTTGTGACCCCATGGACTATAGCCCGCCAGATTCCTCTGTCCCTGGAATTTTCCAGGCAAGAAGACTGGAGTGGGTTGCCTTTTCCTACTGCAGGGGATCTTTCCAACCCAGGATCAAACCTGTGTCTCTTGCATCTCCTGAATTGGCAGGTAGGTTTTTTACTACTAGCACCACCAGGGAAGTGTATCCTATAAATATTCTTTTCTATTGATGCGAGGAGGAGAAGGCAATGGCACCCCACTCCAGTACTCTTGCCTGGAAAATCCCATGGACAGAGGAGCCTGGTCCTCCAGCGACTTCACTTTCACTTTTCACTTTCATGCATTGGAGAAGGAAATGGCAACCCACTCCAGTGTTCTTGCCTGGAGAATCCCGGGGGTGCGAAAGCCTGGTGGGCCCCTGTCTATGGGGTCGCACAGAGTCCGACACAACTGAAGCGACTTAGCAGCAGCAGCAGCAGCAGCAGCATTGATGCGAGGAAATGTTTAGGAAAAAGCATTGTAGTATGGCTACTTTGAAAACTTTCATTGAGGTTTTCTGCTTCTATTTTTAACTGATATTTCTTTACAAAACTTGAAACAAAGTATTACATGTATGCTGCTGCTGCTGCTAAGTCACTTCAGTCGTGTCCGACTCCGTGCGACCCCATAGACGGCAGCCCACCAGACTCCCCAGTCCCTGGGATTCTCCAGGCAAGAACACTGGAGTGGGTTCCCATTTCCTTCTCCAAAGCATGAAAGTGAAAGGTGAAAGTGAAGTCGCTCAGTCCTGTTGGACTCTTCGCGACCTCATGGACTGCAGCCCACCAGGCTCCTCCATCCATGGGATTTTCCAGGCAAGAGTACTGGAGTGGGGGTGCCATTGGGCATGTATAAATGACATCAATCACAAATTACAGACTGAGGAATGTTCAGACTTTAAACACTATCATAGGCAGAAAATTTCCAGCATTCCAGAAGCCCTACTTGGGAACTCTTCCAGTTGCTACCTTCTCCCAAAAGGAACCACTGTCCTGATTTCTAACCTCATGAGTTTTGACTATTTTTTCTTTATATAAAGGGAATTATAATGTGCTGTTTTTTCATTCCTGACTTCTTGTTCATTGCTGGTTTCTTGTTTAGCATTATTTTTGTGAGATTATTCTATACTGTTACATGAGGTTGTAGTTTGTTTATTCTTGTTGGTGTATAATACTTTTTTATATGAATATGTCACAACTCATTTATCCCTTCTTCTGTTGAGAGAGAAGTCTGTTTTTAGTCTTAGCCTATTTTTAGTTTGGGGGCTACTGCAAATGAGTGCTGCTATGAACATTTTTTACATATACTTTAGTAAATGCAAATATGTATTTAGTACATAATGCTAAATGATTTTCAAAAATAGTCCCAGTTCACACTCCCCAAACTGAATAATAGTTCCAGTTGCTCCACATTTTATCAACACTTGGTACTGTCAGTCTTTTAAATTTTGACATTTCCTTCTGGCAAATGTCATGTTGTTATATATGTTTTTAAGTTAGTATTGCTCTGACAACTAAAAGTACAATTCATCATTCATCTGTTTCCTTTCCCTCACTGGAAATAATAAAAACCTGAAGTTAATATCACTTCTATAGATGTTTTGGTTCTTTTACTACATATGTATGTATCCATAAATTATGTATATAATTGGTCTTTTGTGTTACAACTTTACATAAAGAGTTACTTCAATTTGCTTTTTTCTTTGACATAATGTTTTGGGATTACCCATGTTGATGCTTATAGATTAAGTTCATAAAGTTTAATTGCTATATAGATTGCATATAATTTATTCCTTTTCTAATTAAGATAGGTTGTTTAAAATTTTTTGCTATTAAGAAGAGTGCTATGGGTTTACCAATTTATGCTCCTACCAGAATTGCTTAAAATTTGTTTCTCCAGCTTTCCTCAGTTTTTTGCATTGCCAGGTTTTTTAATTTTGGCTAATCAGATGAGTGCAAAATAATACTCCACTGTATTATTGAATTTGATATTTTTCACGCTATTTAGATTTCTTCTTCTATGAAATTTTCTGTTTATGGATTTTACCTGTAATTCTTTTGGGTTGTTTGTGGTTTTCTCACTGAATAGTTGCAGAAGGAAATGGCATCCCACTCCAGTATTCTTGCCTGGAGAATCCCATGGACAGAGGAGCCTTAGCAGGCTAAAGTCCATGAGATCGCGAAGAGTTAGGCACGACTGAGCAACTAATACGCACTGAACGGTGGTTCTTAATGGATTCGTTGAGTCTGTATATAAAGTTTCTTTTAGTTATATAGGTATCAAATTCAACCTCCTAATATTTGGTTTGCCTTATCACTTTACTTGTGGTGTCATGCTGAAGTTTTAAATTACATGCATTAGGTATTTTCTTTAATTTTTGCTTTTTCGTGACCTATTTAAGAAATCACTTGTACTTTCATATTGTAATGGTATTCTCCTATATTTTCTTACAATAGCCTTATAATTTTTCTTTGTATATTTAGATCTTTGATCCATCTGGAATTTATTTTTATGCATGCTGTTAAATAGGGATCTAATTTTATTTTCCTTCATGTGGATAGCCATATATCTCTTATCAGTGATGGTTAATGCAGCCTGTACCATTTAGCAAGTCACCAAATGTATATGAGTCCTTAACTAGGTTTTCTATTCAGTCACATCAGTCTATTTGCTGGTATCTGTTTTAGTTACTGGAACTTTATAATAAATAAAGGTATTCTCTTCTGCTGGTGTTTAAAATGATGTGAGCTGTTCCTGTCTCTTCACTTATCCATAAGAACTTTAGGATTAATTAATAAGATTCCACTTAAAAATCCCTCTCAGCATTTGATTTCAATTGCATCAAATTTAGAGAATATTTAAGCCCCTCATAGTTTTCAGATCCAGTTTATTATAGTTGTTTTGTACAGATTCTGTTTTTTGATTTGCCAGTGGTAAAGAACCTGCCTGCCAGTGCAGGAAATGCAAGAGACTCGGGTTCGATCCCTGGATCAGGAAGATCCTCTGGAATAGCAAATGGCATCCCACCCCAGGATCCCTTCCTGGAAAATACCATGGACAGAGGAGCCTCACGGCCTACAGTCCCTGGGGTCCCAAAGAGTCAGATCCGACCAAACAACTGAGCACGTCTGCACACAGCGCACATGCCCTACGTCAAAGGAACTGATTTCAGTCTATGACTTTTTGTATCCCCTCCTTCCTTCTGAATTCTGTTTGCATCTTCCTGAAGCGCCCTCTTTGGAATTCTTTCAGTGAGGGTCTGTGAATGATAAGGTTTCTTTGTCTTTTTCTGAACATTTCTTGATTCTGTCATCACTCTTTGTAATGAATACTGGAAGCTACCACCCAGATTCCTCTTTAGAAGTGAAGGACTGAGCTGCTGGTAGTACAGCAAGCTGACAAAGCCCAGCTGTCAGCCCTTCTAAGGAGTAGTCTAGTCCAGGGTTTACACCTGCTTCCCTTGTCAGCCCACATCCAGTGACTGATGTCTCAGGTGTATAAAGGCTGAGTCCACTCACCTTGACTCTGAAGGGACATGCCAGGTTCAAAATCAAGCCCTTCCCTGAGACCATAATATAGGCCAACTCTTCACTTCATCCACTGCGGCTACCACCCCTTCCTCATGTGATGTTCCCAAAGCATTCCCTAACAAACTCCTTACACTCATCTTGGACTCAGGGAAGACATCCCAAGTTGATTGATGTCACGGTTGAACCAAAAAAATAGGAGCCAATATGGAATTTTAAACTTGAATCATTAGCCCCCTGACTGTCAGTGTAGACCTCTTCACTGATGACAGATGAACAACAGGTGAACTTTGGCACAAGGTAACAGTGCAATAATTAAAACTTTTATCAGTAAGTAACTGGGATGTATTCTAATGGAAGGTAACATACTAGAAGTGGGTGTAACATATCAGGTGTTTAAGAAATACAAGTGAAATGGCAACCCACTCCAGTGTTCTTGCCTGGAGAATCCCAAGGACTGCGGGGCCTGGTGGGCTGCCATCTATGGGGTCGCACAGAGTTGGACATGACTGAAGTGACTTAGCAGCAGCAGCAGCAGCAGCAATCATCTTAAGAACAGGGACATTGGCTTAAGCAAAACTGATTCTTAGGAAAAAGTAAAAAAGTTGAGAATGTTTAAAGGCTATTCGGAATCTAAGAGTAAAAAAGTAAAAAAAAAAAATTAGTAGCAAAGAAAGAGGCTTTTATCTCCTGAAGTAGGAGGGCAGAAAGAGCTGAGGAATAGGCCCAATGCTTAATCATAAGGGTGGCAGAGCTCCAGAGAAGATTAACAACCACACAACCCAGGCAGGTTGGCCATGCCACGTCAGAATCCTGGCTTGGAAACAAGAAATCCTGATGCAATGGGCTAGGTTGTGACACCTGGAAGTCTTGAATCCCTGGATTCTCCTGAACCTCCTGAGTCTGAACACAGAGTCCAACTTTCCCGATCAGTGACTAGTGCTCCCCTTGGCTTAAAACCATGAAGAGGCCTCCGCATGAAGTGCAACAAGTGATGCCTTCAGGATCTGCCTGACCTCTCCCTGCCCCCAGCCCTGCCACTGGGTCGATAACTTGACTCAAGTTACAATGTAACCTGGCACATATTGCAATGAGTGACAAGAAGAGAGTGGCAGTGAGGAAGAGGGGTCTGATCCTCAGAGGATTGTTGTTGTTTAGTTGCTAAGTCCTGTCTGACTCATTTGCTACCCCATGGACTGTAGCCCACCGGGTCCCTCAGTCCATGGGGTTTCCCAGGCAAAAATACTGGAGTGGGTTGTCATCTCCTTCCCCAGGGGATCTTCCTGACCCAGGGATCTAATTCACATCTTTTGCATTGGCAGGTGGATTCTTTGTATCACTGCAACACCTGGGAAGCCCATAATAGGCTATACTTTAACGTAAGATAAAAAGATTAGGGAGATGGATGACAGAATGTGGTCTCTCTGGGAGTAATAAAGATGGAAAGCAAACAGGGAGACTTCTCAGTCTGTACATTCAAAAGAAATCAAGGGAGTGTCCAACCAGGAGCCAGAGAAAAATGCTCTAATAATGAGTCACAATTCCTTGCTTAGCTTTAAAGTCTGAGCCAGTTTTTGGATCTGGAAACCATCAAAAGAGAAAAGATCAGATCCACAGGAAGAAGGCCTTGAAATATCATAAAAGATTTACATCGTAATAATTTCCCCAGCCTTCCCCTAGAGTGTTTTTTGAAATTTCCTTAGCTAACTATAATAGGAATCATGGAAACATCAAAACATTTCTCAATGGAATGGCAGATACAGGAATTTATCTGCCTTCTTTTAAGCTTTGGGCTTCCCCAGTAGCTCAGACAGTAAAGCATCTGCCTGCAATGCAGGAGACCAGGATTCAATCCCTGGGTCAGAAAGATCCAGTGGAAAAGAGAATGCTACCCCATTCCAGTATTCTTGCCTGAAGAATCTCATGGACAGAGGAGCCTGGTGGGCTACAGTCCATGGGGTTGCAAAGAGTTGGACGTGACACTTTCACTATTAAGCTTTACAAGAAAGACATTTACAAAACTTGTAGACAGTACCACTCTCCTCTGTTTTATATTTGGGGAAATATGGTTATTTCATAGAAATATGCTATTCATGCTAACATGTGATAGACTTATCAGGATAATTTCCAATAAATGAACAGCTAAAATTTATCAGTTTTATTTTTCATATATGTGTGTGTTTGACTCTTTGAGACTCTGGACTGTAGCCTGCCAGGCTCCTCTGTCCATGGGGATTCTAAAGTGGATTGCCATGCCCTCCTCCAGGGGACCTTCCTGAGGAATTGAACCCTGGGTCTCTTATGTCTCCTGCATTGGCAGGCAGGTTCTTTACCACCAGTGCCACCTGGGAAACCCGAGTTTTTTATATGGTAAATATCAATTGACTATAACCCACATAAACAAAAGTTTGTTAAAATTCTCAAGTTTTAATTAAGAGTTTTTAAGGGGTCTTGAGACCAAATTTAAGAAAAATTTAAAACTACAATAGACAACATTACAAGCTAAATCATCTATTTGATGACTGAAGCAAGTTGTACAGTCTCTCTGACCTAGTTACGTCATGTGTAAAATTAGGAGTTAATGATACACATGTAAACGAATTAGAATGCCAAGAGCATGAAACATTATTGTTTAGTTGTTACCAATACTATTCTATTTTCTCTGTGAGAAAGGAAGCAATAATATTTGCTAAAATTGATGAAGTGGCAGAAGTTTGATGAAAGGGGAGATTCGAAAGTCCTCATGGAAAATGAGGACAGTCTTGATTAGGAAAACATAGAAGGCTAGCAGGGCAATTTTGGGAGACCTGAAGAGGTCAGTGACTTTGGATTTAAAGTAGAATCATGATTACATACTTTTTCCCCCTCTATAATAACACTCAGAAGTTCAGTGTAGGAAAGAAAAGGCAAGTTGTTGAATTAACAGAATTCAGCACATTCCAGCTCAGGATTAAAAAAAAAAAAAGGAAAATTGTGAGTGAAATGATGAACTGTGTTTTAAAAGCTGGGGAAGAAAAGAGTATATTGATACCGAGAAAAGAGAAGGATGGAGCAATTCCAAGTCTTCATTAGGGACAATTGAGAGAGTTAACTATACAGGAGGTTGGATGGTTAAACGTTTGAATTTTGGATTTCAGTGGTTCCACCTGATGACAAGTCCTCCTGAACAGTCATGACAGTGGGTGTCCGTCTTAGAGCAGAGATGATGGCTACTGGAGATGAAAGCCAGAACCCAAGAGGACAGGTCTTCCATTTAGATGTTCATGCGACTTCGGGTGATGGCCAAAGTTGGAACCAAAGATTTTCATCAGTAAGGACAGAGTAACACAAAGCAACAAGGAAGGATGAAAAGTGGCATGGCTACATAAAAAGGAGGAGGGATTATCCGAGTAGGTCACTGGGGAGCAAGGGGACAGACCCTAAGCTCCTAACCAAGACATAAAGGAAGTGTGGAAAAATAAGCCATCTTCACTTTAAAGCAAGCAGCCTCTGGGAGGGAGAGGATGTTCTGTCTCAGCTAAAGACGGAAGAGCACACTGGAGATCTAGAATGTGGAAGAATTTATTCACAAAAGACTGGAATTCCAGAGGCCAGTGGAAACAAAGGAGGGTAGTACAGAACTTCACGGGCGACTAAAGGTCCAGCTTGTGCAGCAAACATGAAAAGTGGTTGTGCGAGAACAAAAAAGTTTCCAGAAAAACTAAGCAAGCTGATCCAGTACCAGGTTGTGAGTCTCTTTTTCCTTTTAGATTTTTCTCTTCCTTTAGCGTTCTCCTTTTCTGAAAACATGAAATTGATGGCTCCTTTCCCAACCACTTTCCTCCTACTGTTCCCTCCTTTTTCCTCATCGCCCAGGTTCTCTGCACCGCATTGGGAGCCCCGCCGCCCGCGGGAGGGGCAGGGACGGGGCGGAGCGAACAGAAGTGGGCGGGCCCTCCTCTATCGACGTGTAGCCGTAAGGACGCTGCTGACGTCAGAGGACGTCCGGTCCGGCTCCTAGTATCTGTAAGCGCTTCTGTCCGCGTTTCTCCGGGCTTAGTAGCATTTTCTCCTAGGGTTGTGGTTCGCGCGTTGGAGCTGCTGCCGCCGCGGCCGGCTTCACGCCATTCCCTGCCCCTCGGCCCCGGAGTGAGTCCGGCCTCCCCGCGAGGGTGAGCGAGGTCCGCCCGGAGCGCGCGCGAGGGAGGGTGCCCCGCGGGCGGGGACGGCGATCGGTTTCCCCAGCCGCGTGGCACGGCCGCCTAGTCTCGCCTGGACGCCCCCTTCACCTCCGGCCCTCCTGCTGCAGGCTTTGCCTCCCAAGCCGCAGTGACACCCCCCCCCCCCCCCGCCCACCTCCCCAACCCCGGGGCTGTTTCTTCATTTCACGACACGGGCCACGTCCTGAAGAAGGGGGAACCTTCCTGGAGAATGGCTTAATACCATATAAAACCGAGAACAGAATTCACTTTTTAAGTTTACAAAACAAACTGGAGGCGTAAAAATGAGGCTCAGCTTTCCCAGCGGATTCACCCCTGGGAACGCAGAAAATTTCACCCGAGGAACACCTTGTGATTATTTCCGGAGCTTATTTGGCGAGGGCAGTACACGTTTTTTCACTTTGTGTATCTTGTCACTTTAAATATTGGAAGGGTGACCTAGTGGACTTGGATGTTACTCCACATCACCACCCACTAAACCTCTTGGCCTGCTTTGTCCATTCTTTCAAGGCTCAACTAACCACCACACGGTTTATTGATTGGGCATTCCAGCGTTAGAGTTGAAACCCAGAAAGTAGAAAAACTTTGAGTGACTTTTAGTCCTGTTCCAGGCACAAGCTGGTGTGTGATTTTTGCGGTGCTGTAATGAGAAATAAAAATGTCGAGGTGTGCTTTCTTAGAACTCTTTCCCTCTATCATGGACACGACTCCGCTTTCTTTGAATAAGAATATTTTTGACTTCATGGAGGTGTTTGTCAGTCCGCCGTGAAACTTGAAACCATGCTTGCAAGTTTCGGATTTGTAGATCTTGGATAGAGCCTAGAAGGCTCAGTTTGTACTTTTATAGATTTCCAGATAATTTTTGAGAACCACTCTTAGAAAAGACTTTTTAAAAAGTATATGTAGTTTGAAGAATATTAGGAACTTTAAGTTTCTATTTCAAAGCAAGCATGTGGACTTGTTTGTGTATCTCTCCAGTTATTAAGTGCTTAATTTATGCCCAAAGGGCTGGGAGGCAAAGCTTGTCAAAAAAGATAGAACTGGAATTTTCAGGGAACTTGTGGTCTTCAGATGGGATAAAAAGCCAAATAAAAATGTGTTATTTAGTCAAAATCTTGTTTTTTATAAGTGTGGTGGGTTCTTTCAACTACCTGATAAAAGCCAGTTTTAAAGTCCTTATTTTGATGTGTGGTAAGCACATACTCTTAAATTTGAAGTTAAAATTACATGCTCACTGCAGGTAAAAGTGTAAGGAAAGGCAGCTTTCAAGGAGTCAAATTGATTCTGATGCCTTTAATCTTTTTTCAGAAAGGATAGTTTGGCTTTTAGTTGATGTCATTTGACATGACTATTGGATGTTTTATCTAGGTATTATGTGGGAGAAATTAGACCTGAAGTCTTGGCAGCATCAGGTTATCTGAATATATAGCTTAAAAAGTGAAATAAACTGGGTAAATAATACATTCCTAATAATTTTTTTCACTTGGTACAAAGTAATTTTTAAAGGATATTGTGTAACATCAAAGAAACTTCTCTGTGGGAAAGGAAACCATTTTGGCTGTTAGGATAAATCTTTTGATGTTTACATTTTTTAGAACTGTTTGATAATACAAATAAGTGCTTTGTTTTTTTTAAAGCCATCTATTTTATTTGGAATGATGTATGCTTAATGTTTCATAAAGGCTTAAAATGTGCTTAACCATCAAAATGGCAGAGTTGAGTTTAAAATTTAATGGAATTAGAGCATTTCATTCTTCTGCTCCTTAGTTTCTTTAAAACAGCAAACACAACAAGGCAATTATATCTTCTCTGCTTGCTTGTGTAGAAAGAAGGGAAAATGCCTAAAAAAAAGACTGGTGCAAGGAAGAAGGCAGAGAACCGCCGGGAACGGGAAAAACAGCTAAGAGCATCAAGAAGCACCATAGATTTAGCTAAACATCCATGCAATGCGTCAATGGTAATGGGTTTTTTGGTTCTTAGTTGAAAAACTATGTAAATCTGTGTTAAAGGCATGTCTGTTGTTTTCATTAACGCCTAATAGCAGTTGAGTTCTGTTTGATTGTGTTGTTTATAAAACCTGTCATATTGTCTTGGCTACTATTGTATTGATCAAGAATACATAGTAGGAACTGTGTGACATTTTCCAGCCTCTCTAACCTAGTACACTTTCCTCAATTTGTCCTATTAATTAGAGCCTTTTCCCTACATGTCATCATTACCTCATCCCTTCCTTGGCCCACGTTTTCTCTGCGTTGTCCACAAACTCGGGTTTGCACGCCTCTCTGCTTTTTCTCTTCCCATTCCTTTTTATGTGTACTTTTGTTTCATCAAACATTTATGAAATGCGTAATATGACTTAATTCCTCAAATGTTTATTGTGTACCTGCTCTGGTATTTTAGGCACTATGGAGGATACATAGATGAATGACACAGTCTCTGTTTCCACAAGCTGAGGGCTCAGTTGTTTTGTGTATTACCTAATGTTTATAAATGACAGAAATCCAAGTTAAGTAACTTCAGGGAGAAATAGAGTTGATTGAATGAATAATAGACTAACTTGTGTGGTTGGAAGGTCAAGGATGTAGCTGGGATGCAGAAACAGCTGGAACCTGGAACAACTTCTCGTCCTGTCCCTTTCTTTTATTTAGTTCCATTTTCTCAGGTGGTTGTTTTTCGTTTGAGTTCATAACCACTGGGTTTATAGCTTCCATGTTACATCACACATTGTCCTGAGAGAGGGGAAGCGCTCTGATAGGTTGGGCATGGGTGGGTGTCCATCCCGGGGATAACCGACATTTATGACTGGGTTGGGGGGTGAGCGGGAGCAAGGTTACATTGTATAATTAGGACAGTGGGGACTCCCTTCTCTGTGCCAGGGTCATTTCTAGAGAAGGAAGACAAAGGAAGACATGACTCATCCATAAATATATGCAGTGAGGGCTAGACTTTGGTAAGTGCTGCAGAAAACGTACAATTGGGACTAAGGTATATTAGGAGTAAAAGTTGGTAAAAGATGAATTTTGGGCTGGGGTTCAGTTCATAGAGGAGGTGGGATCATCACCAGAGCTTGCAGCAAGTAAAGGAGTGAGGAGGGACTTTTCAGGGAGACATATTAGAATAAGTAAGGCAGGGAAAAGAAAGAATCCAAGATATATTTTGAGAACAACCGGCAAATAGTGGTTTGAATCTAAAGAGAAGAGGCCAGCGAAGTTTGAAAAGTGGCTAGAGGCCAGACTGTGGAGTTCTTAGTACCATTTTCAGAATTCTGGATTTTCTGTGAGCTTCAACATATTGTGTTCTCTACTGTTTCTTGTACCATTCTGTATTATTTTTCTGATTCCTTAAAAAAAAAAAATTCAAAACACAGACCACTACTGTTTTTAGCCTCTTTTGTGAAAATGCCGCTTCTTTCTCTAGTGTGGTATGCCCAATAGCATACCTTTGTTATTAAAGTATGTGTAAATGCTGGTACACATGGGCTTTTGAGCAAGTGTCCCTTACATTTTAACATGAAAAATAGGATATTCTTTATAACACAAGTAACTACACAATTTTCATTCAGTAGAAAGATTGATGTTATGTTTTTATATCTTACAGGAATGTGACAAGTGTCAGAGGTAAATTTTATTTGTTTTTCTATCTTTTTTCTATCTGTATGTAATAACATAGACGGACCTTTTACCTGATATTGACTATATTTAAAAATTTTCTTTTACATGACAAGGCGGCAGAAGAATAGAGCATTTTGCTACTTTTGTAATTCTGTACAGAAGTTACCAATTTGTGCACAGTGTGGTAAGTATATGGTAAAAATGCATGCCTTTTCTTTTACTAAAAATTTATTTGGTATTTATTTAGTTTGAACCTGTGGGTTCATCTTTATCATTTACAGTAATGTTATGCTTACTGTTAATAAGATAACATAAAATGTTATTTGGCTTACCAGAAAACTATCGTGTCTTGGTTTTATCTCTTTGATGTCACGCTGGAAAAATAATTAAGATACAGTTTAGGTACCATGTATGTTGTTTTAAACATGAAAAGATTAAATTTCAGACTCATAAGATTTGGTGATCCTGAACTTTTCTTCATGCTGTCTTAGTCTTGTCGGTATCTTTTGTTTACTCTCCTAGCTTGATTCTTGCTGGTAACTGCCTGCAGTATGTTGGTTAGACCACTGAACGTGATTTTATCGAACGTTTACCTGGTGCTGGTTTTTGTGATCACTTGTTTTCTTATTTGGTCCTCAGTGTATGGTTCTTGAGTTTCCTCACATGTATTCCCAAGTAAGTGGAATAGAGATCCTAAGCCATGTACTTCATGGATTTTTATTCAGAGTGAATGATTATTCAGAGTAAAACTAAATAGTAGTTCACAGAACAGCAAGGTTGATGTTTCCCAAATAGCCTTCCACAGGGCACTTGGTATATTAATAGGTACTCTTCAAGCAGTGCATGCATTTGAGACGTACTGCGTGTTTCCCTCACTGCCATCGGAGAGAATTCTGTTACATATGTGTATGTTTAAGATTCTGTAGACCTCCAGTAAGGAAGCCTGATTAACTGTATTCACTCCAGAAGCACCCCCAAACTTTTGTTTAAACACAGGTTCCCCTTGGGTTATGGGATGGTAGTTTCAGGTGAAACAGAGGTTGAGAAATGCTCATCTAAATGTGTTTATGCATGGTAACGTCGCAGAAAGTTAGGAAGGCTTAGGGCCACACCTCTGAATATTTCCAGTGTGTTCCAGCTTCCAAAGACGTCCTTGAAGTCTGTAATTAATGGAAAAGAGAACACTAGCCTAGATAAACCCATCATCTGCTGGTTTTTATATCTTTATTCACAAAAGACAAATGGATGTGGAATGCAGAAATATAATAGATTGTGGAGAAGACGGAGACACAGTCTCGCGAGGCCCTTCGCCTGTTTTCAGCGTCTGTAGTGCCGTGCGTGGGTGCATCTCCTGCCCACCAGTTCTTGCCCTTAGTGTTGGACATGGAACAGTTGGGGTGCTGCTGCCTCTCATTTCCAGTTTCTCTTTCTTCCCATTTCCTCTTGTCTAGCTTGGTTTCCTGGGTAATCCGGGTAATGGAAAATCGAGAGTCTTCTGTTTCTTCCGTGTTCCACTTTGTGGTGGCTGAGATGTGTGACTAGTATGTCACCGTTAATCCGCTCATGGCATGTGATAAATGAATTTCCTGATAGTGTTTCGGATTGCTAATTCACTGCTAGATCAGAGCTCTTGTGGCTGTATTGTGATTTTTTGCTTTATCACTGTGTTCTTGAGTTTTTGTGCTCACTTGGGCACTATTTGACAATTCTTTTGGAAGAATGCTTACCTGGGAGCTATGTTTATAAATTTTTAACTATGGATAAACATAAACAATGAACTAAGTAATTGGAATAGTTATTTTATATTTGGTTTGAGATGTTCTATGGAAAGAAGCAGTCCCTTCAAGTCAGACTGCCTTTATTATGAATTATAAAATGTGCGTATTACTCTGAAATCTCAATTCATCTGAAAACTCAAAAAATTCACAAGGTTTTAAACTGTTCTAGTGATGATTAGATAAGAAGGCATAACCTTTAATTTCTGGTTTTACTACAAACATGAAGTAGTATGTAAATTCCTAATCTGAAAAGATCTGACTCTGTTAAGATCTCAGTTATATCCATTTTCTTTTTTCAGTTACGTAAGCAGTAAACAGTGCTAGTCTCTATTTTCAAATTATTTCCATAGGAACTTGGGCTAGATAAAAAGAGGAATTAGTGAATATTTCCATGGACCACTTTGTAAGACTAATAGTGAAAATTCATTTCTTTGCTAGGGAAAACAAAGTGCATGATGAAGTCTTCAGACTGTGTCATAAAGCATGCTGGTGTCTACAGTACTGGCCTTGCCATGGTGGTAAGCTTCTTGTCATATCTTTTAGACCAGTAGATGTCCAAGGAGATGAGAAGGCATTCTTACCAATATGCAGTTATTTTTCCCCAAATGGTATTGCTTTGTCCCTTGGTTCAGTTAGTCTGGAGTTATCTGGATTATCTGGCATGTTTTTGTAGGATTTTCACTCATTCTCCACTTGTTTTTGACTACTTCCTTCTTTTCTTACTGGGAAATGTACAGACAGCTTCCTTCTTCCTTACTGGGAAATGTACAAGGAATGGAAACTCATCTCATATGGACCCAAACAACAATTCATTTGTCAGTGGGGCCTTTTTAATGTGTCTTAATTAGACCTCAGCAATATATTATTCCCACATTGCAGGCAGATTCTTTACTGTGAGCCCCCAAGGAAGCCCTTTCTATATTAAAAGTTCTGCTAAATTAAGACCCAAGCTTTTGGTTGAATAAGCAACCTAAGTTCCAAAACAACCTACGATTAATTGTATTTTTAAAGCTTTACATTTCAAAAAAGAGTACGTAGTTAACAGAGTTTTGCTCTTCACTACATAGAGACATAATGTACTTCGTTGCATGTAGTTATCCTTCATGACATGTAGAATTTTCAAAGGAAGTTCATTGTTTTAAATAATAAACACAGTTGTGTCCTGTGATGCCTTTTGCTCTTTTTTCACTAAAAGATGTTATCCTTTTGACCCTTCTTACCTTATTCTGTTGTATTAATTTATGCTCAGTTCCAAATGTCAGTCCATGAGGAATATAATATTTAAAGTAGAACATAAGTAATAATTTTCCAGGAACACATAATTTTTCATCATACAGTAGACCTTTACATTTTTCATGCGTGCATGTCTTGCAGAAGTAAGAGCCAGAATTATAATCATCTTGTGAAAATTCGTCTTTAAGTATAGGATTGTCAGTGTTGCCTTTATTCAGAAGCTGTTATAATCTTCCTTGGTATGTCTAGATTTATCAAATTACTACTTTTTTAATTCACTGAATTGTGTGAGTGTGAATGATCTCTTATATAAAGAATACATTTAAGTAGAATCATGCATTGTTAACTCTGAGTCCTAGAACAGTGATTTTCTGGCTATTTTCTATTTGCCAGTTAAGATTCCCTCTCCCTTCACCCTTCTCCACCCTGATTTGTCATGGGAGCCTGACCTGTGAACTGGATTGGTGACTTTCTTACTTATGGCTTTTTTTTTTGGTTTCAGCCCATGGAGGGGCTGACGAGGGGAGGAAATTATGACCTGGGTGTTTATTCTTCGAGCTTTCTCCCTACCATGTTGTCCTGGTTTCCTTTATTTGAATAGGTGGTCCTCTCCATACGGCTCTCTCTTGTGGTTCTAGAACCTTCTTCTTCCCCTTGCCTGTATCCCTTCAGGTCTAGGGGATGTGTGTATCATCCCTTGATGGCTTTTTATACCCTTCCCTGTTATTTGTGAATTATCTCTTTAAACTCCCTTGGATCACCCAGGTGAGTGTGTCATCTTTCTTCTGAGTTAACATTCGAGGATTTGTTATCCACACTGGTAATCTACTTTTACAAGTCCAACACATTCTTCCTATTTGCCCTTTACCACTTTTGTTACAGAGCCTTGAATTGTATTGAATGCGACACTGAACATTGAGGTTCAGAAGACCTGGATTTAAATCACAGCTCCTCTCTAATGTGGCTCTGGAACTTGCATCATGTCCCTGTCCCTCCTCACCTGTAAAGAAAACCCCATTTAGTCCCATTTTCTGAAGAGTCTTTCTAGCTCTTAGTGTCTTGTAGATGTCATTGTGTCATTGAAAGGCATAGTCTTACAGTCTCACCTTGATAGAGGATTGGAGTCTTATTACCTTGTCATTTAGTAACTTATTTTACTTTAGTTTTTTTCTACAAAGAAATATATTAATGATTTACACAGTAATGATTTAATGTGCTGTGTGTGTGTGTTCAGTCACTCAGTCATGTCTGACACTTTGTGACCTCATGGACTGTAGTTTGCCAGGCTCCTCTGTCCTTGGGATGTTTCAGGCAAGAATACTGGAGTGGGTTGCTGTTTCCTACTCCAGGGGATCTTCCCAATGCAGGGATCAAACCTGCATCTCCTATGTCTCCTGCATTGGTAGGCAGACTCTTTATCCACTGAGCCATTGGGGATTTAAAACATAAGCTGCTTTAAAAGAAAAAAGATGCTGGCAGCAATTTAACATTTTCTCTCTGTTATTCTACAAAAGTTATATGATTATTTTATAAATTACACAGATAAGGATCTTTCTTAAGTCAGAAGCGGAGAAGGCAATGGCACCCCACTCCAGTACTCTTGCTTGGAAAATCCCATGGACGGAGAAGCCTGTTAGGCTGCAATCCATGGGGTCCTAAGAGTCAGAAACAACTGAGCGACTTCACTTTCACTTTTCACTTTCATGCATTGGAGAAGAAAATGGCAACCCACTCCAGTGTTCTTGCCTGGAGAATCCCAGGGACCGGGGAGCCTGGTGGGCTGCCATCTATGGGGTTGCACAGAGTCGGACAGGACTGAAGTGACTTAGCATAGCATAGGTTAGAAATGTTAATATTTGAAAAAGTTCAGTTTAGCTAACAGAATTGCTATAGGACAGGAATGTTTGAATTGTGGGTTCTAGACTTCATTTAATTTAAAAGCAGTTTGATGACTGTCCACTCTTTGACTTATTTTAATGATTAATGTTAGAGTACGTGTATAGTTTTCCTCTTGCTTCTTTTTCTTTGGATTTGTAGCCCAGATTTGTATATTGTAAATAGCTATTGGTGAAGAAGTTGGATCTTCAGGGAACCTTGTTTAATTTTGGGTTAGAGAAAGCAGTCCATTTTTAAATGCAGCCACTCATCACTGAACGTTGATGAGTGGCTGAATGCATATAATTTTGGTGATAACTTTTGCTTAAATAATGGTTGTAGCCAGTCAGGTGGCAGATTAATTTTTTGTGTTCTTTTGTTGCAGGGTGCAATATGTGACTTCTGCGAAGCTTGGGTCTGTCATGGTAGGAAGTGTCTCAGCACACACGCCTGTGCCTGCCCGCTTACCGATGCTGAGTGTGTGGAATGTGAACGGGGTGTGTGGGACCATGGTGAGTGGTTATGTACAAGTGATGAGCTTTGCTGGAAGTGAAGGATGACCTTCAAACATTCTAGATGCTCTAGTTTGATTTTTCTTTTTACAGGATACTCTCAGTCCTAAGTATTGGCACTGTTTCCATTATCAGTTTAGTTCAACCTCCGAGCCACAGACTGGTACCTCCTGTCAGATCAGGAGCTTGAGATTGGAAATAAAGCACACAATAAATGGAATGTGCTTGAATCATCCTGAAACCATTCCCCCATGTCCCCAAACCTGTCCCTGGTGCCAGTAAAGGTTGGGGACCAGGTAAACTTTAGTTGGAAAAAGGATTTATACATACCAACATTAAGAGGCAGTGCTAGGATTGTCTACCGAGGCAAGTAGGGAGGGGAGTACGTACTGGAGAGGAAGTATCTCTTAGCATTGTGCGTTATGTTGGGAGCTACGATATAGTGGGAGTTCACTCTTTTGGTTCAGTTGGTTAGTTTTCTTTGTAGCTTTTACCAGAACAAAATTGCTATGCTATGTTGGTATACATCTGAAATAATTTGCCATCTTTTCTGAGCAGTTTTATAGATGAGAATTTTTTAAATTAAACTTTTATTATATTTACATTTATGGGTTTTGTTCTTTAATCCAATAGGAGGCAGAATTTTCAGTTGTTCTTTTTGCCATAACTTTCTCTGTGAAGATGATCAGTTTGAACATCAAGCCAGCTGCCAGGTTTTAGAAGCGGAAACATTTAAATGTAAGTTTTTAATATATTACATGTTCTTTATACCTAAGATTCTTAATAATGTAAGTGTTAAACTTACTGGAAAAGGAATCTGGTTTTTGATATGGCCTCTTATGGACTGTAATTTAATTCAGTATCTGTTTTCTGTTTCTAGAAAAAATTCAGAACACATATAGTCCATTGTTTTCCAACAGTGGTTCCAGTGGCATTTTGGTTGGGTCAGTTCTTCATTTTGTGGGATTGATCAGGCATTGCAGGGCTCGTAGCAGTCCTGATCCTGAGTACCAAATGGCGTTTTCACTTCCAAGTTATTATGATAACTAGCCCCTCTCCCCCACCCTATTTTCAGATGTCCCCTATTTTCGAATGTCCCCAAATAAGTGGTTCAACCCCTAGTTTGTTCCTGCTTTTGGTTCCAGTGATTCTTAGACAGGAGTCTGCATTGGAAACACCTGTGGAGGTTTTTAGAAAATGGAGGTACCCAATCCTCATCCTTGGAGATTCTAAGTCTGTGGTGGGGGCCAGGCATCTGTATTTAGCCTGTACCCATAACTCTCATGTATATTCCAGTTTGAGAACCGGTGTTACTGATGGGTTAATGTATCATTTTTACAGATAAGATTGTATTGTATTCTTACTCTGTTAATTTCTCAAAAGCTCGTTTTAGATTCAAACATTGATTTTTTAAAATTTAAATTTATTGTAATTGGAGGCTAATTACTTTACAATATTATATTGGTTCTGCCACACATCATCACGAATCCGCCACGGGCGTACACGTGTTCCCCATCCTGAACCCCCCTCCCACCTCCCTCCCTGTACCATCCCTCCAGGTCATCCCAGTGCACCAGCCGCAAGGATCCTGTATCGAACCTGGACTGGCGATTCGTTTCTTATATGATATTATACATGTTTCCATGACATTCCCCCAAATCATCCCACCCTCTCCCTCTCCCACAGAGTCCAAAAGACTGTTCTATACTTCTGTATCTCTTTTGCTATCTCGCATACAGGGTTATTGTACTTGATTTCTTATGGGCCATATGTTTTGGGGCAAATTATCAAATCTTTCTAAACCTGAGTTTTGTTATGTTTTAAAAGGAAGATGCTAATTTTTTCCAAGAGTTAACTGAGAAGAGAATCCATATGAAGCATCAGGACGGTACCCTTTCTAAGGGTACTTAGAAAGCCCTTAGTAAATAGTAGACACCATTGTAGGAAAGGCTGAAATTCCAGGTTCACTCTCATGAATTTGGTTCTTGTTCTGCTATAAAATGTTAATCCTTACACTCATCTATAACATCTATAAATACAAAGTTGGTAAGTCATCAGTCCAAACACATATGTAATTCTCACAGTATTTATAAAGAAAATGTCAAAAGATTAAAGGAACATGTCAAAGTAGTTAGCATTTTTGAGCTGTTCCTAGACTTGTGCAGAATGTGTAATATAAAAATTGAAATATTTTATTTGAAACTTGGGAGCTTTATGTATTTTATAGTATTTAAACCCAAAGACAGGCAACTTTGAGTGATAAAGTTTTAGTGACTTGGTAAAAGACAAAGGAAAAATAAAGATACTGAATAGTGGAAGGGATTTTAATATAAATCTGTTACCATGTCTTTGATATCTCATATTGAAGTCATTCTCATTTCAGATTCATAGGTTTCTTTGGCTTAGTGTAATTTATCCTCTTTCTTTACTTTTTTCATTGCTTTATTTTTTCTTTGTCATTCTTCCTTTGCCAGTTGCCATTCACTGCTTGAAATATTTGCTCTGAAATACTGCCCTAATCATACACATAAGCCCCAAAGATAGTTTGTTTCTACTCCCTTACTGGTCGTATCTCATCATTTTTGGATTTAAACTTATAACTATGAATGGGAAATTATGGGAATTCTTTAAAATACTTATTTTACTTGCATAGCCAGTGGGAAGAATGTCTTGAGGGAAAAAAAATCCCCGCACATGTGTGTACTCTGCCTTTATTTTTTCAAATAATGAAAATGGCCTGGGGGCCTCCAATTTAAGTGGCTTATTATCAGTAGTCTTTGATGTATCCAAACCTGCTTTCTTTTAAAATGCTCTGAAGACGTAGAAATAGATTTAAAAAGAAAACCATTCCCCAGTCTAAAACTAGGAAAGTCACAATATTTTTTAGAATCTGGAAGAAATGCATTTTTAAATATAAACTCAAGATTTTAATTCTTAGGGAGAAAAATTAACAGGACAGAGAACTGGAGTGCCTGTGTGCGGGGCTGAGGTAATTAGCAGAAGACTGGCAGGGCCACGTCCCACCAGAATGGTTTGGGTTCCCAAGAGGTGAAGGTGAGGGTGCGGTAGACAACAATGAATTTCTTAGAATTGTGTCTTTGTGGCATGTCAAAAGCTCAGCTGGCGGGGATGGGAAAAGGGTGTATTGAGAAACGCTTGGTGCACAGGGAAGTTGGGTTAGGCACTTTGTACTTGCAGTGTGTGTCTGGTTCTGTATTTGAAAGGGATTTACAGCGTATGGGCTTCCCTGGTGGCTCAATGGTAAAGAATCTACCTGCCAAACAGGAGACAGAGGTTCGATCCCTGGGTTGGGAAGATCCCCTAGAGAAGGAAATGGCAACCCACTCCAGTACTCTTGCCTGGGAAATCCCATGGACAGGGAAGCCTGGTGGGCAACAGTCCATGGGGTCTCAAGAGAGTCAGACACTACTGAGCGACTAAACAATAATCCTTATTTTGACTGAATGAAGACTGAACCTAAGAATTCTGGACATATCTTTAAGTAGAGATGATTGAGATTTCAAACTTTTTTCTCCACAGACTGAAACAATATAGTTATTATAGGAGTAGTTTGATATGCTTATACGTATCTAACATTTGGTGAGTACTCAGTTGATTTTTTGGAGAAGGCAGTGGCAACCCACTCCAGTACTTTTGCCTGGAAAATCCCATGGATGGAGGAGCCTGGTAGGTTGCAGTCCATGGGGTCGCTAAGAGTCGGACAGGACTGAGCGACTTCACTTTCACTTTTCACTTTAATGCATTGGAGAAGGAAATGGTAACCCACTCCAGTGTTCTTGCCTGGAGAATCCCAGGGATGGGGGAGCCTTGTGGGCTGCCGTCTATGGGGTCGCACAGAGTCGGACACGACTGAAGCGACTTAGCAGCAGCCGCAGCAGCAGTTGATTTTTACTTTTACTGTTAGCATTTAGGACAAGTAATACAAATCCATCTGAATTAGTGGTGTTACTGTGGAAGGAAGAGGGGGGTTGGACAGAAACAATAATAATACACATAATTGAGAAATCATCCTTGAGTTTTTAAAAAAATAACTCCCTGGTCCAGATTGAAAAAGCTTCCCATGACCCATGCAAACTTAAGTAAAAGAATCCCCAAGTTAGAAATATCTGGTCAAATATTTGAATTATAAAGATAAAATTCCTTTTGTTTACTTTTCTTTTTTCAAGACCTCTGAGTAAATTGAAAATTAATAGTTTATACTGTATCAGGGTAAGGCTTAGTTTATTTTCTTGTTCCTATATGTCTCAGTTATTTTTGTCGTCCATATTTTGACATACTCAATATATGCCAGACATTTTGGCTGTTCCAAAATATTTGCACTTCAGTGTAGATTTTTTTGCATTAATTGTAGATAATGACCAAAATTAATGTGGCTTACTGACTAAAATAGAAAATATTTTGGGATTTTTCCATTTGTTTTCCTGCCCCCTTGAACATTATTTTCTCTTCACAGTCATGCTTTTCCACCTGAAGTATCTATTCTCATCAGAAGTTTGCAAAAAATGGCAATAGCCTATACCACCAGGAGATAATGTATATTAATGGAGATGCTATTCTTTTAAAAATAGAAACATTATATCATTAAGGGAAGAGTCTAGCCAGTGTCATGGGGAAAAAAAGATGTTTTACCATTTCAGGTTTTAAAATATCACTAATGACGTTTGCCATCTCCTAGTTTTGGAGGAATGGAAGGAGATTAGAGGATAATTAGAGTTGTAATAGTGAAAGAATGCTGGGGATGTGCAGTTGCTGGCTTCCTTCCCTCTGGCTGGCAATTCCATCTCATTTTTTTGTTTCCTCAAAGTTATGAGACAAAAAAAATGTTGATAGTTAATCTAAGATAAGACAGCACAAGTATAAATCTGTGGAAAATAATGTTTTCATTCCAAATTTGAATCTGGATATTATGTACTTTCCCCACAGGTGTTTCATGCAATCGGCTTGGTCAGCATTCCTGTCTCCGTTGTAAGGTATACTTTTATATTTTTTAGTCTTAGATTTGTTTCTAATCCCCATATATTCCCACCAGCCCTTAGAATATTTTTAGTTGTAATAAATCTATAAGGGTCCTTAAACATTATGTGTGGGTTTGCCCGGTGTCTCAATAGTAAAAGAATCCTCCTGAAATGCAGGAGATGCAGGTTCAATCCCTAGGTTGGGAAGATCCCCTGGAGGGGGGCATGACAACCCACTCCAGTATTCTTGCCTGGAGAATCCCATGGACAGGGGAGCCTGGTGGGCTACAGTCTGTAGGGTCACAAAGAGTCAGACACAAATGAAGCAATTTAGCATACATGCCTGCAAACATTATGTAGTTTAATTCTTTTATTGTAGAGACTGTGAATGAAGTTGAGACAGCTTAGAGACGTTTCAGAACTCATCCAGCTGGCGTGTGTTGACTTGACACTAGTGTGCGGGTCTCCTGAATCTTAGCTCAGTGTTTTCATACCTTATATTTGTGGAGAACATTCTGACCCAAATGATGGGAGTGTATTTTATGTCAAAATGGACTTGCTTGGTAGAGTTTGAGGAAAGTGAAGATTTCCATAATGTTCTGCTTCCTTACACCTTGTCTCCAACATTTCCATTTACTGAACAGATGTACCCTGATTCACTTCGTCTCAGAGTAATTTCTCTGGTTCTTATTAATACTTCTAGTCGTATCTCTTCTCTCCCAACTCGTCTCCAAGTTGGTCTATGCTGTTTCCTCTGCCTTAGACAACTCTTCCACTTGCGCTTACCCTGTTGCATCCCCATTCTCCATATCTTAGATCTCAGCTAAGACAGCACGTCTCCTGGAAGTCTTTCCTGAATCCCTGATCTGGCTCGGCGCTCCTCCTGCGCTCTTGCCTTTCAGTGCATAGTGTCGTGTAACTGCATCTCCACTTGTATGTGTCCCCAGTTAGACGGTATGCCCTGTGTGGATAGATGAGCTGTTCACCATTATGTCATCAGCGTCTTTGTGAATACTCATATTCATGAAGAAAGGTGTCTGCATGTCACACCCTGTGTATACTTTATGCCATGTGTTTAGGTCATAGTTCAGAAGAGTTCTGGCAGAGAACTTTTCCTTGAAGGGATTGAAATCAAGAATGTTACCAGTCCCAACAAAACTCATCTTCGCCTGAACAAAGTATATCTTTAAATTTCCTTGATATATTGAGTGATGGACCAGAAAGAAGGCTGAGCACTGAAGAACTGATGCTTTCTAATTGTTCCAGAAAAACAGAGTTCCAGACTTTATATTTTTTGGCTCCATGCATGGTGACTCCATGCATGGTGACTGCAGCCATGAATACCAGAAAAAGAGAGTTCCAGAAAAACATCTACTTCTGCTTTATTGACTATGCCAAAGCCTTTGACTGTGTGGATCACAACAAACTGTGGAAATTCTTAAAGAGATGGAAATACCAGACCACCTTACCTGCCTCCTGAGAAATCTGTATGCAGGTCAAGAAGCAACAGTTGGAACAGGACGTGGAGCAACAGACTGGTTCCAAATCAGGAAAGGAGTATGTCAAGGCTGTATATTGTCACCCTGCTTGTTTAACTTATATGCAGAGTACATCATGAGAAGTGCTGGCCCGCATGAAGCACAAGCTGGAATCAGGATTGCTGGGAGAAATATCAATAACCTTAGATATGCAGATGACACCACCCTTATGGCAGAAAGTGAAGAATTAAAGAGCCTCTTGATGAAAGTGAAAGAGGAGAGTGAAAAAGTTAAAAGCTTAAAACTCAGTGTTCAGAAAACTAAGATCATGGCATCTGGTCCCATCATTTCATGGCAAATAGATGGGGAAATAATGGAAAGAGTGAGAGACTTTATTTTTTTGTGCTCCAAAATCACTGCAGGTGGTGACTGCAGCCATGAAATTAAAAGACATTTACTCCTTGGAAGAAAAGTTGTGACCAACCTAGACATCATATTAAAATGCAGAGACATTTCTTTGCCAACTAAGGTCCATCTAGTCAAAACTATGATTTTTCCAGTAGTCATTATGGATGAGAGAGTTGGACTATAAAGAAAGATGAGCACTGAAGAATTGATGCTTTTGGACTGTGATGTTGGAGAAGACTCTTGAGAGTCCCTTGGACTGCAAGGAGATCAAACCCAAGTGAATCCTAAAGGAAATCAGTCCTGAATATTCACTGGAAGGACTGGTGCTGAAGCTGAAACTCCAATATTTTGGCCACCTGATGTGAAGAACTGACTCACTGGTAAAGACCCTGATGCTGGGAAAGATTGAAGGTGGGAGGAGAAGGGGATGACAGAGGATGAGATGGTTGGACATCATCACCGACTTGATGGACATGAGTATGAGCAAGCTCTGGGAGTTGGTGATGGACAGGAAAGCTTGGCGTCCTGCAGTCCATAGGGTTACAAAGAGTTGGACATGACTGAGTGACTGAGCTGAATTGTGGTTCCCAAGAAGACTCTTAAGAATCTCTTGGACAGCAAGGAAATCAAACCAATCAATTCTAAAGGAAATCAACCCTGACTATTCATTGGAAGGACTGATGCTGAAGCTGAAGCTCTAGAACTTTGGTCACCTTCTGCAAAGGGCCAAGTCCATTGGAAAAGACTGAGGGCAAGAGGAGAAGAGGGTGACAGAAGATGAGGTGGTTGGATGGCATCACCAACTTAGTGGACCTGAGTGTGAGCAAACTCCAGGGGATAGTGAAGGACAGGACAGCCTGGCGTGGCGGCAGTCATAAGGTTGCAACTAGTCAGACATGACATAGCGACTGAACAACAAAACACTGAGTGATGTCTTCATGTATTTTTTGAGTTACTTATTTAACTTCCTA